>NW_026713020.1:0-1241428 GCF_030625045.1 Achroia grisella
AAAATTTACAGTTGAAATAGAGAAAGAGAAATCCTTGACTTTTCTTGATATCAAAGTTACAGTTAAAAAAGATGGGACATTGGCACACACTGTTTATAGGAAAGCAACTCATACGGACCGATACCTGCACGCTACATCACATCATCATCCCAGGCACCTTGACTCCGTAGTATCATCACTGGTTAATCGGGCTTATGACCTGTGTGACAGGATACAAATTAAAGAAGAACTCTTACACGTAGAAGGTGTACTACGGAATAACGGGTATAATATAGACATTTCTAGATGGCGCCATAAACACAACAAAAGCAGTCGCCCCAAATCATGTAAAGTGGAACGTCAAAAAACTTTCTTGCCTTATATTAAAGGAGTGACTGATAAGATAAGCAGACTATTGAGTAAATACTCTGTAGATACTGTTTTTACTCCGCACAGAAAAATAAAGCAAATGTTACGTTCACCTAAGGACAACTTTCCTCTACAACATCCTGGAGTCTATAAGGTGGACTGTAGTTGTGGGAGCTCATACATCGGACAGACAAAAAGAACAATAGCCCGTCGCATTGCTGAACATATAAAAGCTATTAAAAACAACGATCCACGTAAATCAGCCATAGCGGAACACTTGTTGGGATCGGGACCCAATCACTGGATTGAACTACACCAACCAAAAGTATTAACATCAGAACGGCATTATATCCCAAGAATGGTTAGAGAGGCCATTGAAATACAGAAATATAAAAATTTCAATCGAGAAGACGGCTATAGGCTCTCTAATGCCTGGAATCCAGTGATTGGTTTAATTAAACAAAAACAAAAAACGCGATCAAAAAGTGTATTAAATGTACGTAAAGATACTGTGAGTACAGTTTGCCGAGATGAATATCGAGCGAGTTCCAGTAGTAGCAACAAACGAAGACGTGTGAAGGTAGACGCATATGTCTGCCCATAAAAAGATTTCATTTTCCATCTACCCGCTGCTCTTCAGTTTACCCGTGATCATGGTGGTTGAAACACTACCGAAATATCGGGAACTCAGCAAATAAATATAAAACGTGGTAAGATCCCGTGATTTTTACTAATTATACGTATAAATAATGACCGCGTCAAGTTTAAAACAGTATATATCTCTGTATTTATGTGTATGAGTAGTTTAAAATGAATGTGTCTCATTTTTTTTAAACTACTTATCTTTGTCACTTTGTTTAGATACAATTATTAATAAGGACTATTCACACAGCGTCATCTAGTCCCAAGCTAAGCAGAGCTTGTGTTATGGACACTAGACAACTGTTACATAGCTTTTTTTTATAAACACATATAATAAAATAGTAGAGGTCGATTTTTCTGTAGGTACATAGAAAAAAAACGCCTAAGTCAGATGGATGTTATAAGTGAAATTAGTATAGATTATTTAAGTAACGAAATGTTTCTATATTGTGGCGGTATCGGATAATTTCATTATATTTACACCTAGAATTAACTTTTGCAGCAGTTTCATTTACCTCTTTGCCTAAGTAAGTAAAGAGGGTTTCAATAATGAGTGGGCTGTTAGTCGTTTCGACCTTTTGTATTATTCACACTGGGTGAGCATGACTAGTAAAAGTTACTCTGGCTTATAGTTGGTTAAATAAATAATTTATTTTACAACCGAATTAAAAAAGGCCTGCTTTCTCAATTTGACTTTTGTTTTTTTAAATTATATTATATCATACGGGACGGCATACAGTCGTCAATTTTCATGATTGTTTTTACTTAGATTTCAGTCGACTACTATACTTGCTCTATCTATAAAATTTTCTTATTGTAAAAATATTTGAATATTTGAGTCATATTCAGATATTTTTACAATAAGAAACTTTAAGGGTTTACAAATTTTAATCTTAAATTAATATTATCCTAATAATATATGTATATTTATATCCAAAGTGATATATTGTTTTTAATTTTATGAACGTTTATACATACATAAATTATCATGAAAACAAACACTGTTAGAAACAATTCGATAAAAATTTCCTCGTAAATAATAACTGAACTGTAATTGACTACATTGGCTCACAATTAAAACTGTTGTACTATTTAATCAACGCAAATAAAACTAAAATAGGAGCAAACACCCATTCGTTAACAAAACAAACAATAATTAAATAACAGTGGTATATTTCATAGAAAATTATAGCTACATGCAATTCAGTTTTTTATACTATGATGTTGATGCCAAACAAACAATTTTGCCAATGCCATCAAAATATATTATAAATGTGACTGGTGAAAAAATGAATAAAATACCTTTATCTTAAGTCAGTCAAGAATTCTTTGGGTTTTTGCAGAATTCCATCTTATGCTTTCATTTCTCACATGACGCAGCCTTCAGTGGTAGGTGTCTACATTATCTTGGAGCGCCGTGTAATACTGAAGAGAAACTTAAAATTAATATGGATTTCTATTCTTCAGTAGGTATCTATAAAACAGAATATTTAGAAATGTTTAACAGTCATTTATATGTTGTGCTTTCAAACAAAAATTGTAAACATGGTGGGCTTAATATCTGATAGCAATAAGCGAGAATCTCTTACCGACGCATTGCTAGTACTCTTTCTCTCATTTGAAAATTGTTGTGGTAAATTCGTCACGATAGGCACGATAGATTTCAATATATGGTCATTTTACCGTATTCCATAAATTATATATTTTTCTAGATGCATTATATATTGTAATTTATTAAATCATCGACTATATTACTATTAACCCAGCAAATTAATTATAATTAAAAAAAAAAATTTTTTACATTACATGTTTGTCAAAATCAACCAGTTTCTATATGATAAATGTATTAAAATATTCTAATACGAAGATAAAAGTTTCTAAATAGCGTTCTTGTTAATATCACTATACATTTGCCTGTAATACATTACTCAAATTAGCTACATAGTTATCGGGCGCTTTCAGCGCTTTGCTTTCAAAATGTATCACGAGCCGATTATCCCAACTAACTTTCAACCAAAACTACTAAGTACAAAAAGTTGTGTAATATATAATATATTTATATTATCCATAAATTATTATCCATTAACAAAATATTTTTGAATATTTCTACTAACGACAATATGCCGCGGATATTAGCTAGTATATTCTAATAAAAAGCACGCAGATGAATATAAGTCCAAAATAAATCAAAGTGTCAATTGAAACATATGTATTAAGTACTAATTGTTGTACGCAACTTAGTTTGTACAAATTTTCATCACATATTTCATTCCCTTCTAGATCATTTTTTGTCTTTATTTATATTATAATATATAAGATATCCTACACCCATTTTTGTAAGACAATCTATCTTCATACTAAATATTAAGTGCCGTTTAATTGAAAGGAAAACAAACAGACAGGTTACAAACTGACGCATTTACGCAGAATATAATAATTTTGTATGAATTAAGGTATTAAAAAACCTAATTATACTTAGTTCGCACTTTGAGTCCATTCACATTTAAATTATGATACATAACTGAAATAATAACCTAAATAAATGGGTTTTGAATCGTCAACATTAATGGAGTCTAGTTTGAATTTGAGCAAACTGCGTGACCGTAAGTTAACTGCGAGTGCTCTGTTTAGAATCTGGAACGGTAGTCCCATTTATGTAGGCTAAAGAGCGACGTAAATGCGGCGAATGATTCTTGTTGAAACTACCCTACTTTAGACTTGGCTTTTATTTACTTTGTTATGACTCTTAAATGTAATAAAAGAGCCAAGCATATTTTTATATTAGAAAACTAAAGTCGTTGTCATTCGATAGACTATGCTAGAGGTGAAAAATATCGTTTCTTTGTATTACTTCATTATAACATAACTTAGTATAAAATGATACAATGCTCTTAGGAAATCATTTAGTATAGTAATAAAATATAATAATGTTATAGAAAGATGCTGTTTCCTAATAAATTTCAACTTAATTATTATATTATCTCGATTCGTATATTTTTTTTATGCACACAATTAAAAACAGTCATGATAAACTTCATTATAACCATATTATAATAACTCTAGATCATACAACTGTAGCTTATCATATGTCACTTCTGATGTAGAATTTATACGGAATAGATATCTTTTTAATAATCAAATAGATTTAGATTTACGATCTTTCACTTAGAAATCTTAATGTCATTACTAGTTATAAATAGTTTTTAAATAGTCTATTACTATTTCTTAAAATTTTCTACACAGATAATGCAATAGCATAGTATGAAAAAATTGTTTATAAAAGTCATTTTGAGAACAAATAGTACCATGCTTAAAAATATTATTCTCATAGCAATATTTGCTTTTGATATAGAAATCCAGTAGCTTTGGTAAATTGTAATAGTGAGGAAGAATATTTGCGGAAAGCATTAATCATATTATCAAACCTCAGTGTATATATTTTCTATAAAAATAATAGCGTATTCGTGAGTGGCGCCATAGTTTAATAATACGTTGAATTGTATTGACATCGAAATGTTAACAACGGAACTATTGTAGAATTGTTAAAGTAATTGAATCATCTAGCAGAATGCCAATAGCGTGCTATCCGCATCGTAATTCCATTTCCTCTGGGATTCACTGGAGATTACTTTGGCCAGCCTCATGGAAAAAAATATTGAAACTTTACGTCTACGGAGATTTCATTCAATATCTCCCACTTAATCATAAAAGCTTTGTGTCCAGCCTATAGATTCGTGCGAAACGAAATCCCATTATATTTTGCAACTTTAACTTATATTAGATAGCTGTTTTAAATACAATAACTTAATATATTATGTCATCTTCACAATTAGTTTTTAGTCTTGAGATATTTTGCGTAGGATGAACAGAGAACTGGACAAGTTGCGAAAAGTATCATCGAAATTGTTATAGAATTAGGAAAGTTATCGAGTAATATATACAAAAAAACATTGTCGAATTATAAAGCAGTAGTTAGTTCTTAAAATATCTTAGTACATTAATTGAATATGTAAAGGTTTTTACGTCAATTCAAACTTCTCATTTGATGCAGAAGTAAATTTTATTAATAGAGCAAAGTACTAATTGAGAATATGTAAAATTTTCAGTAGGTAAGTAGAAAATTAAATAGAGTACCGACACTTATGGAGCATGATAGCGGAATAGCAATTTCTGCAAAGATATCTCTTATGCGTTTTTCGTGTAAGGAAGTCGTGATAGTGCTAATGTAACCGTTTAAATCTAGTCACGAACACGCAAGTACGATATTTTACTTCGCTGTACGTTTTATCGGTTCTTACTACTGGAATATGGTCCAAATCATCTATATCTACGCATGTAATCATGTTTTAACAAAATTGCATGAATCTTACTCAATCCACGTCCTCAATGTTAGAAAATGTTGGTACTTATTCTACAGTTTCCAAACTAAATTTTCTTACAATAAGAAACAAGATAATGAACATCTGGAGATACGACCCAAAATACCCAGACCTGAGCTAATTTAGAAAAGTTAGCTCCCTAAATTGTTTGGAACGCGACGTGCTTAACGGACCTGTGCTACGACTTACGTGACTTAATTGTTTCCTCAGACAGTTGAAAATGACGTTGCATCAAGCAGAATTGCAAGTATTACACTGGCACAATGATGTCGTTTAAAACTATAGCTAACAAAGGATGGATATAAAATATAAATTGTGAACCCTATTCTAAGGCAATAAAGTTAATGACTGTTCAACAACTTTTTGACTTTGGCTATAAAACAACTCTATTTTCCAGGGGCGCATAAAACCTAAGTACCAATAATAATCCAACGGTATATTATAATGGTTCATAATTACATAAAAAGAAATGAACCGTAATATTTTCATAATGATTTTACAAGCAATACCTTGATTACCAGGAAATTAACTGTAGCATACTGTCAATTTACAATAGGTAATATGACTTAAGTACCTAAAATTGGTCATTTACAATATGAGCCAAGAAAATTGAGATATGGTGATTACGGAAATTAACTAGTATGATTACAATATTGAGCTGCTATAAGCATTAACTTTTAATGTACTTATATAAAGTTGTTGAAGTGGTTCTACAATACATACATATGTTATATATATTATATATGTATATAACATATGTATGTATAGTATACTACATATATATGTATATACTACGTCCTTGCAAGAAATGATTTTTAGCTATTATCTCGTATTTCTGTTATATATATATATATATACAATATATTTAATATTGTATATATATATTAGTTTCAATTTCTTTTATTGACAGACTTGAAAACCTTTTTATTATGAGTTCGTTCACACTTGAATACTAATCGGAAAGAATTTTTCATAGTGGGTTATTATACCTTGAAGGAGAATGAAGTGATAGTTTATAATAATGCTATGAAGATATATATAACTACAGTAATTGTAAGATAGAATTTGATTACGAAGTGGAGATAGCACGTAGGCCAAAAATCGAGTTGTGGACGTGTGTTCTCACTAACAGAGTTCCTTACGTAATAATATAGATGTGCGAATAGCCCACACAATGTACAAGAGGCAATAATCTAGACGAAGGTCTTCTGTCGTCTTGATTACATTCATGCGTGGTTTCATAAAGTGTGAGGAACTTATCATAATTTCAGAAAATAAAATTTCTTCATTTATGTCATGATGTGTTACTATTTTTCGTATGTAATTGGAATGGTGTACAAACTGCTGGTTCACCTGATGGTAAGTGGTAAACTGTTGTCTATATACATGAACAGCACCTCGTATGATCATGTCACGTCTGTGGTACCACTTTACTTTGGTATACCGGAGGACATTTTTCAACCATTCTATTTAAATACGGTTTACAAAGCAAGCTGCTCCACAATTGAAGTAGGTCAAACCGAATTGGTCTTACAAAAACGAATTTTACGACATTTTAGTAAGTCTACCTCGATAAACTATACTAGCCGTTTCCCTTGCCTTCGTCTACTTTTTTTCAGATAAAATATAGTCTATTTCCGTCCTCATGATACGAACTATTTTCACTTCAAAATACATAAAGCTCCGCTCCGTTCAGTTGTTTAGTCTTAAAATGAATCAAACAACAGACAGACAGACAGACACACAGGCATATTATACATATAATACTAGTATAGTACGACATAAAGATGGCTATTAAAGCTTTAGTCTAAAATCCACTGTTCAACAAAAGCCTCAAGGTGAGAAACATTACTACATACCCCAAACAGAGTAGTACCTATTCTTGGAGAATGTAAAAGTAACATTAAAATTGCGTACCTGTCTCTGAAAACATTTTCATCTTCGTAAATTGCAATGTTATGTTATTTTCTACATTTTCTACGATCATTAAAGTATATTAAAGTCCTGAGGATTGAAGACACCTTGTAAAGCAAGTTTATATGAACGATAAAATTACCTTATCGTCTGGATCAGTTAATTGAATGAATGTGCAAGTTATGTATATACATACCAGTATGTTTCAATTTGTGTAAATTATACATGGAAATATATTATATATTGTATTATATTTATTTCTTCAATCTTGGTATTGATGATTTGTTGGTTATTAAAGGCATGTATTTTGCATTCTTTCGGAACCAAAATATACCTTACTGTAGGATATTTTATTTATACAATGTTTTTTTTACTTCAGTCATGAGTTGCAAGTTTTTAGATGTCAATAGCCGATAATATATAAATATTTTTCTCTATTGTAAAAAATTGTTTACACTGCAATATTATTACACTTCTTTTTGACAGTCAAAAAAAATCATTGCAACGAAATAATATTATTAATTAATTTTAATTTTATTTTTATTTTAAACCACGTATACCTAGAAATATCAACAAGCCTTTTCTTTAATGTACAATACTTGCAATAGTAAAACAGTATATTTTTTATTTATTCAGTTTTTACTTTAGTCTTAAAAGACCAATATTGTCCTCTTCATATTCTTTAAATAAAAATATTTAACATGTGAATTTTTGCACTCGAAATGAAATGTTCTTGCTGTAAATAAAAATATGTTGTTTCCACTACATAAAATATATTTTTAAAAGGTACGATCAAATTAGTCAATAAAATTTTGGCCATTGATATACTTGGAGAATAGTTTGTTCTATTTTTCGACAGGTAAATAACTTTCTTTTTGTATTTTCTCTGTGAATCTTTTTAAATGGGAAGCTCTAAAATAAATAATTACGTAGTTTATTGTTTGTATATATATATTATATAAATTATTCCACAGATGTTCTTTGTTATTTTGTTTGTGTTAATTAAACTTTAAAGACGCTCAATGTATGCATCTTATTGTTCAGAGTTCAGGGATTAGGGAAATCGAGGTCTTTGTTCACGATATACTGACTAAAACTGTAATACAATGCTCTGTATTGTTCCAATTTATTTTCATTGTTATTTTAAGATTATTAGAATATCTCAGTGATTATTTGTTTACTTTAAAGACGTATGTATAAAATATAATAATAATTAATACTTTCTCTATTTATTTGTGGTTGCATACGAAGGCCTTACGAAAATTAGCAATAAAAAATATCGCTGTACTTACGTTGTACGTGCCAACAATTTTCGTGCGAACCCAGTCTCCCTAATTTCAATATTGATTTAATTAGATAATACTAATTTCGTATTAATATTGAAAATCTTGCTGATCATACATATACTTGTAATCACCATATTCTGCGTGATTATATTACAAAGTACCCTTGCTCAATGACACTTATATTGATTGGAACGATTCGCTTTATGTATAACTATATCTCAAACTGCACTTTAAGTGTAATTGCGATGAATCTATATATATTTTAATATTTGATAATATTTTTCATTTCAAAGTTAGTTACTTTAAACAAATATATTTTGTAGTGAGTTCAATATTACATAAGTGTACTTGTTTCTAATAGTCATCATCCTTATAGGCTTGCCTTGAACCGATCATTAAGATCGGCGTAGTATGTCAGTTTGTCACTGATCCCTATCGACTACCATATCTGAGCTTACTCTCCTTTTATGCATATCATCTTTTCACTCCTAATACCACTACAATACAACCAAAAAGTACGTAATAGCAATAACCAATTTTGTCTTTTTTTATTTTATTGTTATAATTATATTTTGTCAACATGATTGATCGGTTAGTTGAACTTTTAAATATTATTAATTATGAACATAATCTGTATCGTGTTATTCTTAAGTATCGCGTGACAAACGGTAATACGTGTTGGTTCAGTGTTTCTTATTTCTTTTGTGGTTGCGTACGAACTTTATTATAGGAAATTGGTAGGATTATAATAATGTATGAGCTCTTACCTTATGACCTAAAATAATATTTATGTTCTTATTTGCAGCTATGACCTAATGTAACTATAATCAAGAGTAATAAAGTTAATTGTCGCTACAATAAATTTGCAATAGAACTTATTTACCATATACATTCAGTCTGTAATTACAATACATAGTAATGTGACTTACATTTTGAGTTCAATATTTGATGTATTGACTAGACTATGACGATATCATATAAACTGATTGTCCACACTATGCAATAATTTCTTATTTGTTAAATTTGTCAATATTAATATTATAAATAAAGTATGTTTGTCTGTTTGTTACCACAACTAAGCATCTGAATAAATTTTTAGAAAATTTAACATTAACATAGATAGTTTAGGGAGAACATTCGGGCAATCTTTTATCTCATAAATAATCTGGAATCTGTGAAAAAAGGGATGGAGTGGCGGGTAATAGTTAGTTATATTAATTTGTAATTACATAGCTTTTACCTTCATCGCCATTCACTATACAGTCTCATTGTTACATCAGATTCTTAATAATTGTGTATTTAATCTTAATTCGATTTTCTTTAGAGTAACTGCAAAACAGTACCTCTCTAGTAATGGTTTTGGTGGTAATGTGGCTTTGTTATTCCGTACCAAGATTAAGTGCGTACAGAATACGTGTTTGTGGGTACACAACATGCACAAGTGGGTTGTTAAGGCATCACGGTTGTGTTTAATTGCGGCTTTGTTCAAAACATTTATTTTGTTGGAATTGATTACAGTAATATATTTTAATTTAATTACATATACAACGGCGAATATAAATTGCACCCTGTTATTATAAAAATATAAGTCTTTAATCATTATCGATAACAAATTAAGACTATTAAAAGAAAATACACATTGGTGTATTTTTTTAACAAACTAAGTACGCTAATATGAAAAAACAAAGAACAAAAATATGGGTTATATAAATTTTGTGTTATCATTAAACCCTGATGCCAGTACTATATATACTGAGTTCTAATACAACATATTCACACTAAGATTGCAATTCCATATATCCAGTATCAAAACATTTTACATAAGTACGATTTTTGCCACACCCGAGAATTGAATCTCAATTTACAACCTAACACTGCCATCGCGGCACCACCGTTTAGTAGACTAAATTCCATCGTTTATTAATAAATTCCAGTTAAAGTTTTGGTAGCTATCCATCACTTCTCTTTTTATCATGATCCAGTGTTTGAATCTTTAGAAAACGCCGAAGTTAATTCACCTAGAATTTCGCGGGATTGCGTCATCGGACTTAAAGCTATCAAGATCTAAAAAGTTTACAAAGCTGAGGATTCCACAAGTTCTCAGTTTCAAATTACGTAGAACAAATTCAGTTATAAATTACTGTCTGTTCTTTTCAGATTTAATTAGTGTAACAGCATCAACCATTGCTCTCTGTCAGATAGAGCGTTGTTTCCGTGTTTTAACTAGGAACGTGTTGGGCTCAGATAGCTTTAAGATGTAGGTTTGAGCTTTATTATAATTATAATCAAGTGTATATATAATATACGTACAATATATGTATAATCTCAGTATAATTCAGGAGCATATAGGGAAGCTGTAAGGCTCGCTTAGTGTTGATGACAATAAAAAAATAAATTTATATTTTTCGTAAATACATATATACATATTATACATAGAAATTACCTAGACAGATACAAACAATCATACTCTTGAATACAAATGTTCGTATCGTGCGAGTATCGAACCCGCGACCATCGGAGCTAAGGCAGTGTGCTAGAATAGAATAGAAAGTCATTTATTTATTCGAATAAACTTAATTTAAGCACTTTTGAATAGTCAACAATTTTTTTTAAATCTACCGCTTATTCGGAAAGCTGTCTCATCACAAGAAGAATAAGCAAGATACTTGTGTGTTGCTTATTCTTCTTTCTTTATTCTGCTTCGTTGCTAAACCACTACACCATCGACGCCGTCCATTAATTTGTATTTGTGACAAATTGACACGTGAAGGTACGAGTTAGTCTACCGAGAAGACTTTATAAAAAAATATATGGTTGGGTACCTAAATCTCAGTTATTCAACCGCCTTATAAGACGATTGAAGACTTAGATAAGCTTGTGAAATTACAGGATAGTAGGCATTACATCTTAGTCCCCCGAAATAGCTACACATGAGTGATATCGAGGCTCGGGTAATAACGCGATGTCCGTAGTGCTATTCGCGTATATAGGCGAGGCTTACCACGTACAAAATACGGGCTATCAGAATATCTGCCATTGAAATTACTAATTTATAATATAAGTTACAAAATCAATAACTCGATTCTATAGTATTATCGAATAGATTTTACTACAAGTTGAACTGAAGTTTATATGTGTGTAGTAAACGTTTGACGGTAACGTCAATAAATTAAGTTAATGACTGGCCACTTGACAAAAGTATCAATTTGTTTGGTCACATTGATTAGTCGTTTAAACAAGGCGATTAGTATACATATCTAAGTGACGTACGTCTTATTTATGTATCTCTGAAGCTCAGGCTGACCTTTGAGCAATATATCCTTATCCGATGCAGCAATTGTGGCGCACAATCAGCGGTAAACTTCAAAGTCAAACTTTAACGTCAAGGTTTTTGTCTCCTTCTCTGACCCCAGCGATTATAACTTTCCTTTATCAATTTATCGAAGTTTTCAGAATAAATTAAATTTTCACTGTTCTTGATGAGATATGTATTTGAGACACCTAACTGTAACATTTTACTGATATGTGTGACAAATTTGATTACTGATATAATAAACAAAATGTTAATTCAAAGAGACAAAACTAATTTAATTCGTAACATAATAATTGTATTATATATTAACATTGATGTCTTAACTTACTCATGGATCATCTATGGATTATTATTACATAGATACATAATTTCTTTGATCACCAATTACAGAAAACTTAACACAAAAACAATATTTTCTATATAAAAAGGGGTAGTGTTTTGTCTTAGAATAGTAAGTAGGCACCTAACTCATCATAATGCTATAGATAAAGCTGTAGCGCTGATATTCAGCTGTCGCCTATACAGAATAGAATAAATGTATTAAACTAGCAAGCTAATTAATGAAAGTATTTTTTTCAATTTTTGATAAATAAGTGAAAGGTGTAACCATAGAATATACAATGATTGTGAATACAAGTGCAGAATCAAAAGAATAAGATACAATATCATGATATATTATATTATTAAAACTATTTGTACTGCATAAATAATGGAGTGGTCGAACGTGAATATATATGTAAACACAATATAAAACTATAAACCTGTGTTGATTAGAACTCTAGTTGTTCACTTTATTTGTATGGAACTTTACCTACACCACTTTGTAATTAAAGTAAGTAAGTAGGTAATGAAGAGCTACATTAGTTCATACGTATAACACTGGAAATCCAATCAAAAGTTTTAAATGTATAGTAGTTAGTTTCTAAACAATGCCCACTTAATACCCATCTCGAAACAACTGATAAGCTTGTTTAATAATTAGATTTGTTAACAAATTCTGCATTATTGTTAATACAATAGTATTGTCTGTAGATGAAATATGAGTATAACAATTCTCGCATTCGAACATGTTTGTTTTCGTAGTAGCAATTTTTAAAAAAAATATTTAGCGAATAGAATAAACTTTATTTACTTTAAATACTAAAACTGACCTAGTTTGATATACACATTGACGTAATGATATAAAGTACACATTGTATCCAATAATACCTTCTCGTCTCTCGATCTTGGTATTTAAAGACGACGACGACATTTAAATTAGGTCTGCGAGAGTTTTTGGACAGAGGGAAGGGAATTGTTAGTAATATGAACTAACAATCCCCTTGTTAGCATTATACTGTGTCAGGTTCCCCTTAAAAGCTATCGTGATAAATTCCTGGTGAATTTTCCACAATAGGATCACTAACCTGATCTCATACTCATCTTGTCATCATCAGCAGGCCATCCAGCGGGTTCACCAATTTAAAAAAAAACTCCTTTGGATACATAGTTGTCTGGTTTTAAAATTCATAAAAATCAGTCGTCAAAAAATTAAAGTGAAGTTAAGGTCTATTTTCTTTTTTTGCGACGTCGGTACCTGATGCTTATAAAATTGCCGTCTGTTTAAACTAGTAGGTAAGTAGGTATAAGTACATACATACATTACTAAATATTTCAGAAAATAAGTGATGTCTAGCTGCCAGGGATCTCATTACTGTATGATTGAAAGGGGAGTAAAAATAATGAAAAATATTATAAAATCGGGCTATATTTATTCCCTCACTCTCTATATATTATATCTATATTTGGGACGCAGACTAAATTTAAAGGTTAACTGGTAAATTATATATAAGTTAGATTTACTTGTAGTCGTATACATACATATGTACTCTTAATATTATGCTCCATAATTTTTTTTTTCGATTTCATATTCCTCAATGATAAAGGTGACCCATCACTATTTCACTTATCATATATCATACATCACTTATTTTTTTTAAAACAATTTTTTTTATTAGCTTAGTATTGAAAAATACATACAACTTCAAGTTATCACTCTTTTACGAACTCCTTTTTTTTTAATAGCGATAGTTATTTCTATGGCAAAACAAGGTTTGCCGGGACAGCTAGTTATTCATAAAAAATATTTTAGTTGTAGTGGTATCGCGGAATACACTAAAAAATAGAACCTTCTCCTTTTGACAGTATGTTGAATGTTTGCGTTATGACTTGCAAATGAATCAAAATACATATGTATAACAGTATTACTCCCCATGTTCTATAAGGAAGTATGTTGCGTGCTTGTGTGCAGTCAATTTCATGGTAATATCTAAATATAGAGATAAGAGTAAATAAAAATCAAACATTTACAAATGCTCTGTAATATCATGAATGAACATCAAAGAAAATAGAATAAACACCTTTATTCTTAGTATATTTTCTTGGATATCCTTTTGTTAGTGTATTATAAAGGTAGATTTCTATAATTTTATATACACATTTCTTATTAATACACTTTCAAATCCGCCTTTAAATATGCTTACGCACGTATTACATAAAATTTAAGCGATTTGCGAAAATGAAATCCCATTCTCATTTATGTAAATCAACGCGAATTCATGTACACATAACAGTTAGATTAGTAGACATTATAATTATAATTTACACTTAGAACATTAATAGGATGCAGGAATTGAATAGTGCAGCTACTAGGTGCAGGGTGCACGGCATTAGAACCAGCCATGAATACTAATATCGCCAATTCAACATCTGCATACATATCAACTTTAAGAGAACACGAAGTTTCAATTTCTCTATTCATGTGAAATACTAATACGTGATTTTTAAAAGTAGAATATATAAATCTATATATTCACTTACAGTAATAATTGTAAATGCGAAAGTGTATGTTTCTCTGTCTTTTATTTACCTTTTTTACGTTTTTATTTAAATTTCCTACGAATTTACATTTTCTAAGGTAGACATAAGCTAAGCATATAAACAAAACAGACGAAGTTGCATGCAATAACTGCATGGTTTAATATTAGAATTAAAACCCTAAGGACTTTTTTAAAAGATACTGTATTTATTAGTAATGCATTGTTACATGTAAGTATTGAAAGTGTGTTTTTTAGAAATGTTACATTTAAGGCTAAACACGTCATAGTTCTCTGTTTGTAAATTTTGGTCCGGTCTTTGCATACACATGAACATACTTCAATGAATAGCACCATATCCCTAAATTCTACATAGGCTGCAGCATGTCCACTACGACGAGATTTAGTAGGTTCTGTGTAAAAGCAAACCACAAATCATCCTTTACATACGAAGATGGACACAACAAGAACATATATCTACCTAATAGACATACAATTGGCTGTTTTGCTTTCATGCATAAAATGACATTGATTTATGAGATGAAGAAGCGAGTTCTTGGAGGAGCATACGCCACTAGTTTCCAGAGACGAGTAATTTCATTTTAAAAGTCATTAAGGGTACATTCCATTATATCCCCAGCGGGAACAAAGAGGTTCGAGACAATGGAGAAATATTCTGCCCCTAAAATGATACCAAACTTTTTGAATTGGAAGTGTCAGTCGATAATTAAACCTAATTTACTGAACGAAACTGCAATATTTTATAAATAATTCCAATTCATGAATTAATTCTATTCAATATATTAAAACTATCAAGACTAGTTCATATTCATTATCAAGCTAAAATGTATGAATCTCTTCCTATAACTTTAAACAGTGTAATTAAATATAATAATGCAATTTTTATACATAGATTATGACAATGAAAACACATAAATTTATTCCAGTAGATTTAATTATTTTGAAAATTTTTAAAAGAGCATTAATGATAAATAAATATTGATATATACTGAAATAGCCTTAAAGTTAACTTTATAACAGTATACATAGAATAATACTCTAGTTTTTTTACTTTAGTAATAGGTGAATAATTTTATTGACAAATAAGCACAAGTATATACTGGTTGAAAATTTGAATGTATGTATTATTACTATAAATAATATTTTTAGGGACTTCGTTTTATTACATACAGTACCATATATTTCTGCTGGATACACTAATTAGTACATTGTATTGCATCAACAAAAGCTAAAAAGTTACTTCAATTTCTAATACTAAAGATCCAATATCGCATTACTCAGATACAATCCAGCACACGCTGTGATTGTCAAGTTAAGTCTATATCTCTAAACGGTTGTCAGATTATTTACTCGTTTATAACTTTATGTGGTAATAAAAGAATGAACTGCATTTTCTATTTCTATCGTATATCATATAAATAAATATATAATAATTATTTAGTCCCAATACTTGTTCCAAAGGAAGTGGATACTGAACAATAATATTTGGTATCATAGTTTTGAACTTTATGTTATCCAGTATTCTTCGAGTCATTTTCAATCTTTAACATTTGGCACGTAGCCATAAAAGACTAAACGTATACATTCTGTTTATTGCGAAGTAAGTGTACCGGATAAAATAGCTATAGTTTATACAAATTATATAAGTGTTCAACATTACAATACATATAATTGTACTAAAAAACATGATTGAAATTTTTAATATGACTCCGAAAAAAAAAGTAAGTATATATAAGGTTCACATTTATTTTGAATATCATATGAGTTTTCACCCCATAAACACGGCATCCGATTACAAACAGATTGTGAAGCGATAAACAAAACAGATAACAACAATATTGTCCCAAAGTTATGTTCGAGCATAGAAATTCATGTTCCTTATCTCCATAAAGGGTGAACTTTGCCTGAGCAATAATTTACTATAACTCACAGCCTTGTTTTGTTACCTGTACGCTATTAACTTGATTCTCCAATTTCTTATGTCGTTTCGTAACTATCTACGTAAATATCGGCGGAATGTAGGAATAGTTCTGTAAATGGCAATAATTATATCAATCCGGAAGTTCCACGTTTCTTTTATCTTTGCTGTAATACCTATTTCATTATGTAAATATAACTTTTCTTAGTTATAGGTAAATATTTTCTATATTCCGAGATTATATACAAATTCTGCTTCATTAATCTTTTATTTATGTAATTTTATGTAATAATAACTTCCTGTAAGAATTTCCTGCTGTAATACAACGCTCCCACGCCTTCAGCTATAAGCACATATTATTTGTCAAATTATTTTTTTTATTGTTGGTAATCAAATTTTATTTTATTATCCTCGGCAAAAAATGATCAGCCCGAAAATTTCAGTTATCATGCAGTTTGCAAACTACCGGATATAGTATTATCCTACCTATCCACCTTTCGTGTTAAAAGAAAATATTAAATGTATGAACATTAAATATTTCATCTAAACATCTCCATGCACCTATAGCCACTGGTCATACTTTTTTGGTTAATTCAACCTATAATAAATTAATATTTGTATATATTCAAATACAAATCAAAAACGAAGTCGATTCGTACTCGTCCCTCATGACGCATAAAAGAACATAATTCATCCTTTTCGTCTATGGCGTGGGTATATTTTATAATCTACTCTACTAATGAAATTAAAAAAAAAATATTACAGTAATTCTTTACTCTGGTCAAATTTAATAACAATTATAGAATAAAATCAATAATAATTTATAGATTAACTGAAATACTTAAAGTATCTACTCTACGATCCAACTGATAGGTAGCTCTTTTAGTATTCTGTCCCATCTGCCCATGAAAGCATCCCTTGTTATACCAGAATCCGTAACTTCGGACTACCAACAAATCTAATTAATCCATGAAATAGCAGTAGGAAGTGAAAAATCGTCAATACAATTGCTGATGAATTTGTTACTAAAGCTGTCTAAATCTATATGTAAGCATCCCTTTTTATATTAGTATCCGAAACTTCGAACTACCAACAAATCTAATTAATCCATGAAATAGCAATAGGAAGCGAAAAATCATCAATACAGTTGCTGACGAATTTGTTACTAAAGATGTTTAGATATTAGCATATCTAAACATCTTTAGTAACAAATTGCCTGTATCTAATAGATACAGACATATTAGATACTACAACTCACTGCATGCATTGGATAATACCTAGTGGTCGTAGGGGATTGCGGTACGGTATTTTGCAACGACTCAAATCATATAGCTCTCAGAGCCTAAACTGCATGTATCAAATACATAAGGAATGGCAAAAAGGAAATAATATAAATGTAATAATAGGTTTCTTCTAACATTGTTTTGTTTCTCATGGCGCCCAAAGAGCTTGAAAATAGGTATACGTAACATTTGCGAAATATAAATATCATTTGCAATAGAAAGAAACAGATAGATGATATCTTATAATTATCGGTCAATAAATATGCGTATAATGTACGAGCAATTTCTAATCCATAATTAATGTTTTGATTATATTATATGATGGTTATAATTAGAATCGCATAAATAAAAGAATATTTTATATTTTTCATTAACATCAGGGTAAACATAAATAAGTAATTTGTAATATTTTGAGCATTACTATTATGTTATTATAATAATATTTAATATTAATACAGTAGTTTTATAATAATTTTCTTAGAATAGAATGTGAAGCAAAATCTTTAATTACTTAGCTTTTTTTGCGGCTCTCCAGTACTGCAGTAAATAAATAGACAAATATAAATAAACATCTCGAACTGAATATATTAAGCGTTTTCCGTCTTCGTGGGGCCAATAAAGCTGAACACTAAATTAGATTGGAGTTGATTGAAAGGAACACAAATTACAATGATTGGTTAGCAAGGCGGAAACTCCGAAGTTGGCTATTTTTTCTCAGAGACATTCGCACAACTGAGGCAAAATAACAGCAGTCCAAATTTAATATCCTACAATTACTTTTTGGTCTGACTAAATAGAATTTAGTTAGTATTTAAGAATGGTAGATATTTTTTATATTTCTCGATAACAGTTATATTCTAACAAATTAATTTTATTTGCTTTCGTGTGTTGCTGATTGTGGTTCCTCTTAATTTGCCATCTCTTTAAAGCTAATGGGGTCATTTGTCGCGGTCTTCCACAACTGTCCATTAAGTTTCCTGTAATATACGCATTTACTTAACAATGTTAACATTTTAGCACAACTCTTATTAGGAGCATATATACATACAATCTCTATTTCTGTTCATATACTTCTATAATATACAAGCAATTGTTTATGTATGAATTTAAAATTTGTGCATAAAAAATTACATACATAATAATAAAAATACCTTCAATATTTGTTATTGTTTGGAATATATTTTGCATGTGTATTGAAAAATTAATTAACTTATTTTTTTTTCTAGGTATTTGAGAAACATTCGGAAAATGAATTAAATTAATGAGTAAACAGAGAGTGAAAGGACTGGGAAGTAATGGGAGAAGACTTTCTTTAGGACGCATGTAACACACTGCTGCACCGATGTGGCTTGTGAATCATGAGTGCTTGGTGCTGCATCGTGATCATGATGTCCACGATCAGTACGAGCGTGCTATCACCAGCACCACAGAAAACTGAAGCTAAAGAAGCCTACGGTGAGTTATCTTTTTCCTGGATCATTTTAAAAACCTTTATCTTTAGAATTACTAACGATTTTGAAGGGTTTCTTGATCAATTGTGCTTTTATTAGGATATTAATCGATACAAGAAATTTTATTTGTATTTAATAGATATCTGTGTATACGAATATTATTAATAAGAGTTATAATTGATTCATACTATCTGATGGATCCCAATAGTATCATTACATTTATTTTATAGCTGCATTATTAGCTGCACTCGCGACTTCGTCCGCGTAGAATTTAACTTTATTTTTAAAAAAGAAAAGATTTTTCTAAAATAAATGGTAGCCTAAGTTACTCCTTATTTCATCTGCTACTTGCCAAAAATAGTTCCATCAAAATCAGTCCAGCTATTTCAGAGAAACAGACAGATAGACAAAAATTGTAAAAAAATGTTATTTTGGTGTATGTACCGTACTTTTATTCATATACATGCAGTAAAGAACGGTTATCTCCAATTTTATTTAAATGTATAGATCAAGGAATGCATGTAACGGTAGGTCACATTTACCTTATTATAAATAATAATTTTGTTTTATAAATTCTAAGTTTCAAATCTTTTAGCTAATATTTAATCATCATGGTATTATATAGTAGTTCTAGGTTTTACTACATATATACTTACTGTATTTATAGTATAATAGATACCCATTCGTATAGATATTAAACATTATATGTACCTATAGGTTTGCTCGCTCAATCGTCGTCTATCTGATCTATCGCTCAACGTTAGACTTACAACCTTTGATCGAATTAACCAGATGATCCCTCATCTCTATGCGAAACACGTGGTGCTGTACAAATGCAGATCATGGATTCACAAAATTAATGCCGTAACTGTTTCTATTTTGCATGCCTATTTGCTATCGTAAGTAAACAAGTAACTTAGCAAAAGCTTAGAATTTTATAAATGAAACCTAACGTATGAATCAATATATGCTATGTACATAACATTTTATAGTCTACTTTAATATTATTTTAATAGTCAGTACATACAATACAATCTAGATTTATTTTGATTGGTTAATAAAATAATCCTGCATTGTTAGCTTACATTTTTCTTGTTTTCTACTGTGTTATTATTTATACACAAAGCGGTATAAAGAGCATATATTTGATTTTAAACTAAATTAAAAAGACATCTTACATGAAATCACTAAAGTTATTATAGCTACATTTTTATTAACAAAGTTATTCTTGGCAAACTCACACAAATGAAGGAAAAGTCCAAGAATTATGAAAAAAAAAATGTAATACATTAGCAAAATTATTAGAAGCTGGTAGGTTAGACGAGTGACATCATCCATTACACGAAAAAAGCGGGACTGTGGTTTGGACGTGTTGACTAATGACTGGCGTAATATTAACAAACCGAATGGTCATATTATTATGTAGGTAGGATTTAATATTCATATTAAGGAAACATGTAAAATAGTACAAAGTTTTGTAAGTAGAACATACCGCCGGTCTAGGAGATGCTCAGTACCGCGAAAGTTTAGAAAATTGAGTTTTAATCGCATACATTTTCGTGAATTTGTTTTACATAAATTTATTCATATTCACATGAAACACATATATAAATACAGATACGCGCCTATATGTCAAGTTTGGTAACGGTTTGGAACCGAATTGGTAACGAATCTTTAACTGGTATAGTACTTAACTGGATAAGATTATTGTAATTTATATTATAAAGATGGTCAAAAGGCATTTATTTGAAGGCTCAAATTAAGGAGGTCTATAACATCATAGACGTTATGCAGGACCCCATGCTGATAATTACGTCTCAACCATCTGTAATTTGATGTAGACTTTTTAGACGTTTGTGTGGATTTACACTTGTAGACGTTTTATAAACTCCACTTTAAAAAAGTATATATTAATTTGGTACAATAATTATAAATATTTTGAACTACTTTATAGATCCTAAAAATGTAATATGTTATGTAATACTTTTATTTTGTTATATATATCCTATAATCGTATATAAATAACGTTTTTTTCCTCAGATCGTCACTATTGGTACGCACAAGCACAAGAAACGTTGCAGAAACGTCTTCAGTACGCGTCTGATAAAAATCCAGTTGCTAAGTAAGTACTTATGATTATCACATTACTTTTCATTTGGCTTTATTTCTTAAAAAAATACTAATCTAGTAAATAATATTTATTTTTTATTGTTTTCAGAAACACACATAAATATTATTATAATTGTAGTTTAGATTTTAGTTTCTGAGTTGATATCTCTGTCTCGCCTATTTCAGACCCTCGTAAGCAGAAAAACAGCTTTGTAAGCTGTGTTTTACTAAAGGTTTCATATAATAGTGCAATTACTGCTGAAGTAGGAAGGCAGAATATATTAGTTCTCTGCAATTGCAATATATAAAGGATATCACAGGCATCACGCAATGACATCTCTTGTTCTGTTCATATATAGATAATGGTTGACACTTACTATCTAGTGCTTTGGGAAAGGAATTCTATATAGGTACTTAAAATAAACTACAAAAATTAAAACTATAAGTAGTCCGTATTGAATATGTAATGGCAACTATTCATATATTAAATAGATACAGAAATATGTTCGTCTCTTTACATATTAAAATTTTGCTTCGTGGCCTTCCTTTGAATATTCCGAGGAATACTTAAGGGAACACCATAAATGTTAAACAACTGTCTAAGTTTCTAAGTTAACACAAACTTCAAATATGTTTTGGGATGATAAACATTGTCTAGTACATATAGATTTAAGTTATTGTTCCTAAATGTTGTTTATTGTATAGACAATCAAAGTCAACCACTAAATAGCTCAGAAGAAAATTATAGCTATATTACGTTTAAGCGTATATATTTAATTACAAGGATTTGGTTGGTATTTCAATTAGGTTTTTTAAGTTACGCTTTTTTTATACTCAAGGTCCATGCCCTTTTTTGTATTGTATTTATTTTTTCGTTTTGCTTCCTCCGCGAAAATAGGTGTTGTGGCTTCCCACAGTCAGGATTATCAGAATATGTTTCTAATTAGTCTTGGGTTAGTAAGGATAGTTAAATAGGTAAAGGGAGACATAGTGAACCTTATTGAAAATCCGTGCGCGAATTTTGTTAATCTATTAAAACACATGGTAAGACCATATTTTTGATCTTGTAAATTTATTATATTGTATATATCTTTCTATTTTTCATGTTGTTGTTCATTATTAATACTGCTGGTAAATCGGTGATATAATCTAGTAAGGTATTATCTACTAATAATATAATGTCACCGAATGGAGAGCTTTTCGGATAGCATTTTATATTGCGGTCTACTTAATGTAAAACGTTATATATTCACACAAGTATAACATTCTACTGAAATAACGTTTAGACAAAATTTTCTGTCGATAGTATTTCCAGAATATAAGATGGATTAGACATAAGAGAGGCGCAGTTAATTAGATATTTGAGGCATACAAAAACGCCCTAATCATGTAGCTTTAATTATAAGAAAGTAATCAATCAGGCAGTGATAATTAATGATAGATATCTAGGCTTTGTATGATACTAGCTGAGTCCGTGATATTCTTCATGACTCTTCAATTAAAAAAACAAAGAGCAATAGGTTTTAAACCACCAATAGGTATATAATAATATTGTGATGTAGTATCACAACATCATAATTTGACTCCTCCCATGTGATATGTGTGTTACTCGCGACAGTAGTTATGCTTTTTATACTAACCTATTTAATTTTGTTCAAAACTCTTACCTATTATTTTATTATAGTACAAGAAATACAGGAACATTTATTGTATGTCTGCGAATTTCTTTGTGTATTCCTAAACTCTCTCAAAATCAATATAATCAACTCAAAGCTCTAACAATTATATATCACAATGCCATTTAAATTGATACATGTGCATTCATTAGTAGCTATTTTGCTAGTTTGTCATAAATATTTTCAGATAAATAAATGAATCGACCTCTATATATATTGTAAATATCTATATATTTAATCAAGATTACCCATTTTTCAGTAAGTGGGGAGCTACTTGCTAAAACTAATAGCACTTTGTTAGTTATAACACTGTAGCACTTATGCTAATCAAATCAGCAAAATTTGTTAAAACCGTAAAAGTACACTTACTTTATGCTAATGTACGGTGCGGACAAAGTTTGCGCAGCAATGGAAAACGCGTACACATGTCAATAGAGTCGCATTTTCAATTAAATTGTGCAGTATTCTAAATTCTGTAGTATAATTATGGAAATGATATAAATATCAGTGCTAAAGAACTAGGATATTTTGTCTAAAAGAATTGAATTATTTCAATGAGACGAATTGAATATGCATTATTAAACAGTAAAATATTATAGGTTTTTTTTCATAATAATGTAGGTAAATACTTATTTATTTATAACAAACTAGGACATACTTGGCAGTAAATATGATTGCTACTTACTGCCAAGCTTTTTATTGTTATTAGTTTATTACGGTTAATGAAAATTGCAATATTACACTAGTAACATGTTTTTAGCAAAGAAATAATAAACAAAATAGCTAAATTAAACCGATATACATACAAAAGAAATGAAAATATTACTAATAAATACAACCAACATAATTTGTTTAATTTAAGTTTAATTCAATAAGGAAAAAATATATAATATTTTATGTATAGCGTTTCAATATGCATAAGTAATATGATTATTGTTATTGTAATTTCTGATGTTTTGTTTTAGGAATATCATCTTAGTGGTGGGAGACGGTATGAGTTTGACTACTGCCACAGCAGCCAGGATCCTCAGAGGGCAGCGGAGAGGCCAGTCTGGAGAAGACACCGACCTCGTATGGGACACATTCCCCGCTGTCGCACTAGCAAAGGTATCTTAAAACTTACTTACTAACTAACTAACTAACTTAGTTGCAGTAACTCTGGATTTTTAGGACTTTCGGTCAAAAATTATGAAATCACTGTACAACTGTATTATTTACACAAAGTATAAACTTCAATGTATGATTAAATATTTTAAATAGAATAATCTCATATTTATTTATCGCTTCTTTAATTATCTATCAATTTCAAAGAGTTCTAGCTACAGATTAGGCGGTAAAATTATAGTGATATATTAATAATAGTGTTATACGTAGTATATTGCATAATTATTTTCTTAATTCGTATAGCAACGTGAAAAGCATTATGCTTTGCGTATCTATAAACGTCCATTAGAATTTTGTAGAACATGTAGTATTTAAATTCAAGAATGAAGTTTCGACAACTCGTTATCACTAATTTTAATTAACTGCATTTAAAGTCATAAGGAAATGTTGCTGGCCCACTGTAAATTAATTCATGGAGTTATTTATTACTGGATAAAAAGTAATATATGTAAATTAAACCGAAACATCGGAGTTAAACAAACAACGAACCAACATAATTACTTTAGAGGAACAAACGAAGTACCGGCTCCAAATTTATCATGTTTATTAGATAAGTAGCTTATTTTATATTTTCTTACGAGGTCATGTATAATTTTTTTTTAATACGAAATGATTTAAACAGATTTTTTTTATACATCTATTTTTAAAAATATCTACTAGAATAATAACGGGAAAAAATATAATGGCTCAGTTTCCAGTATTTTACATTTATAAGAGTATTCGTATTAAATCAAAAATTATAATAATATTTAATTTGTTCGAAACTAGGATTACGTAGATAGACTTATTGAAATATCAATTAAAAATTTATAACCAAAATTTACGACATAAGAACTTTGGGAGATGAATAAAATTTTATAACTTTGTCTATAAAATTATGCCTTATATTAAACTTATTAAAACTGGTCTCTATATATATTAGAAATTATATATTTTAATATAGAGTTACTATTTAAGGATTGGAGAATACCAACTGAATTTAAATTATAAAATTAAATCCAAAATCATGTCCAAAATATAACTTATTTTAAAATAAATATTTATTTTATCTTTTACATCAATTCATCTATAATTCTAAAAATAGTAAAAGTCTTTTTTGCTTTAATTCTCATGGAAAGTGGCAACTAACGATTACATAGGTACATGAATATAACCAATGAACTCACGTCATCATTGACGCCCTTAGTATTCCAATAATAAATAAAAAAAGTTAGTATATTAAGTTTAAAATATCATATAAACCAATTTTTCGTTAATGGAAAGTACGAGGAAAGTTTTATTATAAAATAATTGAAAAGTGACATAAACATAACGCTTCACATCAAACGAAACTTTCTTGTGACGAAAATTCTGTTAACTTATTATTTTGATCTAAAAGACTTTTTTACTTCCTTGATGGTGCTTTTGAAAAAGTTGATCAAATCCTATTTTAAGATTAATTGAATAAACAGATAGATAAGATATATAAGCTCGCTATATTCTGATGCTGATAAATATAATAAGTTTTAATTTCAAGATTCAAAACACAAATCGCATGCCACAAAGCGAAACGCCATCAGTTATTAATTATTACTAAACGGCGAATGAATAAAGGGAAATCTCAGAGAATAAACAAACGAATTAATTTATAGAATCGTATTATAACAATACTGTTGTAATTCGTAATGTTTATGTTTAAGAAGCTTTACTTCCTCTAGGGTCGAGTATTAAATGCATATTTCTTTAAATATTTTATTTATTGTATTTCAAAAATACTTCTTACCATAATAAGTTTTTTTTTAATATTATACAAATTCATCATAATATTGTTTATATTAGGCATATTATATTATATTTCAGAATTTAGATGGAGCGTGTAAATACCAAGGGGCCCATTCCTTATACTCATTATATGTGCCAATAGCAAACTTTGGAAATATTAACGAACATATAGAACGCAAAACTTTATGTATACTATTGATTACACCACACACACACACACACTTACCCTACTGTGACATTAAAAATAGATATATACGTATATATATATATATATATATATATATATATATATATACGTATTTCGAATAAAGGTAAAGCACGATGGTAATTATCATTTATTATCATTAAAACCCATAGATTTGGTTTTATGGAGAAATCTATTTTGTACGAAAAAAAATCTACGCCATATAATATTATACGATTAGGTTTGTTGGTTGAAAAAAATATCAAAAAATAATTGTCTTACAGTAATTAATAATACGCATCCATTTTATTTTATTTTTCCAACCCATAATCCTAATGTTTAATGGATATCTAATAGGATGAGTTTTGTTATCATAAACTTAAGTAGTTAATTTATAATAAAAAAATATCGTGAACTATATAATATGTATATTATAGGTATAACCTCGATAAAAATTATTTCTAAACAAAATCGATGAAACCAATTTTTTCGTCTGCCGTAAAAAGCAATTAATACCATACGGGCTTTTGACAGGCGTGTTTAAATCTATATTTGAATTTAATTAAAATGTGATAGAAATTAATATCTTGTAATATATATTGTGAGATAGAGTGTGATTTTTACCTGTAGATTAAACATAGTCTCATAATTGAAAATATTCGACGGAATACGACTAGGACTTTATTAATAACTAACTAAGCCCGGGATTTCGTTCACGTATAATTTGTTTGTTTAAAAACCATTCAAACATAACAAACACAAAATTTTAATTCACTTAAAATTTTGATAAAAATATTCATAAAAAAAAGATGAGTTTGTGTTATGGGTACTAGACAACTGTCATCAGTTGTGTATAAATCATAGTTAAATTATAGAAATAAATAAAATCGCCATGATGATATTTTCATATCACTCTAATTATGTTTTTTTTTTCATAAAACAAATGAATGTAAGTGAAGTTACGCATTTGAAACTAAAAAATACAAGAGATTGTAGTTTTGAATTTCGAATGCGTAAGTTGTTAGTATATCTACATACGTATATACTTACATAGATATTCTATATATACATAATATATATTGAGAAAACACTAAATCCAATACAAAAATACACTTGTGAATACAATTTTTTTTACCATGCGAGGGATTGATCCCGCGATCATCGTAAGTAAAGCAGTATATTAAACTGCTGTACCGAGGCCTTCAAGTAAGACCTTAATGGCCGTCAAGGCATATAAGCCTCTAAAATATGTCGGTTTCATAAAGGCACAGACGTACAGATCAACAGACAACAATTTTAACAATTGTATTAATTAACCACTAGTATTTTTTATTATATATCTTTTACTTAGATGCATCATGCATCATCATATATATTTATATTATATATACATATCATTTATATAAATTTTATTAGTTTTGTCAGTATGTTATATTTTAATTTTAAAAATAAGTCTTAGTAATTTTGTAAGCACCTAAACGAATAATTTATTTTCTTACTGTTTAAAAATACGACGATGTATCGTACGAGCTATGGCCGACACAAATTTGACAGAAATCGAAGAATATTCATATTTAATGACATAAAATACTGACTTATAAACCCTTATCGAAGTCCCTGAAAGTACCTTCTTTCTATAACATGAAAAAGTACTCCGTAGCAAAAGAATAATAATATTACTACGGAAACTCGATCTTTAATGCACGTGGCTAATAAAAACAATATTAAAACTACCTATATTTTATATTAGGGCAAATTAGTAACATCGCTAATAGCTAAAGTTTTGTAATAACTAATCTTAGGTAATCTTCCTGTTTTTATCATTACTTACTTACATTTAATTATGAAATAAATCTAATATGGCAAGTTAGCTAAAGTTTGTTGTTAATTGTTTCGTAGTGTAGTAATGCTATTTATGTTTATATAGTAGTGCTCCATCCAGATTTAATCCGGGTGCTCATAACTTAGTGAGTTTGTAAATATATATTAACACAACATATAACTTATGTCGCTATATGAAATAATGTATCTTTCGAACAATGATACAATTTCTAAAATAGTTTTATAAATTCTGCTTAAAATAATAATAATAAAATTCGATATATTAATATAAACTATTAAGTAAATAAAACAAATTGAAATTAAATTGTGTTTGTTAGTACTGTAACATTAATATGTTATCATAAACTTATTTTACCCATATCGCATCTTTATCACTATAATTTTATCTTTATAACTAATAATTTTCTTCCAAATACAAATCGTTCAGTCTGCCCCTGTGGATTTTATAAGCAGCTTTCCCTGTCAAAAACATCGCCACAAAAGATCGGCGCCGTCGATAAAATCCATCATCTCGAACTTTTGGACTGTTTTCAAGCAGCTTTTTTATTATTTTATCCCATTTAAGTACGCACTTTTAAAATTACATTGTAATTTGACGTTGTCACAAACGGCTGTCTTTAGAGCTTCGCGCATACTAATATTTACCGAATAATTACGAATCCATTAATAACAATATTTGTGTTCTTTTACGATAAGTATATTAGTCTTTACTAACTAATTAATTTATTAATTTTATCTAATATTATACTCCAGAAATGTCAGAATAAACAAAATTAAATCAATTGTTAATTTGATTCCTATCTAGTACCCAATTGTAACGCGATTTGGCAAACACATAGGTTGGTCATCCGAACACTGCAACTATATGTATCAATGTATAAACCAGTTATTTTTATATTGAATAATGTACATATTTTTTGTAGGCATTATTTTATTTTTTATTTTTATGTTACATAATACTAGGGTAATACTATTAATGATACTACTTGGTAATTAGTCTAAATATCATATCAAACGACTACTACACACCATCTACAAAAAAATATACAGGCAGTCTAAATTAAGAAAATATTATCACGGACGAAGCTGTAGTATAGCAATGGGTATCTTTTTGTATTCTACCTCTTACTTATAAGATACAAGTTACATTAAAGTTTATAAAAATATTTATTACACTTATTCTCTTTACACTTGTCAAAGTATGAAAATTTATATTTGGGTAGGATATCCTTGATTATCTTAAAAGATACTTACTAAATTAAACTAATTCTGTTTACATTGTCCACAGACATACAATCTGGATGCTCAAACTGGCGAGTCGTCGGCGTGTGCCACTGCGCTTTTATGTGGAGTTAAGGCCCGATACGAAACATTAGGCTTGGACGCCGGAGCTCGTTTCAATAACTGCGCTACTACCATAGATTCGAAAGTTACATCACTTATAGATTGGGCTCACGAAGCTGGTGAGTAGGTACTATTCGTATAAAATTATTCTCAGAATTATAATTTAAATACTTTTTTTTATTTTCTTCTAAATATTATTCAAATTACTCAAGAGACTGCTGATTCCTAATACAGCTATAATAATATGTCTGCTTTATAAATATATATATTCTTATTCTATATCCATCTGGTATTATAATATATATATATTATAATACCAGATGAGATTATAGTTTTGGGGATGTATATTTAGTATAAAGCATTTTGTCGACGTTGTGTGAAAGATAAAATTTTTGTAAGGAGAAATAAGAATTAATAGAAGTAGGATTAGTTTAGTATTTTTCGCTGTTTTCCATTATCAAAATATTAAAAGTTTAAATTTTACATTGACATATTTGAACTCTCAAACTTTAGGGTCTGTAGGTAAGTAGTACTGGTACTAGTAAAATTTATACTTGACTTCTTTTAGGTAAACTGATTGCAGAAGAAACTGTATTGCAATAGTAACATATTTGCGCAATTGGTAGCAATAAATATCACTCTCTTGCCAATATTTGCTGTGAAGTAAATTTTTACTTAAATTACATAGGCTTTTGTGTTTCAGTCCACGCAGTAAAATCACTGACGCGAGAGTTATAACACTTTACTTCTGTGAAGGGTATTCTGCGTTATGTTAATAATTTTGTTCATGTCTGTAAGTGGAGGTTTCCATATTCTATGAGATGAGACTGAGTCTGTTTATTTGCCTTGTCTAGCGATATAAAATGAAACACTGCAGTCGTATTAAAATAAAATCATAATAACACATATTGTCTTATCATGATTTTATGATGGTGATCATGAAAGGAAAACTAAGTTCTTTTTTAGTTAACTTTTTTTATATATAACTGTTTAGGAGTTTAGTAAGGACATTTACTATTACATAGAGACTATAATTTCACAAAAATGATATCTTGAAATATATTTACATACACCAATATTAAAATAAGCAGAAATTTCATCAGAAATCCAGTCATCTATAATTATGAATAGTAAGATTTACAATTATGCATATTAATTCAAATGAGTCGCTATTCCTGGGAAATTAAGTGCACTTAGTGATGTCTTTTCTCACCCTTCAATTCGCAATACAATATGCAAGGGGCTTAGCTTATCTTAACCTTCTTAGGTTAAGATTGCCCCGAGTCACGTCGCTAGTGCCTGAAAAAATCAATTATGTAGAGAGCGGCGAGCCACCATTAAAGCAATCAAATTATGTAAAGAAAATAATGTTTGCATAAAAAGAGGATAGATTGGGTATTCATCACTTAAATCAAATGACCAGAAGAAAAGCGCTGAGATATAATTGTATACTAATGGATGAAACTCTATGGCGTATACTCTTATTATTGTTTAACAACCTTGATAACAGTAGTTTAGTACATATTCTCAATATACGATAGTTCGATTTCTACATAATGTGATTTTTGATTACATGAGAAAGTAAGTACATTTACAGAAGATATGTATTTATAAAACACCACAAAACAGCACACCGCCTTTCTTCCGATGATCATGGATTCGATTCCTCGCACGATGAAAACATTTATGATGTATTTTATGTAGGAATTAAAAAATATATTCAGTATTATAAGTTTTCTAGTACTCATAACACATACTTTGATTAGTTTGAGACTAGATGGCATTGTGTGAGTTTGTCCTTGCATCCATTATTATTATTATTATATAATAATATTTCTACAGGCAAATCCAGTGGTATAGTGACTACTGCAAGAGTCACTCACGCTACACCTGCAGCTTTATATGCACATGCACCATCAAGATATTGGGAGGATGATAGTAGAGTACCGCCAAATGTCAGAAAAGACTGTAAGGATATTGCAATGCAGTTAGTAGAGAACGAACCAGGAAAACATATAAACGTAAGAATTATTTACTTTATAATGATATTAGACATAATTATACGATTTAAACTATTGACCCACAAAAAGAATTAGATAAGAAACAGCCAAAATTAATAACTATTGCCTAACATACAAGAACCATTGTCGAATTTAAAACTTCTTTTTACAGTCGGTAAAGTGACCGACGAAAGCTTGGACTGTCTTATAAATCTCGCAACCATTCTATTCCGAAAGTGGAAATTGGCTTCATTCCAAATAAATGAAATAGCACACATTACTACTATAATAAAAGAACAATTTAGATTTGAATTTAGCGACTTTTAAAGGATCCCCTTTTTACAAAGATAAGCGTAGATTAAAAATTAACAGAGCCGTCTTTTCATAAATTCCTTAGAGATTGCTAAACATTCTTTTTAGACTTACCCAACCTCAGATTATTTTAATTTTAGCCTGTAGAATTATTTATATTTCAATTTTAAAAGCATAGTTATGATACTATAGATATAAAATAATCATATTTGGAACATGTTAATAACTAAATTTATGTCCAACCTTCAGTTGTTTTAATATGGGCGTATGACAGTTGGTTCTTGTTGTACATGCAATTAACAAACTATCAGACTGATGTAACTTTTATACTCGTACTAGCTGTCCGGCAATAATTGTTCTGCCATATAAATTAATATCATTATTAAAAAATAGAAGTTGGTAGAAGGGTGAAAAAATAAATTCAGGTTGATCAACTTTATCACTTAGGGTGATTACAAATAGGTAACTATCTATTCTATGACCTATCGAGTATACCTATACAGTTTCATCAAAATCGGTTATGCCGTTTCGGAGAAGTGTGGCAAATAAATCTGTGACACGAGAAATTACTATAGGTGGTGTCTTTATTCGCGCTAAGTTTTTATTTCAATTAGTTATTTAATTGTTCTTGTTTGTCTTCACTGAATATTAAATTTACGAGTTGGAGATGCAAATTACCTAAAAACAAGTATTTTAGTAAAGTGGACAACTTTGTCCAATAAGATTTTAAGTCGAGTTGTAGTTATTCGGTAAGTTTGTGATGTGCACATCGTTTACACAGGTGTGCAAGATGTTTCGGAGACAGGTGTTATGTTACCGTCGTCCATTATATGTGTGAAGTTTTCAGATATTTATTTGCCTCTGGAGCCATTTAATGGCACCTGTACAATTTTAAACATTGTGTATCAGAATATCTAGGGTGTATAAGAATCTTAACTAGTACTTCTATAATTAGTTATTTTCTGGTATATGTCCATAGAATGTGAGTATAGTAGGATGTGGATATGCAGGGAAATATTTAATATATGAAAATGAATAGTTTTAATTATATAATAATACATAAGTAAAAAAATCTGAGGTTATCAAAATATGCAATTATTCTTTTTATAATAGGGGTATTTTATTTTAACAAAATAATTTGTAATTTATATAAAAATAAACTTCATAGAAATTTAAAAGATTACTCGTACTACCTGATTATCATTGGAATAAAATATTGTTAGGTAATTATGGGTGGTGGAAGACGACATTTTCTGCCAACAATAACACCAGATCCTGAACACCCGAACCGGGAGGGAAGAAGATTAGATGGACGGAATCTCGCTGAAGATTGGGCCAGAGAAAAGAAGAGGCGGCGGTTACGAGCGCAGTATATACATTCACGTGAACAGTTAGCCAAGCTTGATCCAAGATCAGTGGATTACTTGTTAGGTACGTTTCATTATTACTTATTTCATATTATATATCATTTATGAATTTACATGTTGAGAAAAGTCAAATATAGTAAAAATATATCCATATATTATCACCTATCACTATTATAGTACAATATAATAAAATTTTATGAAGACGCATTGACCATTGATATAACTGTCGACATCAAAGGTTATATTTTAATTATGATAAATTATTATAGTGTTTTGTTCAGTAGGTGTCTCTTTGTAATTTTATAATCTGTAGAAACATAGTTCCGCAGTATTTCACAAATGTTAATGTACAATTTAAAAATAACACTTTAGAAATTAAAAGTGTTCAATATATGCGTATGACGGAGTTACGGTTAGAATATTTTGAAATCAGCAGATTTATTCCACAGTTATTCTGTAAGATAAAATAACTGAAACAAACTATAATATTAAAATCAGCATATCGTCTACTCTTGCTTGTTATATACAACTTAATATAATAGACATTCCTTTAAGTCCATTAAGTTTCCTACTACGATTCTATAATTCTATAATATTTGTATGTTTTTAAATAATGGGCAAATTTACTGTTATCTGCGATCGGGTGTATCTCGTGCATTTTCTGGAAATATTAACTGGGAGAGAATGCTTCTGCTATAGTTCTTAGTCAATAAATCAAATAAATAACAAAATAATATACAGTATTCTTTATAGAGATATATATAGTCTAAAGTACGAATTATAAATGTCTCACTTTTTTAATAAGTGTATCCAAGCGGTAGACCATTAAAGAAATACGATCCTTTGTGCTTTTGTTGGGTTTTGTTAAAGGGTTGAAGCTTACTCAGCAATTTAAGTATAAAACGGGTTTCTGTTAGTCCACAGTCCACTTTGGATGGAATGAAAATCACCATTAGCGGGGCTTTTTCTCTAGATATACTAGCATTTTTTGTTTAATTTGTAATGTAAAAAATATATTAATTATATTTTTTTATATTAAAAGATGTCCGTGAAAGAGTAAATTGAAATTGTGCATAAATATTTGTATACTTTGTTATATATAACAAAGTAAAATTCCAACATTAATTTTATCTAAATATAAATTAAATTAAAAAATTATATATAATTTTTTAGTATATAAAATTCTCCTCTCCAATAAAACTGTATAATAATATTACTGTTGCTCTGTATTACGTTGTTTTTTATTGATACTACGTATCTATATTTACAATTGTGTATCATCATATACACAACATACATATATAAATACAGACTATGTCTCATATAGATCAACTAGTAGCTCAATTTTATCTCAATTAAGTTATTCATTTATGTCTTGTTTTTATTTATTTTTCCACTTAAATTCTGTCTAGCCATTTCGAAGCAATTAAATTTTAGCGAGAGTTAATTAGGCAAATATGCAATTATTTTTGAACAAAAATTAACACGAAGCGTGTTTTCTATTACAACGTCCGTGTGTTTATAAAGTTAAAACACAAATAAAATTTACTGAACAGTACAGAACAGTACTGAACAGTATTTTATATATTTTAAGATACGTATAAAAGAATCATTTCTAATTATTTACAATTAAATTAAGAAGTAACAACGAATAAAAAGTAGGCCAGAAGAAGGGTCCTTGATTCAAACAAAAATTTTGGCTAAAAAAAGCTGTGAGCTTTTCAAAGAAACCTTTTATAATTCGGCCAATATGACGCTCCAGGTCCATTTGTTAATTTAAGTTTGGACCGTCATTGCTAAAAGTTTATCGAGTTTATAGGATTTATATTCCATTTCATACTTAATGATAGATTTATTTTATGCTAAAGCGATTTCAATAATACTAATAAAAATAATTCGTTCACTGTACCTACACTAAATTAAGAAAAAGTAAAGTTTGTGAGTTTGGATGTTCAGGATAATCTACTGTACTCCTGTTCAGATTTCAATGTTAGACAGCCGATTAGTCGAAGAAGGTATAGGTTATATTACATCACGCTACAACTAATTGAAATAGAACTGTAGTAAAAAATATTGCAATAACGGGGAAATTGAGACTCAGACAAAGATGTGTGTTTCAACTAGTATAATATTTAAGGAATTTTCACGTGGGTAGAATTTAGGGTAATAAGAATATCTGCTTTTAGCGGTGTAGTTCCCAACAATGACAAGAAAGGCCGACAGATAAAAAATGCCTTTCGGCGTCGCCGTTGTGTCGGCTATTGTAGGTACACCTTTGTACAATCAAGGTGAATAAAATACGCAAAACAACCTATCCTTCTTTTGTGGCCGTTTTGCCGGAAGCCTTACTGTTTTGTTTTGGATCTTCCCATTCGTATGTTGGAGTGTTCAGCTTTACGGAGCCTACTACATTTTCTGAGTTTACATTATAATCAAAACGGCGCACCTTTGTAATTCCCCTTTAAAATCCTTTTAATCTGACCCATGCTATGTAACGCTTAAGTTTGAAATGCAAATATTAAGGATTAACACTTAGTACTTACATTTCTAAAATTACGTTAGTGTTAATATAAAGTCAGGAATTCAGACAAAGTTTTTTGTGTTGGGTCTTATATACAATTTGTAAAATATGACTGATTGCTTGCTGCCTGGAAAATATACGAGATAAATTATTGTTCAAGAATTTTATCTATCAAATGTATAGAACTGAAAACAATGACTATGTTAGAATTTGTGTCTATTTGTCATGTAAATGTGACCGCTAATCTCAGAAATTGCTTAACAGATTTGTGTGTGGTTTTTGCTAATATATCGTTGTAAACATCATGTTGTTTGTTATCAGTTTATAAACAAAAATTTATTCGACATCGGTGGCTCAACTATTTTTTAGTAAAGTTTAATCCAAAAAGCACTTTCTTGTTTAACTACACACTTGCTAATATCAATAATAAAATAAGCTATCTATGGGTTTATATAGTTTTATCAATACCAGTATTCTTCGTACTGGCCGCTTGAAATCCCCGGCCTATGTTATTCAGTGATAACTTAACTTCATTAAAATCAGTCAAGTAATATTTAATTTATATAAAATCAAATCAAATCAACAAATATTTATTCGTGTAAGTCCTTTCCGCCCCTCTTGCACGTCATAGTACAGGAAAATATAATATTGTCACAATTTTGAATATAAATATGCAATTTAGTATGGCGCTTACTATCAAATATTTGACAGGTTTATTTGAATATTCTCATATGGAATTTAATGCGGAGCGAGGTGCGGTAGCAGATGCGGAAGAGGGCACGTCTGCTGGATCAGCGGTGAAGGCTGATGACCCATCTTTGGCAGATATGACTAGAGCTGCATTGTCGATATTGCTGAAAAATGATAAGGGATTTTTTTTACTAATTGAAGGTATGACTACGGAATCGTTATAATTTCAGATATTTATTAGCTGCAGTCAGTAGAGGACCTAAATAGAGCCATCTATATTCATTACCTTCTTTCATTTTTTAAAATAAATATCAGACAGTATGATGTGTATTCGTACACTTAACAATGATTTAACTTTTTAACTCACATTTTTTAACTAGGACTGATTTCCTCTTATTAATTGTTTAACAAGTTGGTTGGGTATTCAATATTTTTTTCTATTTGAGTATTTAATTGAATTAGTGCTAATTGGTAGTTTGTATTCACACACTTAAACTTAAAAATGTAAAGTAAGAATAAAATTATTTAAAAAAGAGCAACAGGCAAGTTTCTTAGAACTGTAGATTAAAAAAAATGTGATAACCTTTCAAAAGTGTTTCAATGTAAGTTCATTTGAATAAATGATTTTGTATTCTATTCTATTTAAACAACTTGTATTTCTTTACATTTCTTCAATTGCTACTTTCATAGTAATATTATAAAATAGCTGAACAGATTTTAATGATATTTAACATAAAAATATTATGTATGATGAGGACGCCTTTAGGATATGTTTTATCTCAAAAAATAATCTAGAAAGAATGAAACCGGGGATGATTTTATAAAGATCAAAGTTATGAATAACATCTAGTATTAATTAGAGCAAAAAGTTTTTAAAAATGTATAAGTATAATATGTAGAGTTATAACAAAAATTTACAAGTAATTTTAAAAATAATTTACATTTACGAAAAATAATAATACGTCAATTATATTCATTCGTCTGTTCACCAACTTCAGAGCATTAATTCAGGATTTTTGCGTAAAGTATCATTGCTCATGTAAAATTCATGCGATAAATACATTACTTTTTATGCTGCTTTTAATATCTGGAAGACGATGAAAGTCATAATGTTTTTAATTTTTACAGGGGGTCGTATAGACCATGCTCACCATTACAACAATCCGTATAGAGCTTTGGATGAAACTTTAGAATTAGAAACAGCTCTCTTAGCCGCTTTAGAAAGAGTTAATCCAACCGAAACTCTAATTGTGGTTACAGCTGATCATGGTCATGTTATGACTTTTGGTGGTCAAGCTACACCCCGAGGACATCCCGTACTAGGTAAATATTCTTTCGTTCATTTTTTAAATAAACTATCCATCATACTTACAAGGTTGTTTCTTTAATTTTGATAATATTTAAACACAAATTACAAATGTATGATAACATTATGTGTGATAACCTTAATTTAGACACGCATGCCTCGTATTGTATCGTATTGTTTTGTATTGTATTTAATGTTACCCATGTTCTAATTTATTATTTTAGTCGTAATATTCAAAATATTTACCACTGAAATGTGATATTTTGCTTTAATTATAAAGCTAATGTTTACTACATTTTCATTAAGATATTACGTTTCATTTATTTAATTTATATACAACCGAATATTTTGATCTCTAAGGTGCGGACACAGTGGCTTCCGATATCGATGGCTTACGGTACACGACGCTTCTCTATGGGACCGGTCCAGGTCACTCCGAGCCAAGGGCTCTTCCAGTAAATTCAACAACTTTATACCCTGATGCAGTGCACGCTTCTGCTGTACCAAGACAATGGGCCACGCATGGAGCTGAAGACGTACCGGTTTATGCTTTAGGTTCTTATTTTGTATTTTATTTAGGATTAATTAATATTTTTAGTTAGTTAACTTTTGACCCCATTATTCGACTTTCGGCTCTAGTACTCACTGCAAGCACTGATAGGAGAGATTCAATATCTCTCTAGGCAAACTATAAATTAAGAAAACTTAAGACTAGAACAAACTCAATTTCTAATGTAAATCAACCGTAAGGTTCTTGTCTATCTTTCAGCCGCATTAGTGGAACATACTATACTCGTGTTGAGAAAAAAGTACTTAAGGAGATAAAATTTTCTAAACAGCACTATTATGTGGTCCACTACAGATTATATCTATATCAGATACCAGCTCTTCATATCAGTTCTTTATTATAATAACTTTTTTAAATTCTATTGGCAGATTTGAATTATTTTAAGTACCTACATTACAACCTAATTGATATCGAAAATCCAATAAGACTTTGTTTGAGGAGTAGTTAAAGAAGATTCTATTTCCTTTGTAATGCCTGAATGTTGGAAACTTATTGTATACTGATATTATGACCAAATACAAGTACATAATTCGTATTCTAAATTTCAGCTAAATTGTTAAATAAAGGCTTATAAGCCTAAATGAGTAATAAGATTGTTGTTTCAGGTCCAATGGCAACGATATTATTTACTGGTGTTGTAGAACAAAGCTATATCCCACATGCCATAGCTTATGCTGCCTGCTTCGCTCACCAATCAAGACGGTGTCAAGTAAAGGCGAACTATACGCAAACGCCGGTAAGAAATTATATATTAGTAATTATCTATTAATTTGATTTATGTGACTTATAACACGTAGTGAATATTTAATCACGCATCCTATATAGGTCATGCACACATTGGTCCAAACTAATATTGTAAAGGGAAGAATAGAGAGAGAGAGAAATATTTTTTTATAAAAGGTAAAATGAAACAAATATGATCAATTTTCTACGAAAACTACATTATCTGATGATCTAAGAATTAATTTTAAAAAATGAGAATCCTACCACTGCTGTGGGTTGTTAGTTTCAAATATGTATATTTGTATTTAATATTTTAGGTAAAAGTTCCCAACTGCGTGCCACCTGAGGTGAGCAGTGTTGCCGCTGCAGAAGAAACAAGAAATGACGGTTCAAGTGGCCGGCGTATTGTAATTGCATCAAGCGTCATGTCAGACGAGCGGGCGACTCGGTCTGCCGCTACGCTTTCCGCTCAGCTCATAAAACTGAGCTGTCTTATATCAACCTTGTTACACTTCATATCGTACTTTAACTTCTTGTTTATAATTCAGTGACACAATTTCACATCACATCACAAATTTGATTAATTTACGACACTGTAATATCAACTGTTGAAATTGGCTTTAGTACAAATTTTGTTTATTAAATGAATTCGGTACATGTTATTAATTATGAATTAGCTACACAATTTTGACATATGATATGATTGTGTTGTATAAATATGTGTACAGGGAACGAATTTAGATACACCTGGTGTTAATGTAAATAGATATTATGTAAATAAATATAAAATTATTAATACATAGTGTTTTATTTTTATAACACTTGAGCATAAAGCTGAAATTCTCTGTTCTATAAAAATAATACAAATTTTAATAACGTCAACAACAATTGCTATAAAATTAATATGGATTGAAGTTCTTCACTATAATCTTAATTTTCAGCATATCATATATTGAAACAAAACAATCTGAAACTCGGAAACAGTCTGAAACGAAGGGAACCTGAGCTAAAAGAAAGATATATTTAGAGAGATCTGATTGAAGTTGATATCTATAGAAACAGTAATTAATTAATACGACGTTCATAATTAAATAGTTTACATAGTCATTAGCTACGTTTATCAATTATTCAAGTAATCAATTTAATGAGCAATCAGTCATTCGCAATCTTGAACATACAAATTTGTCATAATACTATTAATTGGCATATATTGAGACACGGCATATTAATTGCTGTTCTATAACAAGCAATAACAGAGGAAGTATGTGACTTCTATATATTTAAATATAGACCTATTTACATACAAATATATATTAATAGAAAATTTAATCTTATTGAAATACGTAAAATCAATACAAATATCTACAAAGCATACTTTATAAATTGAGCGATATTTCTAGTTATTGGTAGGTGAAATCTACAAACATTAGATACTAGCTGTGCTAGCTGTTTAAATCGGTTCATCAACTAGGTTCATTTAAATCAGTGTTGGCGTATAAGCGCGACAGACTGACAGAGTTACTTTCAGGATTTATAATATTAAGTAAGGATAAACAGCTGCTAAATGGTAAATTAATATCTGTATATATTAAATCCATAAAAGGTATGCCTAAGTAATTTAATTTTCAATCTGTCACGGAAGTGAAAAAGACCAATTCAGCTTAACATCCCCTAGGAATCCACAACGCTGGTGTTAATTTACCAACTTGTCATTTTGCCGATTTCATCCGAGGTAAAATAAATATTTTATTTCAGATTGAAATATTGTTACTTATTCATTTTTACTTGCTTACTTTTTACTTACAACGTCATCCGTGTGAATTTATATATCTCATAAAATGGCTATGTTCTTCTCTTATATACTTAATTATTATCTTAAACATTATATAATAATTTTAGCTAGATTTATATAACTAGACAATTCATTCTGTTTAATAACAGAATGAATTGTCTAGTTATATAAATATCGAGTCTTGGAAAATATGAGAAGTATAAAAATATATACATATATAACTAGCCTTCAACCTCGACTTCATCTGTATTTTCAGATAAAACTTATATACCAGTGATATACCTAACCTTATGACAAATTTCATTAATATCTGTTCAGTCATTTAGTCGTGAAAAGGTAAGAAACAGACTGATACACATACTTTTGCATTTATTATATTTGTATGAATATATTCTACTAGCTATATCTGGTAAATGAAGCATTTAAAAAAAGCTTGCTTAAGCAAGAAGTATTATTTTACTAATGAGAGATTTTTTCAATTCAACAAATTCCTTATCATTAACCGCTTTCGTTATTTAGGTTGGATCAGGCAGTTTCTTTAGGAATCATTGTGCAAAATTACTGTTTCTAAATATAATAGACTATATTATTGATCAATTACTGAGTTTTAAATTCAATATGTCGACATTCATGCCATACCAACAGTTAACATAATTTTACGTACTGTAATTGAAGAATAATATTTTTTCAGACAAATATAATATTTCCATTACATACAATTTAGTATCTCATTTCCTTTGTTTAAGTTATGTCTACTCATATGTCAATTTAATAATCTTGAGACTATTTACTATGTAAACTTAGAATATCGACCCTAACTCCTTTTGTAACTTAATTCAGTATATGTTAATACATATATCTACATGTTAGTAATAGGGTTGTTCGTGCCAACACAATTGTCACTTACTGAAATAGCTCCCGACACCCGCGTCTTTGTGAACTACATTCCGTGCTTTGTTCCCAAGTGGAGTGCTTTTAACGCTGTGACAAATACAGTAGGTAGACAGATATTTGTGATTTATGGTAATATTAATTACAAAATATTGAAAACAAGAAAATTAGGTTCTATGGTATAATAAGATAATGAAAAATACATAGGTATGAAAGTCGTATTTTTTTATTTCCTATCAAACCAAAGTGAAGGTACTGTATTATAGTGACATTTTAATTAAGTAACATAAATAGTTATTAATATTAATGAATGATATTTAGTTAAAAAATAAATTTCAAGCAAAGTGATATCGTGACAATTCAAAGTAAAGTGAATTACGGTTACTCCGTTTTCTAAGGGTAGGTAATTCTAACAACCAATGTTTTCGGTTCTATTGAGTGATAGTGCATGTACAAACAGTGATGAGAACATTTTTTATATGTACGTATAGATTTTATATGATATACAGATTGCATTGCAATAAATAGTTTGTTACATTTCAAAAACAAAATTAACAAAGCTTTGCGGTTCGTGGTTTAAATATAGCCAACATCAAATAATTTGTGTCAATTAAAATTTCCAACTATTTTTCCAGTGATAATAAACTCTGGTAACACAAATAACATAGGATCCAATATACCGTATAACATTTTTTGGAAAAAGTGGGCCATATGCGCTATACAAAACAAAAATTCTTTACGCATTCAAGTTATTACGCAACAACAAAATCTATCGTTAAATGTTAGTAACAAAATTTTTTATAATAATATAACATATTTTTTATATTAATATTAATCGAATAATCTTCATGTTATACTTTTCCGCTGGGTAGGCAAAGTCATCCGATATAGATTAAATTAATCGAATAGACGTTGGTAGGTTCGTCCACTGCAGGCATGATAAGTTCACGTTGTCATCAAATCTGAATAATATTTCCTATTGTTCTAACTGGGAATCAACTGGAGGCATATATTTACGGACTTACTGTATTCTAATAATAATAACATTCTTGGATAATTCACACAGCACCTAGTTGCATGCTAAACAGAGTGTGTGTTATGGGTACTAGACAGCTGTTAATATATCATTAAGATAATATATATTTGTTTTAAATATATACATAATATCCGTTGAAAACACCCCAATTAATAATACTCATGAATAAAAATATTTGTATGTGCAAGGAATTGAACCGCAATCACCGGAAGTAAAGTTTATACACCGAAATATATATCGGTTGCAGATCTGGTGATCTATATTACAAGTTCTAAAAAGTTAGTGACTATGTTAGACAGCAACTCTTCTCACAGAAATTATATGTCGAATTAGCGATATATTATCCAAAAGTACTAAATGTCTTTCTCTTGAATGTTTGTAAAAAGAAATAACTAAAGTATTATTATCACTGTGTAATATTATCTTATGATATCTTACTAATACTATGTCATGTACGGCCTCGGTGCTCTAGCGGTGTAGCATACTGTTTTACTTCCGACGATCATGTGTTCATATCTCGTAGGGTACAAATATTTTTATTCATAAGTATAATTGTTTTATTTATGCATTTGCAACAATATGTATTTAAATATTTCTATTTTGTTTATAATAATACTATTTTATATAATACAAGCTTTACTAAGCTTTGGACTAGATGGCAATATGTGAATTGTCATAGCTTATTATTATTGTTAGTATATATGTTTATATCCACAATATTACGGATTGCGGCAGTAACTCTACCACTTGAGTGCTATAACAGAAGCCGCTATATATTAGTCCCACTAGCACCATTTGTGGAGAAAACCTCATAATGGTTATAGCCATCGCACGTACAAGAGAATTAGGTACTTTTATATCTAAAGGTCATAAAATTAACAGCACCCGGAAATAAAATAATTCTTCTCTCGTCGTGATGTCATAATTAACAATTCGATTAAATGATAAATGGGTATTATTATCTTTTTATTCATTTATTATTATTTGTAAAACTGTATTGAACAAATATAGAAAGGACAGGATAAATTGATGTATCATATTGTATACAAATCAATTCATTAAAATAAATACAATAGAAATTCAGAAGCAAGAAGAATTAAATAAATTATTATTTAAAATATGAAAAAAATCAAATTTACAATATATATAATTATTTAAATACAATTATTGATATTGTCTTAATATTTAATTTAGATTATAATGTTAATTTACTTAAGGGACTAGAATAATTAGTAATATAGACTTGATGTAAAAATCTTATAATTTTCTGTCTACAAAAATGTTACAATATTATGTGGTTTTAATATATTTTTATATTCACAAAGCAAACTCCAGGTACCTGACCTTTGTACCCCGGGTAGTAATGTAATTAGTTGGGATTAAAGGCGTAACGTTCATATTTAATTTTCTAAAAAACCTGCAGACTAGTGTAGACACCTTTTCATGTTCAAACAAGAGACAATAATATTTTCTATTTTAATGAAAACTATGACATTTAATTAAAATATCGTGATTAACATGTGCAAGATAAATATTATAGTCGGCTGGCTGTCTAGATAAATTGTACGTTTATCTCTATTTATTGGCATATATAGAGACACGGCGTATTAATTACTGTTCTATAATAAGAAATAACAGAGGAGGTTCGTTACTTGTGTATTTAAATATAGAGATCTATATTTATTTTCTACTTATAAATATTAGATATAAATCGCTGCTACATGGTAATGGCTAGCTAGATAAAGTGTACATTTATCTCAAAAATATTCCCCGTATTTTTTTTAACTAATGATGTTATGGGCACGGTGCACATTGTGAATGAAACTATTTTTACATTCATGAAAACCGTAATTTACATACGTACACGCACACGAAATACCAAACAACAAATATTATTAAATAATCTAAAATACTATTAGTTAAACCAATTTACATTTGGAAGTAATAACTACATAAACAATTATTGTACATTAACAATAACAATTTTTATACCAATACTCATTATAATAAATCATTATCGTCCCACTATTAGATTGAACACAGATCTCCCGATAAGAAGAGATCTTATATTACTATTATAGTAATATAATATAGCGTTTTATTTCTCGAGTTTTCCTTCTCTTGTACCAATATATTTGTGTTTTGTTCCCTTAGTTGCCTCTTACAACATTCTTACGATGAAAAGGAATAGTGACAAATTGTTTTGTACCTCCGTCACTACACGAAAAAGTAAACACTACTCATCCTACTTAAATCAATTTTCCATGTTCAGACCACTATTTTATATTATTTACATGTTTATAAACAACTTATTTTTTTAGAGAGCGGCGTAGCTTCACTACGCTATGTAACTCATAGAAAAAATTATGCCTAAATTTATATTTCGATCTATAATAGTTTTATCCGGATTTACAGTCCGGTAATGGAAATATCTATAACAAAACATCATACAAGTACGAGAGATAAAAGTAGCCTCTCCTCCTGCAATATTTGATTCAAATAACAAACGGACCGAAACGTGGTTATATCGACTGTTATGTTGATTAAGAGTGACATCGATAATTGACGATGTCTCTGGCCGCCTTATCGAGGACAACAGTCGCTATAATATATATGTACATATATTAAAACAGATGTCAAGACTGAGTAAAATAAATGATCAGTGAGAAAAAAATATATTGCGCATAATAATAATTTAGTTTACCTCTTCGGGATATTTGGCACTATAAATAAATAGGTCATACGTGGGAACTAGTCACGCGTGAACTATATTTTATGGAGGTTGAATAGCCGAAAAAAAAGTACGACTGTATTCTCTTCAGTGGTATTATATCACAAAGCAAGTGCGCAGTACGTAGACATAAGTGTCACGTAAAATGTTAAACAATTCTAAAATATTATTTCGAAATTTCTGAAAAGTTATTACTATTAATTTATTGTTAATTTACAAAAATAACTGCCATATAATGAAATCTAAATTATTTTATTAAGTATAAAATATTTTTTCTGTTAATATTTGGAACTAATTTCAAAACGTACCTATTAATTTGGAAGTTATATTGTATAGGCTTATTACCCTGTCGCTATATATTTGCTAGGTTTTGAGCAGAATAACGGATATATAATAACACGGGTCAGCTAGTAATAAAATGAATGGCACAAAAACAAAAATACAGTAGGAAATGGGAACGGAATTTGACTAGAAAAAGTCTAAACGGACCGCAAAGTGATTTCTGTTTAAAAAAATTGAAACGGATTGAATATCATAACGTCTTCAACGATTTATCAGGGGCGGGAAATCTCACTTATTATATCATAAAAAACAGGGACGGCCTGTATAACGCAAATGATTTTTTTCGTTGACGTCATTGGTGACGTAGACGAAACGAGCCCGAACCTTTTTAGGAGCGGTCTCCATCGTCCCTTTATAAAAAGGTTGTGTCTGTTTATAAAGGTGACAGTTTCTTGACGATGATTTATCACGGCTGCACTATGACCCGTGACCGTAAAAAATATTTAAAAAAATTCGACTTACTGCTAGTTCATATGAACTGATGACTTTGGGTATGTCAAATACATGGTGAGTAAAGTCAATTAACTCACTTTTTCATTATACTCAACTTATTTGACAAATTGATTTTAAAAAACAATACCAACTTGGCCTTCTTAGTAAAAACCGTTTGGTAACTGTAAAGCAAAATCATATAGTTTTTGCTTTACTTTCCATTTTATGTTAAGTTAGTTAAGTGGGCAAAAGTTCTGTATTAATAAATTATTTAAAAAAATAAGAAACAGAGCTATGAATTTTTTACTTAGATAATGGCAATAATTCTAACTAATCATTTAAACTACTACATCTAGGTGGATTCTACCTACCCTAAATCCAGAATTATCACGTCATATAACTCTTTAAGGCTATCTTGTGTAGTATTAAAATTGTTTCTACAAAATAAATGACTACATGTTTGAAAATATTTTCCATCTCCTATGTCCTATGGTGGTTACCTCTTTTCAGAGCATAATAAATCCAAGGGATTGAGCGCACGCGGTGTGAGCGTTTGATAATATTATTTAATTAGATTAATTCTGTTACAAAACCTCATTATTTTTTATTTAAAATTAAATTAACGTCCATCTCTTACACTTAATTAGGGATATTGTGATATATTTTTAATTTATAAGAACTATTAGTGAAATATAAAGTTATTGTTAGTGGAATAACCAAATTGCATTTCTAGCAAAACCGCAGAATCTGGGAATGACAAGTTAAACTCCACGTGGTAGAAAGCAGAACTATGCAATTTATAATGAGTATATACAACATATATATACTATAAAGTGCATCATTAGAATATTTCCATTACTGGACAAAGACACATATATATATGTCTATTTCATGCACATTGTATCTGATATTATTCTTCAGGAGACGAGGTTTGTTAGTAATGTGGACTGGACATTGCTATTAATGTTCCATGTCAGATTGACCTCCACGTGGTTCCCCTGGAAAGTAACGGTGAAATGTATGGTGAATTTACTACGACGGACCCTGACCTCATGTCAGGGTCCGTCGTAGTAACCGTCCGTCGAGCTTTACGCTGGCGGGTGCACCATTCCATTAACATTTATAAGATACTATACTTCTCATTATTCAGACAAAAACAATAACATGTTTTATTGTGCATTACGATGACAATACTCTAATATACCTATTCAAAACAACTCTCAAGAGAATTACAGAAATCTCTGTGACTAGTATAAATGTGAAAGGGAATTTGTTTGTTACGTCTTGGCGCTTTGACGGCTCAACCAATCTCTGTGAAATTTAGCATACACTTTGAATTGTGCATATAGAAAGGCTATCTATTTTTTTTCTTTGTTATATATCAGTATCAAAACTCTTGTGTATGTATTAATATATTAGTGTTTAGCAATGCATCACCCAAGTCCTTAGCCTAAGCCACTCTTAAAAAATCGTGCATTGCTATCGGAGTAAACTTATTATTCATTCAAAATCGATTCTTTATCTTTTTAAGTTTCAGTTAGTTTAAGTTGATGTAGTTAAAAGTACAATAATTATATTTTTTATTAAAGTTATTAGAAGATTTCTTATAAAAAAATATTGCGCAACTAGAAATTATGCTATTTCACGTTTTAATTGATGTTATACTAAACAATATAATATTGTTTCAGAGTGTCTTAATGTTACAATCTAATAATCTAATCTAATAAGTATACAAGATCCATTGCAAAAGCGAGTTACAATATTGAAGAGTTATTACAACCAGAATATATTTTATGAAATTCCCCGGAATATATCATGTTTTGTCAACACGACTATCCGAGTTTGGCTGTGTTTTGTATCAAGTAAAGTGATATCAAGTTGGCTTTTTTTACTCCATATATTCTGGATATATTGATTGAATGAAATAAAATGTAGCCTCTAGTTGGTTTGTCCCAAATATTATTGAACACACCATAGAGTTTCTATGCAAAAAATATAGTGTAACTTTACTTCAATTTTGAAGTGTAAGTACCAATTCTCTATGCTGGGTTTTTGTTTGAAATAAATGAAAACGTCTTATTGACAAAAGATGATCACTCATCATATACCCATATTAGAAGTATACATTTTGCATTAACATTCAATACATATTTTATAAACTAAATAAGTAACTTGTTAAATTATTAACTTAACGCAATTAAATTTATTTCGATGAAATCAAACAGCTACTCGTGTATACTACTAATAAATATAAAAATTAGCCTTGCTAAGTGTTTCTGATATTAATATTCGTGTTTTTCTCAAACAAATGTTAATATTATGTGCATTTTCATTCTATGACAATCGGTTCAGTGGCCAGAAAATAATTCATCGGATACATGGAGACACTTTGATAATGAGGTCCCTACTATCGATGCACTCACTACGGAGGGTTTCTAATAAACATCTAACCCTATATTCTCGTACTGATTTATTTTATCAATGCCTATACTGAATAAGTGTAGTTTTTTTTATAATAATTAATTACACCTTTTACTATATCAAAATTAATTAAATAAACACACTATTTATACAACACACAACTTTTTATAAATGTAGATAAGATAAATAAAAAGTATAGACATTAATACAAACAAACATAGTTTTTAATGAAAAATGTTTGTGATCCAACCAAAAATATTTATATAGGTCAGGGATGAGAAGGAGATAATTTTATTTTTATGAAAAAATATTTTTAAAAGGAAGCGTTTATTAATTAGGGTAAGTAGATAGATCTTGTCTAATTTAACAATTTTTAAAATATATTCTAAATGTTTTAAAATTAACATCAAATAATATTAAGGATTATATATATGGTATATTGATTTTTGTGAAGTATATTTCAAATAAATTATAACAGCTAACGTGTTACTAAAAAGAACTACGATAGTCTGACCGGTACCTATAGGGATCCCAGTTATTGTAGTGTACTATTTACACTATTTATAGGACAGTTACGAATATAAACGCAATGGCGACTGCGTACATCGTTACAAAGGCTGTTCAGACCGAAATGCCATCGTTTGGTGTGGCTTTCATACGCCCACCGTGTTTGCGAGTCACGCCATAAACTGGTTTTGGTGTTGTGAAACATTTTTATTTCCAACCGTAACATTTTACACGAAACATGTTCCTGGTAAACTTTTTTCTTTTCTATCATACTGAATTATATTTAAAATTTGTATGCTCTGTTGAATTGAATACTATTTCACGAGAGGACACTTTGTAAAAAGTAGTCAAACTCTAGAATGTATATATATATCTCATACTGCTTCTAAGTTACAGGACTATACACATATTTAGATAGATAATAAAAAAATATGATAAGGTAGATCAAATATTTAATAAGAAGACCTATGTTACATCTCCATTATCATGGCATAACTTTATGCCTTTGTGTGGTATCACAGTATCACAGTAAAATAAAGTAATTTATAGACGATATCTGGCATTTAGTAATGGTAAATAAAACAATTAGTTTCAATTATATAAAAATACTACACTACTACCTAAATATTCTCTATCGTGGTACTTCGTTATTACTAAACTACTTAATATGTTACAATATTAATAATAAAAAATACAAACTGAAGACTATATTAATCACATTTGAAAACGGATAAAAGTCATATCAGTAAAAAACATTTCCCAATGATAGCTAGTATTACTGAAATACATGGTTAACATTTTAGTCCCAAAGTCTTAGTAAAGTAGAGTAAGTTATTGGCAAACATGACCGTGACCCTATTTTCAAATAAAGTACAATGACTATACATGCGAATGGTAAAAAAGTTAAGAGATGAAAGAAATAAATAACTCGAAGGTAAGTGGGTTCCTGTTCTTAATAATATGAAATTATCTATTTATATATATAATAAAACAGTAGAGGTCAAACTTCTGTACATGAAATGAAAAATAAACGAGTCAGGGGGATGTTCGAAGTGAAATGGATAATTTCAAAATTTTTTTGAAATTTTTTGTTTCTCTGTCTGTTCGTACAGGCTAATCTCCGAAATTGTTAGAAAGAAAAATATTAAAATCTATAGTAACTTATACAGCTTAGTATACAATCTGCTTGAGTAAAGTCATTTTGACCTAAGGCAAAGAGTAAGAACGACACGTCATTTGTTAAATTTGGTATACGTCATTACATAATATAATATATATTAGTAGCATATTAAATAAGCTATTAATTATTTTAAATTATTATATATGCTATAAATAATAAATATCTAAATTTCGTTTATATATGTATGTCTTTATATCAATTATGAGGGCTATTGTCAACGCCAATTACACCGTTCGGGTAACTCTCTTCAGTCGCCTCCTAAGTCTGCTTAGAGATATGTTTCTAAATCGAAAACGGTATGTGTAATGAATATATTTGTATATCAAAGTGAAGTAAATGTAATCCGAAGAGAAAAAAATGTAGCTTGTTTACTTTTTCGCTTAATTGAAAAAGAGGGATGTTTTATTAAGAATATATTATGTGTTATCTTCGGCAATTTTTCTTCGAATTTAAGAATCTTCTAATCAAAAGAGTTTGGTAGCTAGTTGCTATGCTAAACTAATTTTATTACGATTGAAAACATTTTTAGGAGAACAATGTATATCAAACTATAATGAAATTACAACATTATCAAACAAGAAATTGATTTGACCTTATCTTCGTCTATAGGGTTGTATAAAAGTGGTACCTATTTCACGAAATACTTCACACTTTTGCGATAGAGGACATAACTTTTTATGGACTGACAGCTTATTTCAACGTGGAGGATCTTCGACGTTCCGTGTCGTCAATGCTTTGATTTATAGGCACTTTTGCCTTCAGAAGATGTCTTTCTGAACCAATTTTACCCCACTTCGGGACTTACTATTATGATGACGGACCATTTATCACTTACGATCTTTGGCAACCCTTAATTTAACGACCTGTGGCTCAAAAACATTGTCATACACATATATACATAACTATAACTACCCGTACATTACGGTACGATACGAGATATTATTAATACTAACTTCCTACGTCATGAGATCTCAATATATAATATATACAAAATTTATTCCAAAACAAAAATTCGTATCATATTCATAACAGTGTTACAAGTAACAAATTTAACAGGTTTTACATAGTTACAACATAACAAATCGTGGTTTCCTGCTGGAACTGGATATAGGTCTCCGATTATAAGAAAATTATTTAACCTACTATTATTACTCACTGGAGTAATTTGTAACAATGAAAATTTAAAGAAAAGGTTGCTATTTTTATATATTTATAAAGTGGATAAACTCATTCAAAACTTTGTTTTGTTAACATACAAAAGCATTTAACTAGCGTGGAAAGGGTACAAAACATCGATATTGGCTACTTTGTAAAAGGCACAGGCAGACGAAGTTTCGAGGTTCTTACCTATGTTTGCTACATTTTGCTATCGAAACTTGGTTCTGTACATCTGCTACTTTCTAGTTTTCTATATATACTAATAAAATCTATAGAATTTCCATGTTTTTTGATAAGTGTGGTTCTTGTCTCTTTCGTTTTATTTTACCTTCAACTTTTATTATTTTGAACTAGATGTATCTATAGTCGATTGGCAATGAGTAATACATAACAAAAATATTTACTGATATCTATTGCAAAACACACTTAAAAAGACATTTTGTAAATCAATATATTTTAACAAAATATATTACCGATAGACTATGAAATATCTGTAAGTGAATGCGGTAATCGATAAAATGTAACTGTGATAAAGAAACTAACTATATCTCTCAATAAATTATTATCATTATAATAAAGAGATTGTATTTTTGTTTACTTTTGAACATAAGCCCTAGAGGGCGATTATTGTTCACAAGGGATACGTTGTGATTTCCATATCTCCAGAATATTTAAGTGTCATAATAATTAGTAAAAATAATGATTTTATTTACAATTTCAGGTACATACAATTTTAATACAAAATTTACTATATGGGTAGTCCACAACACGTTCTTTATCAACAATATATCCTGGGCTTATATTCAGTTCATATGAAAAATAAAGCTAATTGAAAGTTTTATACTTTACCAAAACATCTAACTGACGGTATGCTATAAAAAGTAGTGAAAATTGCTCTGTAGACATATCCGTGGAATATCAGGAAGAAAACATACTGTGACACTGGTGATACTCATGTACCATGTTGTCCCTAAGGCCAGTCTTGCTTTCAGTTTGCAGAATATAAATGTGCAAAGAAAGATATTGTGTTCCAAGAATAGGTGAGATAAATACCTAGCTGACAATGTTCATCTGATATTATTATGATTACCAGCGTCCCGTAGCTCAGCATGTCATATAAAGCCAAGGCACGTAATAAAAAATTAAATTGTTATTGTGTTTTTATAACAAAAACATTTATAAAAGAATGTCACTGTTATGCTAGTCTCGAATTCACCCAGGTTGAAAAATATTCTGAATATATACAACGTGTCAAAAAATGGTAAAATTGCTACAAATTTGTTCCTGATTGCCAGAGAAAACTCTCGCATACACGCGAAATCACAAAATAATTACACTTATAATACGTATACACGTATAATAAAAATGTAGAATTTATAAAATAAATTATTATTGGAAGACTTTTCTTATTTTAAGTCGAATAACAAAATGTAAAACAATTAGATATTGTTAGAACTGTTGTCTGTTATATGTGTGGTAATAACATACATATTAAATATTAAAACGGCTTAGTCGAATTGGGTACTGTTATTACTAATGTATCGAGGTAAACCTCACTTCAAATTTTGTATTTGTTTTAAACCAAACAGTTTACAAATAAAAAAGTTAAACATTGCGTAGTCACGGGCTTAGCTAGTATCTACAGTACTAGCTCGCTTAGTTTAGATTGTATTTTATCAAAATAAATATACAGCCCTAAAAAAATCAAATTATCGTGAAACGAGACAAACATCACGGCTTGTAATCTATTTTATTAAGACCGTAACAATAAAAAATTTGGTCGTAACCATGAAATGAAAATATATAACGACATCTCATATATTTTTGGTCAAACTGAAAGCCGGTTAAATAACTGCGTGCGATTTGCTGGAAATCCTAATGACCGGGCCTTAATTGTGCAAGAAATATCGTACATTCCAACCCCGTAATTGCCATTTGAGATTCTTTTAATGGCTGAAATCTGAACGAAATATCTAACAAATTAGCAATTAAATCCAGCCAACTGAATGCTATTGAAATACTTGAATTAATTAATAAGTACTTGCTTGCATAGTGTTGGTTATATCTATGCATAGTTTATAAAACTAAAAACAAGATACTTGTTGCCGATGGCAACCTTTTTGATAGTTTTTATGTTTTTTATATATATTTTATATTTTGACATATATGTAAAACGTGTCTCATTTTTAACCAGCCTTAATACAGTCCATCCTTCCTTCCGTAACAATACTCAATTTATTTTTATACATATATGTAAAACTCCACCTACCCTTTTATGATAAGTATGATTTTAATTAAAGCTAAGTCAAATATGTCTCTTAATATATTTATAATGTCTACTGATCTTCGGGTAATACGAGTATATATATATAATGTGATATCAACGTTTGAAAACAAACTTCAAAATTATGTTATAACCAATCTTTAAGTTGTATATATATCTAGTTATATTAATAATAACTCCAGTTGTGGTAGCTATGCTGTATCTTTATAATGTTGAACTCGCTCGCTTCTTGAATCCTTCAATCAAATGTTATCGACAAATATCTTAACTATAACATAAACATGTTATAGCCTGTTCTGTGATTAGTCGTAAACCAACTTTTTTACAACCACACTAATAAAATACTTGTTATTTTATCGACAATAACAGATGAGCTCCACTGTCAGAGAATACTGGAGAGAAGTTGATCTTTATCGGCTTCAGCTGTAACTTGCCTACTTGATATCTATTTAATAGTAATCAATTATAACGCAACAGGTTTGTCTATGACCATCAATCTATTCATTCAATCTTTTCTTTTGCGTACCTACAAACCAAATTATACCTAAGTTTTTTTTCTATCTATATCTGCTTAGTTTTTCGTTTAATAATAAATTATTTTAAAAATTTGTATTTTTGATATAGTTATATATTTTTTTGGTCTTATTCTTACATGTATGATTTATTCATAAATTGAAAGCATAATATAAGAATTTTAAAAAACGTTGTATAATTGTGCAGCAATAATATTAAATTGCAATCAAAAATAGTTGTAATACGAATATTATGCTATGACAATTAATAATTTGTTAAAAATTACTATCCACTACGGATAGTAAACTATGGTTTACTATCCGTAGTGTATAGTAAACCATAGTTAATTTTTAACAAATTATTAAAATTTTATCATGTAAAATGTTTTAAACTTTCTTAAGTTTAATAGAAATACGTATTAACAAAGTTTGTTATAGCATATAGAACAGAAAATTGTTCTGCATTAACTCAATTAAACCTTGTGTACTGAAAACTGCTCTGCATGGCAAAACGCTTATCAAATAGTATTTCTAATTGAACACTGTAATCCTGCAATGGTCCAAAATAGGTGACTGATTGCGAGGTTGCACTAAATTACGACGCATTAGCTCCAATCTGTATGTTGGATATTGATCATCAATTGCCGAACTACTAACTATGTGCACATAGGTATAACTAACTTATGCATTAGACACAGTATCCGATATGTTTATAATATATTTTAATATTGTAAACATCACATAAACATTTATTATAGAAATATTTACCACGAAAATATTATTTAATAGTTCCCAATATTAGTCGATCCATTACCAAGATGCCTGCCTCGTCGAAATGGGTGAGCACAATAGACGTATGCAAGTCGCAATGCTGTAAGTTCTCTTTAGTACTAGTAATAGTCCAAACTCTTCAAGAATAATAAACAAAACAATCATAGATATATGGGGAGGTCTTAAATAATATTATCACGGTAACTATACCGTTATATCATAATACCATATGTCGCGTATAATTTTAAAGAACCTTGAACAAAGTTTATAATAATGTTTATTATTTTTCACACTAACTTCTGATTAGAATCTTTTAGTTGTCTAATGAAATATTAATTTATTATACTTACAGTTTATTGACATAAGGTTTATTGGTACAAATATACGTGGTGTAAACTAATCTGTCTTTGGGAAGTGTACAGCAAGAGAGTAAGAGGGCATAGGTACATGATAGGAGATAACAATAAGTACATTCAAATATTACGTACATATTAAAATATTGAACATTACTTATTTTGTCACAAAGGGCTAATTAGATGAGCTTTTATATAATTAGAAAAGCTTTTATGATCATTTTAAAAGTTATAAAGTGTTTAAAAGTACTTAAATGCCTACAGCCTATTAATACAAAAAAATTGTAACTCCAATTCTTACTACATCACTCACCATAGTTTTGTTCAATTTCGGTCACTATGAATTTAATCTCATAACGTTGTGTACTCATTTCCCATAAGTGTATAGCAGACACAGTACAATAGTAAACTTCAATACGCACCATCCCAAACAATGGTCTCTCGAGTCCACTTGCCACGTTTTCAAGCTCGGTATTTCAACGCCCTTTAACACGTTCCCGTGACGTCAGCGTAGTAACTTGTTCGAGAGTCTGATCACTGGACAATGTAGTTATACTTACGTAGATACCTATCCATTGGAAGCTGGAAAATATAATCTTAATAATTACTAAGGTATATGTAAAAATACAGTGGAGGATTTCATGAAATATACATAAAATAGTAATTGTTCATACAAATTTTAACAATTATCTTCAATTCTACATTTTTCAGTTTATTTCTTCTCTTTTCTTGAAATGATTGAACTGATCTTAATAACATTTGAGGTCAACATTGTTTGGATTGTATCTTGTCCGTCATAACTATTTCTTATCCAAAAATAAAGGCGCGGGGATCATCATAATTTTTATAAAGGATTGTTGGAATTTGGAACAAGGTTGACATCGTGATACAATCTATCCTCAATTTAAATTTCATATTTATATTTATATATATTTATTCACCTTTGAATAGCTAAACGGATCTTATGAAATTTAAACTATTAACAGATACAACATTTATAATATTAATATGAATAGAGTACTATTAAAGCAAATTGTGAAACTTGACTAATGAATGTTCTAAATCTGTACACACACATTAACTCTTCCGCATGGAAATTAAGAAAATACCGTGCGGTTTTGTCGTCTCGCGACTCTGCAGTATTCGTCACTTGGCGGTGTAGCGACGATTAAAACTTAATCAGTTAATTTAAACTCATATAATATATTATGTTCTATCTATTAACGCACTCAAATTAATTAGAGAAGTTCGGGAAGTAATTCTCCCGACACGTTAGGTAGATGTTTTTAATTCAGTGTTTTAATTTACAAATTATTCTCGTAACAATAAACTATAATTATTTTGTCAAAAAGATTTATACTTATATATTTAATAAAATATAAGTATCAAACTGAATTGTTTGCAACTAAATATTTGTATTTATTTCAATAAAAAAACTTACACAGAAGGATACACACACCTGCACAAAAGGACTTCTTTTATGTAGGTATTTATATTAAATTCTTTAAGACAAAATTCTGTAGAAAAAGTCGAACGTCTTTCAACCGGGTGAATTTTTCATCAGGTGGTCGGATTGGTTTTCTATTATGTATGCGGCGATACATACAAATAAAAATAATAATATAATATAAAAATTAATACAGTTTACTTCAGATAATATTTGCGAAGTAAACTTAAGTATACTTGGAAACAAATATTTAAACTACTTCCATAACCATAATATCATCTTCTAAATTTCATAGAGATCCATCTACATTATTAATCTATCAACGAACAACTGTTATTAAAAATTTAGATTTTTTGTAGTTTCTATCTGTGTCATAGTTATTCACTAAAACATAATTACGTGCCTTGGTGGTCTAGCGGTTGAGCACACCGCTTTACTTCCGATGGTCGCGGGTTCGATTCCTCGCACGGTGCATACATTTGTATTCATGATTATAATTTTTTGTATCGGTCTGGATGTTTTCTATTTATAATATCTATGTATGATTTCGAAAAAAAATCTACGTATTTGTATAAGTTATCTAGAACCCATAACACAAGCTTTAGCTATCTTAACTGGCTGCTTTAGCTATCTTAACAGCCTGGATGGCGTATTGTGAATTGTCCTGGTATTATTATTTCTTAGAAATCCAATGGGAAAGAATATAATATACAACTAATTGTAGACAAAGCCTCGGTCAAAGGTAATAGATATAGAAATATGATTCACAATAAACAGTTTTCCATTATAATGTAATAAGTTTAAAATCAATAAGATCATTGATAAATTTGAAAAATCATAATTACTATTTTGTTCGTAAAACAAATCTGACATGGAAGAAAACAGTAATTTAATAATTACCATTAAACACAAATACATTAAAATCATTTTATTAATTTAATAGTTTGAAGAAGATATTAATTTCTGGTAAGTTAAAAAACGCTATCGATATGATAAAAATCATTCATTCAAATTAGTGTAATGCAACTGCGACTAGTTACATTAATATAACAACAAATATGCTAAATTTCTCCAAATATACTACTATTTAGTAGAAAGTAATGAATGCTTAGTTACAAAGGAAAATTGGATGTATTAGAAATGCAAAGTAACCGTAGTAAGTAAACCCTGGAAATATTTGCCGATAGGCATCCAGTATATTCTTATAATGATTAATGATGAAACAATCCATAAATCATATTCGAACACCTACCATTTCCCACAATATTTCCCCCAAAATTAGCTATTGGCAAATCTATAGATACCTACTTACCTATGATGGAGAATCTTGATAATTATAAGCAGGTGAATTGAAATTGTTTACTTATACAGACTATTAATAACATAAACATATATCATAAATACATCGTAGCATTGTCTACGATCATTTGAATAAGAAAGCTATTTGATTTTTAGAACATTAAACTATATTCAACACACATAAGTTATATAATTGAACATAGTGCTTAGTACAGAAAAAATGTAGATTGATTAAAATATGGGAAAAACCTTTTTTTAACTGACATATAGCTTTGACTCTTACATTTTATTTCATAACTAACGACCAGCCCCAACGTCACGAGGGTATATCAAATATTTTATTATTTTACTTTACGTATTATATACCGAAACATTTCTATGTAATTATTCTTTTTATGAATTAAAGCCGGATGATGTTGCGGTAGGACTTTATTAGATAATATATACAAGTACAAAAATAAATGCAAATGCGATCCAACATGCGACTATCAATATAATGTAAATAAATATTGCGGCCAAATGGTGAATATGTTTGTAATACAAAGTAATAATATTTTAGGAAATATTAAATTGTTGTATCAACATATCATGAAATGGCTTTTACAAATCAATGAATAGTATTGTTTGAGGATTTAACCAACTTTAATACTTTCATAAAATAATCATTATTTGTAAGGTGTTATCGTAAAATAGTTTCATTTTATGCCGCTAACGGTGTTAATAGCCCATTATTTTGCAACATGTACGAGTACGTATTGACACATTGTTTATGCAGCATACGTTATATTGAAGGTAAACAATGTTGGTTCTCTTGCTTCAATTATAATAATAATGTCATAATTGGGAAAAAAACTATAGGGAACTTTGAATTGACGGCTGGTGGCCTACAGGTTTAGATAAACCGCCTTATTGCCAATGGTCGTGTGTTCAATTTTTGCACGTTAGAAACATGAGTTACTATTCGAGAACCTATTCGAGAGTTCACACTCTAATAGTCATAGTATTGTTTTCTATGCATAATATGTGGTAGGACTAATTGACGCTGTACGATTTGTCCTGGATTATTTATTATTTGCTTTATTTCCTTAAAAATGTTTGTAGCTTGTATGATAAGCTTCACGATTATAATTATTAAAAATTATAATCGCAATTGTGAGGTATAAAATTATTATAACTCATGGTTAATAACCAATTGAAAAACAAATTATATATTTACAAATTTTGAACAATAATTAATATATTCAAGAAATGTCCAATGCGCAGATAATAATCGAAGAGATTGAATAGTTAGTTATTATTATAAATACTGACTTCTTCCTTCAGCTGTAACTAGAGTACCTAGATTATTTAATTCTCAAATAACCATATTGCACAAATCCAAATATAATGGTAATTTTATTACAATACGTTTTTGAATGAATAATGTTATGTACCAGTACTAAAAACTGGTCACAGGCTGCCCATTAGCATACAACTGCCATTGTTTGTGCTTTTTGCATTTTCAAAATTAATATGTTTTACTCACATTTATTGATACTGAACAGGAACTATAATTCATTTATTTTTAAATTAAATACAAAAGGCAATGACCATTATTTCTATTTCGTAAATGCCGTCTGATAAAATATGGAATTATTATGATAGTATTATAGTATAATCTACAATTTTTATAGGTTTGTTACAATATGTAGAGAAACTGGAGCTGATGTATTCTGTAATATATGGTACTTATAATGAATGAATTTTTGAAACTTTTGGTTTATAAATTTACTATAAACAAGCTATCAGCCCTGACTTAGCGTCCGTGTACAAACAGAAAATGAGACCAAATTCTTTCTTTACAGTACGTCCATAAATATACTAATATAATGCATTAAACTGAACGTTAATCTCAGTATATATATTTCATATGGAAATTTTTAATAAAATATATATATATATAAATATATTTATACAAAAATTAAGTCCTGATAGTAATAATCACCAGTGATACGCTTACAATTTTATATTTACATATATGTAATTATTTATTGATACAGATTATATGCAATATTTAATATAACATCCGCTTGATTTTGAATTAGAAAAGCAAGTTAGTAACAAGTTATTTAACAAACTCAGAAACCCTGTTCGCATCCATGCTTCTGTCAGTCCCAACTCTTAATATTAAATTCCACCAAAACTATTCGATATACCCAAATTCCTGCCCATTTATCTCGGTAGTGATGATGGTTAATTTATTAATAGGCAGTAGAAGCTACAGAGATATTTAGGTATCGGAGATAACGCCTCATGACCGCCATAATAATCGTCCACCATTTTCAGCCTGCACCTTATTATCACAGCCCTTAATTGGTGGTACATGTCTCCATAAGCGGAAGGCCCACAAAGCCCCCGAAATGACCCGTAACTAATGCCCTCGTCATTAACACTCCTTCTGAGTACTAGAAAATTAATTCCATTCATAGATCAGGGAGAGTATATATAACGCGAATATTATATATTTGATAATGGACAATTTGTTTTCTCATCTACACGGAATTTACTTACGTAGTGAAAAGCTGTCCATGTAGTCTGTTAATGGAACATGTTAATTTAATGAAAGCCTTATATAGATAAAAAAAATATGCAGCGTAACGCGGACATAATATCCGCTCAATTCCAACTTAATTATATTGTAGTATGGTATATTTAAAAACAATGATAGATTACGGACAATATAATATAGAAAATATCCATACCGACATAAATAGACGTACTCATGTGTTTTATTGTAGTCGGATCGTCCGGCCCAAGATCAAATAGTGAGGTAGTGTGCTGAACCTAGATAATAAAAGTTAAACTACCGCTTTATTTTTTTAGCTATTGCCATAACTATCGCTTTATTTTTTAATGGAACTAAAGTATATTTCGGTATTATATATTACTATTATATTCGAAAATTATTTTGTATATGTATAGTTCGAGAAATTATTTTGGTTTTAATTATCTTCTTATTTCTTACTCCATCATCATCAGGATGTCCAATCACTTATTAAATTTATTTTACTTGTTTCCTCTTTGGATAGCTTATGCCAATAAATACAATTTATTGGTAAGTATCCAAATACTATAAATAATATAAGTCTAAATAATCTCACCGTTTAACCTAGTTTCATTTTCGTCATTTGATTATAGAATCCTAAAAAAATACTTTGTGGTTTGTAACGAAAATAAAAGAGAAAATTACCATAAATCATTTTAACTACCTACATACCGCATGTTTGAATATTTATGGTCCCAATTTTAGTCGTATCAATCAGTATGAGTTATGTTAAGATCTTTTGACAACATGCTGGGATTTTTTTACTGTTGGCCGCAGCTGGGATTAACAACTTCACCCGGACGATAGGGAGTGAGTGTAGATAGCACTCCAAATTCGCGGAAGGACTTATGGAGCGGCTGAAGGTCAACTCCCGTCTGACGAATACGACTTCAGTCTAACGGGTGCCCTCAGAGGTAAAGGTTTATAGGGGTTCGAACCTCGGCTCAGGCCGTCGTAATTTCTAGCCCCGTTTGAATTGGACGGGGGATCGATCGGAGAGGAAAAAAAATTACAATATATTTCATTAGGCGTAAGTAATTTTTAATTTAACCACGAACGAAAGCTGTAAACGTAAGATATAATATATGAATAACAAGTTTTTTAATTTGGTCCCAGAAAATTTTTACTGCAGCAAAATATCAAATACTATTAATTATAATAAATTATTACAGTCAGTGAAATTCATGTAATTATTATTGGACTATATTTCTAATTTCATAGCTGTGTAGCCTATTTCAATACTGACTGTATCGATGTAAAATGTATATTATATACTTCAAATAACAATATACAATCAAATAATACGTTAAATACGATGAATAGTGCGACGTGCATCGTTCACAACGACGAATAAACAATAGCTATTGGTCAGGAAAAGGAGACACAGTAGATTATTTTTATTATATTATTAACAATTTATATATATTGAATAAAAGTATGTAATTTAGTAAAGTATATTTTCTTTCATAAGCAACATTACCGAAATTACATTAAATATCTGGGTCCGAGAGAAAATTAACTTTTCGTTTATATTGAAATTGAAATTAGGAACGATCAAACCCAGTACTGTTATAAATCCAATAATATCCACGCAGTGAAAAAATAAACCTTAATTTTGTTATATAACGAGTATACACGTAAATTTTCTAGCCTTCAATATACACAATGTTTATATATATATATATATATATATATATATATTTTATATATATATAATTATATAATGTATTGTATATATTACAGACTAGAAATTTTCAACAAGGTATATATGTATATACATATATATAATATAATATATACCTTGTAATCTGATTTTATCTATGATAAGTAAAATTCTCGGAGTATCTTGATTAATAGGATCGATATGCATTTTTACGATGCCTGCCTGATGATAAATGACAAAACGTCGCCTATATATGTACATGAACAGAATCATGGACATCACGCGATCATATCAACTGCTTGGTCTCTTTGCTCATGCTTCGATTCCAGAAGATACTGTCAAGACTCATTCTTCCAAATGAAGATATCTCCATAGAATAACTCTACGTTTTTGGTAGAGTTATTCTATGGAGATATCTTAATACTTATACTTTATTTAGAGAATTCTTACTTTGAAAAAATATTGTCTATTAAAGCAAGTCAATGCCAATAATAGATTTATGAGATGTTTGACGTTTTTAAACATAACCGAGTAAGAATATAACAGCCGAATGTATCAAACAAGTTGATCTTAGTATTAAGTTTTTATTAAGCTATCTATGCAGTATTAAAAGAAGCCAAACTTTATTACGAACATAAAAAAATTGTATGCATGACCAGATCTCGGAAATTCGTGAAGTTATTATAACTTCTGTAATAGGCCTTTTTTAGGTATAACGATCTTATTAAAAGTTCCTGCATCGTTAACTTTTATTGCTTTTACAAGATACCTACTTCAATTTACTATGGACATGTATAAAGATCACTAACTTTTAACTTTAAAACGATTGAATATAATAATGACTCTCGTCAGAATCGAATGGGTTATTTCGAGAATAAAAATCTCAAAATGATAGTGAAAATATAATATTACACACATTACGTGATTCAGAAACATGATCATAGAAACAGACAGATGAAACCTGCGACTTTACTGCACACTACATTTAGAAACGTCATAAAATTTACTCACTAATATAAAAAATACTTACAAAAAGGATTCAATACAGATATTCACCTATAAAATGTTATAGTAGCAGCATCATTTATGGCAACAATATTGTTTACCCAAGATCTACATTATACACCTTACTGCTGTCCCATTTCATGCATCCCTTCTATAGTGTTCTGTCAAATTACTGTACCAAACCAAACCATAACCATGAGATGTGAACGTTATGTTCGTAATACAAAGAACTAAGTTTGCATACACTCTGGTCTGCTTCATCAATAATTCAGTGAGTACTCGCAACGCTTAGTCCTTCTGGGTATTGTTCTAATTAACTTACGTACCAGCCGACGTTGTGATATTACAAATTCATAGTTGCGAGTGAAAACAATAAAAAGTTCAATGACATTTTGTAGGATTTTCTATAGTGTCTACTGTTTATGCCTAGTAGGGGATTACATCAGATATTCTTGAAAAGCGATTTTCAAATGTGGAAAAATTCACACGGTACCCAGATGGTAAATATAATATACAAATTCTCAATCACAAATAATCCTTTAAATATGAATATTGAATCTCCATGGACATCTTATAGTAAAATAAGTATTATTAAATTAGAAGAATAACTTAAAAGACTTCATGTAAGTTTGGAATAAGAAAAAAAGTATAATAGGTACCATTTAACTTTTAATATTCCTTTATTTGTATTATCAAGGACTAATGTAATACCACAGGTTAAGATCTCATTAACTTCTAAAAATGAAATTTTCTTTTTTGTTAAGAAAGATTTTACATTACATGACAATGTTAATTTTATTCGTATCCTACATGTCTCATCACATAATTAAAAATATCGTAGGTATGTTGTGTAGGAAGGAACTGGTTTCTTAAGGTTAAATTTTTTGACAGAACGATATGTAAATTGATAATTTTATGATTCATGGTTTAGGTCAAAATTTTCTGTACGTTAATAGAATTCTGAATAGCTTCTGTATCAACTTACATCAATAATATACCGTAACAAAATATACATACCATATTACCTTACATACATAGAATCTATGTAGATAATAATAGAAACCATTAAAATAAGAATAATATAATTATGCTTAGAACCTTGAAGCAATCTTTTGAACATGGACTTATTACAATGTCAGCAATTCTTTAGAGAAAATGTAATAATCTTTTAACCAATAATTAAAAATTATAAATTAAATATTAACGAGATCGATTCCAAAAATATGTATTACATGGTATTTTAACGAAATTTATCCACGCAGCTACCATGAATGTAAAAATGAATGTTTAGAATATATCCGTTGATGAATTTAATATGAAATATTTATATTAGCTATCTTTAAAGCAGATAATGTACCACAGAGGTAAACTTTATAGAAAGTCAACTCTGTGTCATATATATATCTATCTACCTAGACATTTGTTTCTAATCAGTATTTTAGTTTGCAACTTAAACATAACGGTAAAATTACAGACTACGGAGCCGTAACTCCTTATTCTTGCGAATAGCAATTCCCAAGAGATACCAAGGGCATCACATAATTACATAATGTTGTAGATACTGTTCACATATATAGAGAACGATGAAAATTCCTCTCAGATGGGAAGTCAATGTGTTTTGCCATTCAACTTACATAAAAAAATTCTTCTTTGTCGATTCCTCAATGCTAAGGGTCATAATTACCAGGAATGCTTCTTCCAACCAAAACTCTTCAAGCATCTCCGTCCTGTGCCAAGTGTATAGCCGACTGCATATTACGCTTGACGACTTTAGTCAGTCCATCCATCACTCTACCTCTGCCGTCCATGTAATTCCTAACAATTTGCGCCAACACCACTATTGGAAAGCATCTATTTTGGATTTTTCAGAGGCGTTAAAAAATATGGAGAAAATAAGGAAAAGTCCTGTCGTTGGTGTTTCGAAATATGTTCCTAAAAATATATAGGCATACATAAAATAGAAATCCATTACACTCGGAATCTTACCAATAGATGATGACACGCTAGTGTATAATTGTACGTTTGTGGTTTTATAAATGTACCTAATGCCGCGTAGTGTCAGATCAGCGTCATTACTTGAAACTGGTTGTGGTTAACTTTACGCAACTACCTGACTACCACTAAGTCAATCATAATATTTTAAAAGCAAAAGTGTGACTGTATATTTTTTTTTGTTAACTTTTAATGACTAAACATTTGTTCGGATCTTAATAACATGTGATAGACAGTGTTATAATAATGGACAGAGGCATTCCTTTATCTAAAAATAATCTGGAGGGGGTGAAAGTTTGCTCAAACTAATAGCTATATGTCTTCTTTAATATTAGTTAGTCACTTCTCGATTATATTAAATATAAATCTCTTTTTGTGGATAACAGATAAATTATCAGCTTTCTATCGTACTTAATCTTCTTTATCGAAATATTCCTTGTATGCTACAAATATTATTATTCGAAACTTGTCTATGAATAATTGTTTGCAACTTGAATATTAATCAGTTCTGGGCGCTTTTAATTTGATCTCTCTAGAGTATCTCTTCAATTTGCTCTATGCACTTCTGAACGATTCACCTTAATATAACTTCCAGAAACTACGAGTATATATTAATTTACATTCTTCAGTCGTAGAAAAATTTTACGGCGTTTACTAGTATAACCATTGACTCAAAACATTGTATGCATTTAGTTTCTTTATGCTCACTACTGCTGGCTTATTCTCACTGAACTGTTTACGACATTTTTTAGGATAATAAAGATAAAGTAAGGAAGATTGCAAATAACATTGTTGCATTTTGACTAATTATACTGTTATAACTATATAGATCCAACTAGGCAAATCATGTGTAAATAGAAAAAAAATTGTGGTGTTGATTTTTTCAACGCTTTCATATTTTTTTCATAATAATTGTAAAATATATTTAAAATTAAAATTAAGTTCATATCATTCAAAACAAATATATTGAAGTTACTTAATTACATATTTTATATTTTGTTCCGTTTCATATTATATTATTGAACTAGCTGTACCCGCGACTTCATCCGCGTGGAATTATACTTTATTTTTCTAAAATAAAATAATGTTTCTAAAATAAAAGTAGCCTAAGTTACTACTTATTACATTAGCTATTACTGGACAGACAAAAATTTTAAAAAGTGTTTTTTTGGTGTATGTACCGTATTTATATTCATATGCATGCAGTAAAAAACGGTTGTATATTACAAACAGATACTCCAATTTTATTTATATGTATAGATGTATAGTAAATGGATTCTTAGTAAATAGATCATCATCGAAAAACATAATTTATAACTATTTATTTTCGTCAGAACAATAAATTCTTACAATTTTTCATCTAAATCTATATATAAAAAACGTATAAATAATATGCTGTGTCCTGATGATACATATTTATTATTCAAATCATATGACAATGTATGGACCGGAAATGAATAGATATGGCAATGGACTGTACTTAAATGGGATTTGTCCCACAATATATCATTTTCTACCGACTTGCCTTCAGGCACGGGTCGGTTTATCTTCAGCCCTTGCTAAGGGCTGAAAGAATAATTATTCTCTGTATTTTGCTGACAATTTAAATATCTTAACTTCTTTATTATTTATCTTACTTTATTTTATTGTTTGTAACTAAAATAAATATTTTGTCTTATGACAACGCTTCAAGCGTTGAGATTGGGATTTTATTCTTACTGAAGTGATAAAAACAAAGAAAATAATTAAATTAAAAATATAAAAAATAGGTAGAAATCGAACATGTTTTGGAACACTGTTTAACCGCAGGTATTTTTAGGATTATTACAAAATAATTAAGTTCTTGAAAGAAATACACCCTCGAATAAATAATAACAGCGAAAGTACCTACTTACAAGTAAGGAGATAACTATACGTCCATTATTAAAATCTCAGATGTAATAGTCATTATAAGGTTATTGTGAGCATAACCTTCGACATCTCATACTCATATTTCGATAAATACATTTGAATTCAACGCGACAGTCGACGCCTGCCGACGTCTGTAGGAGTAACTTCGATCGTTACTCGTACTTCTACTACCGGAATGTTTGGTTGTAAATTAATACATTTTCAGATGATGGCCAATATAAACACATAACCTACGATACAATACAGAAATATTTGTATGTTCTACGTTACCTAGAGAAAAAATTATCAATAACACAATTCAAGCTATTTTGCAACAGCACATGCACATTCTGTAAAAGTAATTGACTAATTATAACATTTGTTAATACTATTTCTTTAAAAAATTTTAATAGGCCAATTCCTAAGTTCACAAAAATAGAATCCTATTAGTTATTTAAAAGTATAATTTAATATTTATACTGTACGAAAGAGTAACCGTGTCTAACAATAACAACAGAGTTTTTAAATATTATATAATATATTATAATTATTAATAATTAATATTAATATATTATAATTATTAATTTAATATATATTATAATTTAAAACTCTATTGTCATTGTCAGATTAAAAATTTTACAATTTAGTTTATTTCCTTTAAATTTTTAATTACTGTTATGTAATCATTGAATTTTTTTTATTATTTTTACATTACTTTTACTTCTTGATAAGCGTTTATTATTGTTTATTTTAAAACATTCTTTTATAAACTTATAACTGGATTATAACATTTTTTTATTTATGAACACATATCGACTTCTTACTTATGTAATTAAACCACACCATATTAACTTTTTTCTGATTCGTAAGATGTTCTGATTCTGTAAGATATTTACGGCACTATGCGTCGCTACAATTCCAGAAGACTAATATGTGATATTTCCGTATCTTTTAATTTCAGACTTCAACCGAAATACATCCTACAAAGCAAGCTGAAATAGATGAGTTAGGATTAGTGACGTAGATAAATTTATACAAAGTCTAACTCGGTGTAAGTAATATTTTAAATTGTGCATTCTAGAAATTTAGGCTGTATTCTGTTTACTCATTTATTCATAGCGATACAGGCGTATCCCTGAAAGAGACGAATAGAGATATATACAAACTTGTAACATTCGCCGCTTACTTAAATTTGGTTCCTAATTTGTTTATTTGGGACAGACATTGCACTATGTGATATCACGGTCGATTTATCCAGAGGTCGAGGATATATATTATATCTTGTTTTTAGAGATTTTTTCAAACAAACCGACATACTGTCACGACTCTTACACCAGCAGCATAACATTAATATCAGGGTATGTAACATATCTCATATCATTATCTGGGTATATTTATATCCAATGTGGCAAGAGGCAAGAATACTTCCACCTCTTGGATTAATTTTTAGTTTTATTATGGATGTTTCTTTCAATGAAGAATCAGAACTATGAATTAAAATAATCTTTTATTTTATGTAGGCCAGATTTCAACTAAAAATATTTTGTGTGATAAGTATAAACAGACAGGACATAATGTTCTTATTCTTATTGTAATAATAAATAGCATTAATTAAAAAATATATGTATTCCAAACACACAGTTGAAGAAAGTGAATACATTAAACCTTTTGTGACACCTTTTGTAAAGTGAAATAGATACCAGCTTGAACTTAGAATGTACTTTAAAGTTTAGATACCAACTTCAAGTTTAACTCCCAGTAGGAGTACCGACAGGTATTTAATAACAGTTACTTGAAAATTTCGCAATATTGGAAATGAAACTTAGAAGCACTCTGGGAATAAGTAACGCTTCGGTTATTCGTATTAACTTATTACAGATAGCTCCTTCCCGCAACTTCATTTGCACTATATTGACCCGGTTAGAAGATAACCGATGTCTTTTTATATAGAGTATATGTATACTAAACTTAGTTACAGTCAGGGCGATATGAAAAGGTACCAAATAAAAAGATTTTCTTTTATTAATTTATATTTTATGCTATGAAATTCTTGTTGTTTTGATGGCCATCACCGTATTTTAGGAGAAACTGGAGAATGTTAGGAACTCTAATCTACAAATCTATTTAATGTGATGCCCATAGCCATTGAATTCAATCTGACCTTTGAATCGATATGTGATAGTTTATTATACCATATTTAGTTCAATTACACAAAACGGGTACGTTGGAAGAAATCTATATATGTATATATATAATAAATCAGTACAAAAGGATTATTAGCATAATTTCACCTTTGCGCTAACATCAATAAGTAAACAAACCGATTCGATAAATACAGTTATTATATTTTTATGGTAATATGAAATATTTTTGCAATTTTGAACAGTTTATGTCTGGATAATTTATGCGATGGAGCTCATAAGAGAAATAGATTGCATTTATTAAAATTTGTCAAGCTTTTAAGGTTACACGCTATGACACAAATCCCAAGTTTCAACATACATATTGAACTTACACCGTGTTTAAACGAGTTTAAATACCTGTTTCACAAGATACATAAAACTTAGTGTTAATGTAGTGTTTAATATACTGACTACCGCGTTTGTAAATGCATGGATGAGCATGTATCATCCTAAAGACTGTCAAATAGATGATAGTTGGACAATTCGGTTTAATGGAGTTATTTCAAAATTAATCAAATCCCGATTTTCTTATGTGATATTGTAGCAAGTCATAACAACCATTAGTATTGTAAGACAGAAATTTTAATGGATTTATGGCGACAAAAATTTTAGTAAAATACTGCATTTTATTGGGTTTTCAATGGCAAGTTCAATGGTTTATTTCACATAACACTAACAAGGTAGAGTATTTATAAACTATTCTAGATGGGTACAACTCTCTCACCTATTTCACCAGCCAAGGAGGCTACACTTGGAATATATGTTTGGAATGAGGATGGAACAAGGCAGTGAAATTACAGAGTAAGGAATCATGAACGAAAGAAGAAGAATAATCGCCGTAAAGTTATAAAACTTAAAAAAAAGATATATTGACTAACATTCTATCGATTTCAGAAGAATTAGTTTTATCAAGTGACAACATAAATATAAAAATAATGTTTTAGCTTTAACATTATTATATTACATAGGGACAGAATTATCTTCGTAGTCTTTATTACCTGCAAATTGAAGGTTAAATTGTCAGTTTAATGTATAAAAAATAAAGTTACTTTGTGGGAGATTTAAGTCGGAATAATATTTTTTATTATAGAATACGCTATATTATATTTGTATTTTCATTATTTGAAATAAATAAGGGCATTATCCATAGTAACACTATAAATACGAGTGTGTCTGTCTGCTTGACTACTACCTTTCAAAACTAATCTGCTGACTGGGTATTAATGACTTTTCACGTATAGACAAATCTTATTTTTTATTTAGTCTATTGTTTCCGCAAAAAATATTTATAATAATTAAAGTTATTAATTAAACTATTAAAACATATTGAATAAGTAGTTGATACAATTCATATGAATAATAAGAATTGTATCAAAAGAGTCCATTTTGATAGTAAATTACAAATTCAAATTAAAAAATCATTTATTCATTTGGGTTGTTGCATGTTATACACATTTTAGCCGCTTATGAACATAAAATTTTAATTATAATTTTTCTTTACCGTCCTTTTCAATGTATAGATTTGATTGAGAACAACTGACAAGAAATTCAATTAAATTTCTTAATTTTTGTTAAAAGCCACTTTATTTACAATGTTTACTTATATATGTCTAACTGAAAGTCCTATGCATGAACAACTGAAATAGTTCTACATGCACGCTCGTCATTCAAGTAATCGTTTAGTGAGTAATAGGCTATTAGTATTAATATTATGTATATGGCTGTTTTTAGGTAATAAATGAATATTTTTGTGTATATATAGAATACTTGAGTATATAAACTGAGAAGCAATGGTGAGAATATTTGCCAATTTCAATTTCTCTCTTATGAGTCATAACTCCTCATACAGTAGATAGCTTTAAGGACACGTTTCTGTAATATGAATATATTATTAATTATGGCCGCTTTTCTCCATATTAATATTTCAATAAACTATGAAAATAGACTAATCTAGCAGTATCAGTATCAGTGTACTGTCTCACCTTACGCAAGGCAAAAGCTGCTGAACTCAGTGTAGCTGCAAGGCTTTGAATTTATGCACCCTATTTTGTTTTATTATCTAATATAATTCCAAGAAAGACAGTAGATTCTATTCAAGAGATTCGTCGTTTAATTTTATGTTGGAATTAATATTAAGACTTTTAGAGAGAGAAAATTAACACATTTTGTTTTTTTAGCGTTTAACATAAGGCTGTTACATATAAACCAGTGCAAGTGCCTCCGAAAAGTACTATTGACATTGTTATAATTATTATCCATTATATTAACCTTAAAAATCAATGAAATATATGTTTTACAAAAGGCGGTCTTATCGCTATCAGCGATCTCTTACAGACAACCTGGTATTAACTGAGAGTATTTACATAAAGAGAGAAGGTAGGAGGCGCCCTAAACACTCTATTTATTATACAATTATAGATAAACATACATTTTATAAACATAAATAAATAAACTTACACACCAATCATACAATATACATACAAATACTGCATAATAATGTACGAGAGGACATGATATTAATCTATTACAGGGAGAAATAATGCGATTTTAATATTTTTTTTAAAAGTGATTATGATGATCGAATGGTAAATCGTAAGGAGGTCTAGAGACGAATAACTTGTACAGTAAAAGAATCAGTGTAATGTTTAGAGATTAAAAGCATCCATTTTATTTTCCCATGCACCAAATATGGGTCTGAGCAACTCTGCACCTGCAGTTGAACTCAGTAGCTAAACGACTTTTGGAGAAACTGAATTGACTATCGTGGATTATATTATTTAAATTGAAAAATAATTTGTCTCGAAGTATGATAAAAAGCACAATACCTTTATGTGAACTCCTGATCTTGCCAAATTCGACGAATTTTAAATATACCTTATAATATCACTAATAAATTATTTTTATAGATATTAATAAAAAGTATTTTAAGAAAAATCAAACAAAGCGAAAGCGGCGCTCATCAAATAAAACTCTAGTCTTTGCATTAAAAGTTGAAGTAAACTGAACAATCTTGGTTCATTAAAAAGCTACAAAGATATAATAAAAACATTCTATTTCACTTATACTTCTGGCATTCCTTTTGTGGTTTCAACTTTTTTGTTGTTTTCTAAAAACTTGTATGCACGCATACAGGATAAAATTTATGATGAAACTTTAAGTCATTGTAAGTAAGTTCAACAAAGTTCTGTGAATGATAAACACGAAGGCGTTCCTCTATAATTATTAAAGGAGCAAACAAAATGCTTCTTCTAAAAATTTTCAAATCGTCCAAACTTTTATCCCTATTAAGTACAATCTTATGTAGAATTTCAGATAATTCTAAAGAATAACTTATTACTTACTATTGAAACGGTACTTATATCTCTTTAAATAAAACTTTATGTTAATTATTTTTTTAACTGACCCTTCGGAGAAGGAAATACTAATAATAAACTAAGTTATTCCTAGAATTTACTAGAGAGATGTAAACTGGCTACCTGTCATGTTGGATTCAAATTTGTACATTGTAGGTCTATCGAAATGAGTATACGCAAGCGTGCCATTCCTCATTAATATTTTAAAGAACCTACATGATCATTTAACAATCAATAATAATAATTATCCTGGACAGACCTTAGAGCGCCATCTAGCCCCAAGCTAAGCAATGCTTGCGTTAGGAGAACTAGACAACTAATAAAAATGCTTAGCTAAATATATTTCTTGTTCACTATATACAAAAGATAATGCTCCGTATAATATTCCGTAGTCAAATATACTTCTTTTTTAATATATACCATACAATATATTAAAAAAGAAGTATAACTAGGTACTTAGACTTACTTAAATAAGTAATAATAAGTCTAAGTACCTAGACCAAAACAAACGATCATACTCATTATTATTTGCATTGTGTAAAGAATCGAACCGGTGACCATCGAAAACAAGGGGATTTACTAATCTGCCGAGGTCATTGAATTACGATCATGGTACATTATCACAGACTAGGCAGAGGCCTTATCAAACTGTTATTGTGGTGACATAAATATAATAAAATACAATAAGTTATCATTGTAACAAAAGATCAAGATAGAGTGACAACGAAAACTGTTCGGCCTCGGGGTGAAAACCAGTAACGAAACAAATGTCGCGCTCTAGAAAAAAAAGCGATAGAGAAAGTGGGGCGAATGGCGGCGCAACCACGTGAAACGTAAACTACGCTCAAAAACAAAAGTGTTGACTAGCAAAGTACGTATCTCAGGAGATATAGTTTGAATAAAGACAAATAAAATACATTTGTTTGTTGTTGACACAGAAAACAAGTTAGATTTCTAGTATGATGATCCCGTTTTTCCGTGTCATATATTGTACAATACAATATTTTTTCTGTGATCATTTTCTAATAGCATTCTTGTTGAACTTATGATCAACTTATGAATCAGAGTCAAATTTTTACATCCACATATAAATGTATATTGGAAATTTTTAACATACATGTAATATGCGTTCACAGTTGTTCATATTATTTTTTTAAATCATTTTGTAGAACTTGCATTTGAGTATGATATGAAAAGTTTTATTTTGGAATTACAACTACTTTCGTACTTATATGTACACTGGTGACAAGAAAGGCGTCGAAATGAAAAAGCTACGAAATATGTAGCTATATAACTGCAATTGATATACATATATACATACTCGAATGTTGTGATAACTTGTATGAAAATTAGTCTTAATATTGTAATGTTATGACTGCAAAATAAGCGATATATAATAAAATAATATAATTTTGGTATATACGAGTATACTGAAACAAAACACTATAATCATACATAATATATATGTGTAAATTAAATTGACATGAGAGTAATCTAATACAATCGACTATTACCTATGTAGGAATAATAAACTATGCAGTAATTGAACGTGTAAATGTTTGAAATTTAGTCGGCAGTGATAAGCTTTAAATGTAACTAAATATAGATATTTCATTGAAGAACTAAAACTACCTATATGTAATGGTTAACCTCTTTAAATTGTGTTTTCAGATTGTGTCAGAACTATAAACATAAAATACTTCAATAAATAGTAAACATTTGTGAATGGTTCTGATGTTCCTAAAATGTTCTATAGTAATAAATAATTTTGCGTTGCGTTTGATGTGGGTTTATTTATTAGACACTAATTAATATAAGTCGTGTATAATATACCTATTAGTGTATTTACAGTCATCCATAATAATATTCTAAATATTTGTAGGTGAATGTGACATAATGTTAGAACATCAATCATAATGTCAAATTAACTACGTGACCTATATTTCTAATGGAGAAATGTGCTTTGAGCTTAATGTTCGACATAATTATGTAATGAGATTTATTAGTAACATATAGTAGTAAAGTAATTCAAATTTGTAAAATATATGCATAATAAAAGTTATGATGATGTTAAATGAGATAAGAATTATACGTAAAGACACACGATCCTTGATAGATCCTATTAGAAAACTTGAGTGAAGATATTAAAATGAAAATCAAAGATTTGTACTTGATTATTCATTTAAATGGTCGGTTCTATTTGAGGCGTTAAAATACAAAGAGGTACTAGTCGTTTAAATTTATAATATAAACATTCAATTATATGCGGAAATGTGTATTAAGAATTAAGTGTAAAATAATATATCCATATATATTGTAATATATATTGTTTTAGGTATATGCTTGAATTTGTGATGAAATTATTTAATCTAAACAAGAATCATTTTTTAATTAAGGATATTTCAGCGTAAACGTAAAATTTTTAATTATAATTTTAACCTACCATCCAATTCAGTATACAAATTTAATTGAGAATAACTGGCAAGACCTGCAACGGATTTTTTTTTAATGAATTTATTTACATTGTGTACGTATGTAGGTGTCTATGTCTCACATTAAATGAAAATCCCGTCCCTGAACAACTATTGCCATGCACGCTTATCATTCAAATAATCGCTTAGTGAGTGCGTTCGCGTAAATATGATTTGACAAATCTTTTGTCAATTAAATAAATAAAATATACTGTTATCGTTAATTACTATACATTTATTAATATTAATAATACATTAAATACAATTGTACTTCAAAATATAGTGATACTTGAAACGCTATCATAATTGCTAAAATAAAATGGAATGTATAAATTGTGACATTTTATCGCATTATGTGAAAGGGTACCTGAAACAAATGCTCGGATATATTAATAAAATTAAATTAACCTTATTTAAAAGTGTATTGTTATTTTGTGTACAGAAAGCAAATATTATTAATCTATATTTTTATTGCAATATACCTTTCAGCATACGTGGCTAATAAAATTCTTCGGTACCTACATACGGTCCGGTACTCCAGTGGTGGGAGCCGTGCATGTGCTGCTAACGGCTGCCGTAATTCACTTGGATTTCAATAAAAACACGAATTTCCCGTACCCGATTAATACAACATGTCGGTTCTTACTTTTAATTAAAATTCACTACAGGTAATAAAGTAATCATTTCACTTTATTTTCTTTTTAGGATATGGTAACAATGGAAATATTTAATTCATAATGTTACGTGAAAATCAGATTCAATATTACGTTATGGATATATTAATATAAAGATTTAAGAGTACCAGCATTTTCATGTATTGCAAGTATACTGTAATGTAATAAATTAATTTAATAGTGGATATAGTTGTAGGTACATTTTATCAAAATCACAAGTAACAATCTCAAGCAATAACAGATATATCTTAATAAGCATTCCACTAATTGATAGTATTTATTTAAGTATAATTAATAAAAAAAAATTAAAAAAAGGTTATCCAAATTGACATAATACTTGTGTATAGGTTTTATTTAGTCTTATAATAATAAAAAGTTGTAAACTAGTTACTCTTAGAACTCTATAGTAATCTATATTAAATAATTCCTTATATACTAGAGACATATAGAAACTTTATTCTAAAAATTATAATAACACTATTAAAATATAACTTTACACATGTTTTATGTCGTATTACACAAAATGTTCGAATGAATTTCATTTTAAGAGGGGGAGTGAAAGAAATCATAAAAACCGACAGACGTCGGCGTCGTCCCGTTTATTGTCCATAGTGGAGTGTTCTTTTGGCTATAATATACGAGTATGTATGTAGTCACCTTCGCTGGCTTCAGGGATGCCAACCATGCGGGTTTTCTGAAACAGGCACTAGATTTTTAGTTTTCAGTACAAATAATCTTTTCATCCTCGTACAAGTTTCGATAAGACCTACTGAAATCAGTCAAAATAAGGTGATGTACAAGGTTAAAGGGCCAAATACAGATACTTACAATTTTTATTTCTTCGTATTAGGCTAAATGTTTAAAAGTAGAGAACCCTAAGCATAGCTTTTCTTCATAGCATGCATATTGGCTGCATTTAATTCACTTTAACGCTATAACACAAAGTTTACAACTTTAAATGCTTTAAATGTAGAAAATTATTGCATAATTTCAAAATAAAATAATGTCTTTAGAGCATATATATTATTTTCTTTTTTATTATTTATCTAGCTACTCGCTCCGGCTTCGCACGGGTTTACATGTATTATATATATAAAGCTTCCTCTAGAATCACTCTATCTACTAAAAAAACCTCTTCAAAATCCGTTGCGTCGTTTTAAAGACTTAAGCATACATATGGACAGACAACGACAGCGACTTTATTTTATACTATGTAATAATGATTGTAATAGCTGACGGCCCCCTGAGGGTAAAAGAGGTAAACGTCGTCTATATACTTGTACATGCAAAGCATTATAAACACCATATTAATATGTGGCACTCGCTATATCACTCATGCCTTGCTATTCCAGAGGACTAAGATGTTATGATTATGCAGTAATTTCACTGCCTAATCTACTCTCTACAACATAGCTTATGAAGCAATATTGGCGACTGATATAGGAAACTGAGGTACCCATTCAGACCATGCAAACTTTCAACTCTACCTCTAGTATAAGACAATGTATTACTCTGTATCAGATTTAACCACACAGGTATAAACGTTATTGTATATTGTATTATAATTATTAAAACTTCGAAAAAAGCGTTTAATCAAATTAATTTTGATAGCGGACGGGTAACGTATGAAATGCGCGAATCAAAAAATTGCATGGTTCTTTTTATTTCTGAAACGATAATAAAATATTCACATTATAACTAAGCTACAGACTATCTTTGTACGATTTTGCTAGGAAACAATAATATGAAATTAATACCACATAAAGACACTACTATTTGTAAGAGTTGGTATTGCCTTTATGGCAATTGAATACTCTTAGTTTTTTATTGTGTATAGTATTAAAAAAATAATTTTATGTAAAAATATACCCTGCGAAAAAAAAATATGACACAGTGACGCAAGTCTCTATAAAACAAAAATAATAAATATAAAACGTGTATAAATAGAATGAGTGAAAAAGAAAACAATTCTAAAATTAAGGAAACGTAAAAAGCTACCTATTATTTCGTAATGAACAAGTACATTATTTTACGAAACAAATACATATTTTGATAATTACAGTAGTTAAAATACAAAATGTGTAACAAACTTTCGCTTTACCTGCTACTTGAAACTTTTACGGCTTTAACTAAATCATTTTATGAAAAGGATGAATCTGCTATAGCGAGGATACTCTAGGCTAAAAACAATGGCGTTACGAGGGCTTACATCCCTTTGTTCACGCTGTATCAACATTGTATGACACAATGCATACGTCAACTGGGAGTTGACACGATGAAAATGAGGTAATCCTCCATGAACATATTTTATAATACTGTAGTGTTAAAGTGGCCACTCAGTTTATTAATGTTTTGTTGATTTTAGTGGCGGAGTTGCAAGGTTTCTTCAGCCCTTTACATCTTCTTCTATTTTTATATTATATATCATTGTGTTTATACTATACATGAAGAAAAATTTAGTTATTACGAATATTAATTTAATGTGCCTATAATTATACTATAATAATAGTAAAGTAAGCGCAAACTGTTACAGAATTCATTTTAAACTAACCCAGAACAATATACATAGTACCAAACTAAGAACATTTTCATTATGGATAAACTAATTAACTGATATATAATATAACTGAACAAGGACTAATAATACAAATGTTTGCATATTGCTAGAAATAAATCCACGATAATCGGAAGTTAGGCAGTATGCTGTAACACACAATAATTTATAAAAAAAATATTGGGAATAATAAATCTAAATAAAATATTGGGATTAATTTGCGTCAAGCGATGCTGTTAAGCGTTCGAAATGAAATGCATTGGACGCACGCTCCGAGCTTCTGTTATAACTAGTTTCTAATACAATCATACGATAATTGCCTGGTCCTAGAGCAAGGATCTTGCGATACGGGAAATCAAACTACAAACAACTCCGGGAAGTATTCAGAATCTTGGCAAGAGTGATTAAATAGAACACGTACCTATTATTTATGCATACGTGTTTGAAAGCCGTTTCATAATAGAAATTATGTCACGAGTAACTAGCTGACATTTTAGACATTTACTACATCATTGAAACATAATTTTATTATGTATAAGATAATGGCGCAATGCTCCGACAGGACTTTTAATATTACGAGTAGTCAAAATGAGAGTACCCCGCCTAATAGTAAGCGACTAGCCTAATGAATCACTATTATTATTCACATCTCCATTTCATATCCAAAGTATTCAAGAAGATCGGCTGTTGACTAATCAATATTGTCCGTCATTTATAAAGGCAAGGCATAATATATAAGGCATCCTGAAAGAACCGGAACATTTCTATTAATGGTCAAATCAAAGACTAATAGACCTAAAATATCTATATGTCGACGATTACCGGACATTGCCATATGATCTACCCCTATATTTGATAATTGATATAAAATCTGACTATATCCAAATCTACCTCTACTATTATTTTATATGTCATGTTAGTCTATAACGCATTATAATGTAGGCCATTAGTAGCCTGAAATTAATAAATAAATACGTCAAATTCACTCTTGATAATTATTACGTAAACCTATTTAGCTTTATGTGACGTTTCATGTATGATGTATGTAGTCTCTGACTTAAATTTCTGAGTACGGAGGAATGACACTTTTGTCCTCTGGATTCGTGACACATGTGGTGGGTACTACAGGCTTTACATGACGTTACGTAATGTATGATGTGAACCTGTACTTTAGCCCATGTGCTTATAGCTTATTTACCCCTCCAATTATATAAAAAACTTACTTAATTAAATAAATTTTAATATATAGAGTACAGAGTCTATTTTATTCAGCTACAATAATTTGATGAAATAAACTTTACATTTATATTTGAATGCATAATAGTAACTTCGATAGGTTTCCGAGGAAATTCGCTTGCAAAAGTCCATTACAGAATGCAGAAGATCACCGTATCTAGGTATACGTGAGCTCAGGTGTTTCTGTCCCAAAGTATTTTCCTTAAAAGCGAATCTTGAGCGAACCGTTTTACCAGATTTACGACTTAAACTAACATGTAACCCACGTGTCCACCTATATATGCACTATGTAACATAATATTATTATTTATTGCATGTAGTTAAATAGGTATACAATTTGTTTCCGTTTGATCATCTTTAGTATCGTCTTCATTATAGTCGTCAAACCAAGAAATATAAATAATTTCCAGAATCAAATAAAAGATTATTAAAATAATGTCATGTTTAAATAATATTTTTATGTAAATTGAATGGTAAACACTCGAACTATTTGCTGCGACAATTGTCTCCTGTATATTTTACATAACCAACACTACGGACATCTCATTATATCATGTGAGACGCCCATAATTCATATTTTTTATTTCATACTATTCCGGACTAAGATGTCATGCCTCTTATCCTGTAATTTCACGTTATTATTTCATCCCTTAATCGAAACTCATTTTACTAAGCAAGCTGCTTTACGTCTGTGATAGGTAAAACTGACTAAACCCATGAAGACGACGGTTTACAAAGTATAATATAACTTATTAACCTATTAAATAAAGTATAACGGTTATAACGTATCTATGATATATCATAGAAAATAGATAGTAGGTAAGTAGGTACCTACTCTATATCAATATAGATGATATAACACAAAAGTGAATAACAATATTAAATGTGAATAAAGTTTACCAATTTTATATTCGAGCTTCAGAAATGGTTTCAATTTGGAGAAATGTCAGTCAAATCAAATAATAGATAATCCGAAACTGTCCGTCAATGCATATTTATTGAGCCTTTTGTTCCTTCTTCAACTTTTCGTCTAAATATTGAAAATTTAGAACTGTTTATTATAACAAAACCTAAATGATTGTAGCTTAAGTAATAATTTTATACACAATAGCAAAATATTATAAATGTATAATACGTAGATATTAAGAGAATTATAAGTAACTGCTTTCGTCTAAATGTAAATATTTCTAGGCCTCAAAACACAATACATGTTAAATTTTAATTACCTTTTATGTAATATGATTTTTCGTGCAGTAGATATTTTTTTAGCGTCTACCCTTCGCCGGTGAGCCCCGTTACAACAGACTCCAGTGACTACAGCGCCATCTAGATTGAGTGAGATACCGAATTTTGAATTAATTATTATACATAATTTGTACATATAAACTTAAAATAAAGTAAAAGTAAAAGTTTGTTCACGAAATTTTATATAATCATGTTTATTTTGAGTACATATATATACACGATATATTATTCGATTTGTTCATAACAGTCCTACCTACGTACTGACTTTAAATAGAAACAAAATCAATCCGCCATTCAATTCAAACGGGGATAGAAATTACAATAGCATGAGCAGAGGTTCGAACCTCTAGCAGTGCTCTCAGCCTAAAGACGTATCTGTCAGGCGGAATATGATCTTCAGCCACTCCATAAGTCCTTTCACGGGTTTGGAGTGTCATCTGTACTCGCGCCATATCGTCCTGTGAAACTGTAAAAGTAAAGTCTGTGGCCAACATTAGAATAGTACGAAAAAAAGTAAGCACACTCCAGTTCGATTTACACGCTCGAATTATTAAGTACCTTCATATATATAAGTTAATAAAGAAGTTCATTGTCTTCGTATATCGTTGCTGCTGCCGCCCCGTAACAATACCTAATCTTTTTATAATTATATAATAAGATATATACATATATCTGCATAATGTCCCAAATTAAACGTATAAATATGTTGAATAATGTAAATTAAATGCTTCACGGAGGTGTTAACGATAAAAAAAAATTTTCTTCAATAAGTTTTTCACTTCAAAACAACTCAAAAGAATGTTTTATTTATTATGCGAAACTTTACCCAAAACTCTGCAAGGTTTGTGTAAATCCGTCCCAAAGACTTTTATTTTAGTTAAAGCCAATTCGATACGTATGTCTTCATTAAATTGACATTCAAATCCTTGGGTCAGACCAAATGGATTATATGGGTTTTATTATTTCCTTAAATGACAGTTTTGGCAGAAATAAATCTTCGAAGTCGCAGATCTTTTTATATGTTTAGAAGAAAGAAAATGACAAAATAGAGTTGATAAATTACTTTACAATATATTTAAATGAAAATACTTAGTCGTTATTTTTCTAAATAATTATTGAATGATAAGGACTGAGATATCTGTTACGCCTCTAAAATGATAGAGCTCATAGACAGTCCACATTTAGATATATATTATCAACAGCTTTTAGTGACACACAATTTCCTTTAAATACATCTATATTTCTAACAATTCCATTTGTCTACTGTACTTTTACTATACAAAATATTTACAATACAAAAAGTTATGCTCAACTTCTCTAGGCATTCTCTAATTAAACTTTTATTTAATTATACGTATTTTAAATTTGATTCATTGATATTACAAAATTAATTTTGCAAAAGGCATCGCCTGCATGTCCTATTTGACTGAGAAATGATACCAAAAATATTAACTCCACCATGAGTGCTTTCATTTGTATTATAACTTAAATAATAACTAAGTTTTCAATTACTTTCAAACATTTGTCATTACAAGAACAATGAGCAAAATTATCTCAATTAGTTAATATATAATTTGATTTGATGGTAAACTCCGTTATTCCATTTCATTTCAGTTAATAATTCCAATATAATGAAGTGAAATAAATCAAAACACGATAAAAGGGTACAAGGGTTCGGGTATCTAATTTTAAGTTCGAGCAAAGGTCACGCGTATGTGAAGAGAGCTGAAACTGAGGTTAGATATTGAGAATAATGTGTTATTACTATACTTCGGTAACGATAACGTAAAATATTGGGAAAACTTACAAAGTATAATAATTTTGAAACCAATTAACGAATATAAATACGTAGTTTCTTTTATGTACTGCGCCGATATTGTTCATCTTCTTCATTTCATCCATATTGGTCATAAATAATTTTAACTAGATTAGACTTTCTATTTCTATTTCCATTTTTCAAACAATATAAAATTTAAGTAAAGTATTAGTTGTATTTAATTGTAAGAAAATTATATTAAAATATTTACCGTTTTATTAGATCTAATTCTAAGGCTAAAAGGGCATGCAATGATATTATAATACAACTAAATTAACTGTGAATACCTGCTCCAAATATACGTAACGATTAACTGAAATCCGATACGGTATATCCAAATAAAAACGACTTAAATACAGTTACGGTTATGTAACGAAAATGTCTTTTGTTTATGGTTCAATTCTGAAGTATATAAATGTTAAAATTTTCCTTTACTATTAAATACCGATGTTCTATAAAAATGAGTGGGAACTCGTATCTCTTATAATTCGTATATATTTTTTTCTTTTAGGTATATTCTTTAATGTAATTGATTTAATAAACAAGCTGACGGCCCACCCGTTGGTAGGCGGTAACCGTCGCCTATATATATGAACAACATTACCGATATCACGTTCTATATGACATCTGTGGTATAATACCCATGCGTTGCTATTTCAGAGGGCAAAGATGCCTCTCATCCTGTAATTTCACTGCGTATCATACTTATACAATATACATAAAATTCAATTCATAAAATGCACAATTGATGCAGATTGAAGATATCCTAAATTATGATGTTTAAACAATATGTACAGACCATACTTGTCAAAGAGTACTCTTCATTTAATCTGTTTTTAATAGAATTTCATCTTTGAGAAAGGCCTCGACTGAATTACTTAAGTGCTTACTTTTCTCTTCAAGTTTCTCAACAGCCTATCATTTATATACCTCTTTGAAGGTGGTATCATTATTTCCTTATAATATTAAAGAATAACGGTATTCTATATCGTTTTATTGATATTATTATGTTTCCGGATATTTTGACAGGATTACAACCGCCATTATTACACCCTAACAAATTGAAGAATAGGGGGTAGATGTAAAGCAAATTATGGGTAGATATATATCGATATGGGTAGATATACATCGACCTTGACAAGTATTCCTATATTGCTACTTTTTAAACTCGCTTGATAATCATCTCGAATCATTACACAGTGAGAGAGTGTACACTTTCTTCAGACTACTCATGTCCGTAGTGTTTGCAATACTTTCGAATTATCTGGAATCATTTTACATATAAACGAAAAAAATATCTATTTAATTTGTTGTCAATTTATGAAATGGAAATAAAAAACTTTAAAGATAATCTGAAACTGTTCTTGATATGTAAAATATAAATTGCACTAGTAATTATTGACTAAATAGCATATGAAACACAATACTTTTTTTTTTACTTAAGCCATATATATGTATCCGTACATGTAACCGTAGAAGGTAAATACATAGGTATATTAAGCCACAATGGGACTGTGTGATGGATTATGACCGCGGACCCTTCGTAGATGTATGTCACAAGGCTTCTGCCCAATGGGACTCTTACAGTACTTTATTATGTAAAGCTGTTGCAGTTCTTTCCTCAGGAAGTATGGATAAATTTTAAATGTATAATAATGGATGGAATCCACTTTCTCTAACGATATAAGTACACTATAGAGTCACCAGTGGAGGATGTTAAAATGATTATGAAGTCAGTCAGTTAGCTCATCATTGATAAAAAATTATATAATTTCATTGATTTGATTGACAACGACGATTTCCAACAGGTATCGGAAGGAAATCGACCTGACATGGTAATTGATAGCTATAGGGTCAATATTCTTATTTTTCATTACAATTATTCGCCTATATATGTATTGAACGAGCACAAAGATCTGTATTGAAGGTAATGACAAAAAAACCAATTCTGTTTCCAACTGAAGATTTGTATTCAATTTGTCAGGTCTTAACGGTCCGTCAACTATTTGTACTAAACATTACGCTTCGTAAACATTCTCAGCTTCCATATGTTCCATATGTTTCAAATGATACAAATTTGAGATGTAGAACTTATAAAATATGTAAATTAAATCCTTGTCGTACTGCAATAGCTAGTCGTCATTATAACCACGTAAGTTCTATTTTGTATAATAAGCTAAATAAAGAATTGAACATATATCCCCTATCCTACTACAAATGTAAGCTGTTGTGTGCAAAATGGCTTCAAAACTTATCGTATGAAAAATCTGAGGATCTTTTAAAACTTTATTAACTTGACTTGTTGCGTAAATATTGTAATTTCAAAAATAATGTATAGTAATCGTAGACCTCTCTCTCTCTCTCTCTCTCTCTACACACACACACACACACACACACACACACACACACACACACACACACACACACACACACACACACACACACACACACACACACACACACACACACACACACACACACACATACGCATAATGTTTTACATATATACATATCAAATACAGGCATAGGTTCTTTTTGTTTTGTGCATTCTTTCTTTTTGTTTATAAGTTAAATTTTCTTTGTTTTTGGTAAATTTAAATATTTTGTAAATTTTTTAGACAATACGTGATGGGTAACGACATTGCATGTATTTTTATTTTTTATTTTAGTTTTTGGAATTATATATACTAGGTGGAGGGCGTCGATATTCGCAACACAGTTTTATACTTCTGTGAATATCATCGTTTCTTTAGTAAATTAGTACACATGTTTTCTGTATTAAGTAAATAAATAAATAAAAAAAAAAATGTATATCATTCCCTAGAGGTCATTTAGCGTAATGTGAAGCGATGTTAAAAATTTAAAAACCGAATTACATACATACAGAGTACATTAAGAATATTTAGAAGAAATGAGTGTGATATGTTTTAAAATTAATCTTAATTTATAAATTGCTAAATATTATGAAGGAACAAGTCTCCTTTGTGGAAATTCAAATTATAAACAAAATAACTAAAATATAAAAAAAATATTTATTTTGTCATTTACAGAAAAATATAGCCCAATAAAATTTTATAGGGCACTCACACTCTACATCCTCAATCATATTTTGTTTGCGTACAGATTTAGAAGGTTTTGATGTGTTTACTGAATACTTTCGGTTAGTGCTGTTATCGCAGGCCCGGGGGTCTCATTTATCATTTTGCGGTCGTCTTAATGGGACAAGGCTATTACAAAAAATGTATAAAAGTCCCGACACCATACGCCACAATATTTGCAATATTTGATAAGCACCGAAACTAAAATTTAAATAACCGATCAATGGATGGAAGGCAAAGCAATATTTTTAAGTACGTATATATATATTTACGAAATTGGAATAACAAACAAAGTCGGCCCACCTGAAGGTAAGATGCAAGCGACACTTTTATCCTTGAATAGGATTACGGACATCATGTTATCATGTGACACCTGTGATACCACTCATGTGTGTCACGTCGTCGTGATACCAGAGTACTAAGAGATTATGCCTCTTGTGCTCTAATTTATAATGTCACATCTAACGATATGATCCTAAAAACATTATATTAAAATTACAAATATTGTAGTAGATGATTTTTTTAACAACTTCCTATAGTCGTTACCAACGAATAATCAATAAACAGTACTGTTTTTGAAAAAGAAAATGTTTCCAAGTTGAGATTCTAATGTATTATTTTTATTCTGAAATATTTACCGTACATCTAAAAATCTAACTATTTGTGGACTTACTTCTTTAAAAATAAAAGAACGTAATTTGATGTATAGTTATGGACTCTATGTATACATTTATATATAGAATAGGAGTCAAATAACCAATATATCATAGACAGCCCTTAAATATTTGCTTAGAAACTTGATATTTTGTACAGAAACCTCTTCGCAAAATCTTGAATTTCTACATGCTGCATCGTTAAGTGACGTGAGCACCTAAGAAAATGCTTTAGAAAATATTAATAGGAAAAAGGAGAGGAAATCACGAAGAGGCAAGGTATTTTTTCTATCTATACTATAGAAAATATTTAACTCAAAATCAATTACATAACGGTATTAGGCTTGTATTAGATATAGAAACTTAAATTTTACATATTATTTGTTCTATTGGACAATCATTGAATGTGATATGTATATTTCCGTATTCAATATTTTCTTATCAAATCAATATCCTACCAATATTACAAATATTAAATGTTAGAACAATTGTTTATTAACCGAAAATTAATAAGATTACTAATTAATCGTGGAACATATCTAGACTTTATACTTACTTTTATCACAAAATAATACAAGCAGAAACGTTTGATATAGATTGTGCACGACGCACCTCTTTGTATATTATTTATGTATTTTGTCTATTATTTTATATAGAAAAATATATATGACATTGTCATTCTTGTTCTGCTAACTATTTTACATAAAATTATATTATTTCTTACTAAAACCCGTGTTTGCATAATTATATCTACCAGCCCAATATATATACATTCGTCCTTCGTTCACATAGATAGTAATTTAATATTTTGTTCCACATGAAATCAAAAAAATTATTGATAATATAGATGTTGTGAAACATACACATAAAAGCATTGGAGAAATGAACCACATCGATAGTACCGAAGAATAAAATTATGGTAAACATAACATACCTTTCACAATGGCTAAACTGTGAAATCCCAGTCGGTCATATTATCCGTAATCAAATTTCAAAAGTAATTTCATTTCCGTATAGGCAGGATTATGAATTAACCCTACTATTAAAACTTCAAGCCTATTAACAGTACACATATTGAGTAAATATAAAATATATTCAACTTAAATTAAATTAATTAATTAATAAACCCAAATTACTCCAATTAATGAATGTAAAACAAAAATTACGACGACTTATTAAATACTTCAATAGTTAGTTCATTCTTGTTGAGCAGTATTCTATTACCACCTCCTTTATAGAAATTATGCAATAAAAAAATACTGAGTAACTGACTAAACAAAACAATCTACCTTGTATGTATTTCCGGAATTTGGAGACTCAGTTCAGTTGTTTTTTTAAAGAGAGTCGGTCTCTATCCGGTGATGGAAGTACTGATAACCAATTAATTGCGATAAGGTCGTCCTCTGCTCCGTTGAATTCGAAATATATTGTATGAAATAAAAACTAATATTTCTTCATTAAAAGAGAATCAGACCCTAATAGAGATAAAATGCACATTTCATCGACAGAATCTCCTCCATCATCTAGCCATTATCTATAAAATATATTACACGATGTGTAATTGATATAATACATAGGCTATAGGTCTGGATTATAAGCAATCTGTATCTAAAATAAAATTTATGATAAATACAATATAAAAAACATTTCAATATTTTTATCATAATCCATTAATATTAAGATAGATATAAAAATGTAAAATTAAATATTGTAGGTACATATATAGATACACATAATCCATTAACGTGAAAGCCTTTTTATTCTTTAAATTTTTACACCATACTTTTGATAAAAAAGATATCTCAAAACTATTTATTAAATACATCTCTATTAAAAAATAAATTTCAGATACCTAACACAGTAACAATTTTATGCAAACTCGTGAACGTTTCTAGCTGGGTACCAAGTACCAAGAGAATTAACTTTTTGTTCACAAATACATTTTACATTATAAAGAGCTTAAGTTCTTACCCACTAACTACCTACCAATTATTTTATATAGTTATTAGATCGTTATTGAAGTTTTACTGAATGGCTCTAAGTATATAATAATATTCTGAAGAAGATATTGTAAGCTGTACTTTGGGATAAATAGATTTCATATTTTATATACATTCGAACAGAAAATTTATATTTCTTTCAAGTTCTTTTTACTTAGTGCTTCGTTAAAGTAAATTATTCTGAAAACTCTTCTCCAGAAAGGAAGATCAACCATATTTTTTCATGCGAAATATTATAATTGTAGATAAAGAAACATTTACTTCGAATTTTCGCTTCATTGACTTAATCCAGATTTGTTGAGTAAAACACTTTTAATTCATTAAGTTGTTTCTATTGATAAAACCAAAGACTGATTGCTACTTCCTTATACACTAGCAATCCGCTATGGCTTCGCATGAGTACAACTGTCCTAGAAATGCCCGTTTTTTTTAGTAAATTCAGTTAAAATTCGGCCTATGTTACACGTAATATTCTTACTTATAATGAAATAGATGAAATAATGAATTGAAAAAAAAACTTCCAGGATATAACCTCTCAAAATGTAGGTAACCGGTCAACAAACACAAAGTCAAATAATTAAGCGTCAAAGCAAACCACGGAACATCACTCACGCATTCCGGTGCAAAATATCCCAGCAATATGTTCCGGCCTACCCGGAATAATCCCGGATCGGCGGTGCAATTTGTCCAGGACCTCTTGACGGCTACATGTCCGTACGGTGAAACGCCATTTACGAACCGGACGTGACCGCGGATTGAAGAACATGACATAATATGGCCTACATATAATCCGTTTACCTTAAAACGACGCGTGGAGTGAAATATACTGTAATTAACCACTTGTAACATGATTAATAACAAAAAGGATGTATGTTTTATTTTAAATAATCAGTAGAGTGGACATAATTTGATGTTATGATAATTTTTAAAGTACTCAAACTTATATAATGTTATAAATAGGAGGATTACTCTATAGGCGTCAATTCTTATATTGACGTTTTACATTGCGAGGACACTTCTTGTTACAGTTGCGTTTATTAAGATAAAAAGAGTAGATAGGCTGTAATGCAACACTATGAACAAGGCTTGGATTGTGCAAAAAGTATAGCTAATAATATTTGATTTAAATTCAAATCCTATTATTTATCTAACCTTTCTATATTTGACGGTCTAGCGGTATCGCATACCGCTACTTTAGTACTTTACTTCCGATAGTTCGATTCCTCGCACGTTACAAATTTGTATCCATAAGTATGATTGTTTGTATCGGTCTGGGTGTTTTCTATGTATTTTATGTACATGTATGTACTTACAAAAAAATCTATATATGTATTAATAATAGTTGTCTAGTACCCATAACACATGCTCTACTTACCTTGGGTTAACGTTGTGTATTGTCCTGAGATATTATTATTGTATAATAATGTTATAGTAATTAATTCATGCTTCTACTCCAAATTCAAGGACAGGCTGTTAAATGCCAAATAAAAAAAAAATTAAGAAAGATGAGAAATTATTCCACTGAAAAATACAAAGTATCTGCTATAAAGCTGAAAGCACTAATTTGATTACTACAATATCCCAGGACGAGCAAAAGTCTTAGCAGTGAAAGAGGAATGGGATTGTATTGGGTATTTATTAATTTTTGTACTGGTTCTAAATAAAAATGATCCCAAATTGTAAATTTGTATACAAATTTAAGTCGAATTTTGAAAATAATAAATATAATTAAGTTATAAAGACTAATTTAGGGTCAAAAATTAACACGCAAAGTAACCCGAAGCTATTATCACGCTCTTTGTTTCGCGAAAATGAGATTACGGTTTGATTGTCTAGGAATCTTCAGTTGTGTAACAAGATGGCCACATTATGATTTCTCATTTTAATTTATGTGAGATAGCTTAGTTTAAGGATCAAACTTTTTTGTAATTATATATACGCATTTATATTATTTACTATATTTATATTAATATTAACAAAATAAACATAATTAGAAAAGTATTTGAATATTATACTAGCTGTGCCCGCGATTACACTCGCGATAAATTTAAATAAAAAAACCTGTATGTTATTTAATGCATAACATATATTACTGTAAAGTTTCATCAAAATCGGTTCAGTAGTTTTTGCTTGAAAGAGTAACAATCGTCCATACAAACTTTCGCGTTTATAATATTATTAGGATTTACATATTTATATTATGTAATTATAAACTACTTATGTACATGGGAATAAAATACGCTCTAAAAAGAGCCATCAAAATCGAAGAGAATTGAAAGTGAGATAATGGAATTGAATCATCTTCTATTTGAAGTAGGTTGAAAAACAAGTGTAAAACTAACTCAATACATTGGGAAGGTAAAGTCCATAGTGCCTTAAATGGGATTTAAAGGGATTGATCGATGGAGGTATCTTGATTTCTCTTGGAAACATGTTTTAAAGACGTGCTTTAGAATGGTAAAGGATATTTTTATCTCGACATTTGGATACTCCATTTTTGTTTGGGGATATGTACTACTACTGTATATGTATTTGTTTATAAACATTGTATATATAGATAGGTAAGTAAATTAAATCTGTTTTTTAAATATAACTACCGCACTACAATTTGATCTACGAATTATTTATCAAACCATATTCTCTTGGACTTGCTTGGACTATTTAGTAATTAACTGAATTAAAGATACCCGTATATTTAGTTATCAAACTAAATATATCCAATTTCTAATATTGAAACTTCTCGACGCTCATGGATCATTTTGTTAGAAGATATTACTTAACTTTCTATCTATCATATCGAGTTTTTGAAAAGTTGCACATAGTAACACAAATAAAATAAAATATTACTTCGTTAATATAATGGATTAATATTTTATCATTTTAATATTTTTTTACTTTCACGTAACATAATTATTCTACTATTAATCAGAGAACTATAAACAACTAATCACAGAACCCTGATATATTAAATAAATTTCTGGTGCGTTCTCTGCTATAGAATATAGTGATTTTCAATACTAAATAAATTTCAAGTCGTTACCAAGACTTCATTATTTAAAAAAATATATAGTACCAAAATTTAACACTGTACCTATATATATATGGTAGGAATACCATAATACACTGTGACTGTTCGGTATTAAACTGGCATTCAGTCTTTTAATATCATTTATTGTTTGAACAAGAGGTCAATTATAAAAAGGTTATAAAAAATATAGGTAATAAGTATATATAAAAAGGATAGTATCAGCGATCGAAGTGGCAATAACTTTATTTAAATTATTAAACTGGCATTCAGAATAATTTTTGGCAAATAAATATCATTTATTGTTTGAACACTAGCCGTGGTCACGATTATAACAGCGATGTCAATGTAGATAGGTAAAATTATTCGTGTTAAGACCCCGTTAATAATATAAATAATGTATATTAAACACGAAAGTTTAAAAATAACTATGGCAATAACTTTGTTTGAAGGTCAATTTAGACTAAATAAATATATTATTCATCAATTTAGAGTAATAATATATATAAATATATCTAATATTATTAAGGCAATTATAAAATAAATTATATAGAGACATGAAATTTCTCGTAAAAAGAAATATATATAATTTGGTAGCAGTATAGAAGCAGACTTAATTATCACATTCTGTATACAAAATGGTTACCACGAAAAGAGGCAAATGTAAATTGGAAAGACTTATTCATAATAAATACGTTACATACGTTAAATTCCATAACGGTAGGCTGAGTCATTACGGCACCAGTGGCATTGAATAAAAAATCTCACATTCAGTTCAGTTATTAAAAAATGCAGTTTAACAGTCTGAACGCAGCCTTTCAATAGGTGGGACTCGGTTTGAATCTATAAGGACGAAGCTCATGTTTAATAGGCATGACGTGCAACCCTCGGATATCCAACGAAGCAATAGTACTTAGTGAAAGTTTTAGATGAATCTCCTATAATTAATTTCAGAACCCAACAAATTACGCACTTATCTTTTCTTTACAATATATATATAAAATCGTAAAATCATGATGACGAGAAAGCTGTCTGATCAATTGTTCATATATTTATGATTTTATTTCGCTTACAAACGGCTAAATTGTTTGATTGAAAGATATTATATTTACCAATTTTTTTATGTCATGTATAATTTTAATACTTAAATAGTAAATAGCGTCGTGAAGATGATGGTCATCAATAGATTAAAAATACACTATATACGTAACAATAAAATACTCCAAGATAAGGTTTCTGTAAAATTAATTCTATGAGTGTTTGATTATATATTTGACTGCTGTCCAGTACTATAGATCAGACGGACTTCATACATTATTCATGTTTCCTATTACAAATCTCTTTTGTAAATAAATCTAAGTCAAGACGAAAGAAAATGTGGGTGTTGTAGGTCTCAGTAAACAAGATAGTTATTTGCAACTTATTAGATTTTGTAGCTATTCTGTTTTAGCAAAAGTCAATGATGTACTTGAATATATCAATATTGAAAATTAAATGAAAATCCGATAATTGCAACAAAATTATATTTACTAAGTTCGCCTAAATATAATTGTATATAGAAAATCGGCAAATGATTTATAACGGGTGTTTCAGAACTGTTAGGTATCTAAACTTAAGTTATTAATAACTTAGGTTAAAGTTCATTCTTACTTTTCATAAGATGACCTTTGTATTCTCATTCATTGTATATGTATATGTATAAAATTACAATATTGGTACCGCTCGATTACTAGATATCTTGTATTTAATCCTATAGTACTTAGATATAGGCCACTGAAAAAACCCTACTTAAGTTATAAATACTTCCCATTATCACACACATACTCGCTTAATGAGTTCGTATTCATACTAACGTCTACAATCTACGTAATTGGCCACGTTAATTAACTCTTGTCAAACACGATTCCAAAATCGACAAGTCTTAAAAAATACTGTTAAACACTATTGATGTTACATGATACATGCAACAGAAGCGTTAAGTATTCAGTTCTCTCTGTCTATTTACAAGCAACCTGGCATGATTTATAGGAATTATTTTGTACTTAGCAACTCTCATGTAATAATTATTAGTTCTCATATTGGCAACGTCCCAGTTCTCATTAATACAAGTGAGCGGCGAACTAAACTTGCGTTACTTATAAGCTGACAACACATGGAGTTCCTAAGGGGCTGGTATCGGCTGTGCGCTTGTAAACATTTACTGCAAGAACGTGGTACTGGCAAAAGCCTATTTACACCAAACGAGTTTCTTGTAAATGTATACGTTATCCGAGAACGGCTTGTAAAATATGCGAAAATGGTTCATCCGGGCTCGTGCACGGATGAATATTTCAAGCACAAGCCATTTGTTAGCAGAGGGCTCAATAAAGGCATGTAAAAAGTGAGCCGTTGATTATCTCAAGCTCTTGGGTTGTCCATTATTATTTTACTTAACTTTTCTGTGATGTGTATATTTGAATTAAGAGTAATATTTTGTAATAAGGTTTGAGTGGTAGTTGAATTATACATAATAATTGAGTTATTGTTGTAAAACAATTTATTTGATAAATATTAATGGTAAGAGTAAAATATAGACATAAAGTATTTTGGGTTATATTCTGCTATATTCACAGGTATCCTACATACATGTTGATAAATATTCAAACTGAATGACTGTTCTATGGCTCGAGGCTAATTGATTAATCGTGTATGTTCCTACATTCTGACAATTCATAGGAGCAAACGCCGCAGTCCTTGTGAGTTATTAATCGAAATAAAATGAGTATGCACCTCTATTGTAATGATTTATGTATTTCCATAGTAATTTATACTCTTCTATATTATTCCTTATCTTTATTCAAAACTAAAACAGCAATAAGTTATGAATGTTAAAACTATTATATATGTGTAAATATAGTTAAAGTAAAAATATAAAAATAAGCCATGTAGTTACTATAGTATAGTAACTACATGGCTTATTTTATATAGTCATATATGTTATATAGTCAATATATATTTTTTTAATATTTTGTTATATCATGCTAACGTGTATCCTATAATATAATAAAAGAGTTGTTTATAAATAAAGTATTAACAAACCTGAAAATTAATATCCGGGACTATCCATATTGAAATAAATAAAAAAGGCAGAGTAAATCGTTGTATTCTAAAGGTATACTTTAGAATATACAACAACTACTAATAAATGTATTTAAACATATAAATATATTTAAACATATTTTTTAAGATAAATAAAAGTACATTTATAGTAGCAATTGTGTTACGTGTGATAGTAGTAAGTTGTATATATGTACATGGGGGTTACTTACGTAGTTATTTGTTTCACGTAGCTTCATCCGCACAATTTCATTATTTCTTTGTCCCAAAGGAATTTCATTAAATACTACAATATAATGTTTAGGTTGTTTTTTAATAAATCATTTAAGCAGCTATAGGATAAGCATCTTTATGCGAGTATATAGAAACTGGTAACACAATTTATGTGTGTATGGAGATATTGCTATCTTACTTATACCAACGTTATCATTTTTCATTTTATTCAAGTAGAATATTCGCGCAACCCGTTTAAGAGATGCCATCTCCCGTTGTATATAAAAAGAAGACTGATTGCTGTCTTAAGACGTAGTTGTGTAGTCGACTATGTACTCAGCTTTTAATCTCACAGCTTTGTCTACATTTTTTGTGACTGTTGACGTTCACATATAGAAGTTCATTGTGTACAAATGCATATAATAGAACTTAAACACTTCAATTGGATCATATCTCTTTGGGGATATAATTTATGTATAATCTTATTACATACTCATCTCAATCAACTCAATTGAGACTCTATTAAGTTTTGATTAAATTACTTTTATTTTATTAAATATTAGTCAATTATCAATGTTTTCAGAAAGAAACTTAATTATAAATTAAGTCTCTTTCTGAAAACATTGATTATATATTTTACTGTTTGTTGAACCATTGGTGTCAATAGTCTAAGGGATTTTCGCCTTTTTCTGAAAGGATGGTGAAATAATGAATGAATGGTTCATTGTACTCGAACGGTCTCTTATGGGACGGATATTTACAAAGGTCTACATAGTGATTATTTGCTCAGTGAATCTATATATATATCTCAATACATTCCTACATTGACCCAAAATACAAAGAAAACAACAATATTATGTTCACGCAGTACCACATAAAGATGGCACGTTTTAATTATGCTTTTCTTGCCTTGTATAGTACGTAACTTATGATGGAATATATTCATTATTTTTAGTAAGAAAATAATTCATCGAGATCTGTGTTTAATTACATCTGGAATGTGAAATCATACTTTTTTACGTATTCCTAGTAATGTCTACGGGACCTAAGTAAACAATTATATTGTAATGGATCGAAGTTCGACAGACAAAGCTGAGAGGCAGAAGTTAATGAGATGTATTTAAATAAGGAAAGTCAAAAATATTAATTTCCATAACGCAAAATACGGAGTATTTTCGAAGAAAAATACTAAAAGGAAATTCGTGGTCTCGATATTCATATATTATTCTATAGATATATCTCTTCTTTTTTTATAATTGTTAACAAGCTGATACCCATCTAATGTTAAATGTTCGTCATCTATACAACTCATGTGTTGGCAATACATAAGGACTAAAATGGTACACTGTCATACCTATATATATATATATATATAATGAATATATTTTTTGCCAACAATAGTACTGTGACACAGTTATACAATTATACAAAAGTTTTATAAAGTATTTCGCAATAGGTAAAACTCACCTTTAGTTCGACTGATGTAGGCCAAGCGCTAGTATTCAGTTTTTACTTATCTGGGCGTACTATCCTGGATATTCACATAATCAAATAAAGTTTCACTATAAATAAATGAAATGATATTGTATTAAAAGGTTATTTTTAAATTACGAGGATAGGATATATATGCATTCTCCGTAACTCCTCTTAATATTATTAATAATAATAATAATTATCTCAGGGCAATTCACACAGCGCTATATAGACCCAAGTTAAGCTAGTTTGAACTTGAGTTATGGGTATAATTAGTAAAAATCACGGGATCTTACCACGTTTTATATATATTTATTTGCTAAGTTCCCGATAAACCACGATCACACCACGATCACGGGTAAACTGGTTTACCCGTGATCGTGGTGGTCAGTTTACCCGTGATCATGGTGGTTGAAACACTGCCGTCGTAAGATCCGTAATTTTTACTAATTATATTGAGTTATGGGTACTAAATAGCTGATACAAATAAAAAAATATTTTGTTTGTAAATACATACAAAACACCCAGACCAATACAAAAATCCATACTGATGAAAGCAAATGTTTTTACCGTGTAAGGAACCGAACCCGCTACCATCAGAAGTAAGGCTGTGTGCTAAACCGCTAAATCACCGAGGTCGTCATATTAGTAACATGTCAATGAAAATGTAATGGATATAAAATAATGAAAATATCGAACGGTGTCCACAGAATCGACGGGTTCTACAAAATGAACAAAGGCGTTGATAATAAATTACTTAATCTATTCGAGGTGGTAATTTGGTGAATGTGCTCCTAACCGATCATTCCAGCCCTTAATAATCGGCAGCATTCATTGGGTAAGGAAGAAGGGCGAGATAAATAGGGTAAAGCTTTGTATCACTACTGATTGGTTTGCTTATACTAGCTATTTAGAATTCATCATAATAATTAACTTAAAATATATCTTTTATGCAAAATATACACCTGGCCTAAATATATCTATGGCAGAACATAAAGGAGTAAAGTTTCTAAGTTTCGGGGTAATCTGAGGTACTACATATACGATTTTTTTAAAAACAAGTCTTTTTGTTTTGGAATCATTGAGGAAAGCTACAGTCTACATATACATAATATATATATATGTACATAACATCACGCTACGATCAATAGGACCTGTAACTATACTAAATACCTCGATAAATATAAATTGTTGAATACAATCAATATTAAAGACTAATTTGAAGTATTTGCATTTTAAGAGGTAGTGAAATTCATTATCAAGCGTGCGATATGCAAAGATTACATGAAAAGTAGAATGATGTTTCTAGAAATATCACAGTTTTCGTGAACTCATAAAAACCGAGTAGTGTCCATAAATATACGTCACAGATTTATTACAGTACTTACTGAATATCCTTATTTATTGGCTACCTGTCTACCGTGAGAAATCGACATTTGGTCTATTTCTAGATGCTTCAACGTACAAATTGTTTACTTTACATTTAATAATGTATGCGTTAATCTCGTAAAATATTTTAATGCTAATTGATGTATTTATTACTATTAATACATAGGTATAAAATAATTTCGTATTCATTTCAATTAGTAGTAAATTATTTATATTATTAAAGTTAATATTATACTTTATACATTACATATTACATTAGTATAAGTTATATAATTTACTTTGACAAAATCTTATTATTATTATAAATGTGCAAGATTGTAAGTAAGGATATTTGTTACTATATCACGTAAAAACTACTAAATGGATTATGCTGAAACTTTACAACAATATAGCATATGTATATAATATAGACATTTAATGCGGGTGAAAGCGCGGGCACAGGTAGTTTATAATATACGGATGTACAAATGAGATAATAAAATTCTAGATCTCGTTCCAGTCTTTTCAGCCAATAGTTTCTTAGCTTTTATTCTAAACGGGCACAAATCTCGAGCGACAAAATATCCTTAGAGACTGACCAGATACTCGCAAGTATAAAACACTAAAGCTACTTTGGCACGTCTACACTTTTATTTATGTTGGCTCACATTTTCTTTGGATCCCACTCGTACTAGTTCTTGTTTCATCCCGGGCCATTGAGCTCTAACCTAATGGGATAGTCGTAATAGTCAGTTGTCTGCCTACTATTCGTCTTAAATTACTTATGGCTAGTGAAAATAATACATTAACTCCCAGTTAATTAGTATTCGAAATGGAAATAAATTTTATATTCTTGATTTTAAATGGAATAACAAATTTTAGATTTTATAAGTTTTGTAAGATTAGCCAGAGATATGTTGTTATTTTAACCTATCATTATTACATATTACAAAACGAAGTCGCTATCGCTATCTGTCCCTATGTATGCTTAAATCTTTAAAAAACTGGTTCAATATCTGAACCAGTTTTTTATAATAGATAGAGTGATACAAGAGGAAGGTTTATATGTATATATAATGCATGTACACCCGTGCGAAGCCTGGTTGATTAGCTAGTAATATTATAATAAGTACGTAACAAAGTAAGAAGAGATGTTTATCTTTATTCTATTGCTAATTACAACATTTTGAACTTAAATGGTACGGTATCATATACATTTAAAGATATATTATAATTTTCGTAGAACGAAACAAAGAAAAAAGTTTCTATCGCAGCAAGTCTTCCTTGTCCGTATTACATCAAACTTTTACCTTCAATAAATAAACCAAAAATTCTAGACCCTATAGTGTGACTGGGATTCTCCCATGGGACTTTCCTTGAATATCAATGTTTTCGGGACTTGTCAGATATCTTTCCTCAATGAAAAATACAATAGTAATTCTGGAAATTGGTAATATACATAATTTATTTACGAGTAACTTAAATATAATGTGGATTTGATATTATGTGGATCTAAGGAAGGATTGAGGATATTTATTCTATTAATATTAAATAAATCAAATACAATAATAAATACTGAAATTACACGATAAGAGGTTCGTATAAGACATCTTAGTCTTCTTGCATGGCAACGAATGAGTGCTGTCATAAATATCACTGTATTACGTGATGTCCATGCTGTATATGTATACCTTAATCAATTTATATTTCTGTCTGACTCTTTTATAATGGAAGCACCAATAAAAAACTAGACTAATCTATAAGACGACCATATACATTCGATTCATATAAATGAAATGGGTGCATCCCCACGACGTGGGTGTGTTATGCTCCCCACGATGATATCAGTACATAACGCCTCTGACTATAAGAAGTAAGTACATCCCTATATATATAATCCCTATAACTACGTCTGTCATATAGGCGGCCCTAAAAAATTTTGTCATTGTAAACATGTAAATTTGATTTATTGAGACATTTATCGATCCCTTGTATCTTATGCTATAAGATACAAATGATTTGAAATCTGACAATAGGCTGTTTACAACTCAGAGACGACCTTTAGTATAGAATCGTTAGATAATTAATTATCAATTATTGAATGGATATTTCTGAACTGCTCTGTGTATCTATTTTGACAATGTTTACATTTATACCTCTGTCTCATCTATTGCAGCCGCCAGACAGAATCCTTTGTAACATGTATTTCTGTTTGTAGGGTGAGATGTGGTAGTGAATAGTATATAAACGACCGTTGTTACCTACTATTAGATCGGCCGCCAGGTTGTTTGCCAAACTATTCACTATATATACAAAAGATTTCCAAGAGCAATTGTATAAATGGTACTCTTAAACATTATTTTTGTCTTTACATGTCTTCAAACCATTCTTTGTGAAAATTTTGAAACAACTCTGTAAAATAGCGTTTATTTAAACATTTGTAAATCTATGTGCTGTTTTTTATAATTTTAAGTCAATAAAATTATTATCTGTATATAAAACAATTTGTTTACGCTTCATTTTTATCTTATTGTTAGGTGAGGCCTGCTTAAACATGATTAATATGTCGAATGAAATAATTTGAATGAAGGCTTGGGACAGGGAGCATAAATTATACCACGCTTTACCTAAACGTTTTGAAATAGTCTGGTCATGCTAACCGAGGCAAAATTTTCGTGATAGATTACTTACTTTCGTTCTGTTGTTTAAGGATACTCAAGTGATCATATTTTATTTAAATTATGTCGTCATTTTAGTCCTATTTGTTTTTTATTACTGTTACATAATTTTGTTTTATTTTTTGATGCAAAATTCTAAGGCTAATTTGTTTTTCCAAGTCACCTGCGTAGTAGTATACCTAACATATTTCTGTCGGCAATCAGCTAGCTTTGGAACATGTGTTTCATTTGGAGGGAGAAATAAGGCATTGAAGTATGATATCTTAGTAATATATAGAGCATCAAAGGATGACGAAATATGTAGCAAGCTTAATATATATAAGGGACAGTTATCACTTATCATTAGTTTAGTTCTGATGTGCTCCGGGCAGTAGGCAGTAATAGTTTTTAGTGAGTAGGAGTCTCACAGTGGCCGTCCGTCCATCCTCTGGAAACAGAGGAGTCTACATAAGGGATTTTGCCCCCATTTAAAAAAAATTACATTTAAGTTACACAATAGTTCACTTTCTATATATCTTATATTATCTATCGTAGGTTCGTATTCTTGTAAAAGGTAGTAAACAAATACCATAGCTACATAGGAAGTGAGTGAGAAGTTTACACGTGATGGCTTCGGTTTAGAGTATCGGCTTACAGTTTAGTTCGAATCAACTTTGTTTCTACCGTACAGCTTAATTTTTGTTTTATACCTCATATACACGCAATTATATGACAAATTTAATTAATTAAGATCTGAGCATATAATGTAAATATCTTTGCAACCAACCAAGAAAAATGTACATTAAAATTAGTATTGTATTTTGAGCGTTTTTGAACAGTTAATATATAAAAAGATAATTGTGAACAATGAGTTACAGATATCTCAAGAGGTGAGGAAACAAAACTGTGCTAATACTGAAATATAAGAAACTTTGAAAACAAACTTAGAATAGTTTTGATTAGCCAGTTACAATATGCGCGTTAAATAACAGAACCACATTAACAAAAATAAATATTTTAATTTAAAAATATTGTGTGGAATAAGAATTTATGTGACTACTGACACAGAATGCAAGTATACTACTTAGAATAGTTCTTTTTACTTATACTACTATATTGGAAGTCAGCACTGCATTCGAAATTCGATTCTACTAGATGTCGAAACATCGTATCCACGACCTAATTTATGCGCATTCATTTAACGGGTGCTTGCATTTAATTTCGATTTGTGTTCACCTAAGCGTCACCCATTTATAACCGACTTCAAAAAGGAACTTTTTAATTCGATTATAATTTTTAGTGTATCTTATTACTCTACATCTTAACAAATTTTTGTATTTAATTTCTATCAAAAAAGAGACTTTTAATTCGATTATATTTTTTATAGCTTTTACATCTTGACAAATTTTCTTAGATTTAAGTAATACGCTAATAATTTTATTAATAATACTATCTTTAGTATGCAGTAGTGGATACCGTAAAAATAATATTAATTATACACATTAGTATACTAGACACCTACCATCAGCTGGAGTGCACTGACATAGCAACGAGAGTTCCTATATATCTTACTAATATTATAAATAACTTAAATATATTTTAAATGTTATTGTTTTCTGCCTTTGCAAATCATTTTCTCTGTCTTTTGTAATGAATAAAGTAAAAATACGTAGTACATATATTCTGTAAACTTACCACATAGCATAACAATAATTCTTAACATTATAGTTAACAAAAATAAGAGTTCTTTAAAAAAAGGGGTTAAAAGCTTTTTTTATATTCCAAGTAGGTGGTGGTCTTTGTTAGTGGAATACAACAAAAAAAGTAATAGGTTTCCTTAATGTAACATCATTTTGATAGCACCTAATAAAACAGAGAATTGAGTTTTTGGAACCATAAAGGTTAAAAGCACAAAGCTTAAAATTCAACATTACGATTTTATTTTATAAATTATAACCAGAATACGTTAGAACATGTATTCATACTATTTTTAATAGGGATTACGGATATTTCATAATGAATACTACCTAATAATAGTGTTGAAATAGACAAAACCATAAATTATCACCTGCTCGTATTTGGTTGACCTGGTGCCTATTTTCTTATTTATTCGTTTTATAAATATAAAGTGTATTCAAATTCACATTCCAAAGAGAGAGACATAACTTTTAATTTTGAAGTTATCATCCCCTACCATTTTATCGTTTTTAGATTATTTGATTAAGTTTATTTACGTATTTATGTACCCACAGAATTTAGTATTTGATTAGCATGCAATTTTTTTTAGTCATATCTTTATACGTCTTAGATATGACTAAAAAGCTGAGTAGTTCCACTATTCTAGTTTAACTGAGAGCATCTTTGAACCACTATAAAAATACTGCTATGTCAATTAACATAAACATCGTAAATAAAAAATACCAAAATATTACTTTTTTACATGCAATAAAACCGTAACAGTATATTTTATTTACTAGTAGACCCCGCCACTTTGTATAAATTAACATTAGTAGATGGCTTATTTACAGTCTTTAAAATAATAATTTACTTTATTATTCTAAGATTTCTCTAGATACATATTGACTTAATTTAACATACACATATATTCTGGTAAAATTACATACTAATACTGCCAGCCATTTGGACGTGAAAGCTTAACAAATAAATATGTAGATAATCAGACAAATAGATAGTTTTTGCCTCGTCATCGTTTTATTTTATTTAAAGATACTTTACTCCAACATCCTAAGAATATTAGGGATTATTGTTACGTTTAAGATAATTTAGTTATAACTATAAGTATGTTTTAAAAATGTTACAAATAATTACGAAAATTCCTTTGATGTCTTAAAAACAAACTATAAAATAAATATACCTTAACGGATATGAATGAATTTTGGTAGAAATTTAGATAGAATACATTTTATACTAATTTACATGGGTAGATTCACAAATAATAGGTAGTCACGCACAATTATCAAAATAAACGTATTGAGAAACATAAATTGGTACAGTGAGGTTATATTATGATAATTGATGAATAACGTAGGCCTTATTATTATAAGGAAATATTACAGTTATTTCAGTATTGTACGGCATTTGAGAATATCGTAGTATAAGTATACTTGAGATGTTTCTGCGTAGTAAAATTTTAAAAGCGCTTCCTTTTAAATGTAACGAAGTAGAAAGATAATGGATAGAGAAAAGTTTGAATCTGCAGTTGTGGATGCAACGGGACCTGATTTCTCATTACTCTAGAAAAATAGCGATGTTATGCTTGCTTGCATATTTTTTTAAGATTTATGTGATACTTGTAGGAAATGAAACTATAGTATAATGTATAAAGTGTATAAAACCATTCGTATTTTTGTATAAAGATAATCTTGGTAGACAGAAACTACAAAATAGCACTTGCTTGGTTACATGATTTTAAATAATTCTTCGCTGCGTCTAAATGGGTCTTTTAGGTACTTTGGCAGTTCATTATTATCTAATAGTACCTACCAAAGTATATTGTAACTAAAGCAAATGTTTTTAAAGGTCAATTTATATAAATGGGAATTTTTTATATTATTACGAATATTTATTTTTAAGAAAATAATGAAATAAGCTATACAAAATTGCATACTTATTGTAATGTACATCGAATATTTACTACACCCTATAGAAAAGAATACAGATATTTTTTAGCAACCTATATAACAAACATTCTTATAAGAATATCCATTTTGTAGTCGGGAACGAAGACTTCATTTACCTAAACTGCGAGAATAATTATTAAGTAAATTTGTGCTATTCAACCCTTATATATATTATTATGATTGCATATAATTACAAATAAATAACAAAGATTTATTTAGGACAAAATGGAAATTCGTAGACTCGTAGCAAACGTACGGTGTAATTTTGTTGCTCAAGCGGAAAGCGGCATGATTTACTTTTACCATAATTAAACGCGACCCCTGCTAAACTTTGCGATTTACAGGTGAAGCTTTGGGCTAACGACTTTGGAAAACATTTATGTCACAAAAGATAAAAGATTTTTTATTGTGTGTATTTTCTGTATGTTTGTCTACATATAGGTACTATATGTTGAAAGCACGTATCTTAAGATACATATAAGTTTTACAATAATTACCAGATTATATTATATAATTTATTTAGGTAGAAAGGTTTAATAATTATTTACTTTTACTTTATTTGTTTCATTTGTAGCGATTAATAATTTGTAAACGTTATGGCAATAATTAATACCTGATCAGAAACGTATATAATATATACGTAGGTATATGGATGACTTATCATAAAGTAGAATGGTAAAATTTGTGACAACATTATGCGCCTTATTTCATTTTAATTTTTATGCCGAATCTGTACGCATTCTTTACTGAGTGCATGTAAATAAAGGATAGCTTCCGGACTGTGTCGTTCCGGTACAGATGTTTTACCAACCGCATATAAGGATCTCTGTACCGAAACGAAAAGCGACCTACCCTGTCAGAAAGATACCTTAGTAGGTCACAAAAGAGTAAACCTATATTTCGCTTGTTTCTTTAGTTTGGAAAAAAATACGTACATTATTTATTTACTTTAGGCCAAAATGTCGCATACTTGAAATAAAGGAAGAGAACTGCTAGTAATGTCAAATAGTGATACTATTCCTGGCAATGTAACACAGCAGATGGACTCCACAGGCTCGCCCTTAGAATCTAAATCTATCATCCTTCATTGGAACCTACATTTTGTGGTCCTTCTATGTTGGTAATTCGCTAGCTCAGGTGGCAGCACTATTCCAACACCATCCATAAAAAAACATATACTTGAGAACCTTTTTGCTTTAATATTTTTGTTAACCTCCTTTAGCTTTTTAATTATTACAATAGGGTTTCGTAATATAGAGTAAAGGTGCACTATATTTCATACTTCCTTTTAAAACTTTAAATTAGTTCAATAGAAAGTTACATGGAACCAATATTGCCAAGATTGGTTTCTCCGTAATAATACCAGTGGCCGAATTAACTCAGCTTTGGACGGATGCCAACTGATGGTCCAACACTGTTGTTTTTATAATACAGCATAACACTAAATTCATTATTTAAAAAAATTTGGAAAAAAACCTTTACACATCACTATATCACGTGCTTTGTATGGCAAAATGATATACTCGTAACAACAATCCCAATAAAAATGTATACAATTTTATATGACTAAATATATTAATATTCTTTATTGCACAGATAATACCTATAATAAATAATAATACAATTTAGAGGCAATGTGAGCAAGGGTGCATATGATTATAGTGTATCACGACAAGTAATAATTGACTGGGTTTACTGGGATCTAAAGACAATAGACTAGCGGACTAAATCGAGAGAAACTCCTAGTATTCTATAAAAATATATTTAAACCAAAACAATATTCAAGTGCCTACTATTTTTAGCTACGCAATGTCATTATAGGTAGATTCATAATTATTTACAAAATCTGTAGGCGGTACATAATATGTACCTTTAGTCATTTTTTCCTCTTACATTTAATTAATTGTCATATATTTGTTTGGAAAAGAAAATCACATAAAAAACATATTTTTATCATATCATATAATTCTGATGAATATGAAAAATAGTAAATAATTTAATATCCCACAACATGTAAACTTCTAAAATGTAGAATTAAAAACAAATGATAAAGACATCATGGAATCCACATGAATAAAAATTATAAGAGACAAATTTTGAAATCCGTCTATTTTGTAGTCGGTTAATTAAGTTGTCCTATCTTGAGAAAACAAATATATTTACATTGCTTTGTGTCTCTTCTGAAAATTTACTCAACAACAACAACCTAAATTGGAAATCACCGGAATAACGAAATGTCTCGGCAACAAACTCATCGGTTTCCTATTGTAGTCGTTACGTAACAGAATGAGCAACATTGTTCTAGATTGTTTTACAGAAAAAAAAGTTTTTCATTAGCTTATATTGAACATTGAACGATCGAAACAAATACTTGTGTTGACCAGATTGTTTGCAAACATTGCGGACAAACACATTTGCTCAATGTATTCGGATAAAAGGGATAACGAATTTGTCTATGGCATCTCAAAAGTGGGGACTAAGAAAATACTTGACAACCTCCCCGAGCAACGAAACGTAAAACGTTAGGGCGTGACATCTGAATGAACCTTTTTCTATTGGTATTAGAATTGTAACTATGAACTCTTAACTATAAAACACATTTATTCTATAACAAAGTCCCGCACATGCCATTTTATAATATTCTAACTTGATTTTATTTCTATACTCCCAATCGTCATATACTAGTTAGAAATAAAATAAAAAATAAAGATTTATTTAAGCAAAAAGCATCATATCCGAGTGTAATATAAAGATATTGAAATAACTATCATTTACAAATTACTCAATGCACTTAATAATAAAAAACAAATCCCAATTGACCCAAAACTATTTTACTGTATTAATACATGAAAAGCATATATTGGGAATCAGAAAATATTCTATGAATACTTTCTCACTGTCGTTTTACTTTCCGTCAACTTGTTTTCAATTCTCTGCGGGATAAATAAAACCGAGAGTGGAATACACAGAGTAATAACATCAATGCCAATTTAGAAAAGTTCATTTCGTAATTTGGGCCTAAGAAGAATCACAACAGAGACCTAATTTACGTAAAGAAACGCTGGGAGACTTATTGGTGTAGGAAGCCTATTGACTTACTATTAAGAAATTAATATTTCTATTTTCTTGTTATTTCTGAGAAGTAATCGAATCTATTATTATATTATTTCAGCTTTGTATCGAGTAAGAAGATGTAGGCGATAAAATATACAGTTATTCATAATTACTATTTTCATATAGATAGACAGAATATACTGCATTTGTAATAATACTTGTTAAAGAAAAGACAATCAATGTATTAAAAAAACACATGTATAGTTACAATAATGCAGAAAGGTAATAAATATAATAATTTAGCGTCGTGATTAATAATATATATATATATAAGATATAAAAAATGTTATGCATATTAAAAACAATATATGGTAGATACGTACTATTATAATTTGTGTTGTTTTATATCACTGACCATTTCATATTAAAGTTATACGAAAATTGATGAGCAAATGGCTTATTATTGACATATTAATATTAAATACCAAAATAAATAGGTACTCATCAAAATTCAAGTCGAAACGCTATTTCTAATTTGAAAGGGCGAATTGAATTTCAAATAGCTACAATACTGGCCCTGGCCAGCTAAATTAATATCGTGTTTGTACTGTATTTGGATGTTGGAGAAAATTACAATCCAGCTAAATTGCATATCGCCAGTTAATTCCATACAGATGTACAGTGGGTGTATTGTGTCCTGGGTCTCGTAATAATCATAGCTTAGTCTTAATGCACCGTTTGTTAACTGACTTAAAACACATATTAATAAATTATATTCGATTGTGAAGATTCGGAATTTTTTTATGAATATATGCTTTGTGTTCAACAAATCTGTAGGAACTCTATCTATAGTTATATTACTTTTTTTAATGAGTCACCATATGTACTTATGTGTGTATGGATATAGTTCTTATATGTTTTAGAATTCTATAAAAAGTGTCGTAAACTTTAAATTATTATGTACATCACGACTTGTAACGATGTATGGCTGTCGTTTTTCGAGACCGCCGTTGTGTTAATGATGAAGTTAAATTAGTTGTATTGTACCCAACAAAACTAAATGATGTACATAAGTATGATTATAATTATCTCAATTATGGATGAGTAGCTTATAAAACAACATGCTCAGATCAATAAAAAAGCATAGACGGATGCCAACAAGCAATAGCAATGAATCTCTCAATCCTTCATGTTATGTATGTTGTAAATTCTAAATTACTGTGGTTTTCGTTTATACTGTATAGAAATAAAGAAAAAAGTCAGGAGATATCTCTTTTATTAAAATCATCAACTGTTCCGATAGTAAAGATTGAGACATTATTTTTGTACTCATATATCGCAAATATGAAATAAAATAGATATAAACTGAATTAACTAAATTGTCAAAAGTAAAGATAACATTTGAAACGTCTGTTTGTGTAACAGGAAAGGGATTCGGATATTGAAATTAATTAAGAGAAAGCAGAATAGTGTTTTCACAATCAATATGTATAGTTGATATGAAATAAATAACTATAGGTAGGTACCTAGGTAATGTTATAATTTTGAATTAATTCAGTCTTAAGTTAAATGTACTTATATTTACAGATATTGAAATAATACGTATTCAAATGATACTCTAAAATATGTATATAGTTAGTATAAAATATAAATAGTATACCATAATGAAAACTCATTAGTAATTTATTATTTGAATTATTCATCAAATTGCTGGCTATTTCCTTTAACGAATAACAAACTTGAAGGTAGATGTATAAATAGCAATAACGGGGATATAAATACGGGAATAAAATCTACAACAGAATTCTAAAAATTTGTTAGTAGAATATTTATTTTTAAATTAACCATGTTGTTAATTTGCCCAAAAAAATGTTTAATATATATTCCATGTTCCTTTAGTGTAGGCTTATACGCCATTCCATTATTATCCATTAATAAAACTATACTTACCCTGAGTAAGTTATGATCTGCGTAGTATCAATAAAATATAATACTTTTCAAAGTTTAGCCTAAGCATATAAAAAGACGCAAGTTTAACAGGAACAGTACAGTACCTACAGCAAATGTCTATAGAAACAATCTGTTGACACAAATAACCATATACAACGACATAGAGTGTCGAAAAGGTATGTGCCTGTGCAGTCCTACGAGACATCGTGCTTGACGCACAGATTTCTTGCGAATCTACACATGGACACAACTTTGAAAGTTTTTATATAATATAATAACAAACATTATATAGTCCAGTCATAAAGACAACAAGAAAATTGCACTTACTTCTATTTTTTTCTAATTTTGCCAATATATTCTTAGTGCTATTTTGTAAATTATATAATTTAATAAACTTTTTAGTTCAAAGTCAGAATCAGACAAGCTCATTTTACTCGACTGTCCACGAAAATCTACCGTTTATCTACCATATATGTATGCCTGACTGTTTGCACAGCGTACCACCTATGTCTGCGTATCTGAATACGCTGAAATTTTTTTTTTAAGGACAACGCTAACTATGTCTATGAATCTCAGATACTTTAATATCTTATCTACCAATTTTATAATTACATTTTTGCATAATTATAGAACATGCTGGAACACGTTTTTATTTATTATTCCTTTATGAATTTTTTTTCTTTCTCCAAAAGCAATTGTAACATGTTGTTGCCTTCTAATTATGACAAGTAATTCAATATGAATAAAAAAATATCATTATTTTTTAATTACAGCTCTGAGATAAGAGAAGAAAGCCTTCGTCTACGTGATTCTTTCAAGAAAATTCCACAGGGATTAATTAGATTTTTTTACATAACAGTCTGTCGAATAAGACACTTCGTAATGTACTTTGGAATATTTTAATTATAATATTTATTAAATAACGCTTTCAATACTGAATAAATGGCGCCTATTTTATAATGTTCTACATGTTAAGTCTCTTCCACTTGTTAATTGTTCTTTATTTTTTTATATAAAATCTTGTTTTCATATTTATGAATAGTACTAAAATGTAATTTATAAATAATCCAAAGGTCTTATAAGAAAATCTTTACCGAGACTATATCCCATGCTGTTAGTAGCAAGTGCATGATTTATACTGACCAAAAAACACATGGCGGAATTGCTGAAGTCATGAGTTCCTGTTGACATTTTATTACGCCAATCTAACCTGTGCTAAATTTAAAGCTGACCATCGAGTCACGTTCCAACATTGACATAATCCTATTAGACGCCTTACTATACTAGCATTGTATGTAAACGTAGCTAAAATTTCTAACCTGGAAATTTAAGGTAGAGTTTCAGGTTATTTTTCTAACTACAACGTAATTCCTACTCATAATCTCCTTCAGAGGATTGTGACGGTTCGCCTAGTACTCATTTTAGTTTTAACGTCATATTTTGCATAAAATGGGTGATAAAAGGGAATAACAATAAAAATGTACATGTTAAAAATATTCGCTTCAAAAATTGTATTTGATAACTAAACATAGAATAAATTAAGCATATATTCTGTTATTAATTGACAAAATAATTGTAATAGAAGCATCGTCTTATTTGATAAATAAAATACATAAAATAAGTTATATGTAAAATAGTACAGAATATTAAATAAAATCAATATTGTGTATTTAGCTTTCAACACCAGAAAAAAAGGATAGTTCGCTATAACTATCTATAGATATTACATGTGTGTCAAAATAAAGCCATTAAAAACTGTTAAATGCATATATGTAAACATGTTTACTAGCAGAAAAAACAATATGGCGGCATCCTTTTGTGTTCGTCAAAAGGAAAGCCGACAAACACACTATCTACAGATATTACACGTGTGTTAAAAACAAAACCTACACCCGTGTCACAAGTCTCGGGCGCTATTTGGGGTGCCCTCCCTGAACCATCTGTGACCGGCATCAGGACCTTTGTCGTCATCATAATCAGGAGTTAAAATATAACTTTTAAAATTGTGATGAACCTAGCTTAACCTAACCTTCATAAATAGCTGGACTGTCAGATTATATTATAGATTTATGACATTGAAATTATTCGAAGAATTAAAATTCCAATATATTGGAATTATTAATATTACAGGTACTTAATCTTTCCGATCGATCATATTCTATGTAATCTTATAATCTAGTAGTTAGGTAAGGTAGTGAATAATAGGTGTAGAAATAGTATTACAAATAGTATTATAGGAATTTAGATCTTTATTTTATTATCAACTCTCATTGGTCTTACGATCTCTATTAACGAATATATTTATTATTATCCACATTGCTACTTAATTAAAATAACCAACTATTTACCTTATATTACAATTATTATTTATACCTTATACTCTGTATAATAATTTGTATTATTTAGTTTGTATTTACTTATGCAAATATTACTCCTTCATATACCAATCAAAGAATCTATAGTTACTACATACACAACGGGTCCACCGATACTAGACGATCACAATAATATATTTATATGGCCAAATGATTAAAGATTAAGTGTTCCATCGTTATATGATCTATTATATTTAGGTGATCCTCTGATATTTAGAGAGGGTGGTTTAGTATATTTCGTAGGTAAGGGGGGGAACGTTACAGGATGTATACAAGTTTATGACTAAGTACATAAACCCTAAACTAATATTAATTAAAATCCGTTTGTATTACTAAGATCAACATTTAAAGTGTAGATAATTATCTAAAATGTTATGGTCTATTATTGTAAATATCCAATCCTTAATTTGGTTTAAGTTGAATAACATGTCTGTATATGACCTCAATCCGTATATAATTATTTTTCAAATGGTCAAAGAATGCTTCTAAGACAAACAATAGTTCTAAAATTTCCTTCCACAAGTATCTTTTTATCGTATCGTTTCTTATTTAGTTTCTTAGCAAGACATATTAGCTTAGAAAATGGTATTTATCTATTTAATTATTTACACTTCGTAATTAGAATATTCAAATATTGCAGAAGTTTATCATAGTGACATTATATATAATATCCATGCATATATAAATATTTGTAATAATTGTGCTTGTATTTATATAATATTTATTATATATATATATATACATATAAATATATGGTCCATATTATACACATTTACTACTACAAAGTAAGTATAGTGTATATTATTACAATTCTTTTGTTTTGATCATTATTTATTTATAGTTTAATCCGTTACTTTTTATATAGTACTTGTTAGACTAAGACATTTCTTTCAATTATTAGTTACAATAGTACTGCCTACTCACTAGCTTGATAGCTATCCCACGCAGTTTTAGTTTGTCTAGAAAAGATCGCTCTATGATGATTTAAATATAAGTCCATTTTTGCTCAAATTGCCCTTATTTATTACTATATCTATCTAAATACCAAAATATATATAAATTGTTATTGTTATAAGGTATATACTCGTATATCATGTTGACACTTGACCTTTCATTGTCTACCTAATTTCTTTCGCCGTATTATTATATAACAGATAATGTTTGCATATAGAGAAATATTTAATAGTATAAAAATTTATAAACACGTTTAAAAACTAGGCATTAATGACAACAATGACATGGTCTCATATGGATATAATTAAATATAATATCTTTATGTATATGTATTTATGTAGACAAAAAATCTAAATTCACATGTCTAATATTTATTTATTATTCATTATTTAAAAAAATTGGTACAAATGTTCCTAGGCAGTTTTCATTAAGTAAGAAAAATGAAAGGTCATAGTAAATTATAATAAATACACACACGAGAGAATGAGATATATGTAGGAGACACTTACCACGATTCAACCTGTGACCAGACGAAATATGATCATGTGTGTGTGTAAATACGTAATTTATATAATGTGTTAATAAAATAACTATGAAAGTTTAAAACAGTATTTATTACAGTAGCCCAAGAATAAACATAATTGTCAATTAGCAGTCAAAGGATTTATATTAATATTACCTTATTTACTTTAAAATATCTGAATTCATAACCAAAATAAAATATTTATACATATATATATATAAAGCATAATCGCTCCATATTTTTATTTGTAATTATTTCCTGGTGTTTAATATACCTTATAATTGACTTTTGTCTACACATACCTCAAGAGCAGCAATATTTGGATGTAAGTCACGTCTCTACCACTCTACGCTTGTTGTCATGTACATGTTTGCATAGTAATTTGAATTGTTTATCATTCCTGTAATCTAAATATACGACAAACTTATAAAAGACTCAGAAATAAATTTACTTAAAGAAGTATGAAATAATCATGTATTCAATTCTAAATTCAAATACAAGCATAATGATGATTATTTCAACCACAGGCTCTATTTGAATAAAGAATACGGCCAATGAAGTATTATTCTGGTGCTATGCCAAAGATATGCGAAGGAAAGCAAAGAAAAAGTTATTTATTCGTCGTTAGGTCTTCCTTCTTCTATATGATAAACGTATGACAAAAGTACTCAACTCTTGATCTACTTAATATATACAAAGACATACGTTTTTTTAAGCACACTCTTAATTCAACTTAATATGTAATTGTTAAATAATTAGCAATCCTAGCAATAACATAGTTTAAGTATATTTTTGCTTCTTCTTCTGTAGGTGCCATCTCCTATAGGAGGTTGATGGTCATTATGGTGATCTTTATTTTGTTCACAGCGGTTCTAAAAAGGGACCTAATGCTCATCCTAAACCACTGGTTAACGTATTTCAACCACGAAGTACAGCGTCTTCGCCGGGTCTTCGGCAACCCTGGATTTTACCTTTTTTATTGCAGAAGACTGTATTTTTCATTTCGCATTACATGACCCAGGTACAGCAGTTTACGACTGACGCTTAACTATATTTACTGTGTCACAATTATCATATAATTATATGAATACATATATATTTACTTTGTTTTGTTTTAGTAAAACACCACAGTAAATAGCAAACACTAATAAGTAGATGTCTCTATTTCACAGTATGACAATCAATGCCTCTCATTTGGAATAACAATGTAAATACATATGTTTCAGGTTAATATTATGCAAACTTTGGACAGTACATGCTATATCTAACGGTCGCCTCAGACAACTTTCTACATAAACCACGAGTTAAGATATTTATGAAATTGACATTTCTTCATAGTAAATTACTCAAGAATAAGGCTCAAAACGCCTCAAAAGATTGTATGAATGCATCAATGTGTTCCCTATAGCTCAACCGAGGTGTTTACATTATAGGCTCAATCTTCTCTCTAAAATGTAGAATAAGGTAGTCATGATTGATAGAAAGATTGAAAATCCTTTAAGATTTTCATAAAAATAAAAATATATTTACGAGTATTATAATAAATTAAATAGTGAGTATTTTATAATTGTATTTGAGCAAACATGCATTTACACGAACGTGACTTGGAGCTCTTGGCTTGGCACCAAATCTCCAACTAGAATACGTTCTTTATCGCATGCAACTGTTACTACATATTAAATTTTTCTTAAAAATTAGGCCCCATTTTTCAGTAAGATTTATGGAAATGAAATGTAACATACATCATGGAAATTCTCACAGGTACACATCTGGTTAGATTAGTCTAGGTACTAGTTTAGTTAGATATATTAGCTTTTTATTGGCACAAAGTTTATTAATTTTTAGATCTATGGGGATGTAATAAAATTTATATGAAATTTAATATTAAGTATATACATAAACGTATATATATACGTAGAAAATGATAGTGGTAAGTCATACGTAGAAAAACTGTATTCCCTATTCTACATGTAGACACTTGATTGACATTCAACATTAACGTAATGTTATTACGTTATCATAAAATATTAGGTTAACGTAAATATCTATCAAATTTATTCATTTCCTTAATTTACTACTATATCTTAACATCTACACTAGTCCAGGCTAATATTATAAATTCGAAAACGTCTATCTGTCTGTTACGTTTTTATGTTATTTATGAAATTTTACCTAAAGATAGCTTGTATCACGTGGACGAACATAGATAAGAATCATATTAAATAAAGCGAAAATAAAGGGGGAAATTTTATTTTGTAATGAGGAAAACGGACTGCGAAACAACTACACCTATCTAGAAAATTCCGGTACTATTTAAAAGGTATATAAAACACACGATATTATAAGTATCCGGGTGAAGCCAAGTTATGTCAATAGTTCATAATATAGTAACAACAGCTATGCATATTAAGCTATTACTATTATTCTTAATTTACGATATAGAAAATATTATTAAGTACTATAGAAAGAAAATATAATAAAAAAATCATATTTTCTATTACAACGTTACGAATATATTAATTTTCTATCTACTTTAATATCCTTTCTATTAAAGCAAATAGTTTCTACTTTCCTATACATATAATTTGTCCGTGACAAAATCTAATACGACGACATGAAAATAATGTTCTATTACGTTTTGTATTCTGTCTTAGCAATCGCGATCTTAAATCATCGATCCCATTGTTGTTTGTATTCCTTGAGAGTCCGAAACAATACAAGAGAAAATCTTTTTTGTTGATTAATAGTACTCACTTATTATAGTTTATACAATAAAAGATTTTGATTTTAGTTATATAAATACAAAGTCATTAGGATAGTCCTCCTAAACAAATGTAGCATTTACAGTACTATTATTAATTATTACGAATACGCATGCTTTTTAGTTTAGATAAAAAATAGCCTATGTCTGTTCTCTTATACATTGTATTTTCACGCCAAGTTAAAGGGTTTTGTCATGTAAAGGCTCTGAAAACAGACAAATACATTGTTTTTAGTATAAATTTCTAAATAAATTCCAATAATATTAACATATGCAAAATAGTATGTAGTAATAAGTAATACTGATGGATATACAATTTTAATCTGTCTTTTTAAAATTCATTATTAAAATAGTATTCTTAATCTTATAAACTGGGTAAGTTGATAAGATTAAAAAAATGTAACGTTTAAGAAATCTACTTTGTCTATTGAACTATTCTCCACTTTTGCTTTGTTATATTTAATTGATATAAAAATAGTCTGTATTATTTAAAATTGGTTTCTATTATGTATCTTTTTCATGAATAAAAAGAATATTTCTAATTCAGTTGGATATACCTATTTCAATTATTCTTGGTCTTATACAACTTAGAATGTATAAGACCAATATTCTTAGAAAAAAAAGTATAGAAATCAAATACGACGTAGATCTCAAATTGTTGTAGAGATTCCAATTTTCCATTGAATGTATTTGAATCACGGCTTCGCTTGCACTGATCCCTCCATACAGTTATATCGCGTTGCGTGGGATTTTTCTTTATAACATTTATAAAGTTTCATTGTAATTTTGAATATCTATCTTAATATAAATGTCAGAATTTATTTTAGTTACCTTATCTGTTCATACAAACATACCTAATATTTGTAAAAAAGAAAATTATAATTTATACAAATATAGCTATAATTACATATAATTTATAAAAATAAATGACCTTTCATTTAGTTTTATAGCTATTATTTTGTTTTAATTTATTTTTATTAATTGTGTACCTACTATTAACAGGCAAGATACCTGTTAAAACACATCCTTTAGGCTCTAAATTCCCAAAGTATATATTAATATTTACAATGTACCATTTATATATGAAAATAGATTTGCTATATGTAGAATATACACAAATAAAACTGTTTATTATTTTAGATGTTATACGTACAAATCTATTTATGTATTTATATATATATTTATATTATATAGTTAAATAAAAATGACATCTATCTCGTATATTTTATTGCGGCATTTATTATACTATAAAAGATTAATGATTGTAAATTATGATAAGTCATAATAATTTGAGTTAACGAGCATTTGGCCTAAGTACCAGCTCATATACATATTTTCATATAATTCCTTAAGACCAAAATAATACTTGAACGGAACCTCGATGGTTACCATAGAATAATAATAGCAAGTATTAATAATTTATTTCTATAATTAATAAGATATTTTAAAAGTTTAATAATATAGTAATTAATAATTATTTAATATATGTATATTATCACATTAGCGGTATATTATAATGCAAAATATTCACAGTACTATTATTTATTGAAATTTACATTTACTGACCTACAATGAAGAGCTAAATGGCAGTACCAGGTAACTAGGAACATATTATTTTTAGTTACATGTATCGGTTAGATCTCTGAATCCTACATTTCATTATTTAGAGACATCGAATATTTTGTTTATCTGTTTTATTATTACTTAGAATTAAAATCTAGCTCTCTGGTAGATAGAATATTCAAATACATAATTCTGAAAGAATATCTAAAATCAAATATATGAAATTTTATCCATTCGGAGGTTGAAAAATTGTAATTTATATTTATGATAATTTTTGAAACTGAATGGTGATGAAAATTTTCTTATTATAATAAAAGGACTGAAGTCTGTTTTAATTTTAGTTATTTTGAAATATGTATATAGGTTATAAAAGGAAAGAAAATATTCAGTGAATGGAGATTGAATAAGGTGTCAAAAACGTGTGACGAAACAAAATTACACAAGAAGAACTTACATTTTTTTAATACAATTGTGAATATATTTGATTAGCCAGTTATCAGCGTTGAAAAATTTAAGTAGGTATCACTGTCACACTAATACGATAATTACATCCCGGTTGCCTCTTGATGAATATCTATCATAATCATACGTTACACTAAACACCTCTCTCTATTGTGCCTCCTGTTTGAATCTGCAACACAGTGTTCAATGTAGCAATCTAATAGACATGTATGTAACATGTTTCCGAGTTATAGGAGTAGATAATACTATAGGTATCATTTGTATAACAACTTCATTAAAAATCGTAAAAATTACTCAATTTTCCGGTATTGTTGTGTATTCTGTAAATTTTTACGATTTTTAATTAATAATTTTTGTTACAGTGGTCTAATTTAAATTTACGAGGCATCTAGTTATGATATAATATTATAATTTGAGTTATCCTCCTTTTACATAATTGTCCTAATTGTAAATTGAACACTTTTAAATTCAATATTTCGTATATTTTATTCACTATATACGGATAAGACGTCAAGTAAATATTGTACACAATTTAAATTTTATGCGAGTAAATCATATGTATCTAGAAATTTACTTCCATTTCTAAAACCTCTATAGGAAACCCTAGAGGTTAGTGGTTTTGACGTTTAAAAGTTTGTTGTGGTGCTTGAAGAAAACTTCAATTGAAATGCACAATATAGCAAGACATTTTTCTTATTAAATTTTGTTCCGGATTTTCATTTCTTACGGCATCTACTTCATTTTATATACAAATACGGTCTATTGTTTGTGAATACTGAGCTTCTATCTATTCCTATAGTTTCAATTTGTCTCCTCATTTGTTACATGAAGTGTTGATTCCAGTTACTAATTAATTAAGTTTCAAAATAGTATTAATAGCGTATATGTAATATAATATTAATTGTTTTCTTTTAACAGTAGATGATGGTGCATGTTGCTTGTTCAAATAAGGAACCTGTGAGAATTTTTATAACAATTTGAATTCACTATTAACCAGAACACTTGTTATATTCTTTAATAAATAGTTTATTACGTACCTATAGATACAAATATCAAAATATGAAAGTGATAACGACATTTTGCCATGATTTAATAGTATTATCAACTTTCCAATATTTCTCCAGTATTGCAACTGCCTTGATCTTAATGATTGCGCTATTTTTAATTAAATCCATACCAATCATGTAATTCCAAATAGATAACTTAAAACAAAACGGATTCTGGGTTTTTACTCATTGCGTCAATAATGTGGTTTAATATTTTACATAAAATCTTACTAATTAATCACCATGTTCAAAAATAATAAACCGCTAATCACTAATAATGTACAGATAGTTCATTTTGTTTTCTTTTAGGATACCTATGGCCTGTAATACGAGTATATTTGTAATAAGTATGTAGTGAAAGATTTTGTGTAAAATATTAAACTACCAACTAACTATTGACGCATGGAGTAAAAACCCAGAAACCGGTTCGAATTCACTGTTCATTTCACAAACATATTTATATGATACGAAATTATGACTCGCCTTCACGAAGTTAAAGCATTAAGTTAGAGAATATAGAAATAATACGTTGATATAAAGATGATGAAGAAATAACAGGTTGGCGCCATGAGTATGGACGTCACATAACTACGAGATATTCATAGTCTGTTCTGCACGCTTATATATAAACGACAGTTCCACTAGGTGGGTAAGCTGTTATCTTTTTTAGTTAAGTAGGTACATAAAAAATATATAAATCAAAATCACATAATAGTAAACTCAAGTCTAATTTACACAAACTCCCATAGTTTTTCTATATTTTCGTTTATACTAAAAATATAATTAACATAGATAATTTCATAGCCATTCTGTTGTCCCAATGTATATCCCATTAAATAAATAAAATTAACTAATGAACTCTGATGCGCGACGACGAAATTGCCAACATTTATTTTGTAAATAAATCTAGTACGAGTATGTTTGGGGAATTTCCGTAAAATATATCGTAATTTGATGCTACGTTTATTATCTCATTTCCATGCTAGCTACCTTTATTATCTCATTTTAGGGACAAGGGGACAAATATCAATTTATTTAACGACAGTTAATTATACAATGTTTATCGCGTGAATAGATTTCTTGAAATACAAAGGAAAATTAAAAAGAGTATATAAAATGTTTTTTGAACCAGCACTTTATATTTAATATTTTTATTAATGTGGTTAATTATTTATAAACGTCTTTTTGATATTGTATACGTCTATTTTAAGCGATTTTTTATCGTATGAAGACATTATTTGTAACATATATGTACGTGTTAAGAAAAACTATTATAACTTTAATAATATAAGAATCACTGAGAAGCCATACATAAAAAAAGAAGAAGTAAATATAGATTATGTCGTTAGTAAATATATCATTGCCATGCGAAGCAAGAACGGTTCGCAGGTATAAGATATGTATAGTTTACCTTTTAGGTCTGTAATTAAATTTACTGCCATTTTTGCTCTTCAAACCAAATCACAACATCAATTTACAAGGCATATTTACTCAGACGGGTAGAGAAAATATTTTTACTGTATGATATACCTACATACAAAATTGAAGTGCGACGTTGTTATTTCATAATGTTTTTCTTTTGTGAGTATAAACATATTACTTATTTATTATAGTAATTTAGATATTTTGTGGTAGGTGTTATTTGTAACGTTAGTGTATATGAATTCAGAGGTAGACAGAGGCACTGTGAACTGTCGATATTGTGGTAAACGCAACATTTGATGTTGGATATACTTATATTTAAAGTGGCCGGAGCCTATTGCCGTCTCTTAAATTATTTTTCGGTATAATCCGGAGTGATCCTTCACCGGAGCAGGGGTAAAAAAGAATTGATGAGTATGATTGTATTTATCAGTCTGTATGTTTTACATGAATATTATGTGTGTATTTACAAAAATAATGTTTTTAAGTACTTACATCAGTCAACTAATACCCATAACACAAACTCTTTTTAGCATGGCACTTGATGTCATTGTGTGAATTGTCTATGGATATTATATTGCAGTATTATGAGAACTAGGTTACTGTTATAAATTAATGCTGATATAAATAAGGAATTCTTATATCAGAAGTAAGTTAAAAAAAAAAACTATAATAAATTTTATTCAGGAAATACCTATATCAATACTTATGTATATACATTAATATAGTTAGCAGTTAATTGTATTGTTTTCCGATAAGTCATCTACCAAGTGAAGTACTTTACTGAAGTGCGGCTTCTGGTGTGACTTAGTCACTGCAAATAATGTATGATCCTTAGCCAAGTATTTGCGTCTGATTCAATAGTGGATTGTATAATAGCACCTACTCATATATGTATAATAGGTCAGCCTTCTATTGTGATTATTTATAATTTATAATAATATATAATCTAAATTTAAATATTTAATACGACAGCCTGCGCAGCACTTTTTAAATAAAATAAAGTATTTCCTTAACTTCGTTTTTTTTAATTATTTATTTGAGGAATATTTATGATCTATGTAGTCATAGCGTACATTACTTATTCTTACATACTTATCCAACTATAATTAAATTACTATCAATTAGAAATTTTAAATAGTTTTAATACTTCTTTCCGAAGGTCGTTGTACGTCGACCAAAAATTAAAAACAAAACACTAATAATATTTTTTTAGCAAGTAACAAGTCCGTATCAAATATAGGATTATATAACTTAAAATTAAAATTTTTAATGAAAATAATCATCACAATATTAGGACCTTTATCTAAACATAGTTACTTTTATTTTTTTATTTATTTAAATATCTATTCTTTATTGAAGAAAAAAAATTTTGTACAACAGGCGAGCTTAATGCCGTATGGCATTCTCTCCCTAAGGTTAGCTGGCAGAGAATGCCATACGGCATTAAGCTACTCTGTTGTACAAAAATTTTTTTCTTCAATAAAGAATAGATAAATAAATAAAAGTAACTATGTTTAGCTTTACTTCTGTAAAGATGTTAATCTACTACGATTATCGTCTACTTCTTTCTTATCCCATCATTTCTCATCCAATCATATATTTATTTGAGTTCGGCGTAATATGTTTTTCTCTTCCATTCATCCCTATTCGCAGTCATCGCGTTATTTACTTCCTTTTTTACCATATCATCTTTCACACAGTCCATCGATCTCTTTTTCGGCCTTTCTCTGCTCTTATAACCATTTCCATTCATATGTAACATCTTCCAAGTTTCATAAAATTTTTACTAAGCTGCAAAGTACTCAGTAGGTAATCTAGCTTACCTACTGTTATACTCGTATACCGTAGTTGTGAAAATTTATAAAAGTATATTTTGATATTTGGATGTTTGTTACTCAGTCAAGCATAACCGATTGAATGGATTTGAATGATATTTGGCATACAAATGGATTATCTAACACATAGGAAACCTTTTATCCCAAATTCACGCAAAGATACGCATTGAAATGAAGTATTATAGTACTCTTTCAATCTCTCATTTAGGGTATCACCGGCGACGCGATATATTTTTCCATATGTGGTTTGTATGTTCTTGAATAAATTCAAAGATTATCAAAACTTGACAAGTGTTTCTCTGTAAACAAGATTTATTTAAATATATTTTTTAATATCACAACACTTACTACGATAATACCAAAATGGGATATATATATTAGAACATTTTGATAATCTCCAGTTAATTCTTTTTTAGAAGAAATCGACGTAGAATCATATTTGTTTTTTATTCATTACTAGCTGTACCCGCGACTTCGTCCGTGTGGAAAATAATTTTATTATATATTAACCGTTATTTTAATATTACAAATTATTTGTAGTGTCTGACACTCCAATTTAATTTATATGTATCAAGATGAAAATATAGATGAGTGAAGGTTTTATAACTTGTGGGTTCACCTTGCAATATGGCTTTGTATTTGATTCGGATTTGCGTGATAAGCCGCTATTCCGATAGGACAAATAACTTTGTGTATAGTTTCACTTCCGCCATTAGATTATCAGTTATAGCCTGTAATATAAATAAGGAACACATTATAGTTCTAATTTAAAATTTAGCCTCATTCTCAGTTTTAATTTAGCGGTATAATTTTATGGGTAACAATAATAATAAAACAATAGAGTTGAAAAATAAACAAAGGGAATATAAATTACTTATTCTATAATAAGAAATATCCACGCAAAGCTTGGATCATTGGATTATATGCCTTGTTCAAGATATTATTTAAAAAAGAGAAAATAAATAGCTATAGGTACAAAGAAAGTCGAGTAGCGACCTTGTTTAAGATAATGTTAATTTGATAATTCTCCACTACATAAACCAAAAGTGGATTACACTGAGTCAATAGCTCCACGAAATCATTCCTAGTATCCATCAATATTCGTTACTAAGTCTCTGGTATTGAAAACACCGTTAACTAAATGAATCCGAGAAATAGCTGTGGACTCACCCTCTGCATCGTTGGATTCCACATACCTCGTAACATATGAGCATGTTAAGCTTTGCTATCACAATAACGACAACTTCTGACTACCCTTCTTGCATAACCATCGTGAAGATATATATCATTCATAGATATACACTATTATTGTGAAATTTTGTGGACTATTTACTGCTAATTTTTCACTTAGGCCTGAATGAAAGTGAGAAAATAGTCATAGTTTAGTACCTACGCAGTTGAGTAGGACGAAGTCGATGCTATTTGTAAATAAATAATAAAACTTTGTTCTAGATAGTCTGCGTAATAAAATATAATCATTATTTCTTAGAGGTTATATATAAAATAGCAATACAGATATTTAACAAACAAAAATAATTTTATTAATTTACTACAACAAATAATCAATAAGGTCAATGACAATATTTTAATCTTTTAATATGTAAACGTTGTAGCTCATTAATAAAGATGAATCCTGCACGTTCTCATATATATCAACTTTTTGGAATAACATTGAAATAAAAACTGAATATCTCATACCAATATAGAGGAAATATTTGATGGTTTGTTTGTTTGGATTGAGAGAGGGACTCCAAGACGACGGGACGAATTTGAAAAAATTTTTTAATAATTGGATGACTATAGCCAATTTTTAAAAAAATGTCTGTAATAGTAAACCAAAGTTGTGAAATAAAGAACAAAAAGATTTATTATATTTCTATATTTGCATAATATGTATTATATTATACAAAGTTCACCGCACAATCATGTACCTACTATAGTTTTAGAGGACTTCATTATCTACAAAAGAAATCCGGGATATCATAATAGGTCTAGATATTATAGTTATGTCACAGTAACTAGTTTTTCATATTATAATATGCAATAATAACGCTGGTACACGGACAGTTTATTCATATTTAATATATTTTAATACCTTAATTTATAGTAAATAAATGTATTGAGTATTAAATCTACTATATTTCCTACTAATAGACGTCTTGACAAGTAACTAAGTAAGCATAGAAATAATCAGTACAAACCTCGCGCAGAATAAGTCCTTCGAAGAGTGTATAGACCCTACGTTGATACAGATCTCATATTAAAAACTGGAACGAACACAATATTGTGAATAATATTACAAATAATACGAAATATGTGTAGTCATAGTAATTGTAGATATATAACTGCCTAATGTTAATTCGGAATATTACTGTTTTGTCAGTGATTTCTTAATATAAATTTAAAATTTTGTCAATAAATGAAAGTAATTTGTGTTATGTTATGAAAAGATCACTTACAAAGAAAAATCGAAACTGCGACAAATCTTAATATTTGGGTGATGCGTTCAACCAAACATTAAGATTTATCGCAGTAAGAAGAGAAAAAGAAGAACAAAGACAAAATTATTCAGAAATATGTGGCTATAATATATTCAACAGTTTTTCGGATGCGATTAATATTAATATTATTGCAAGTTAGAAGATATTAGTTAGTTTTGAATCGGACAAACTAACAAAATTATTCCTACCCAACGTATTTAATACATTTTGTTTAGTACAACCGTAAAAAATTGCTAAGAGGTTTCATTAAAATCTAAACAAAACTCAATATGAGTTAAAAAACAATATAAAATAAAGTAGGTATACCTATCTCTCTTTTCACCATTAAATGGCTTAATACATGTTATCGAAATTTGGCGTGAAAATAGATTGTATCACGAGACGATGTAGGTTATTTTTTATCTCTATAACAATAATCGAAGTCGCGGTTAACAGGCAACATATATATATGTAGTAGTATACGTAACGGTTTAACTTTAGCTACAGGTTTGAATGACCGATGTATATTCATCTAAAGAAGGTTCCTGAACAACATGATATGTGGAACGCCAAGTGCCACTTGTGTAGACCGTGCGTCATTTCATTATTTTTTGCTTTACTTTTTGTACCTTGTTTATCTCGTTTTTTTTACGTTGGCTTAAAGATATGTAAATAGAAATATTTCCATAATAAATACAATAGAACGGGTCTACGTCGTAATATAATAAAGCTCTAAATGAACTACGGGTATTTGGTCTAAATAACGGTTCTCGGCGTGTATTTTAGGAAAACTATTTTTAAATATTTCATATAAAGGTCATACTAATATTTTTCTGACTTGAGAATGCATAACTAATAAAACTCGATTTTCTTTACGCCTGAGTTTGTCATGTGTTTAGTCCCTACTCTATTTTCTTTTCTTATATAATTAGAATAACAAGTAAACCAACGGCCAACATAACGGCAAGTGTAGAGAGGGGTAGGGGATTGTAAGTAATGTGGACTGTTGACCCCATTGGTAAGAAGTTATACCATGTCAGGTTGACCTCCACGCGAATCTCCCTGAAAACCATCAAGATAAATTACTGGTGAACTTGCCATATTGGGCTAACTGACCTAAACCATGTTCGTCCTAGCATCCTCCACAAGTCCCTGCCAGTGTAAACCCTTAGCGCAGGCAGAAGCAACATTCCATTATTATCCATTAAAAAAAGTATAGGCGGAGTATCGGCGTAAATGACTTACAAAGACAATATTACGAAATACAAAGTATACCTGAGTTTCCTGATCTCTCTGCAATGAAAATACGACTTGTTCAATTTCTAAGTATAGCTCTATAAAAATATTTTTTTTCATAACTAAATTAGCAAATATGGTACAACTAGTCATATTAATCATAAATATAATTGTCCAAATCTAGCAAAGATAAAATACAGTTGATAACTTTTTACGTAAAGTCATTCTTGCGAAACAACTAGCTCAATAATACCTATCAGACCATAATATCAATCATAAATTCAAATTGCATGACAAATTGTATTTACATATTTTGGTATTAATAGAAAACAATAGGCATATGTACAATCGTTAGTAAATTATCATAGTTTCCACCAGTCCTAAACAGTATACTCAGTAATTGCTTCTATTGAATTACCTAATTACGTATGAACGGAATTAGGTTATTATGAACAATAAGGCTATTTTTAAGTTATTATAGTGTGCTATTACTACTGAAATACATGAATTTAACAGTGGTTCCAATAGGCTGATTTTATTTAATTCTATGCCCAGTGGGATGTAACTGTTGATACGTATATATTGTTCTACCAACTAAATTAATGTACCCACACAGTTAGCAATAAAGATTTATTCTATCCTATTTACTGAAAAGTGAAACTAGAACGTTAAGTGGCAACCAACGCCTATATATTTGCATAAAACATCACGGACATTTTGTCTTGTTAGTATGTTGCCTTTCTCGAGGACTAAGATGTTACCTTATAATTTCACTGCCATATCTCAACCTTCAACTTCTTGATTGATGACGTAGTACGCATTCAGGGTACTTATTACAGAGTCAAACTTATAAAGTAACATTATTATTGAAAATGTTTTGTCAATATAACAATAACAGCTATGGTATGGTACTCACATTAACTATTACAAATAAATATTATTTTCTAACAAGATTGTTGAAATCTTATGCATGACGTCTTGCATGACATAAAGTTGCAATATTTTATTATGTATATAAAAGGACATTATTTATATTTTATACTTATTCTTATAACGTGGTAATTGTTATTTCATTAGACGCTTCTAGTATAATTACCTTGATGACGCACATTAATTTTTATAACAATGCTAATTGCATGTTTTATATATGCTATAAAATCTTTAGAATAGTGGTGCTGTATAAAAGAATAAAAAATACATTGGCGTATTTTTTATTCTTTTATACAGCACCACTCCTTTTCGTCCAGAATGTTGTTAAGACAACTAAAGGAATAAAGCAGAAACGTACTAGTTATTAATCATGAATAACTGGATTCTCTCAATTGTGCCATACGAAGTGTATGCCCATTTTCTTTATTAGTAGACCTGCCGGGCTGGCAATGAATTGTATATAGGTTTTAAAAATTACCATTTTAGTAGCGTAAAACCAATACCTGTATATCATATTAATGTATTCATAATAGAAGACCCACAAGCTATATTTGCAAGGTATCATCTCTTATTATCGTAAATTTCTCTTTTTTCTCATAATAACAACATATATATGTAGATATATATATCTAAATATTATGAGCAATATTAATAATAGACATAAATGAACATTTAACCTTTTAAAAAATACGTAGCGTATCCTTATTGCAGTAAGCCATCTTATTGTGTATTTAAGATCATTGCTTTTCAATACTTCGTAAACGCCGGAAATTGCTAACGAGATTTAGCCATTGAAAGTGACTGATATAAAGAATTGTGGTACAATATACTGATTTAATAAAGGCGTTTGTAAATCATGAGTATAAATAAAGAAAATATCTAAAATTCCAGTTTAAATATTATCATTTCATAATTTCGCTTTGTCGAATCGCCTTAGCTATGTTAACCGGGTTCAATATTTAATTTATAAAAAATTCTAGTTAGATATATAAAGATAAACAAAGATAGATATTGCTGCGTAATATGTGCGGTTCTGAGGTGCTTATATTATCAAAATCTTCAAATTCCTTACATCATTAGAATCTAATGTATGAAATACCTCTATAAATAATATATTAATAATAATATCGTTGGACAATTCACACAACGACACCTAGTTCAAAGGTAAGTAGAGCTTGTATTTGTATTGTGTACTAGACTACTTATACAAATAATTCGATTTTTTTCAAATATAAATAGAAAATACCCAGACTGATACAAAAAATAAAAATCTTGAATACAAATATTAGTACTGAGCGACGAATCGAACCAGCCATCATCGGAAGTAAAGCGGTATGCTAAACCACTAGACTACTGAGGCCGTACATCCAAAATTGTTTTACAATATAGCCTGATAATCTACAAATCATTTTTCGTTTATATGAAAAGATAATTTACGTGTCACTCTGCTATGTGGAACTGATGTCAAATATGCTGTATATTGTTATTTATCAAAAAAATGATAAATGGACCTGTAATCGAGAAAATGTAGTTTGTTATGTATCTGTTACCTGCATGTCATAACTCTTACAAGTTTGTCTGATATGAAAAATATGCTTGCATTTCAGTTTCGCAACTGGCACACTATTATTCTCCCGTGTCAATTATCTCCGACGAATGTAGTTTCGGTATGCGCCATTACCATTTATTTTAACAAATATTTTTGTAAATTAACATTCGTAGATAAACTACATCTCTACCTAATAATCAGAACTTATAATACAATAATAGAGTTCCGTACCAAAATGTGAGAATCTATTTGAAGTAATCTAATTTGCTTAAGTTGACAACTCACAATCTGAAACTTTCAAAATAAATAACTAATCATAAATTCTTATAGGAAATAATGTAGGCTAATAAATATTTTTTTTCATTCCATTAAAATAACATGTAAGTATCTTTGTACAAATAAAATACTACAATGAGTTTATACGATCGAACGAAAACACAAACTACAAGAATATTACATAAGATATAGTAAGTATTATAGTAAGAAGTCCTTTTACTGTTTAACATAACTATTAGGAATAATTTTCAGCAGAGAACAATCTCTGCATGCTGGTGATTTCTGTAGCTATATAATGAGGATGTAGCCTTTTTGTTTGTAGGATGTAATCAGCCAACAAAAATATATACAGTAAAACAATCTAAATAGGCTATAAGCGGTGTTTATCAAGCGAAAGAGGGTCCGGGAGGTGCCTTGCCGGATAATTTGCGGAGCATTTTTTGCTAATACAAAATTAATGACGTAGCACTTTCCATTCTCTAACGTTTTTCTTTACCACGCTTTGTAACGACGTGCTTGTAACAAGGGATTGTCTCGGCGGATAAGATTCTCGGTTGTTTCATCGGTCCCAGAACAAAAACAATACTCCGTGTATATTAGATGGCGACCCTTTTGACCTGATGTAGAACGAAATGTTTTCGCTAGCCGCAATCCCAATTGCAAGCTTAATTTTTTCACCCGCTTATAAAATTATATTTTTCCCCACAACATCAAGGAAAAAGTTATAGGTACTTTTTTATTAGAAAATCTTTTGACAAAACAATAACAGATTTCTGTATAGCAGTTATAATAACTATGGTATAAATTATAAGAATTGATAATAGAAGATATTAATTATTGTTTATTACTCCATTTTACTCGATAGATCATAATGCATACTTTACAAATAAGAAATTGCAGTTCCTAGCTCTAAGAAAACATTTATATAATATATACATAATATACTCCATAACAAGTTTAAATCTATAACGAAAATAATGGAAAATATTTACTAAATGAATAAATCACATGGTTTATATTCAAATAACTTTTGATATTTACTTTTAATTCCGGCGTATGAAGGCCGTAGTAATTACTTTAAAGCAATTTGTCAATTAAAAAGCTATATGTTATTATTAAAAATTAAAGAATATAATTCCTTTTACAATATTTTTAAGATAGAAGTTAGTTAAGTGTATATGTACATATATGAAAATGATAGAAGAATCGCATGAAAATAGACTAACAAACAAAGATTAAATATTATATTGCGACTACTGTAAAGTTGAATAGTATAATATTTTGTGATAATTATTCATTATTAATTTGAAAAAGAAAATTATACATGAAAACATACATTAAATAATGACATATATCATGTATGATTTTTTTATAATTTCATAAATAATAATAGCCTAGTAAGATGTGACGAGACCGTGTTGAGGATAGAAACGTTTGGAGACGATATCGGAAGACCTTTGGTACACAAATTAGGACTATTATTTCTTAATAGTCTGCTTGTTTTACATAAATAGATACATATTGTACATAAATAGATTAAATATCTAATGCTAACATGAGATTACTTAGGATTATTTTGCCAGATTAACAAGAAAATAATAGAAGAGATTCGACACTATTCAAGATTTGTATATGTGCTGAGATCTTTGACGCTATCTGTAGCTATTTAAAGGAAATAAAATATTGATGAAATTTAATGAATATAGTGTCGTTAGTTTTGGCCAAAGTTGTAACATACACAAAGAAACTATAGGATGCGTGACAATAGTATTTTTTGGTGTGTGAAATCCATGCATGATTTCAACAGTCAGTTTTTAATATGTCGCAACCACTTAAGTACTGACTATTTTAATTATTAAACTTGTACTAGAACTTCTGATATTGAAAAAAATCCGAAGATAGGAAAAATTATTTGCAACAGATGTTGTGTACAAAGCTACGCACGCAATACAAAATAAATTCTGCATATTACCATACAACAACGTGTCTCAAGACAAGTTATCTGCTCATAGTCCCTCTCCCTTCCTTTGGATTAAATCAGAAATCACGCGGTGAATCCATGATATGCTAAGAGGTCTGTCTCTTAACGAACTTTATATATTTCCAAATAAATACCTATAATTATGATTACAGCTAATGAAAATCAAACAAATAAGGTATAGATACTTTACCTATACATATAATAATACCCGATTGCGTCCTGTAGAAATAACAATACATATAACAATTTAACAAAATAAAATCTTCTGTGTAGGTACTCGACCTAAAAGATGTTATTTTGTTTAATGTCATCAGTCACCATATTTGGATATTTAGTAGTATGGTTACTGTGTTCTCGACATGGCATGCTCTGTATGTGTCACATACATCCTAATTCACTTTTATTATGGATTATAACTATATGAGAAAAACTCTTATTGATAAAGACACACACTTATCAATGTAATAGAATCCTAGATGATGTTTGTTATAACTGTAATAAACTAATCTGTTCATCTGAGCGATTGTGGACGTTAATCTCAGAAATCGCTTAACCAATTTGGGTGCGCTTTTCACTCGTGTACTGTGGAAAGCTTTGCTTGAAATCTAGTGTTTGTTTTATTTCACTCAGTTTAAAAAACAAAAAAGTTATTCGAATACGAAGTGAGCTTAGCCGGTCTTAGCTGTTAGAACAAAAATCGCAGTACTGTGTACCTAGTATTAAATTCCCAATATATATTATCCTTTATTGTTAATGAAGAAATATGATTTTATTTATAATATGCTTATTACTGTAATACCTAATGAAAGCAATTGTCTTGGCCTACGTCTGTTTTCTTTTTTGGATAAAATAAATGTTGCCTGTCTTCCTCCATCATGGCGTTTCAAGCGTTCATATTATTCGACCATTACCATCAGATTGGCCATATTCTTATTTGCCATTAACGTGATCTAAGATGGGATATGCTCTATCTCCACATTTCCATCAACTGTTTTAGTCCTGAAAATTTTAAACTTTTCTATATATAATGTTAGTATGAATGGAAAAATATCCGATAAGTTGTTTACCTTTCCTTTAATTTCAATTCGCAGAAGCATTTATAAATATACCAAAATATTTTTTGTTCAAACCTCGTACCTACATATATTACTACATAAATTTTATGGAGATTCTTCCAATATCTATTACTAAACTATTCCACCGGGCTTATTTACACAGTACTCATATCTCAAACATAATTTATAATACCTGCCGAATTCAATTCATGTGTTTACTAAATAAATAAAACGACTTGACTATAATAAAACAAATGTTGACAAACCAGTTAGCAGACAGGTTAAATAAAAGATGCTTAAAGCTCGAAGTATTTATTCCTGTTTTAATAGGACATAAAGAAATACATACGTATATATGAGTATGTGCCATTTAACTCTTTAAGAATATAGTTAATGTACCAATCAATTATATGAAAATTAACTTTTTGTCAGTCGTTTTAACTAACATTGATTCATCAGAACCATTATTAATGAATCTATGCATCATAATGTCATGTTTAATGCACGTATTGAATAGGACAAAAAGTCTATTGTTTGTCGCCGAACTACGGTGTGATTGGGGTCAAGCAACCGGTCTGATATGACACCGGTTATAATAAGGAGAATGGTGAAGCATAGCGTACAACAACATTGCCATTCAACTAGCAGTTTTTTCCGCAAAGCCTTCAACAGTGCACGCGACGGTGTAACAACATTCGTTAAATTTAAATAGATTAAGTTTATATCATCATCTAAAAATTTATATATTTACTTGTGTCCAATTGTGTCGTGACTAATTGTTTTTTTAAAGTAAGTATAAGTTTTATTATCTAAATTTTTATTTACACATACTTACACGTAGATTTCTTTAAAAACCTAATGAATTAGTATTTTTAAGAATGTATTTGTTTTAACTTAATTATATTTTACTAGATAGGCCCGCTTTCACCCGCGTTTAATTTCAATAAAAAATATAGCCTATAGGTTATTCTGATGCATCAGCTTCTTCTCTTTCTTCTTGCTCTTAACTTTACAGTAATATACACTGTAAAGTTTCGTCAAAATCCGTTCATTGGTTTTTCGTGAAAAAGTAACAAACATTCATACTTATAAACTTTCGCGTATATAATATTATTAAGATTTCAAACTATTGTGATGAATGATAATTACAACATCGAATAAAACATTTATAGAATAACGCAGTATAATATAATTACAAGACATTATTCATTAAATACGCTTCCTGGCTAAAACAATGGACTGGTTTGGTATTCTGATCACGAACATACCGATCTTCGCAATATAAAGATTTTATTACCTACTATATAGAATGGACATGATCAACGCAAATAGTACTCGACACATTCTTAAGATTCGATTATTTGTAAAATGTATATTATAGATAAATGTACGTGAACAATAAAATACAACAATAATACAACACCAAGTATGAAGCAAGACCTTGACTATACCTATAATATATATTATTATATATAAAAAAAATTACAAAACTAGCCATTAAATGATTAATAAAATATAACAATGATGTTATTAAATTAATTATAAATAGCGAATACATAGTTAATAACTAATCTAAATTGCTAGTATGAAATAGAGAAAATAGAAATCCCGATCATAACTTGTAACTCAACTTCAACCTCAACTGCAACTCCAACTCTATAAGAGAACTCATAAATTAAAGCGGCATTATAACATAATATAATATAAACCAGGCACATACTTGTATCAAAAGCAATATTACTACAACTTAATAATAAAAATAGTTCTAAAAATACAATATATTATATCATATTTTATTAATATAAGTGATTATAGTGATAGTGATAGTTATATTTTGCAAAATTATATTTGATTATTTAATGGATGCATAATATTTTGTTTAATGTAGTGGTAGCAGATTTAAACACAATCATTTAAATCTATTATGTAATACATATTAATGTAATAGAAAAAGTTATAAAAAAAGTATTAACTATTTTTTAAGGTGACGAACACTATGACTTAACAACAACAATATAAATTAACGGTAGATTCTATGTATTAGAATAATAAAATGATATCGAAAAAAACTAGTAACCTAGTGCCTCTATTTAAGATTATCAAACCAATGATATAATATTATTATCTTATAAAATGGCGCAACGTACAAGTGAAAGTTGCACTTGAGTTCTGACGCCATTTGGTCATTCGATGCAATAACTAATGTTTGTAATAGCTATGCGCATAATATAACACGAGTGGTTTCATCTTTATTTTATTTAGTTCTACACTACTATTTATAAATTTGTATAAAGCTTGAATAAAGCAGTGATTTACTATGAAATCTGAATATAAAAAGTTAGTACGTACTTAATTATAAAGTCGACTTATTTTATTTTATTAAATAAATAATTCAATAAAATAAAATAGGTCGACTTATAAAATAACGAACTGTTAACTTAGAGCCATTAAAATATATTTATAATACGACTGAATACCTATTTATAATAATAAAGAACAATCTTATTAATTGTTCCTTATTCGTATTATAAATAAATATCAATTTTTAACAAATAATTACATTCGAAATATGTTAATATGAGAGGAAACTATTTTTAATTACGTTTTAGAAATTGAGATACACATATCTATGTACGCGATGTTGCTCTACCTCGTTTGTTTCTGCAATTAAGTTAGCTCTGACTCTAGCTCGCTTTCAATGACAACACCTGCTTTTAAATGAAAGGCATAACTAAATACCATTGTGATATACATTTATTTTTATTTTTATTTTAATTTAATAAAATTTAAATTTATATTTTAACTATTATAGTAGACTCGCAAACATATAAAGATAAATAAAAGATTTACTCCCGAGCATATTAAGTCAAACCATGTTAACACCAACTAAATTTTGATACCGCAATTTTAAATAGAGATAAGTAGTCTAACGGAGATATATTGCCGCGACCTATCTCTATCAATATCTATAAATATACCACTGAATGGACTTACCGGGTATATACAAGGATATCTTAGTCCTTGATGCTTTTTATATCTACAAGCGACGGTAACCACTTTCCGTTTTTGGCCATCAGCACATTTGCAATTCCGGTTACAAAAGATTGATGTTAAAAAAATAAAGGAACATGCACTGTTAATTCAGTCATGTATAAACAAGTGATGAAACAGATACACCTTGCGATAGTAGAAGGGCACGGGTAAGCAGGAAGATAAAATTTACTTAGTAATTATAAAAACAACATTAACCAAAAACACTAAAATATATATTTCAACTTACAAGTTATTCCTTGTGAGAGTCTGGAGTCTGAACTAAGCCTATTATATCTGAACCATAAATGAAATTATCAAAAGGTTTCTTTAATGTAACTACAATTTAATATAATGATATTAATGGTGTTATGGATACTACATAACTGATACAAATATAAAATACATTTTTTTTAAATACAAACATATTGTACATAGGGAACATCCAGACCAATACAAACACTCATGAATACAGATGTTTGTATCGCGCGAAGAATCGAACCCGCGACCATCGGAAGTAAAACAGTATGCTAAACCGCTAGACCACAGAGGCCGACTGCGGTAGCTAGACTTTGTATAAAGTCGTCTGCATGTGTGGGCTTGCTTTATAAGCTGTATTTCGGATCAACTGTGACATGAGACATTGAAATTATAAGGATAACAGGCATAACATCTTAGTTCCTCAAAATATGATATCATGGGCATCATATGATAACATAATGTCGTAGTGCTGGTCATAAATATATACTTGTAAGTCTGATGATATAAAAAATAGTTATAAGATATGATAGACACTAGTGGTAACACTTAACCGTTGCCATTCCTAATTACTATAATGGTATGCCTCCGTAACCTATAATTTTATTGCTCTTGGCCTTCAAACCGAAACACATCAGGATGCTAGCTAACAGTAATAACTCAGACAAACGTACTCATATAGACCTTATATGTTCTCCCTTTAGTACAATCTATATTTATCAGTGCTTATAATACAGGTTTATCTACTGGTACTTCGCATAACTTCTACAAGTACAGTAGCGTGCATTACATTGTATTTTTGTTGTAATTGCCGCAATAAAGTTGTGAGAAAATAAACTATTATCGCTTTGTAAAATCCTTGTAGCTAATAATTATACGAAGTAGGCATAGTTCAATATCCAAATATACTTGGATATTGAACTCCAACCATATATATTTTAATTTGAATACGTGTTTTGACATGTTATTCGTATTATTTTCTCTTTGTATAGTCAATCAGTATGCTTGGAGATATATATCTACTTTTGTTTATTAATGATAAGTATACAAATTTATTTAAACGTAATGAATATTTCTAAAACTGATTGTTCTAATGTGGAAAAATACATTATTCACTAATGATAAGTCATGGATTTATAAAATGTTTTTTAATTATTATATATATTAGAAGTCTGCATGAACAATTTTGAGAGCCCATCAAAATTGTTATAAAAATAGGTAAATCCAAATAACTTCTTTGTTATGTAATTATTTAATTAAATGTCACGACGTACTAAAACATAATTCTTTGTATGTACGGCGTAAATTCATATAACAAATGTCAAACGCAGTTCAAAACAAAACTCAAGGGGATTTGCCTGTAAGGTATTTTTTTATATAATACTAGCTGTGCCCGCGGTTTCGTCCGCATGAAAATTATAGCCTATATGTTATTCTGATGTATAAGCTATATTACTAAAAGTAACTAGACTAAACTAAAGTTTCAACAAAATCCGTTCAGTAGTTTTTGCGTGAAAGAGTAACAAACATCCATCCATACTTATAAACTTTCACGTTTATAATATTATATATTCATAATAATAAGATAACTAATATCAATATTCCTTTTCATATTAAGGATATTGTAAAATATTAAAAATTATAACGGAAATAAGTAAATATACTGCACATAATTATTTAAATACACCTGTAATAGGTGCGCAATTTTTCCGCTGTGACTTCATCACAGGTAGACACAATCCGGTATAAATATGCATGTTTTATTTACGTCAATGTACAATCAACATTATAGGAATAAAGTACATTTATATCATTATTCTTAATACTGTACTACGTATCTCTCGATAAACAATAATCTTTACTTACATTCGGTTTAAAAAATATTAAATGTGATATTTGCATTATAAATCGTAATAAAAGCATTTATATAAAAATACGTAACACTATGAATTTTCATATGAAGCAGATAGTTATGAATATTCTGATATGTTAGAATTTGAAAAACATTTTATATTCATAATTACTTTACACCATCAGGCAAGAAATTTATATGACATCAAATAACGTAATGGGAAGCAGCAGCGGATTTGCAGACATTTCTAATAGCGGTGACTGAGCTTTACTCGTCATATTCTTGTTTAAATTAAAATTTTTTCATGTTCAACTTTTTCTCAAATTTCTAGAAATTTGAGAAAAAATTACTAGCCACATAGCCTTAATGACAAATTTTATATCCTGTCACGCTTAAATGTCCCAAAATTTTGATTTTTCAAAAAAATACACTACTACATCCTTAACTAAAAAATTTTAAGGCCAAATTCATCTTTATAGTATTGTAGTAATAAATGCACTAATTATAATATAGTACATAAATACAATTAATAAATGTTGTATGTAATTATTAATAATGTCATTATTTCAAATTAATTTATAATAATTGGAATATATAGGTAAGTAGGTATACGATCATTAAACAGTATGCATACTACACTTAACCACTCACTCTACGATTTGGGTAATTGAACAACAGCAGGTAACAAGGTCATTATAGCATTTAGACGTTACGGTCTATGCATGTTCTATGTATAGTACGATTTTTTTTAAATAAATCTGATTTAATATGTAAACAAGCATATATCGCTGTCTATGAATAACTTAAATATATCACAGTTAAATTTCTTAAACAATTTACGATGTATATATAATTTATTTACTTAAAGTTAATTAAAAAATTATCACCATAAAATGTAAAAATACAAAAAAATTAAGACGGAGCAGTGTTTCGCCAACTAACTAACTAAAAGTGAAGTAGTAAAATAACACTAAACCAAATTGTCAAATCCCTAAAAGTAAGTATATTATTTTGCAAAAATATCGCTAGTTAATATTTGCATATTACTTCAAAATACTCCTGCGTAAGTCACTATAAACTCTTTTTATTTTTCCAATTCCTTATAGCTGACTCAAAATAATAAAATTAAATATTAATCAAATATCAAGATCCTATATCGAGCCTATTTCATTATCATACTTGACGAAATACGAGTATATAAATAAATACCACACTTTTCGATTTCATAAATGTATTAAACAATAGTGTAAAATGGTGTTTTTTACAAGTAAATTATACTAATACTTCATTTTAGAGACAAGTTCTTAAATCCATTCGTTATCTCGATTTATTTGTATATTTACTTATGATTTAAGAAATATAAAGGTCTTCGTGGTCAAACATAATCTGGCAATTAGAACGTAAATATTGCTTACACGTCCTATCAAGGCCTCTCTTTAAACATTACACACACATTTAAAATTCCATGTTAAGGAAAATTTAGACTAAAAGAACAAAGAGCACAGAACAACCACATGTGGTCACAACAGCTACATAAGAAGAAAGGACTAAATACAAATAGCTACAAGAACTACAACCATGCTGGACAAACGTGTTGGGATGGAATCTAATCTGAGTTTTATATCTATTATATATATATTCTGGAGATGAAAGTGAGTGACGACTATTCTTACTGTGTGACACAAAGAGCCAAAAAGAAAAAGTATATGTACCCTTTTTCTATCCGTTATTCAACAATGTATAACGCTGTGTTAAGAGATACAAAGACAATACGTTTTTAGAATTAACTGCCAGTTATGCCAGTATGCCTACAGATAATTATGAAAACATAGAGTAAATAGCAAACCCCAAAAAACTGGTCGTGGCTACCATTTACTACAATAATTAGAGCAATTGAAAATGGTCGAGATCATTTAGACTAAAGACAGTAATATCTTACTTTAAATAATGCATATTCTACATTAATAAAAATGGATAGGTATCAAAACTTAGAAAGTAAATCACTAAATATAAACATAATATAAATACAAAGTAATTTTGAAATCCTATACAAGAAAGTTGGATCATGCAGTAGGTAATTGATATAAGTTTACAAGCTGTTGCGTTTTTGGTATACATTATTACCGTATTTTATTTAATATACGGATCCATTAGTTACGATCTGCTTGCTAAAGTAACACCATTTGTCAAGTTTATGTGTGTTTTTCTCATCTTTACTTTAACATTATAGAAAGTGTTTTAGGATAACATCAATTCTGAAGATGTTATAACTTCTGGGGAATAGATTATTCAAATTTTAATGGTGTTCTCCGACATATTCATGAGAGTTCAGCGATGTTACTCTTGTGAAAGTAGAATGTCACATTGTTACATACTTACTGTAATGTTCCAGTATTGATAACACAAAACAAATAATAAAATACATAAAAAAGCCCGAATTTATCCTACGTACGTAAAGTTCCAATAAATACAAACTAATTACCACTGAAAAGCACAATTAAAAAAATATCATTGTAGTTACGCAATTTACGTACCTAAGTATATAATTACTATATTCTTTTTCATGCACCCGGGTAAAAGTAGCCGTAATTAAAATTTTCTTCAGTGAATTATATATAAATTTTTGTAAAACTTTAATAGTTGTGTTAATTTGTTATACAACATCATGACATCCCATTAAAGTCCCACAGCTGAGGCTTGTACTCCCCTGAGAGGAAGATTTCGCTTACTACGTACAACCATGACAAGCGTGTTAGGATAGGATTTATTTAGCGTTTTTCATCTATTACCCTGGTGTATTCTTTTTTTGATACCTTAGTTACCTATTTCGATTCTGGAATTGAAAGAGATTGCTAGCTATTCTTACAATATTAGACAAGGAGACAAAAAAAAGAGTTATATCACATTTATTATATATTATTTTCAAAATTTTTCACAGTCATTTCGAATTGTATATACTCTGATGTTATTATTATAGTATCAGGGTAAATATAATAATATTATTTAAAAGCGTCGAAATATCGTGTGCTTATAAACGGTGTTTATCACCGTCAATGGTAAATAACCCTTTCATATAATGTATTCAACATATTACATATATCCTTCAATGACATTATACAGAACATTATGCACAGAACCTCTCCTCAGTACTTTATAATCACGTAAATATTCACGTGGATATTTACTTGCAACATCTGCAAGTATCTAAGTATTAAGAAATTCTTTGCTTTTTTACAGACAATGGCGCATTCGGCCACATTAATACTGCTCGGCGTTCTGGTGTCGCAAGTCTATACCGTAAGTAGGCACTCATTCGACGAACGATCGTTAACAATATTTAGTGCGAATATTGCTAATGATTGCGAATAACATACATTATAGGGGTAATTATGGAATATGTTACAGAAGCAAGTATTTTATAAAACAGAAAATCCACTATGTTTTTCCTATATGTTAATACGAAAATAAATGATCCGACTATTTACTATTTCCATAGTCTTTTAAGTTCGGTATCTTTTTATGAAATAAATAAGTAATAAAGTATTACCTTGTAAAGAGCTATTTCATATAAATACCGTATAAAATGTTGAAATAGGTTTACAATTTATTACTTTTCACCTATCAAAATGACTATAAATGTAGATAATAAACGTAGCTAGTTTTGACATATAACTTTATAAATATAATCCATGATTTAATAGCACGTATATAATATTTAGGAGGAGAAAAGACTGGATAAATACATAAAACTACCATTGTACCTAAAGAAAATGCACTAAAAATCTTTAATATTATGATGACTACGTTTTAACAAAGTACGAAAATACAATAAAAAATATAAAACGAACTAGACGTATACTGAAATACTAACTGGTACAGACTATGTAATTAGTTTTAACTTTTCTGTCGTCTTTTTAAATGCATTAACCGCCATCTTTTTATAGATGGCTCTTGTTCACAAAGCAATTATAATCACGGCGGGTAATGAATTTTTTTATTAGCCCATTTTCATGGCCTCCGGATATTCGAGAAAGTAAAAGGTAAAATAAATATTTATGGTTTGAAAAAAAGTTCAATGTTTACATTGAAAAATTTTTAGAAATAAGTTTTATACTTGAAAAAAATGTTAATCAGAAAATTTAGAAAGTCGTGTTCGGGGGTTCTATTTTCATGTTTACTTAAACTCATTATATATTAATATTCTCATTTTGAAATGTAGGTATCAGTGTGGTTGTCAACTCAATGCAAAAGAAAACTTTGCTGCAATTAAGATAACACGAACATATACATGTATATTTTGTATATTTAATATTTTATTTATCTTTTATGACATGTTTTATATTTAATAAAACCATATCGTGTTATTAGATTCCGCATATAATTCAGTAAATCTTTTCACTTTAAAGTTACATATAACTGCTTTTAGTGGAAAAATATATACAATTGGTTTTATTACTACATTATGAGAAATAGTCATACTAATTTCATATGTCGAATTTTATGTTTCGTACATTGACAATATAGACAGTGAGGCAATATACAAACTATATATAGTAAATAAGCCAAGGCTAATATTAAGTAAGAACCTTACACTCAATAGAGGATACTGAACATAGTGTTGCTTTATATCCTTTTTCTACTACTAAGTTTTAATTGCTTAATTTTTACCCTATATAAACTACAAAAGCACAGAAAATTGCAATATAAACATTCGTAAAATGCGATGGTCCGAGAAACAGTGACATAAAAAGCAGCGATCGGGAAACAGGAATCGTAAAGGTATCTGCAGAATGAATTGAGCACGAACCAACACACGTTTGGGCCTGAATAACAAAATGGGGAGTTAAGATTACCTTTTATGCTATGTTTCCGACCACACAAACTTTTGTATTGAGATGAATCACAGATTCGTTGTATGCAGGTGGTAGCCACAGTTCATGATAAAAGGGGTTCGTACTTCTATTCTTAGTTAAACGAATCTCTTGTTCTAATTTTTCTATGATTTATTATTACGTATTTCTAAAGTAATAATAAATCATAAAAAAGATATGCGATTACACGTCTAATATAGTAGACGCAGTGAGAGAACTATATATAAAAACAATAAACAAAAAAGACTTCTATTTCAAATGTTGATAAAGGAATATAAAAAAACTGCTGTTTGTATACAACATTTTTTATATAAAACTTGTTATATGTTCAAGTAGTAATTTGTTATTAATTTATGTAGTAAAAATTTAAAAGAACACACTTGTAATGTTAATCTTATTTTAAAACTAAAATTACAAATTTACAATAATATTATTTTCCATAGACGTGAATACGTACAGTACTTGTATGTCGCAACAATTACTGAACATAAAATAATTGCTCTGGGTAATTACGTGTAACCGTTACTCATGGAATCCACCATATTACTTAACAAACGTAAATTATAGTGAACAAAGTATGATACAATTAAGACAAAATTTCAAGGTATTTATATAATAGATTTTTCTGTTACCTTATCTACAAAGAATACTAAATGTACCTAAACTTTTTATAAAAAAAATAATTTGACTTCTTTTATGAAAAACGGCATCAAGCATTCTTCCATCTTCCATGAGACGCGCTCAAACTAAGTCCGAAACTCATAAATTATTCAAAAGCTAATAGAACTGATTTACCCAGTATTTCAAGCGAAAACTTGACATTAAAATTTTCAGATAAGTCTTTTTTAGGCACAAAAATCATTACTCTAGTATTTATTAATATAAAAAATGTACCTATATTGCGTACTTCTAAAGAAAAACGTGGTATCTACCATTATACTTATAGCGATACTCATTTTTTTTCTAATACTGTTTAGTATCATCCATCAAATATATCGACTGTGTGTCATGTAAAATTTGAGTCACAATTTCATCCTTCATTTCGTTTGACAGATGCTGAATAAATTAAAAATATGCTGTTGTTCTCTAAAGTACGAATTCAAACAAATCCATACAAAAGTCACGCAAAAAGGCTGCAATTAAAATTTATTGTAAAATAAAAAATTGCCTAAACGAATATATATTTAATTATGTAATAACATCAAAAATGGTAAAGCTTAAAGAAGAGGTTACATATGATGTACTCGTACAGTACAATAAAATTTCTGTTTACGTAGATATATTTTTATTGTTATATATGGCCCATATAATGAACTCATGTGAAAAAAATACCTACGAATATATGTGATAATAATAAAGTCCAATGGCTTCTTTGAGGAAAATATAGTTTTACTCAATCTTATAAGTTGTTGACACTTTCGTGATTTAGTTGCGATAATGTATATATATATATATATGCTTATATAGGCATTGTCACGTTACCTCAATCCCCACATTTACGAGGGATACCGTGAGTTGAATCATAGTTCTTGATATTAAATGGTGTCCATTATTAAGCAGCTTACACAATAGAGAGCTATGTTTAGAATGATGTATATTCGATTGCCACGCGCCGTTATCTCGCTCACAATAGGAAATCCGAACCGTTGTTTAACTCACCGGCGAATTTACGATAGGTACTATTTTGACAGCTTAAACGAGCTCTTACGAAACAATACAGCAGAGTTTGTTTGCGATATATCAAAGAGACCTAAGATAGGCTTGTTGTCATGTCATAATATGCAGGTTGAAATTATTAATTAATGATTAATTGACTGTGTTAAACTTGTTTATAAAAGTAGCTTTGTAACACAAATTTATAAACAAGTTCATGTAAAAATCATGTTTTAAATTAAATGCTTAAATCCCTTAACAATCTTTATTTTATTGATAAAATATTATCTATAATGTATTATATATCCAATAATAACATTTAAATAATATTTCAGGATAAGTTATTGTAATAAATTCACATTCAAAATAATGTAAGTTTAGGTAATATCAGAAACAAATTTATATTCTCCATATTAATATTTCACAAGTAAATTCGAGAATAATAGGTCTACAAAATATCTATATCCTATCTAATCCTCTATTTCATGGGATTCAGATTACATCAAAATTTGATTTTGTGAAAAATAACCCTTCCTATACAATTTCGTTGTTACTAACCGAAGACAAGATTTAAAACTATAAAAAAAATATTTATATTCAAAATTTATTCTGTTTAAAGTCTGTTAAAAGGAATCGCAATTTATTCTCGTCTTTTATTACGACGAAGTCTTAATTTTGTTGCATTCAATTTTATTCTGAAACTTACTAGAGCTGAGGAATAAAAGTAAACTCATATAATTGCAGTTTCATTTCTATATATACTACGTAACTGTTCTATATAAGTATTATTTAACAACATGACGATAATAATACGAGTAAAAATTAACATTTTATTTAAATTTCTTCCTTTTGCTTTTAAAGAAATAAAATGAAAAATCATTTGCCCTGAAGAAACATGGCGTCACTTTAAGGATTTTCTTTTGATTGATAATAGAAACTGGATTATGTGAAGAGGCGAGGAAAATGTAATTTATCAGGGTAATAAAAACAAATAAATTCAATAAACGCTGACTATCGAGTTATCAAATGGCCTTTTTATGAAATCGTAAACGAATATACGTTTCAGAATTATTTAATTACTATTCATTTAGAAATAAATAGTAATAGAGGAGGTACAGGACCATCGCCGTGGACGGCTTTGCTACGTTTTAGTAAAGTACCCACAAATAGTTTAATTATTTATACACAATAGCGGTCGTAATTATGAATTCACTACACATTTTTACTTATATTGAGATTAGCCATTTAAAATTTATAAATAAAAGTAATAAATTAACAAAATTTTCACTAGTAATATAGCCAATCATATTACTTTCTGTTACAAATTTTACAATTTACATTTATATTAACAATATTTTTGCTTATTCAAATTTAAACAGACAGCTAAAACTAAATTTAATGAAATGTGTAATAATACCCTCATATATATTATACCATACCCAATTATGTAGCCATAACAATTTTTTCACTCATCCTTTCGTCTGTTAATATCAAACCAGATGATGAAAAGGATAGTATAATATCTTACACCTTTTTTTCTATTTAAGTAAAAACTTGAAGTGATAAATAAGACTAACGTTTATTTTTCAGGCACCCCAGCTAATTACATTCAATGATGGGAAATTGGGAGTTAATTTTGGAGGATACCATGCAGCTGTTGGTATTGGAGGATTAGGTACTTAACTTAATATATATTATGATATTATACAACTGTTAATCATCATCATCATCATAATCATCGCAGCCCGGAAGACGTCCACTGCTGGACATAGGCCTGTTAATATATATAATAAATTCGATTATTTTGATAAAACAAAACACAAAATCAATTAACTGACAAATAATTACCATCACGTTGTGAAAAACCCATAACGTCAAACCTATCACTTTATGTGTCTATCATTGTCAATCAAAAAGGACGTTATTATGTCCTGTCACAGACACAATGATTCATTCCCAAGAAATAGAAATGACATCAGAAACAAAAGACATGCGTTTATGAAATTTATTCTGAACAATAATTTGAACCTTCAATTTTAAAAATGGTTTTGAACCTATTAGACGTATAAGATCACAGAATATACAAAAGTCGACTTTAAAATGTGGTGATACATTATTATTACTTGAGAAGCATCTGTCTTATTGTATTGATTTAAGAACATGAAATACAGTGTATTATTTCTTTCGAAAGAGAAATTGACACTGTCTTTTGGAGCATTTTTCGTTAATTGGTTCATAGGATGTGCATATTCTTATTTCATCAAGACATTTAGAAAAAACTTGAATGCTGAATATAGATTTTTTTCAGGTACTAAAGGAGGAGCAGGCGGTGGCCTCTTCGCTGAAGCTGGAACACCTTATGGACAATCAGCAAAAGCTGGGTTAGGTGGAGCAGTTGATTCTAAAGGAGGGTCTGGAGGTAAGATCTTTTAGTTTGCCTTAGTCAAATTTTATATAATTCACAGGGTTGAGTTTAATCATGAATACATTATTATCATTATTTCTGACGAAATTATTGCAAAATAAACATAACAATACCTCAGTCTTTCAAAGTTTTAACAAAATATATCGATATACATTAAAATGTACAAATATATTATACAATTTTCATTGTATGTAGTATTGTAGAGATTTGTGGTACCAAATTTTATCAATTTAAACGCCCTTGGGAACTATACCGGGAAAACCGGAGAAAGCACAATAGATTTCATTAATTGACTCTAATTAATGTTGTAGAAAGGCAGAACATACTCCCCATTTCAAGTAAAGTAAATCTAAGATCTAAGTAAATTATTTAATCTCCTTATACCTCACATTGTTAATTTCCTATTATAATGAATATTTAGAGGTACACATGATTATTATAATATTATTTTGGTAAAATTCGATGGTAGTATCATATGAATTAATATCTCTCTATGCAAACAATATTCTAATACGTCTTGTTGCAACGTGAATGATTTATAAATATTCAATCACTTTATAAATTAATTTGTAAATTAACAAATATATGATGATGAGAATTGTATAAAAGAAAATGTACGGATGTTTTCAGGAGGTTTATATGCCGGCGCAACTGCAGGTGGCAATGTAAGGGCTGAAGCTGGTCTTACTGGAGGAGTTCAAGCAGACAAAACAGCTGGAGTTGGCTATGCTTCAGCTCAATCTGGAAACCATATGGCGGCATCGGGTTTGGTAGGTGATAGAGTTGAACTAGCAAGGCGAAGAAAAGAAGAGAAACGCAGGAGAAAGGAGCAAAAAAAGCAAGCTAAAAAAGCAAAAAAAGATTAATCAATTTCCCAGTTTAATTTTTTGTATCTTTTCAATTACTAATACTCATTTTACATGCTTGTATCAAATAATATTCTCATTTTTTTTATTAAAATGAAGTCTGATAGATGTTGTTATGATTAACTTGATTTAAAACCTGTACTGAAATGTCTTTCAAATTATGATGTAGCAACCAATATCAGAATTAATAAAGGTACAGTAGCCTAATTTCTAGCGCATGTGCTATCACTATTCATGATTCATTACGCAAAAATCTATAATGCTGCAAATGCATGAAGCTTGTCTTAAAAATACATATAAATAATCTAACGTTTTTTTTAAAAACGAATCTATTTTACAAGCACTTGTGTCTTCACTTATTTTATTTTTGAATACTTTTGTTTGCGGCATGTGGCACTCATTATGAATGAACTATCATTATTGCCATGCATCTATAATTTGTTACTTATACATTTTTTTGTATTCTAATACAAGTAAAATCACAGGTAGGTGACTCATCTGCAAATGGAGGATCAGGATACATGTTTTCGGGCACTAAATCTTTTGGAGTATCCAGAGGAACAGTAAAAGAATCCGATCTTGCTGTCCAGCCAATAGAAGTTTCAAAACCTGTTCAGAAAAAAGTTCATAAAGAATTCGACTTTGATGCTGCTAATGAAGTTAACTTTGTAGCATTAAAGGATGCTCCAGTTAATACTGACACAGATGATGAAAATGTAAAGACTGACGTGCAGCCTGCAGTTGCTGTCAAGGAAGTGAGTAAATCTTGTGATGGTAAAATTAATGTATAGATTATTCTAGTCATTGTTTTATTAGTATAGAATAACACTTAATTGTTTCATAACTATTTTACGATCTCTTCTCATAAGAGTAGGATTTAGTCTACTATATACATGCTATTTAGCGTACTTTGGTATATGATTTATTTTAGATTACTACTTCACAATCGCATATTACATCGTTCTGGAGTTGAAAAAAATGTTTTGTTTGTTTAATTATTTGCAAAAATATTTACATGTATAACCACGATGTATACATAAATATTACAGATATATGTACCATCTCGACCTCAAGTAATAGAGAAACATATTATTCATACTCAGTACAAACCCCGACATCAGTTACGTAAGAATGCTTATATTGGAGGGTTCCTTGGTGGAGAGGTCCAACCTGCACCGGTAGTATTTCAAACTCAACCAGCTATCGCAAGGAGAATCGACGTGGGCGTTGATGCAGCTGCTGATGCTGGAGTTTCTGCAGAAGAATCCGTCAATGGAGGTGCTGGAAACCATGGAGTATACACAAAACAAGTAACTTTCCAAAGAAATCCGGACTTCTTTGCTGACATTTTTAATGTAAGTATAATACTATCATATATAGCATATTTTGTATTGTAATTTAAAATTATAATTATTCATATAATTATTTTTATTAACATTAAACTAAGTATCACACACACAACTGTGCGACTTAAATTTAACTAACTATTATCTTACCACGAAATCTATGTAATTTTCTTTTAACTACCTATATAATGGCAAAGAAGCTAAAAAGTAAGAATCGGTGAGAGCAAATGGAACAGCAAAGTAAAATAACTTACAGATTTCACTTAAAATAAACTTATAGAACTTCTATATTATTTCAAATATGTGTGTATTTAAAATTAATGAATACTGACTTGGTTTAAACTATATTCAGCTCTATTATTATAATTCAAAGCACAATAAAGTTCGCCTATTCATTATAGAGTAAGAGTTTGAACTTTCTGTTCAATTCATAACTTGTGAATAGAAATATGCTTATTGAATCCTTTACCTCTATTTACTAACATACAATATAAATTGGACATTCAAGTCAATATGGAAACAAATAACATTATTTGGCTTAAATAGGAGGTAAAAATAATTCACTATATTCTTAGTTATTACATATGTGTATATGGATAATATGGAAACTTTTACATATTACAAATTTATGTAGAGTATGTATTGACCTCGATGTCGTAATAGTTTTGATCATTTAATTTACATATATTTAAAATTTAATATACTGTCACGGTTGTAATTTCCACAGATTCCCATTTCGGCCCTGAAAGCAGTGGGTAATTTCCTTACTAATACTGCCGGAAGCACCAATGTTTCCGTTCAGAAAACCGGCTCTTTGCAAGCAGGTGCTTACTTTGTGTAATAATAATACATATTAGAATTAAGTTTTGTACAACGACAATAATAAAATAATTAAACACTAATGCAATTTCATTTCTGTTGTGGCAAGTAATTTATTAAATTTGTGATTGTCATAAATCTCGATCTTATATTTAGATCCACATAAAAATATTTATGCACATTTTACAGCTCTGATAACCTTGAAGCTCGCCTCTGTAGGGAATACTCGAGAATAATCTTAACGCTTTCGTTCCTCTCATAATTTTGATGATATTTTTATCTTTTAGATTTTATTTTGTATTTGTTTTTTTTTTGTACCTATCGTGACTTAACAACATGTTTCACAAACTTGTTAAGTACTATATTATCACTTATTATCTGAAAAATGGTGATGTTAAATATTAAACCACAATTTAATTTCTGTATTGAAACTAATGTTCTTATATCTCTGTAAAATGGTACTTACTATGTTTTTGGACCAATATAAACAGATATGAGGAAAAGTTTCCGTCATGGTGCAAAGCTGGATGCAGTAGTTAATATTGTTGCTGTCTTACATGTTTATTATTTTTCGGTTCTAAGAGTGAAAAATAATAGGTAATTAAATTGAAAAAAGATGTGATGTTACTAGTTATTGTAATTCAAGAGCAGAAGTGTGAGGTCTCTGGTGTCGTTAGTGTCCATAGATTGCGTTAGCTGTTACCTATCATGTTTAAGAACATCAAGCTTAATTATTTCACGTCTATGTGGAAGTATATGTATGTCAACACAAAATGAGATGTCAGTTCCATGTCAGTAACAAAATCAACGACACCGGTATAAGTTACAAGTTATATTAAGAATGAAAAGATTGACAGCTGATCTACTAGTCTAGGTAGACTGTTTTCTTCTATTATTTCACCGCAGGATGTAATAGTTCCATCACTCATTAGTTTTGCAATTAGAAGCATGTCAGTAATATACACTTTATAATAACCTTATTAAAGTAGCATCTCATTACTGCATGACACATCTACTCTACTTGCCTCCATAAGCATAGACAAGTGCTCGTTTCATCTTCTTCTAGTTCCATCTATATGCATCGCATGTTATTTAATTTTTAGTAACATTTCTTTTTTCACCTATTGTTTAATTTCTGTAACAGATTCTGATACAAATTCATCGAAGAATACCCCGGTATCATCACTTTCATCATCGGATACGGAGATCACGTTACAGGCACCAAATGTATCCCAAGTTATTGACGATATACTAGCTGTAAGTTCATATTCATGCTTAAAAATTTTACCAATCATACCATTCAACCACACATTTTATTTTCAAGTATTTATTTATAATATATTAGTAGTTAGTGTCTAATATATCAGGATTTTTATAATATATAAATATATGCCTAATTTCTATTTATTGAATATTTTATGTAGTAACAAATATTATTAGAATAATAATACGTAATTAGAATTTTAGATTTTGCAGGTTATTGGTAAGTAAAATTATTACTTGGCCTTTATTGAAGTACTAGAAAAATATGCAATTGATATTGCATATTGCATATTGATTTGAAGATAGAAGTACTAATGGCTCATTAACAATAAATAAGTGAGTACATGGTATGTATTTATCAATAATTAATAAAACTGTACAATAAAGTAGAAGTAACTTAATTAATTTAAATAGCGAAGATCGAAGATCGAAGATCAAACATACTGTTGCACAGTATGTTTGAACAGAAAATTATTGCAATAGATTTTTTTTTAAATTATTATGGCAACAGAAGACGAATTAAAAGTTACGTTCAAGCTTATTGTCATATTACAACTGTGATCCTATAAAAAAAAAAACAAATATATACATACTCTATATAATTTAAAGCATATGTTGTTTGAGATAAGAATTGATAAGCATATCTCAATTATTCACTGATTTATATTGTTTTATTTTAGTTCAAATAAATATAACATTAATTCGAATACTACATGCAAATAATTATCCTGCTTTTAAGAAATTTAATATTGTGTGAAAATGGAAGTGCAAAATAATTATCTTACTTCTAATCTGATAATAGAGAGAGCAACCGCTGAAAGTCCTACTTAACAATCAGTCGTCTGATAGTGTCTTAATTAGCTACTTACCTTACTAATATTTTCATGACAACCTGAAATGATTATGCTTATTATTTCAACATTAGTATGATTGCACACTATTGCATTCATATCAAATGGCTGAGGTATCTAATCGATATCAAAATAATTTTTCAATCAAAATATTTTTGTAATATTCACGAAAACTACTACTTATTTGTAGAATTGCTATTGTCAATATATCAGTAATATAGCTGTAACAATCTCGAACGTAACAAAAGCCACAAAAAATAGCAGTCCGGAGTGGATGGATTACATCTTCTCCTAAAAAATGGGGAAAATAAATTGCGCGTCACATTGCTACGAGAATTCATTTGGTAAAGTACACACAATCTGATGTTTAAAAACACAATGTAGCGAAATGGATATGTATCCAAAAGTAATAACCTTATAGCGGTTATTATTTTTGTAAAAGTATTTTTTGTATTATTTGAAACTATCGTCTTTTCCATTATAGATTCCCATTAATACACTGGGAGCTGTGAATAAATTTTTGGAGAACAACGTACCAGCTAGAAGAAAAGTACAGGTAATATAATACACTATATACATTTTTACAATTCTGCATTTATAAAATAATGTTATACATTTTAAGTCATGTTGCAGAATTGTAAAATGGGTATTTCGAAAAAAAATTGTAGTAAGACAACTTATTATTAAGCGACCCGTCTATCAGGTGGATCGCTATAATTTAATAATTATAACTTATGATTCTCCTATGATGATCTCTTTACCAGGGACATTTGTTCATTTAAGCATAAGATCTGGACTCGTCCAGTAATGACCCGAATAACGAGAGTAAATTGAAATTTATCAATTTCAACCCTCACCCGGTCCTTCCTAGTATATATAGTATCAACAAACTTAAACAACGCGATTCATAAATGAATATATTTTTTTTGTGTATCTCTCATACAATGTTGCCAATTCTATATATAATTACATATTATTAATTTCCATAGGTCAGCCAAAACGGAACTAATGAGGCACCAAGAGCTAGATTGGGACCACACGCGAGAAGACGAGCAAACAAGCAAGTTGTGATTATTCAAGAAAAGGAGTCCCCCGAAAACAAAGAATAACTGTATTAATATTAATGTATGTGCATTATATAGATATATTCTATTAGTACAAAATATGTATACAGTACATAATTTACTGTATTAAAAATGAGAGGCATTTTATTGTAAATATATAATATTCAATTACGTTAATAAATGTGTAATATTAATTGTTTTCTTTTATTGCGATACGTGTCTTTCATTGATTTTGTTAGGAGATATCATCTACTACAGCATTAGTAAATTTCTATCTACTAAAGTATGTTTAGAATATTACACAAATTGTTATTACATTATGTATCTATGCATGTAATACACAATTTAAAATACATCAGTGATCATTAGTCTAAATGACTTATAACAAGATTGGTTATACCTAAATCATAATAATATAATATTATTGTTATACTTGGATTTGCTTACATTATTCAATTTACTAAAATCGATTCAGATTCTGTCGTAATAAATAGCCAAAAAATAGAATGGAACCTTATACTTAACTAGTAATTGTTATGTAACAGTCATTCCTAAAACAAATATGATTTGGAACTAAATATATCTATTTATATTTCGTACCACAGTACCACAGAGTACCTATTCTTTGTTTTCTATCCCCTATATCTATAACCACTGTCCATAAGTCAATTCTAACTTCTATATTCATAATATTTACTTCAATAAAAAGAAAAGTTAAACACATACAGACATTATAAATTGTAAATCTATAACATAATAAAAGCTAAATATACTCCACTCTGTATATAAATGGAGTTAAAAATAATATGTTTATAATAGCTGCAAATAGAAATATAATGAGTGCAAAAGCATTATTGTTACTTGTTTACTAAATTTTGCAAGCTACAGATTACTACAAATATGACTAAAATATTTGCATACATATTATTAGTTATTCATTTCGAGTATCTAATTGAAGTATTTGGTTACAAAACCACAGTTGAAAGTGTAGAAAAATGCCAAGATGTGGTAGAAAATAGAGACAAAGTTGTAGTTAACATAGAAGCCTACAATAAAAGTGGAAAATTAATCATTAAAGGATATGGTGAAGTCAAAGAAGATATTCAAGGTTACTTATGGAGATTAAAAACAATTGTTGAACACCCCAGTGAGCATACAAACCAAGTTGTATTCGATTATAAAGGACTTACGTGTAAAAATATTTTAATCAATCTTGTCTTGCTCGCTTCTAGAGTTAAATATGACAAGAAAACATGCTTATATAAAAAAGGAACATACTCATTCGATAATCTAGACCTTTTGAAGTTAGAATCAGCTGTATCCTTCATACCTTTAAGAGAAATGGGAGTGAACCATTTGTATTTAAGCGCTTATAATGGAAACGATATTGTATTTTGTTTTCATGCAAGAGTCTTGTTCTCTTAAAACTAATAATTTGTTTACACTAAAAAATCAATCACTCAAGCATTTCAAAATGTCTTAAAATTAAAACAAAGGCAATTTATTCGATTTATTTTAGAATAGTAAATTATGTTGCTTATTAATATTACTGATTAAAGTTCTTGTATTTTATGTACATATCTATTATTTTTTGCAGTACATACGTATCATTTATGAGTGTTTCTCTATAAATTTTTACTTGTTATAACTATTATTTTTATTAAACCTGACGGATTTCGTAGTTGTCCTTGTCATAATCTACAGCAGTAGAGTTGACTTAATACAAAGTTCGATTTTATTTAATACATTCGATATAATAATTAACGGAATTCCCTCTGATCTTATCTAATATGTAATAAAAATTTATAATTACATTTCTAAACTAATATTAAAAAATAAATTATACTTAATAATTGCCTGATTTTGTTTAATTTTTACATTTCCTTCATATAATTTTCATTGATCAAATAAAAAACTTATAATTTACAAAACTCATGAAACTCAATAGTTAGTAGTTTTATATGTATAGATAAAATAGAGTATTAACATTGTGGTCATACCAAATATAATAGAGGATCCTTTAGTCCTTTGAGGATTTGATGGTATATAATATCAACTATATAATGCTATTTACTAAATCCCTTTTTTTGAATAAGAACATTATTGACAAGTGAAGGTAAATCGATCAATATTTATGTAGCAGATATTTAAAATTAACGTTTTTAATGACCAATAAGTATGCCTATTTTTATCTTTATATTTGTACTCATTTTTTAGTACTTATCATTTGTCATATATAATAGCAAACAAATATATTTTTTCAGTAATGAATTCCTATAATATGATTTTACCAATGCATACATAATATCTACATATAAAAAACAGATCCTCGTCGACACAGAGGTTTCCACGTTCCTATGTGTGTCAAATTATATTATACTTACTCATTACTGAAAATTACTTTAAGCAAACTTACATGATTAGTACAGACTAATCTTTACATATTAAAGTATAAAGTAATCGGTATTATGTAATTATTATATAAACTTTATTATTAAAAATATTCAATAAAATAAAATACATTTACTGATACCAAGAATAATATTATCTATAATAGTATATCTGCAGGGACAGTAATCGTTACTTCGTAGTTGGAATATAAATGGCCATAAGACGGTAACCACAGTAAAACTAATAGTGGCTTATCTCCTAAAATACTATCGAAAGCAGAATTGAATGCAGATTAGTAACAAACCCAATGGTTTGCCAAAGTACAGGAATTTCAACTAAATTAAAATAAGAGGTTTCCAGTTCCCAGCCGATGTTGACATAAGTACGGACCCTCGTTAAGTTGCTACACCTCTAATTAAATTAAGAACCCTGAATCATTAACCGAAAGAGCTTGTAATCTCAAATCTACTTGTGGTGTGTCTGGTTTTCGAGATCACAATACTAGTCCCAAAAACGCGTTTCCATTTTCTCCCAATTTAATCAGAGAAGCAACATTTATTCGACGATTGTGACATTTTCATCAAGGGAATACTCAGTGATTGAAGAATCACTCTTTCAATTTATTACATAATAATAATTATAATAAAAGAAGTAATAAGTGACTTTAGATGACATATATAACAATAATATAACGGCTACTAGTTTTAAACTAAACTAATCTTGTACTGGTTACTAGATATCTTATTTTAATAGATACACAATCTTCATACAAACAGTACAAGAATAAAGAAATTTCACAGTAAGAAAGATACGTAATCAAAAATGTTTATAATTTTCTCCACCCATCGTTAACAACGAGCTACTTTGAACCTACCTCATATCTGAAAGTAATTTGTAATATTTTTTTTAAATATTGGTATGTACCTATATGTAAATCTGTTAATAGATCATAATAATATAAGGCTTTACGTTCCTCACAAGAATAATTAATAAGAGTTTAATGTGAAACTTGATTATTAATTAAAATTAGAGAGCATGGGAGCCACGATAATTCAATGATATTATAAGCCATGGAACTATCTCTTCCGTGATTATATTGTTTGAAGTTCATTACGTAGGGAAGCAAATTAAATTAATATTGATAAGAGAATTATTCTTGGGGCTTTAATTATTTATAAAAACATAAACTTGTACTCATGGTGTCATCTACTATACAAGAAAAAAATTCTTAATGCAATCTGGGTGTTCCCTAAAGGAAATACTTAGTTCACCTCAAGTTTAATTACTCTCTACTCTCAAGCACTAAAATATTTAGTTTACATATTTACGTCGGTAAGAATTTACAACAAGATATTTTAATTAATCTGACGTAGAAATCGACAACTTTACGTTCCACATCATGAATTAATTATTCAGTTTGTGATAATATTTAGTTATGTTAGCTCAATGCTAGTAATGTGAAATTACATTATCATTGGCAACAGATATAGAACTTGAAAATCAAATAATACCGACGTACATAATTACACATAGCTGGTTACTTGAAACATTAATATAATTGAAAAAAATGCTGTATAATTTAATATATTAATGACAATTTTGGAGACTTTAATTATTAATTAAAAATATATAATTATTTTTAATTAATAATTAAAGTCTACCACGAAATTTAAATCTAAATTATGTATTATACACATGATTATTTAGCCCATCAACATTTCAATCCGATGCTGACATGGGAACTCTTTGCAGATTATCACAATGTTCGCACAAATGAATCTAAATACGTCATATGGAGCACGTATTTAGATTCATTTGTGCTTTTTTGGTTTGTTTGGTTGTTTAGATCTGCACCGAACATATATTCGCTTGAATGTATAAAAATTAATTAATTATCCAACATTATGTTTCGTTTCGTAATTATTTAATGTGGTTTTCATATAGATATTTTTAATTAAAACTTCCTTACGGAACATTGCTTTAAACTTTTTACATTTCATACATTGTTTTCAAATCTCCCGTTAATTCCTAACGTTACTTTGTTACATCTTTATTTAGTATAAGATACCTACTTCTCTCAACACGTAATTATATATTTGAGGAAAGTGTGACGAAATTCCTTATGGAACGAAAAGAGTTGCTTTTTGACCTATTTCAAAAAGTAACTCTTTTCGTTACATAATTACATAAGAATTCGTAATATCTACAATATTCGTAATATTGTATTATAAATTCAGTGACATTTCTTGTAATATGGTGGATTTTTGTTGTTCAACTTTCTTTAACTTTAAATAAGTTTTAAATAGATTTACAAAAGCCTAACTTTTAAGCACAATTGAAGAAGGGAAAAGGAGATTGAAAGAAAATACAACTCAAATTATTGTAGCCACAGTGAACGCTAATTGAGTTTTTATTACAATTCTTTTCAATAGACAAATGCGATGAGTTTCATTATGTCTTTATATACACTCTTTAAAATAAAGAAACCAAATATAAATTCGTACATTTGTCGAATATCAATATTATTATATATACAAGTCAAACATTTATTTAGCGGTTAAAATTCCTTGAATGATATGAACGTCAATATAAAAGGTTTTATTATACATCGATTCTCAGTAAAGTCACTTATATTCTTGAAGAATAAAATTTATTATCTTCAAATGCAGGTACTGTGTGATTTTGCGTACGTGGATACCTTAGAAGCAAATGGAATGTAACACGAATTCTCGCGAGGTGATCGGTCGGTCGATCACATGTGTAACAATGAGCAAAAGACAGCTACATTGTATACCAACAAATCAGGGAAACTTCTTCAACATTTAAAAATACATATAATACAATCTATGAGTGTATCTCTTCTATATCACGTGTTTACATTAAACTCATTAACGATCTTAAATATACATTGGAATAGCATACAAGCTGAGATGCCTTTATTATTATATTAGGTGAGTGACAACTTATTAACAGTAATGCGGACATCAAGTCATGTTTTAGTACCCGTAACACCCCATATGCGTTACGATTTCGAGGAAATATCATACGTTCGTATTTCACATATGTTTCTCACGCTACAACCAGAACGGATTTCAAAACAAGCTCATTGGAGGCTGCAATAGGTCTTTGTAACACAAAGTACAAAGTCGTTTGTATGAAATACACATCCTTAAGTAGTTACAGAAGTTATTAAGGTCTAATACCCATAACACAGCACTGTGCTTAGCTTGGGACTAGATAGCGTTATGTGAATTGTCCAGGGATATTGTTATTATATAATAATAAAATACTGCAACTGTAGGTGTAATACTTAGTTGAGTAGTACAATACAACAATCACGAATAATTTAGACACAAGCGTGTCATTGGTGGCCGATCCCAAAAGCCTTCAAACCGTGTGGTCTATTGTCGAGAACAACAGAATTATCATTTTACACGCATATTAGACCATTTTCCGTAGTCACGAATCACAGCAAATACCCAAACATTTCCATGCGACTTGATAGCTAGAAAATTAGATCAGCTCGTCCCAGGGGAGAATTAATTTTGGACCCTAATCAAACTTGTCTGAACTTGGTTGAAGTCAGTTAAAGTTGGACTATAATATACTTTACACATAAGTATTACTACATGGTATACATGTGTATCAGAATTTATACTAAGATATCATTTATGTCAGCCTGACTTATGACCACCTAGAGTAAAATTAATCTTATAGTATATAACAATTACCATATTAATTTCCAACAAAGTTATAGTAAAATCTAAGCCTGTATAGATTATCAACACACTTGAAAAATCAATATCAATACACTTCTTTCTTAGCAGTTGAGTAATTTTTTTTTATGATATGTAGTATCTTTGCTAGTTCTGATTTGATTTGAATATTTTAGTTAAATAAATAGTTCACAACCTAGTCTCATAATTTTATTAAGATTTAATTAATAACATACCTACAAACTGCCCATATACAGGAGGAGAACCAAATATCTAAGAGACTAATTTATAGTACATAAAACAAAATATTATAAAATTAATTTAGTTAGCCAATTACTTTTTATTTAATTTATTAATATTTTATACGGTGCTTACAAACCAGTATTTCTTATACCTACAGTTTGTAACGCTACTGAGTATATTTTTTTATAAAACGGCCGGAGTATCGTATTGTACTTACTTCAAATGCACTGTTAACTGTCTGTTATAATGATTTATTGTCCATTATTTACACTAATTCGACAAATACATAAACAGTGCACTTGAGATTAGTATAATAGTTCCTGTAGCAAACCCAGTCAATTGAGCTTTTATAGCGTGTTGTTTCTTATTCTCATTTCGTGCCTTTTTGTTGTATGTACTCTAATAATTAAACAGTCTATTAAATAAATTTGAAGAATAAATTGTGACAACCAAAAGTCAAAGAATATAATTAATAGATGTGTTCAAAGCAAAACAAGCACAACAGCATCGCATACGTGTCAAGTATTAGTATATACGTACATAAAAAATAAATATGAACAACGATCGACGTATACTGAAGCGACGTTATTGAGTTCTATGGAGTAAACAGATATAGTTAATAACTCAGCATATAGCTATATAACTTACATACGTTTACTTTACCTTTACACACGTAGCCGAATATTGTACTATTTTATAAATATTGTAGGATTAAATCTCGAGCAGTACTGACTGTTTTTTTTAATAATAGATGCTTGTCATAAATAAAAATTTTAACATCTACTCTGACTTGATAGTATCCTAGTGTTATATAATATTTCACTATATTTTCTATAAATAAAGTTAATCTAGTTAGGAATAATGAATTCTTGTAAATAATAACATAGAATTAAGAATCATGAGTTTACCGCCTACATCTGTGTCTATTTTATTAATAGTTATTTTCACACTGAAGTACATAGTACGTCTATCTGTCTTAGTATAGTGAATGACACAATAAAGAATACAATGTGTTCACTACTATATTCATTTGATTACTAAGTTGTCTAAAAAATGTAACAGTTATAGACTTTAAAAAGTATGGTACATTGGTTTTATCCATTTTAGGTACCAAGCAACTTACTTTGTAAGCTGCGTTTCAGTTTTGGGGTACAGATTAGACAGTAAAATTACAGGATAAGAAGCATAACATCTTAATCTGCGGGAATGACATGATATGAATGATAATATGATATTCATAGTACTGTTGCTATTCCTATATTTAGGCGACAGTTACTTCTTAACTCCAGGTAAGCCGTTAGTCCATTTGCTATTTCCATTACATAATGCTCACTATTTCATAGTACAAAGTAAATAAAAATCTAGAAATAAAATGCTGTACATAAGTATCAGCTTATCCAGCATGATAACAGTTAGTTAATATCACCCACTCATGATGAGAGCCGTGCCCTGCAGTTATTGGGTTGTTATGGTATAAAAATTAAGAGAAATTTAGATAACGCGTTTACAAGATCTGTATTTACTTCACTATTAGACAAACAAGCAAATATATAAATTAACGGCTTAATATTATTTCAGATAAAGTCATAAGTTGTCTAGAATTTCGATCTGCAATTTAACTCTAAGAATTTTTCTAATTCTTTTTTTTTTATACCATAGGGGACAAACGAGCACGCGGCTCACCTGTTGGTAAGTGATTACCCATGAACATCCGCAACATCAGGGGTAGTGCATTGTTAGCCTTTTAAAAAGGAATAAGCTCTTTTCTTTATGGTTTTAATATCGTATCGGTTCAGAAATACCATTGCTGGAAGGTGATTCCACAATGTAGTTGTGCGTGCCAAAAAATTTCAGAAAACCGCACCGTGAAGAACTGCCATTCATCCAGATGATCAAGATGGTATATTAGTTTCTGGCGGCTGGTACGGTCGTGAAACTCAGCAGCTGGAATTAATCCGGACAATTCCTCAGAACACTCCCCGTGATATATGCGGTAGATAATGCACAGAGATGCAATATGTCGCCACAGAGCCAATGAGTCGAGTCAGTCACAATTCTTTAAGGTATTTCTTTAAAAAAAACGTTATTAAAAATAAAAGTACTATCTACTCTGAAAACTCTTTCGAATGGCACTTCACGCCAACAATATACTGAGTTTCTACTCAGTTCCGCCCACACATTTGTATTATTACCAAAATAAAAATAGATTTTTATAAGATGTTGTTATTTCACATCAAAATCTAACAAAAGATGAAGATCAAGACGGTTACGTGGGAATTTCAACTCTTTATTATATCATTTAGAATTGAAAACGAAACTCCTACTTACTGCCTATATGCTCTAAATGTACCTGCTAATAAAATTTATACTTCATTGTCAGACTTTCATGAACATAAATCATGTAATAATCCCTATTCACAATCCTACAATTCATTATCTCTTAATAGCCGAAACAAAGTCCCATAGGGATCAAGGCACATTCACGTAATATTGGTTCTAATTTCATATAATTGAGTAAATCTGTTATAAGATTTATTGAAATTAAACTTAACTTTAACTATTATATTTATAAACTAGCTACGCATGGGTGTACATGTATTATACATATAAACCTTCCTCTTGAATTACTCTATCTATTAAAAAAAATCGCTAAAAATCCGTTGCGTAGTTTTAAAGATTTAAGCATACATAGGGACAGACAGGGACAGCGAATTTGTTATAATATAATAGTTTAAACTATATAATGATGAAGGAGTAACCTAGTATATAAGATTTTCAAAATTATAATAATTTTAACCAACTTGCTAAATAATTTTAAGTAATAATACATTTTACAATAATGTCTTGCATAAAATATAAATACTTATTCATAAATGTATATAATATAGTCAAAGAAATATTTAATTCTTTATACTTCAATTTTATAAATTATACTAGTATACGGTGAACTTATGTGGCCTGGATTTAATATGTTCTCTTTTTCTATTCGCATAATGCAGAATTTCCAGAATTCATTGCACAAAATAAATCAGGAATACGACCAACTGCATAGAAATGAGCATTTATTTCCAAATTACTTTCAGAGTACCTACTTTATTTTGAAACTAGTTGCCTATCCCAGTTACGTCCGAATATAGTAATAAAGAATATGGGTTGAAATCTTCTTTATACGAGACAGTATTTTTTAAAAGTTGGTTTCATAAACTAAATTTTCAAATACATTCTATTATACAATCACCACATCACACGCCTTGACCACATCAAATGTAACTAAAGAGATAGAATGCATATATAATCAATATTTAGAAGAATTGTTTGATATGGTAGCCGTATAAAATTTAACTCCGATTCTTTGCACTTCATTGCACTTGAAGTATACATAACATATTTAGTCTATTACTGAAAAGGAATCAATGAAAGTATGTACCTAATTTTATTTTTTTAATTTATTTAAAAACTTAGACAGTGTTAAGCAGATTCATATTAAAAAATATCAGAATAATACAATAAGTCACTTGATGAAGGTGCCTTTGATAAATTAACACTCATCAAAAATATATTTTACTGTAGGCTGTGCCTTCATTAACTCCTATAGAAGATAAAACAAAATTGCTAAAATAGCTCTTTACTTTACAAGGTTTCAAAAGTTCTAGTTTCTATATTTCATCTACAATTTGTAACTGAAACAAAATTTATCTGAAGACACCTCGAGGCTTTTGTTAGGTTCAGATATACATATAGATACATGTAACTCAAGAATGAATTAAAATGAACACAGAGGACTGTTTTTATCTAAAAGTTGATTTAGATTATGTGTTAGTTATGGTTTTTGTACTATATTTCTTATACAACTATCCAATAAAAACAATTTTTCCAATTATTACTTTATTCTCTACAGCATCCCATTCCATCCCATAAGCTCTATTATTATATTTCATCCACATATTAATATGTTACCCAGATATTTTAATGCATAGTTGTATTTTTTATGTTATTACTTTCATTACTAAAATTTGTTAAACAATATTCTAGGACACACTTTTTAAGCAATAACTTTGTAAATCAATAGAACACAAGGAATGTATTTTTGAGGAAAATGTTTAATTCAATGTTATTGGTTTACGAATCCTTATAAAGTAGCATATAAAATAGAGAGTGGACTGTATTTATTGAAAAGAAAATAATTAGTGGAAAAGGAAGTAGAAATACGATTTCGACCGGGAAGAACGTATTACACACTCCGAACACCCCAAAGTAAGCAATATAACACCAAACTTACTCACCTTTGCTCAGGAACGTCCCGATGTGTAGTACTGTTTAGTGGCCACTCACTCTAGAGTGTATGTTTTAATAAAAACAATTATATTATGTTAAATAAATCATTAATTATATTGTTTTATATAGTTAAAAATACAGAGCGGCCTTTTTATTCCAGTTCTTATTTTCAATTGTTTATTTTTATTCTAAATTCGAAATTTAAGTGGCCATATGTTTTTATTTGTGGCCAGTATTACCAATCGCACCTTGCTTCAGTAAGCAAGCCGATGATACAACCTGCTAAGGAGACTAAGAAGACTAAGGAGGTTCGGAATACGGAACAAATGTAATCATGTTTATTTTAAGTATTATTACATTATATATTAGTGTTAATCATTAAATTTTTTTTAATTTATTACTTCCATAAGTAGCTTACTGTCTTCTTATGAGAAATGTAACACACACGTACCTTCACGTACTAAGGCAAAACTAACTTACTGGTGAACGTAGAATTTTCCCTAAGTGCTGTGAATTAATCAGCGTCGACTTCCTATCTAATAAACTCTTTCCCTGAGGAGACGTGATGTGAATGTATACAGCCCTTGATTTCTCTATATTCATGTGGTTACCAAATTTATTTTAATTAAAGGATACGTCTTTGCATAAATCACTATACTTTATCTTTTAATTAGTATTTACCTACGTATGTGTTATATAGGATTGCTCATACTTTATATGTTTCCACAACTATATAAACGAACTAAACTATTATATACATATGTGTAGAAGTAATCTCCACATTGAAATTATGATTAACATGTTATATGACTACATTTTATAAAAAAAACTTATAATGGATTCTCTTCAAACACTTCATAGAGGAGTTACAAATCCTGAAAAAGGTCTAAGGGCCTACATTGTATGCTTAATCCTTAAGACTTAGTAGTATCACTCTCGTCCCGAGTAAACACCCGCTTCTCTGAAGAGTCAGTGAGCAGTCCAAGTAGAACTACTTACTTTTGCATACTTGACATTTCGTAGAAGTTTTACTTTGGTAGCTACTTAATAAGTAAAACACTACTATCAATATCTATTTAAAATACCTTTTTTCATGTATTGTCAATGAAGTCGATATGTTAACTCTATTTCATATTTGACTGCATCGTGTTCTAGTAGTTTAGCAAGCCGCCTTACTTCCGATGGTCGGGGGTTCGATTACTCGCCTCATACAAACATTTGTATTCATGAGTATGGTCTGAGTGTTTATTATGTGTTTACATAACAATATCTTAGCACTTATATGTGCTGTTTAGTAGGTATCCATAATGCAATGTCTACAAAGCTTAAGACTAGATGGCGCTGTATGAATTGTCCAGGTTTATTATTATTATTATTTAATGCAAAAATTGGCTGTAGCAGACAACAATAATTCCTTGTACATTATTTTATGGTACTACAAATACCATATATATTTTCCAAAGTATGATTTATATCGCACTGTGTTATTAGGATATTCTTGCTGTGTCGTCTAGAAATATTATGTTCATATTTTTACTTAAACATCTGATTCTCGTACGTGTATGACAATCACAGGTGACAACTGACAGTCACAGCCGATAATCGTACATGTTATAGTAAAATCATTTAAGTAGAAATATCAATAAATACATCAATAAACATCTAGTTTTTTCTTTAAATATAATTGTACTCGAAATAAGTACTATATAATGGAATACTATATACATACCTAGCGTATATGACACTATATACTATTATGGAAATCAGATTATTTTAAAATACACGTAATGCATGTAACTAAAAAAACAATATAGTTTCACCTTCTAATACAATTTTTTTTAGTTGATACAGAAACTTTTTTTATCTATTATAATATCTATCTATTTGTTGTTAAAGTCGCTTAAAAGATTCCGTAACAGAGCTTGACGTTTCTACGTGTATTATTATGATTATTAGTATTGTACAAAGTCGCGTAGAAAGTCTTAATCTTTACTGAATATTTAAACCGCGGCGTACGAAATTACGGACACACTTTCGTTTAAATACTATTTCTTCAATTAATACATTAATTGCCTTAACTGTTACGCAACATACATAAAAAAGAAGTTGAAATATAGATATATAAAGCTAAGTGAATCTAAGAGAAAATACGATTATTTTGAAAGTACTCGCAACTAGGAAAACGTTGTTTGTGTTTACACTAAAAATCATGGCTTTTTTTATTCTTATATTTAAATATTACTTATTAATAAATTTATTATCGTGAATAGATATACAATTGATAGAAAAAAAATAAGGTCTCATTAATTAAATATAATTTATAACACGTTTACTTACTATAATATAATATTTTGATAAAAAATGAATACACCACTTCTTTATTAAATATTTATGAAGACGTAGTTTCTCTAATATCAAAACTCAATAATGCTAAAGTATTAAACATGAAGCCGTGTTTAATTTATTTTTAATAATAACATCAGAGAGTTAGTATTTCTTCACGAAAAATATATATCAAACTTAAACAAAATAAAACTAAATTGAACAGATTAGAACAAAAAAATCTGACTTAAGATTATATAATACGAAGAATTTTATGGGATCATGCAGTCTTAATACGTTATCAAGTAATATTTCTGAGACTGAACTTATAGTCGAAAGCTTATAGCAATATAACAAAATGTTCCTAATTTTTCTCCACTAGTTAATAAGCTTGGCACAAACTATATTATTTCTAATTTTCTGTTACTTATTCCTATTCATATTAATGAAAAATCATCCTACAGTCTGACTTGGGGCAAAACGTTCTTGTGTATTTGTTTATATTTTGTAATGTTTTCTCTTTACACAAAGCTATTTGTCCTGGAGCGTTTCGAATCACAAACACAAACTCCATTTCGCTTCATTGGTAGCCGAATGAGTCGGCAAATCGATTTAGATTTAATCAAACACAACTCGATTGAATTTTGACGATGGATTTAGAGTTCTTACAATATCACTTTTACAAATTAATAGTTTGTTAAAAAAACAACTTTTTTAAAGTCATTGACAGTGGTATTCTTTCTTCGTTCGACCTTGTTACGTAATAAATAACCTATGATTCTATAAGTAGCCAATTTGAAAAGCTAATTTTGTTAAATTTACGGGAACCATTTTTAGTATACTTGGATACTATTCAAGAGATAGTAAATCTCTGGAAAATATGTATATTACTATGCATCCATCCATGAATAGAGAACGCATGACAAAGTATATTTGTATTATAATAAACAGATCTTACATTAGTGAAATTCCGAGTAAAACGAATAAAAGCATATAATCTTAATGTTAAAAATATAATATATATATATAGGTACATATATATGTATGATTTACCACTCAAATACGATGCTATTCATTGAAGTATTGAATTTTGCGTGTAATTTATTTAGATAGGTATAAAGTGAATGAGATGGTAAGCCAAGATCAAAAGAAAGCAACAATAGAACTGGGAATTTTGTAGTTGGCAAGTTCTAAAGTTTTTGCGGGTACGCGGACCAACTTTGCCTATTTGTTATCACTTTTCAGTGATTCAAACACTTGTAAATACTTTGAGATCGTAAATCAAAACTGGCGAGAATTTTTGTGACAAGTTTTACGGACTAGTTGCAGCCATTTTATTTTCAAAATGACTACTTCCCTGGTATTGTAACATATTTAGTGGTAGACTTATCTAAAAATTTACTGACTCCCTCCTGCATATGTTGGATTTAAATATTCTTGTCGCAATGTAGGCACGTCCTGTAATATACTCATCATAACGTCGACAATTAATAAACCTATCCTATCTTGGGTAACAACCACGAATATATGTATGTACCATATGTAGACTATGAATAGGTACGCATTCATAAATTTACACATACTCTTTTTAACTTTGCTTTTATTAGATTGTGACAATTATAGAATTAATATATATTTATTCAGCTTTCCATTGCCAGCATTTGTATATAGTTTGTTTTCATATACTCGTACTTTTCCACTGGAACAAAAATCGAAATATTACACAACGTTTCTGTGGCTTCAAAGAATATGAGATTGAAAATTGTTGTATGGATTATCGGGATCATAACAAGTAGTAAAATATGAATATAACGTTCCCCGAGATGAAGTTGCCAATTATCAATTGTAATGAACAGTTGACATTCTCGAATTTCGCTGGTTATTCTTGATCCAACGAACCTAACGGCGCCGTCTCTTGGGTTAATTTGAATTTTTATTTTGTTTATTTCTATCTGACTTGCGGTGCTTCCCTTACCAGCATTTTAACATAGCAACTTTTTGGTGTAAGTCCACCTACCTACGCCGCTCTTTAATAACTCATGTCTGATTTTTTGTTATTGCCTTTTCGTGTCAATCTAATCTTTATAGAAAGCGTGCCTTGTGGCCTTTCTTTCGTCTTATCCGTGTCTTAAATAAGGTAAAGGAATTTGCAATAAACTAAAATGTCTTATGAAAGCATTCATTTACATTCAAGTTGTACCGTAGAATAACTGAACAAAATTGTTTCTTTTCTTATACTTTTCCACTCGGTCTTTCTTGGAACAAGAACTGGAAATATTGCACAACGTTTCTCTGACTACAAAGAAAATGGGATTAATGTTAATATAATCTATGAAATAATGCTGCTTCATTTTTGGTCGTCTCATAAAACATATATGTTCGAAAGATTTAGACTTCGAATCGAATAGATTAAAAAAAATTTAAATCCATTGAACTACAAATTAGAGATTCTTGTAGTTAATTATTGTGTACTATGAATTACTGACTTTAGAATAGATACGTACAATAATAGACATGACACTTTTATTTGATATTCTATGCGGTTACATTGATTGTCCTGAATTATTAGCTCATCTGAAATTTAATATACCACTAATTCGTATTGGTCATACATGGGAATGTTTCACGTATTTGTATCTGATTATTGTAAAAATGCTGTACTTGCCAAAGTGGAGAGCGAAAACGTACGAGTTTGGAGATATTGACCTGTTTTTTACCATATTTTACATATTTCATGGATTACTATAACTGGCTCAGTATGTAAATTCCTAAATGGTAAAATAATTCTGATGTAAAAAACGGTATTTATTTAATTGGGTAAAAGGTTAATCAAATAAATAGAAATATAAGTTTCTATATGGATTACTAGTAGCAAGTTTATTAATAATATCACTAATTGAATCTTTTAAAGTACTCCTGCATCTCGATGTGAATAGATTTGAATGTGCTTCCACTGAAAATTTCAATTCTGTAAGTTAAATTGGCTGTAGATCAGTATCCAATTCGATTTATGATTGCTACGCTTTCAAGCTTTCTCTGATCTTTAAAAGTTCAATAAAGTTTACTGCTTCCAATCAAGTGTCAAATATTACAAAGACATGTCTTTTTATAGATTCTTACAAATGCAATTTTTCTTTAAACCTAATATTTGTACTAATAAGCTTAAGTATTTATTTGCCATTATACTCTAAGTGTAGGGTCCAGAGTATGTTACCGTCTTCATAATGTCAAGCCATTTCATTCTCCAGATATCGTATACGTTGACTTCAGTGTTGAAATTAATAAAATATATTTTGTTCCATGCACAAAAAACAAATTCAGTCGCAGTGAAATTAACGTAGGCTTTACACAAGAATAAACTATAATTGATTCAAAAAGAACCATTAACTCGTGTTTTTTCGAAGTCGCAACATCATTGTGTTATAAGCATAACACTCCAAATATTACAGATACATTCAGAACTTTCTTCTGTTTTAAAGTCGGTTGAAAGCAGCTTCCAAATCTAAGCGATCATGAATACCCTAATACTGAAGTTAATGTAACATCAGTTTGAATACAAACGCTTTGTTTTACTCGTGTTTTATATGCACTTAAGAAGTTTACGATGTATTTCTTAAGAAATAGGCACAAGACCCTAAAACTTCTGAGTTTTACATGCGAAAACTCTTATTTTATTATTGGATTACTCCGCTTTTATTACAAACAGACGTTATATACATCATATACATATCAACATAATATACATTCAGAGATATATTGAAAATCTATTTTGTAAAAAAGTAGGTTCGAAAATGGGCCATGCCTAAATTTTGTTGTGTTTGTCAAATTATTCTGAAAACAGGCAAGTAATAAAAAAATAACCGGTAACATTCAAATTTATTCAAAGTCAGGAATATACCCGCTCTTTGTAATGATGGCTACAAATATTCTTAGTGAAATATAAGAATGTTGAGTTGCGTTTATCACACGTATATATATTTTATAGCATACGATTAAGAATATTAACAGTATCAGTAATATTAACTAATTATTTCCTAATATACTAACTAACTGTTTAATTTATGTCAGTCTAAAGAAAAAGTTTCGCTCAATGAACCACCAAAGAAATTAATATTGGCTATGAAAATGTAAGTCAATTACTGCTTCACTGCCTAAAGGTTTAGATGTTGTAATTTAACTAATTAGAGCTGCCTTCGACCTAATTTATATTTCTTGGTATTATACCTTGGTAGTTAAGAATTGAGGTCAGATGTATTTACGTGCGTGATTTAATTAAACTAGAGGTGCAATCACCAACTCAATTCTAACTCGGTCACTTGTTTTGCAGAAGAAAAGAAATAAAATAACACATAATTTTTTTTCTCATAAATTAGTATTACAAATAACGCACATATAGATATTCTCACACCTAGATTATATTTAGTGTAAAATATTATTACTTATAGTTATTATCAGAATTTATTTTTTTATGTTTTATGTTCTTGTTGCAGTTTAAGAATTGACCGTGATAAATCCACTTGCTCAGAATATAATAGATACGCTATCTCAGAAGAAAATATTTTTTCTTTATAGTAATCTGGAATAAATCTGACATAATATATAGAAACTCATCCTTTAAATCCATCTCAGCATCTGTAAAATACTTTAAACCCTAGTATACGAAATATTCACAAACAGAACTTTTGAAGTTACATTACGTTCGACTGAAGTTTGTATCGAGCCGCAATACAGTCATGTTCCAACTGAACCACTCATGCCTTAACGATATAGAAACTCTTCACGTTAAATTCAACGTTATATTCACGTGCATTACGTTCTAAATTGAATGACTTAACAAATCTATAGCAAAAGAATTGTAGATGCAAATGTTTTAAGCTGAAGTATTACTCTATACGCAAACCTCTACACGTTCTTTTAAAAGTCTTACTCAAACAAACCTATTTGAGAATTTAAACCAGATCGGTATATGCAGAAGAAACACAATATTTTTATATAATTACATTCAACCTTTACTTATCCTAACCTTAGCCCTTTCTTCAAATGATTTTAACCAAAATATCAATTCGATTATCTTTTATATATAAAGTCAAAAACATGTAAACATAAATTAAACACAAAGTATAACGTGACGTGTATTAAGATAGATATAATAATTCAAGAATAAATTTTAAAGAACATTTGCTACAAGTGCAAAAAAAAAAAAAATGATAATAACGATAAAGGATTCACTAAAGGCTCGTGGGTAGCGACTTTTTTCTTGGCTGAAACTATTTGCTGGTACTACATAGAGAGCAAGTGTTATGGGTATTTTTTTACTACGATACCGTTATTAGAATACGTAAAATGCACCGTACGCATCACTGTGGGTATATATATATATTTTTTTTAATTTTATTTCTTTGTAATTGTTTATTTTTTCTTTTATCCATTACGTATATAATGTTTTAGGATTATTATTTAAGATTATTAATATATAATTTTACTTTTTATTATTTATATACTTTTCTCTTGATATTATTATATTTATTTTAATTGCATAGTATCTGATTTATTAAGTTAATGTATACGTATTTTTTAATTGTAATATTTGCGCGTCTGTACTGGGGGCCCAACTGAAAATCAGCGCTGGAAAATATTTCCAGCATTATACTGAGTTGTGGCCCACATTGACTCCGTTTTTTAATGTGTAAATTATTCTTGTACTTCTTATGTTATTACTGTAAAAACGAGTTAATAAAAAATTCTATTCTATTCTTCTCTGGTACCTACACTGGTACAATTAGCCTTATGGAAATCGTTGCATCAATTATAATCTATATTAATATAGTAAGTAGTGAACGTAAGTGCAATACTTGACATACCTAAATAAATAAATACCCATATTTCACTCTATGTACCTGAATCTACGCGACCTCATACCATTGATTGGTAAGGTTCCAACACTCTCGGTACTATTACTATGACTCTCATATATGTGCACTCATTGTAATTAAATTACTGTAATGTAACCAAAGATGTTAATAATTTTATAAATGGCAGTGTAATTTAAGAGTTTCGTTTGTTACTATTATTTTTTTAGTTTGTGTAATAACATTATTAAGTAGTCTTTACTCAGCAATTTTAAATTATTATACTTACTATATTAACTCACTATGTAATATTAACTACCCTTTCAATCTCTGTAAATATGCCTGAACACAATACCTCAATGTTACATTATTGAAAAATCCCATATTATTAACCTAACAATTGAAAGCTCGAATAAGACCTTTGCCCGGTTAGGTCGGTTCCTAACTGGGCAAAAGGTCATACGAAACCTGAGAGAGTATTGTAATGCGGGTTTTATCGTTATTCACTACATGAATGGTCGTTAAGGACGGAGTTTCTTTAAATTGCAAATTGTAATTGTAATAAATCGTTAATATAAATTACACTAATATTTATATCCATATGAATCAATTGTATCGAAGTGATAATATTATGAAAGATTAAAATATATAAATACATATTTTAATCTTTAATAATATTATCACTATATACCAATTCATTTCCACAGCCAAAAATTCTTATATATGGATTTTAACGAGATCAATTATAAACAAAGAGATGTATAACAAAAATTCCCTGCAACTATGTTGTATTTTATTAAACTCTTCATAAAATATTATTCAACTCACCGTTGGAAAAGTGAAATAGCTTTTCTGGTAGCTTTACGTGATTGTATCTTTGTATCTCTTTTGCATTACGACTATGTTACTGCAAAGTATCACAAAATAATAAAACAACGATTATAATGATTATTCTGTATAATATGTGTACCAAAAAAAAATTACATTTAATTGTTTTCGACAAAAACTGTTATAAAAAGATATACCAAAGTGTGTATTATCCCAAAAAAGGACCTAAAGTGGATAATTTTTTCTTTAAATATTACTTGATAATGTATTGCAATAAAGATTATAATAATACATGTCTTGATATTGAAATAAAGGTGAATATCTGTATTTATTACAAAGCGTAACATAAGGATAAATTCTCTTTTACTTTGTCCACGATACAGAACAGCTGCTTTTTGTGGTAGCTTCCAGTACGCTGCTACGAAATGCTGGAACAATCTTCCACCGCCAGTTAGGAACGCAAAATCATTATTCACCTTTAAAAAACTATACAAGAATTATCTATGTACTATTTAACCTATAAATCTTACGGCAAAGTAGTTGTATATATATGTTTAATGTTTATATTTATTAATGTTATTTTATTCTATTTTGTTATTTCTAGTACATGTAATTGGTTTGTATTTATTAGTTGTAATTTTGTTTTAATTATTATCATTAATATTTTAAATAGTGCTCTCTCTCTCCCCCTTTTATATATATATATATTTGGTGCCACTGAAAACCAGCTGTATGTTCACCTAGGACATACATTAAAGCTGAGTGGAGCCATATCAGTGCATTTTTGGATGTGAAAAATGATTATTTTATGTTTATTTTTAATTATGGTAAATTAAGTTTAATTATATGTACATTTTATTTGCTCTTTTTTTTCGTTTGTTGTTTATATTGTATTTTTTCATTGCACTGAATAAAATATTTTTTTTTCTTTCTATTTCCTTCAATATTCCTAAATGTATCAGTGTTAGAAAATAAAAAAAAAAGTTTATTTAGAACATGGCAAATTCAGTAATAGATGAGGCCCATATTTAGAACCTTGGATCTTAGCCAACAGTATTATGACGCCTAGTTTGTATTTATAATAAATAAAGCCAATACTATCCTTATATTTATTTTATAACCATGTTCGACAGATATATACGAAATCTCATATAAAGGCAATTAGGTTAGTGAAGCATTTCAATTTAATAATGTAAGAAATGGTTTATGTATCCTAATGGTACTAAAAATACAGAGTGTAAATAAAAATAAAGTAAAAGAGATTTAATTTATTAGAAGAAGTGTCGTTGCAACCTTTCTTTGTATCATTTAATATACTTTTTGTATATTCCGGAAAATCCAGTTTAATTTATCAAAAATTAAAAAACATATTGCTCCACATTTGTATCAAGATTTTAATCCGTTCTTAACGACTCGCGATATGGATTCGACTTAAAAGAGAGTAAACCGACACTGGTGTATAGTTAAAGTACTCAATAGTTTCATTAATACAAACAAATTATAGGTTTTCTTCTCTAACTTCCATAACTTCACTCAGCACCTTTTTGATCCCTCTTTCAATGGATTTGTAAAAACTGAAGCCGGTTTACAATTATTGCAATAACAACATCGTCGCCTTATTATTAAATATAACTTTCTATTCTTTTTTTATATATGCTGGTCCCATTAATTTTTTATATATGCTATTTTTTAAAACAAAGTCACTTGATATATTTTAAAATTATACATTTTCATAATCATCATAATTAAAATCTATAGTATTGTCTTGCTTTGTAAGCAGCACAACACGGGTGTCATATTAAAACTTGATGTACTTGTTGTTCATGTATACAGGCGACGATTATCTCTTACCATAATGTTGATAACAAATTCAAAATAAAACTATGTGTATTCCAAATAGTTTAGACGAACATAAATTAGGTTACTGACTGACTAAATCATGTTTATACTCCCATTAGTATAAATATTTTCTGTGAATGAAAACTCAAATACAATAAATTCATTAATCATTCTTAAAAAGGCTTCCTGATTCTGCCGTCATTAAATTATGAAAAGGTAAATATTAAAAAAATGACAGGAAAATATAAAGAGCGCTGTACCGCGCTGTGGAATTAGCTGTCAACAAGGGATTTGACCAACAATAAAATATTAAAGAAACAGGAAAAACATTGTGAGCACTTCATTTTTTAGTACCTACAGTTGTAAAAATAAAATTAAAGCCATCAATGTTACAGGTAATTAAATGCAATATTATGTCACAGTATGCTTTATTATATATAATGGTTTCTCCTTCGATGATTACGAGTTCAATCTACGCACTCACTACTAACAATATATGAGTTTAATCTGTATGTACCTATGTATATAATAATTATTACTATAATTAAGTACTCATCACAGAGTTGTAGTTGTTATTTAATTCATAAGTGTATATACTCAGGTTATTAAGTAATTAACATTTCTCCAAGGAAATTTCACATACAATCTACACTATCTCCTATTAATATTTCATTTGTAGTTTTAACTATCTACAAGTACAAGTTGTCATATACAATACGAAAATATACAAATCTCAACCAACTGAAACAAAAAAGATATCTATGTATATCTGTATATGAATATCTGTGGAGATAAGCAATCCCATGGTAGATATTTTTCTTCTCTAAATTTGATTGGATGAATGTGTGACATAGTAGGAAACATTTATATATTTACTTGTATAATATTTAAATCATCACACATATCTACAAATAAAAACTTAAATATTTACGAAATGGTCGTTGTTATACAAATAATATAATATTTGTATAAGCCTTAACCAAAAAGGCTGTGTACCGTTTCGTTTCAAGCACACGAAAGCCGGAAAGACCCTTCGGGTGGGTCTGAACTCTGAATGCCCTAGAATATTTAGCGTATGGCAATATTTACACCACATTTTTGTTTTAACAATATAAACATTCCGTTTATTCAATACGATGTTTTTTATTAAATCATATTTAGTGAAGCGTTTATAAACAATTCGTATAAATTTATTTCTTCATCTATAGATTAAATTACGATAACTCCAATAAATTGTAATATTCTGAAAGAATAAACCATCTTGCAAAGATATGCGAACATGTTTATAAATTAATTTCGACAGTATTAAATCTGAGTACTTCGCCAATAATTAATATTTTCTTCTTCCATTTTTAGCTAAAGTATTTATCTACGGTTCATTATCTGTGACGAACAAGAATAATTAATCAAAGAAAGCTGAGAATTAAAATAAAATTTGTCCAATCCTCGGAAAGACAAACGTTGAATAAAATTTAATTGATCTGCTGTCAGTTCCGCAAATGGGATTCTACTAATTGTAAAACAAAATTAGTAAATTTATATCTTTTTATCGATACTTAATTCAAGTGTTTTATATTAAATTTAGATACCTAACGACACAGTGGATAACAAATAACTCGGTTTTAAAATATCTTTATTGCAGCTCATTTTTAAATACTATTGGTATAGTTTTTACTATAAATGGAACAATATTTTTTTATGTATTTTATGTACTATATAAATAATTACAGTGTATTTAATGCCCACTCACTTATTAATAAACAAAAAAGAAATAAGCGTTCATTCAAAACTTTGGTTAGTAGAGAAATTGTTGTTATTTCTACCCTATTGTTAGCAATATAGACTGAATTTTGTAGTACACAAAGTTTGTAGTACTCTTTAGGTATTTATTGTAGTATAAAGAGAATAGTAAATAAAAGAGTAATATCACAATTACCAATGTAGTTGAACCTTAACAGAAATATTTTTTTGGTTTTTACCAATAAATGTATCAATGAAATAAAAAAAAAACGAATTCTGTAACAAATTATTGGAAAGTGCCAAAAGTTCTCTACACTGATCGCCACTGCTTCCCACAAATCATACCGGACCCGACAGAAATGAAAAAATAAACAAATTTCAACTATGAAGATAGTTTAAAATTGGCATCTGACTGAAATCCAGTGATAAATACTTTTTAACGGAGTTTGTTAGCCTCGGTCAATAAGTGCACAGATATCGAACCTTCGAGTCACAAAGCGGTGTATCCCGATTTTTGTTTGGACAATCTACTGAAGGTACACCTACCTTCACTAGATTGTCCAATCAAACAAACTGATGGATATCTACGGAAATTAACATTACTAGATCCTATTCAACTCGTGACCATGCCTATAATATTTCCATAAAATTACTCATCATATAAACAAGTAGGTAGTTAGTAATAGAAAATATAATAAAAAATACAATAAATTACTTTATTTAAGTCAGATGAGGTTATATGTGACTTGTCTGATGATCATCACTACATTTATCTATTTTTAACGTGAAACAATAAAAAAATTGTCGTTACAATTTTCACGTTATTTGACTAGATCGATTAGAGTAACGTATCTTTGTATGTCATGTCATAATTTGTGAACGGTTTTGAGGGCTTTGTTGCCTAGCCCTAGGGATGCCTACTTACCATCCCGACTTATACCGAATATCATGAGTTCTAATCTAGCCGATACAAAAAATATTTCTCCTCCTCCGGAATTTCAGAGTTGGTCCACACAACATGCCAACCTACACAATAGAAATTTTAAACACAAAAGCCAAAACATCAAGCTATAAATATAAGGGCAAAGATTTATTTACAATTTATTCAACAGTAAATATAATCAACGTCAGGTACCTAACACCTGACAATTTAATTAAATATTCAACTCTACGTATGGTTACTCAGCCCGTCTCGTGTTTTATTACGTTGTATGTTTAAAACGAAACTGCATACCTAATGAAAATCTTCAATTCCACCGAGTCTCGATCTAACACCACTTTCGAGTTTGAGTAACATAGCAAATACAAGTAGTAAGTCCCGAAGGGGTAACTAACAATAAATGTCGTGACGCTAGAACCCTTACAGCTTGTTGAAACGGTTTATGGACAATAAATCGGAAGGCTCGGCCCCATTAAATCCAATGCTTGGTCAGAAGTCGAAATATTTTATTTTATCGCACCCTAAGAAGGAATGAAACACTCTGCTCCGTTCATTTTAGATTTATTCCCTTTGTTTTAATGGTTATATCGGTTTTATTGAATTTGAACCCAACGTATATCGATATCTGCTGTTCTTTTACAATACTATTCTAAATTTCTCCATACAACCAGCTGACTAAATTTTTAAATTATACCCATGTGTGAGTCTAAAAAAGGTAGTGATCCCTTTTAATAAGCTATATGAAGATCAGTCGTAATAATATAATGTTAGTCAGATATATCAAAACGCTTTTGATTCATATAAGTCGGCGATGCAAATATATCAATCCGTTAATATACGACCTCAGCGTAAAATGTCTATTACAGTGGGTAGAAATACAATGCAAATCCTATTACCTATTGAGTTGAGTGACATTTTTAGACCCACCGTAAAATACACTACTGTGCCAAAGGCACCCCGAGTACTTTTTCATTCCTGAGGATCATGGATCTAAGTACAAAAATCCAGGCAATATATTTCTAATTTTGGCTCAGAATGTATAATCGTATCCATTTCACATTTTAGGTTGAGTTACAAGCCTTCACATGTGTTATGATTAATAGCAGTAACGGTGCTTTCAGAGTATCATAAAAAGTCTGCTTCCCTTACTAAGGTAGTGAATAAAATACCTACGTAATAAATAAGCGTTTTATATATGTAATATATCTACGTTTAATTTTTGACCTACTATGAATGCGTATAAATTAAAATAATTTACCCGAAGTTTTGTACTGTACTTTCATTAAAAATAATATATTTTAATGTACTTCAGAAGACACATGCATAAAAGTAAAAATATATTTTTATAAGACTTTGTTATTTCAGAATAAAAGATTTACTTTTATTCTGAAACTATATAGTCTACGCTGTTAAATGAACAATTGTCACAGTATAATGATATAAATAAACTTTGTACTTTTTTTAATTAATAACTTCTTTTGGTTTTTTTACTTTAATGAATCAGAAAAATTAAATTAAATATATATTCATTAAAACATTCATCTGCTAAGAATTCATAGTTTCACATCATAAATAAAAAAAATAACTGCTAATTTGAAAATTAATTTAAGGACTTCTTTTTTTTATAGTCGGCAAAGGCTACATACAATCGATCAGCAGTGATCGATGTCAGGCACGCCTAAATATATTGTCAAAAGAATTCAATACACAATAGAGCCAAGCTAGGCGTCGAATATCAGGGAATTACCTTTCTACGTCATTTCATTTAGTTTTGTTTTTTATAGTAATTTAAAACTTCAAAATAAAACATGCAAGCAGTACACATCAAAGATTTTCAATTAAGTAATCTCATAGGACTACCGTTATCTGAAACTAAAACGAATATTACTAAACTACTGTTTATCTATAAAACTAAACAAAACTAATATCCATACTAATATAAATGCGAAAATATAATTTTTCATTTCTGTTTACAAACGACTAAGCTATTTATGAAATTTGCCATGCAGATAAATTGAGTTACAATTGTCATCGTAGATATGGATATTTTTTATCTCAACAAATTTACACAAAGTTGCGAGTAACAGCTAGTAAGTAGGAGTAAGCTTCATTTGATTTAATAAAAAAACAGTATCAGTCTTATTACAAAAAGATAAATCTGGTTTAGCTTTATTACAAAACGAAGTTTATCTCTAATCCGTGATTCGTCTCTGGTCTAAAGTTAGACCTGCGATGCCCCTAGTTTAACAGTGGTCTAAATGCAAAAAGTCAAACTCCATTTTTCAATATTGTATTGTAAGTTGTTGTTTTTTGAAAAAAGGCTTAACTAAATTAAAAATATATTAACTATAAATATTTAAGGCTAATTTGTACAATTAGCTTTAAATATTTTTAGTTAATAATAATAAAAATATATAAAAGACGTCATTTGTTATTTTATTCACTCTTTTGACTTTGAAATAGTCACCATTTGAATCGATCCAATAAAAATATCTCGCCGTTCCTTTTCTCCGTAACTCCGTCCTTACTTGTAATTTAAAACTGATTTTTAGCCTAATAGTACGTTAATAAAAATTAAATATTAATGAAATAGTCATAATGAAGACGTAGATAAATACATATATTTTTTGTTTTTGCTATATACATTTATCTTTGTAGTATTTTTATTTTTGATCATTTCAGTTTTTGGTAAAATGGAATGCAATTGTAAGCTGACAGACACGAGTGACTGATTTCTGTATATTATCTGTGGGGAATATATAATGAACGATTTAATTGTAGTACTAAATAGTCCTCTATTAGACCTGGATACATAATAATGTTAGGTTTATTCCAAGTATTAACATTAGGAATGGTGTAAACTTTCGACCATTTAGCCCGCGTTTACCAGTAAGTTATTTGCTGAAAATATATATCATTTATACCCATTATTTGTGAAATAAATAATCGGTTTATCTATAAACGTAAAAGGTACATATTTTTTTAATTTTTTCCAAAAGGAGATAAGCCAGTGAACACTACTACATCTGTCTAGGGTAGCTCTATACCCGCGAGTTTAAATAACGTGGTAGACTCTTGCTTAAAATATTTTTAATTAACTACGGTAGCTTGTGCTGGTGAATGTTACACGACTTTCTACTAGAATATTCTGTTTTACATATACATATATCCTAAATAAGCAAATGCAACGAATCCAAAAGGATTAATCCAAAATGTTACTCTATCCATGTGTTTATTTATGACCTAGTTGAAGAGTTGCAGGACGTGCCAGGTCAGTACAGTCACCAGTATTTAAATACTAACAATTCCCTCGACTTCACACGCATGGTAATCGGAGTAACAATAAGTTATTACGCTTTTTACGAATTATAAACCTATTGAAATAAATTAAATACTAAGGTTTCAGGAACTTACTACGATTATAATTGATTGATTATAATTCCACATTTAAACAGTTTCATACTAGATAGACAAACAATAGTATAAGTCGTTTAAAAAAGATTTTCTAAAATTTATAGTCTATGAAACTTTTCAAGTATTTAGTGTATTAGTGTAGACTAATACACGTATATAATTGTGCGCTTTATTTATAGGATAAAATGAATTTGCAGACACGGTGTGGGATTGATTTTATTATATGTATGCATACGTGTATTCCCGGCCCTATTGGGGTAGACAGAATCTCTAAATGGTTTAATTCAAACAGACCTCATTCGTTTTTTCCAGATTCATCAAGCATTTATTCATATGCTTACCAGTTACAAGTACATTCAAATTGACCATTTCGGTCCATTACTTTATCCGTATTTACTAATCTTACATCTGTCTAGGCTAGCCCTCTCTACTTACTAGGTATATCTATCCAATATAGTACCATAGATCTATATATATACATATTTTCTTTTTTGTTACCTTATAATCTCTATATATATATTTATATAGAGAGACTTTTTATTGATAGTTAAGAAAATATAATATGTAAATAATAGTATGACCCAAATAATTTACGCTTGTTATATTAAAAATCGCAAATAATTGAACAAAATACAATATATTTATTAATTTTTTTTATATTTTCATACTAAGAACATTTTAGTCACATAATACGAGTATCTTTATGCTTAAATTAATATCTATTCTCATAGTACAAATGTTCTTGTTAACTTATACTCTGCAATAAAACTGGTCTCATCCCACAAGACTGAATAAGTCTGGCATCGTCATAATTAATGCTGGGAGTGCAAGAACTCAATTTCGCTGCCTGTTTATTTAATTCTCCCGACAGTTTGTGTACATAGTCTAACGTCGACATTATATCAATAACATCACACAACAGAGTAACAACAAAACTGTGTTGATAATTATAAAAAGCTGTTTTTTATATGACAAAAGGCTAAAATATTAAGCAAAAAACAAAGCAAGAGGAAAAATTATGAGGTTTTTGGGTAAAATACTACTATTGAAGTTGCTTAACAACTAATATAATACTGATGATATTTTTAGAAGCATTTGAATGACTTATATACAAAATTATTTATTCTCTCAATAATGTACAATGTAAAAACGTAGGTATATATGTAACAAGCTATGTCTACCACAGATTACAAAAATATCAATTGAAGTACAATATGTATGATATAGGTGCTCCTTTTACTAGTAGAAAATGCCTCACGGTGTTAAGTCCACCAAATATACTATTATTTTTTCTTTGTGTGTATTGAAGTTATATAAATTAATACAAAGTAGTTTTTTAATAAGGCAGAATAACATTATTTTCTTCCCAGATTAATAATTGATACTATACTATACGATACTAATAAAAAATAAAATAAACACAACATCAAGTAAAAACGTAACAATCAAACAACATAAAAACAATGTTATATAAGTGATACCAACTGGTCAACAACAATTATAATTTAAGCACAGAATGTATCCGGGTTGAACATAATTATAAGCGTGTTTTAAAAATTCTAGCGGAAGTTCTGAGAAAGCAGCATAGGTAGCTGTAAGTCAACGATCCGTGAATCTATTGCAACGGCGAACTCAACGATGCAAACTTTAACTGCCATTCACATTGTCATTACAATACCTACATTTACTGATACAAAGCAACACAATAGAAAATTTTAGCATTGCCTTTCCGCTACAATTTAATAAAGCATACCTTCAACAAAAATGTAAGATATTTTCATCCTGCTGAAAATGATATATTTCTGTACCACTTAACTGAAATGGAAATAAACTTCAGTACAAATATTAAAAACTGTTAATTATTAAGCATCATAAATTTACAGATAGTACTCATACCTGGTATGGCCTGTGGTAATGTTTAAATAAGTAAGTACGGTTAGCTGCAAAATAATATCAAATGAAGACCTATATATCCAACATTTATATATGATTAATGACAGCGAACTCTAAAATAATTTATGAATAAGCAAAAACACTAAAATTATGTCTATTTTAGATAATGCTATAAAGGCTTTACTTCTGATGAATAGATTATTAGTTAATTCAAATTAAATACAACATTACACTGTTTGGTGTTTTATGGAATATAAGTAGAATGATATGTAACAAAACAAAACCAAATAATGTATCGCAATAGACTCGTTAATTACGATCATAAGAAGTGTTTTGGAAAACTTGCCAATATAAATCTTTGAGTAACTTGACATGGTTACCGCAGGCAGAGCTTAAAGGATGCGGCACGGAAAATTAGCTAAATTTATGTAATAAGTTTTGGTTGATTTCTAATTAACATCACGTAGAAATATCTGTATTTGAAGTTGTTTCTCAATACGAAATTAATTTAATTTCGAGCAATAGATATATCTGTAAACATATTCATACTGTTGTGTTGGGGTTATTTTCTGTTGAGATGATATGTTTACTAATAAATAATATGTATGTTTGCAGCAGAAGAATTGTATTGTCTTTTTATAATTTTCTTTTACAATAATGTCAATCAGTATTTGACAACTAACTTATTACAACTATATATTAAATCACAAATTAATAAGTAGGTCGTATATACTCGTAACACATACCCAGTTTAATATACCATTATATTTGTAATATACAATATCTCTTTAACTGTATACATACTTGTAGACATATACACAAAACGAATTATAGTTACTTAAACATATTATGTTAATACTGAATGTATTCACCATTTGATATTTTAACGTATAAATAATTATCTCGTAGTATCTTATGGTTTTTATTTTGTTTAGTTTGAAATATATTACTAATGGTATAAAAGTAAGTAATGTATAATCTTAGTAATATAATATAATATATAATAATTAAAATAATGCTCTACATAGCAATTCAAATATGATAGAAATGCTGTACGTGTATTTTAAATAATAAATACAAAATTATATGTAAATTTCAAACATATACTTGCCTATATTGTGAGCTAGATTTGTGGTAACGAAATACGTTTCTATTGATGCGAAAATTTGTGAATATGTACCAATATCCCTTGAGAAATGATTGTCATATATTCTAAAGATTCCCCTTACAAAGTAGTGGTGATATCGTGTCATACGTAATATTATATTTCAAAACGGTTTCAGTACGACAGCGGCAAGAATATTTTATATTTCAAATTACATTCGAAAATATTTTCGTTGGTGTGATAAAGTTAATTACCTTACGTCACTTTCCAATAGATAGTGTTCGAAACTTTAATTTGAATGTATTTTGCGTACATGATAATTTAGGCAAACTCTTTATCAACGCCAAGTCAATTTTCATAACTCTTTTAATTGTCATTTGGATTTCTCTGTATACTCAATTTTTTTCTGTAATAACTATTAAAAGTCATTTAAAATTATTAAATATCAAAAATTATTAATAAAATATTCCTTAGTTGTTTATTTATTTAACAATATCAATAATCACAAGTTCAGTTATACAAAATATAGGTACTAATAAATAGGTTGGTTTGCACACATCTCAATTGCACATAGATATACTCGTATATATAAATGTACTAGTTATGAGGTACTTAACATATTATTGATTATTCAATATTAAATTTGGCTATAAATGCCAAATACACGTAAAATGGCAGTCTTTAAGACAAACAATACTGACTTATAATATTTTTTTGAGGAAACATAATGATACGGTACTTCCGCTTGCGTTAACTGTCAACAGTGGCGGATGAGAAAAGTCTAGCCAAATAGTCCGTTATGGAAAATTCAACAGAAATTAACTACGATGGTTTTAAAAAGATGGGGCGTCTGTTTAGTTTTTTAAGTTTATAGAACCACTACTTACCATTACCACTACTTACCATTACTAAAAATCCCCTCCCCCCATTCATAGCAAAAATTATTCTAATATTATTAAAGAATAGGTAAATACATTTAAAATTAACCAGATTCCAGTAATTATACAAACATACCTTGGGCTAAACGCCAAACTGGTCATACATAACCGCGAATAAACAACGAACAACATCCTGATGCGATTCATTTATGCTGATTTATCGGACTTGACATGACAACGTGAATTTATTTGTACGAATAGTGTTAAATGTTCAGTTTAATGTTCATTATATTCAACCCATCACAAGAGAGAGTTGTATCTAATATTTCTGTATCTGAGGGGATGTGGTTATCACTAATGGACATGTAAATATTACATAAGTATATAATATATTAGAGCCACGTATTTCAATGCTTAAATATAACCTGGGATCATGCATATGATCCTAAATAAATATATAACAAATAAAAAAATATTTGACCTGTAATCTAGAAAACACAGTACTCAATCCTTTGCACATTGCCTTAAGTAGGCCTAACCTGACCTCGTACTCATAATGTCATCCTCTACTAGTGCTCCGTCAGCATTAATCCAGTAGGGTGTCCCCATCATTCCATATTCATCTATTACATAAAAAAACTTCTGTATATTTAAACCAATGTTACAACCGACTTTGAAACATGACAATTTTGATTAATTTTATATTGTTTAACACCAATCTAATATTTCTTTGAGCAACATGAAAGGTCATTATAAGAGATCTCTGTAGAAATAACATCGTAATTGCATCTTTTTATCTTTTGTTTATGTGCCTTTTATTTTTATTATTTACAGCGAAATTACAAAATTAAATAAGCAACATTTCTTTTTTCAAATAATAGGGATTAAACTCGTGTAAATACTGTAATTTCGTTTTGATAAAATCGGTTCAGGTTTTAGTTTTTTTATACCATATATGTATAAATACTAGTTAAATATAGCACCTCAATCTTCTAAAATTGTATTGTATGAAATAATGAAAGTCAATACTTAACTTGAAAACTTTAAATTCTATACTCCGAATTTATTAAAACACTAATCAGTGGTATTGTGTGGGCTTTGTTATGGATAATATTATTTTTTTAATTTACAGTCGTTACAAAGTCAAAGTGATTTACAAAAATTATATGCAATTAAACCCAACTAGACATGAATTTCCATATCCAAAGTTACTTATACACACACTTGAATATAAGAGCTTTTAGAACTTTCATTATTGTTTCTAAGTTATATGTGGTTCTATGCACCTTGCGTCACAGAACTAACTAAACGATAAATTAAAGTTAGTTCACAGCCAACCACTTTGAAGCCAGTGTTCATTTTCAAAGCTTTAAGCGGTGAATATTGAAGTAGCGCAAGAGATATTAGAGACGGATTGTATTGTACGTTTGAATAACTACAATATTTGTAATTGGTACGTTCAACAAAGAATATACCAAGAAACTTATCATACTTAACTTATATATGTATATACACATATATATATATCATATATACTAAGGTATATAAATTAAGCTAACATTGTAGCCAAACAAAACAAGAGCATTACAAAAAAACACTGTGCCACATTATTGTTTTAATCTAAAACATGTTATAAATATCACGTAACATATTAGTATGTGATATTTATTGATAAGGTTCACATCCTCATTTATAATATAAAGTTTTTTTTTTCTGTAAGTTAATACGAAATCTTTATTTATGTATATTAATCTAGTTTAATAGTTATTACATTTGAACCATAAAAAACAACAAATACATCCACCATTAAAATATTGAAATACTGAGTGATTACTTGAGGGAAGATATCCTTAAAGCAATAAAATTATGTCAACTTGACACACATCAATCATTATTTTAAAAAATATACGAACTCATAAGAAATATCACACACGGAATATAGATATGGAACAAAAAACATACAAAGCAGTAATAAAAAATAGCAATCAAATGAAAAATTGTATACTTGAATACATAAATAAATACAAATATAATACATAAGATAAAACCATAAAAATTCCTTTGTTTGTTTAAAACAATTTAAACTTTATAGACTATTTTTAAATAAACTGATAGATATTTTTTCTAAATTAAAATTACTGTATATATTTAAAGTTAATGTAAATTTAAAGTTAAAACGCTTATGTATTAGTAAATTTCGAGCACTATGTTCTGATTTAAATTTGATGTAACCTGTCAGGTCAGTTAACGTTTCACAAATGCCTTTAAATTAATGTCTTCAAGGAGTTCCCTAAGCATGTTAACTGCTTAATACCCTAATACCCAAAGCTCATGCAAATGTACGGACAAGTGGCTTGGCGCCCTTTCTGAATATCAATTGAGTATTAATGCAAAATATTATATTTATCTATTAATAGGGACTAGGTACTTTAGTTTTAATATAATTTTATAAAAATATTCGTATAAAACTCCGTGAATATCATTATCATCATAAGCTAGTTGTCCTTGAGTGAACATAATTCTGAACTCGCAAACATTTCGCCAAATGTATTTTAATTTGAATACGATACGCACAATGCATTATGATGCCATATGATAAAAAGGATTTACCATCAGCATATAATTAGAAATATTATTAAAAATAACCCATAAAGACTTTAGATATAGTACATGGTCACTCAATACTCAAAACGGACATATTGAAATATTCAAGAAAATGTCATAGAAAAAACCTATACTAGGTACATGTAATATTAAAATATAACTTAAACCATAGATCTTAGTTACACTTTCACTATTTGATACTTATATTATAATAGAGAGACTTAGGCTATATGCGTGAAAAAGAATAGCATGTGTGAGATTATAAATATTCAGTGCGGAAACCTGACCACCGTTACTGGGAGCTTTAAAACCTTTTCTATTGGTGATCATATTTCAACCATTATTGACTCTACGCCCAGTTTTCGTGACGTGTTTTGCCTCTGCAGAAGGCATCATCAAGCATTGAATAGAGTTCAGATATTACTTGGAAACCTATTGATGAATGCCATTCAGTGCTGTGTCGTCGAACTCGGTCTAATATCGGTTGGAATTTGATCATCTTTAGAGAAGATCGTAACGCTTCGAGGTAAAAATATCAGATTTTCATTCGCTTTCAATACATTAACAATGTATATGTTTACGTTAACATTATACGTAATTTAATTAAAATACCCGTACTAGGCCAAGGCGAGTCGCTAATATTATATTATAATGTAACTTGACGGGCCCATATTATGGATTGAGTTTGAAATGTGAACTCCTTAGTGTTTATTAGATATAAACACTGAAATTAAAATTATAGATGATACAGTAAGCGTTTGTAAGTAGGTACAACTGATATTATAACATTTGATTGACATCTAAAGAAAATTTAGTAATAAAAATATTCAATACACAATATTATATTAGTAAAGTTGAATACCTACTTGTGCTTCAGTATTTATTTACTTGATGCTTATACTTTAGATCAAGTTTACTTAACAGTGTTACCACCTATTATCTAGAGACAGTGCTGAATTAAATAATAGTTTTTTATCTAGATTTGTACAGCAAATCTGCGTAAACTATTAGTTATGGGACACTAGTGATGAGTAAAAGAATGGGTCTGTAAATATAGAATGCTAATAAGTCATGGTTCTATAACTAATTTATAAAAAAAAAAATCTATAGAAGACATTATAGAAGACAACTATGGCTAGTCGAAATAATGAAATGAAGTAATTACATCAGTTTTACGAAGATAATCAAGTAACTATTGCTCAGTGAAAATAAAGAACGATTGTATTAGAAAAATAATAAATAAGAATAATTTATTTCCTATTCCAATTAAATAAACAAAATAACGTGGATAATCTTAAATTTATTTTCAAAATTATGGTATTCCTGTTAGGGATGGCAGATATATAGATTACGTACAGATGCTTAAAGAAGAAAAGAAATATAATATATTCCAGCCTTTCTTATCAAAGATCTAGGTAGTAATACGAAGACTTTTTTGTTTGCTCGTAATATTTATAAGACAGGTTTTATTTATCTTTAATAATATCGATATGAAGAACATTGTTATTTAATGTTTTATCAAAAATTAAGATAATATCTTCTTATTCCTATTCCTCCTGCGAGGCGCAGCTCGAAGGAGAGTGCAAATTGCACCGCACCAGCCAGCCCTCACTTCTGATCTCGCCACCAAATAGGACTCGCGGGTTCATTATTCCATTTAATTCTGTGTATTAAGTAATATAAATTTCAATTATTATATCAAGTTACTATTCATAAAAGTATTTAATTTAAATTAGAATTTATGTAGGACCCTACATTAATGATCCGGCTCGAAGGACCATTGATGTAGGGTCGAGTCCTATTCGATGGCGAGATCAGAAGTGAAAGTTGGCCGGTGCAGTGCTATTCGCACCTCTCTTCGAGCCGCGCCGAAATAAGTAATACAGAGAATTAAATGGAATAATGAACCCGCGAGTCGTATTCGGTGGCGAGATCAGAAGTGAGGGCTGGCTGGTGCGATGCTATTCGCACCCCTCTTCGAGCCGCGCTCCGCAATATTGCTCACGAAGTCCAGTCCCACGAGCAGACGATGTCCGAACGCATACATTTTCTTTCATCCATGCCACTAATAAGAGCGCTTAGTAGCTTCAGCAGGACAATATGTAAATAAATGTATTATATGTCAAAATATATACATATATACACAGTAAATGGTTACTTATCCAATAATACAAACCAAAGTCGTTATTTTTGTCTGTCTATTTTTCCGCTTACCTCTTCTAACCTACGCAACGATATTTGATAAGAAAACTAGCGATCCGTAGAGGTACTTAGATTTCGCGATCAGTATATTATTACGCGACGAATTTCTGTACATATATAGATAATGTATATTATCCATATAAATATTATCGAGGATTTTTTAAAAATGATAATTACGTATAGTTGTAATTACTATTTTGAAAAAAATCGATAACGATAATGTTTTTGAAGAAAAAAAATTAAAAAGTTATCTGATTGCACTGATGCGTAGCGGTTTCTATGTTGATTATTGCATGCCTTTTACTTGTTATTGTGTAATTATTTATATAAAAAATCATCTATTCAAAAGAGTTACACACAAGTTTCTTGCTCATTATTCTTGTGATGAATCTGCGTTCCGAATGAGTGGTAGAGTCAAAAATATGACTATTCAAGTATAAAGATTATTTCTATTTCTATTTCTTTTTCCTCGCATTATAGACGACGGAGTTCGTATACGACTAGGAACTTCGTCACATACCTGAACACCCAAGCCAAATAGGGGCGGGTTTTCTTATAGGATTATGATTAAATTGCGACTCAACAGGGAAGTGCATATTCATGCATGCAATGCCCTTATGCATCCATAAATTACATCACACGTTAAGAGGGGCGACAAAGTGTGACATTACACTTAACTTAACACTTTCAACTATTAAACTAACTGATTTTTTAACCAACTTGAAATTTCATTAATTATAATGTGACCATATATATATATATATATTTTACAAACAAATAGTAATTTATTTATATTCACAGTCAACAGAAACGAATTGCTCTATTTTATTAATAGCTTATGTTTTTGTTTTCGGGAAATCTTCAAATTTCAGTACAATACATTAAATCTGACGAGCGTGAAGTAGAATGATGGATTAATCTCTAATTGGGATGACAACACCAACTGCTCTTTAATTCCGCCAGTTGCTTCCAAATGCGGATGAATGAGGAAAGTTTGTGAGCACTTCATTCGGCTGTTTGAAAAAGAATGGACTGAAAAAATAACTTGACACTCTGATAGAAAAGTTTATTTTTATACTTTATGATTTATTGTATATATGACGTATAGACTATCTTATATACAGATTCTTACAGTTAAATATACAATTGCATTGCGATATAATCCACTCAAAATTTATCTTAAATACCCACTCTATTCAATGACACAAACATTGCAAGAACTTAATTTTTTAATCATTAAATCGAAGTTTATATTAATATATGAGTTAATGACCGAAGCCGTCAAATTTTAGGTGTTAAACACGTCCGTTTTGTATCATTAGTTTAGTGTGCTATTTTTCACAATTCGGGGATCGCGGGTTCAATTCAGTATTTTGGCACTATACAAACATTTGTATTCATGAGTATTATGGTTTGTATTGGTCTAGAAGCAATCCTGTGACTACATAATGTATGCATGTATGTAGATTAAATCTAATGTATAGGTGCATTTATAAAAATAAACTGTTTAAGTATTTATACAATATATTAGAAATTTAGTTATACATTTCAATATACATCAAAATCACACATAAGAACTGTACACATAAATTAGCATATTATTAATATTCATACATATGAATAATACCGATATGCAAATTATATTGGAAACAATATATATATAATAATATTTGACCTTTATGATCTAGCGGTTTAGCACACTGCCTTTCTGCTGATGGTCAAGAGTTCAATTACTCGCATGCTACAAACATTTGTATTTATGAGTATATTATATGTAATTATTTAAAAGTATTTGTCTGAAATTTAGAAAGTTTAATTTATAAGAATATTAAGTCAAATTATTATCATTTTGTTTATTTATTATTTCTTCTGCATGTATTCATTTATATCTTAAGTAAGTAGATATTTAAATTGTAAAGTTTTATATTTACTTTGTTCACCTATATAAAAAATAACGATTAATTAAAATCAGAAAATTTAAATTTTCATATGTTTCACGAAAAAAAACAATTCATTAAGACATTGTGACGACAATAACGTTTTTGTTTGTATATATTTTGAGATCCATCATGAATAATGAAATGAAACACCTATATTATAGATTTGGTATAAAGCCAATTCAGCCTTATGACGTTGTGAAAAATACTAAATTATATTCCATCTGGACTAACTTAGAATATAAAAAATATTACAATTAATGTTTTAGTAGTTATAGTTATTAGCTATTTGTTTCTATTTGTTGGATTACGAATCCTTATAAATTAATGAATAACATTAGAGAGTGGACTGTATATTTCGAAAAGAAAATAATTAATGGAAAAGGCAGGGGAAATACGATTTCACCCGGGAAGAACGTCTTCCACACTCCGAACACCCCAAAGTAAGCAATGTAACACCAAACTTACTCACCAGTAACGACCCGAGGTGTAGTACTGTTTAGTGGCAACCACTCTAAATTGTATATTTTCGTAAAAACAATTATATTGTTATAATTAAATCAATAAATTTAGTAAAAAATACGGAGCGTTCTTTTTATTTCAGTTCTCATTTTCAATTGTTTTTTTATTCCATATTCGAAATTTAAATGGCCACATGTTTTATTTGTGGCCAATATTTGTCATCAAGTGCCCTTTGCTCCAAGTAAGCAAGCCGTTGATACAACCTGCTTAGACTAAGGAAGTTCGGAATACGGTACACTATTGATAGAAACTGCATGAGTATTTTTTTTATTCTTGTCTTTTCACATGGTAATTTTAAACTTGGCATTCAACCTAAAGGGTAAGTGGTAAGTGGTAACCACCCATCGGTTACCACTTACCAATATGCATTCATGAAGAAGGCCAGAAAAATCACGGCATCACATGGCGCTTGCTTTTACGGAGGAGTGTTCAGTACCGCATAATTTAACTACCAATTCATCACCCTCGAGCAAAAACACAGCGTATATAAAAACAGCTTTTAGTATGTCTGAAATGGTTATGACAGACAACTTTGTACAAAGTTTACCTCTAGTAAATTATAACCGAGTTGTAAAAATATTAATAGTACGAAATAGTGTCCTACTTTGTATTATAATTACAAGGCTGTTCTAACATAAAACATAGATATAGTGTAATTTATTTTATTTCATTATTCACACTAAAATTCGAGTAGTTTAGCACAATTTTACTTCTTCTGTTTAATATTTTACACTAACCACTCCAACGTATCCGCTTCTAAACATTTATTTTGAACAATAGTATACGCTCTCACGCGAAGGTCTTTTCATTACGCGGGGGCCTTGGATCTAACGAAGTAATAACATCCTATAAATAAATGAAAAGTTTGCTACCTCCATTTTCTTTATAGCTTCATTTCACCGGAACGACATGTGAGGGCTGTCGGATGCGGTGAAACATTGCGAGTTTGCGACTCTGTTCGCTTATTTTCGACCTTGTATCTTAGTGAGCCTTTTTTATGGCGTCCAATATAAGGTTTATACGTTTCTCTTTACATATTTTCATTGTATCCAGCTCACTGAATTATAAAGGGTAATAAATTCTTAATTGACCAGTATTTACGACGGCGATTCGTCATTACCGCCGTCACCCCAAACAAAATATATTTGGGCTCCAGTTACTTGACAATAAAAGGGGACCGTTTTAATTTCATTGTGCAATATTAGTTATCATTGCCATTGTGTTCAGTTTAATATGTTGGATTTGGTTTAAAAAAACATCATTTATAAATTAAATGATATTAGACTAATACCAGAATAAAATATTATTTTATTAAATAAATAGTACACAAATATTTTTAGACTTGGGCATATGAATTTATTTTCTAATTATTTTTACGTTGTTAAGAATATAAGTGAAATAATATGAAAACTTTGATTTATACCATTGATCAATTTCAGGACCTAAATAAAGATAATAAAATATGTCTCTCGGCCAAATTTTGAGTAGGTATCGAGTATCGATATATAAATTTAATGGGTAGTTTATGACTATAACAAAACATCAATAGCTACGATAACATGGTATTTATTTACGCTCTCTCCGAAATTTATTATATTTCTAATTACTAAGTACACATGAATTTTAAATATTCAATTCATTTTTAAAGTTACTTTAAAAATTTAATGAAATTTTACTTAAATTCAATTATTACAATCTCCATAATTACTCGTACTTCTAAATCAAATTAAATCCCCAAGTATTTTTTTTATCAACGATATCTGTTCTGTACCACGTTCCTATTATTACCTTGTAATGATTGTTGAAATATATGTCATTAGACAGTAAAATATTTGCGACTACACCGGGACATTTTATTGCTCGTCTCGTCTTAATCTCCCTTCTTTAGAATTATAATACTGGAATATATTACTTATGCCATTGATAATGTCACATAACAATAGTCACGTTATCTCTTGTATCTATAATGTATACAGAATATATACTTTTATTATACCGGTACTTACTTAGTAATTTGTCACAGACTAGATTTAACAAATCGTGCGATAAATTCTTTGGATTTACTTCTTGGTGAATTTATCTAATGAACTCTAGATGTCCAGCTGAACAATGATCATTTGCATTCTTGTTATGCAAATGGAACTAGATACACTTTACGATTATATATTTAACAGCAATTTGTATGATCAATAATGACATTTTTTTTTTTCGGTACTTCATACAATGCATCATACAATAATATTTGTTAAATAGGCCAAATTTTTTTGGATAAAAACATTAACCAATATTTCATGTTTTCTTTAATAAATATTTTAAAGAAGTTATTAAGAAGATAATTGTGTAATTTCTAAAAATCGTATAATAGTTAATATGCGTTAACTATATTTAACTTTGGAGAAACATTGTGCCTTCGTCTCTACTTTATTTGTTATAGGATAATTAATATTTTCGTCTATAAAATATTTCTTATATAAAAGTTAACATATATAATTAATGTAATTAGAATACATTACATTGTATGTACCTACTCTTATTTTAATTCCAAACTAAATCAAAAGTAATCTTTCTGGGATGAAAAAATTCAATTGAGGTAACTGATTGAAATATCGTAATAACTGCATTAAAGTGCTGGTTTGTATCAAAAGTAAGTGAGTTACTTACTTTTGATACAAAAATAAGAGGATAATTAAATAGTCTGTTATAACAGTGTACAGTAGTGTACACCGTCAGTAAAACATAAATTAATTGGCATAATATTAGATCACATGGTCCATCGTGGCTGATTTAATAGAAATCGAACCCGGTAGTACCCATTACAAAAGAGAGGCTAATGGATATCGACCAGACATAAAGGTACATTGCTAGCAATATATCCTTTGCCTATTAGTAATCCCTTGGTCTTTATAAGAGTGTTTAGCTATAATAATATAATAATAACCCAGGACAAGCCAAGCAATTATAGTCTTGAATACAAATATTAGTACCGTGCCAGGAATCATTCCCGACTTCCGAAGAAAATATATGTCTAGACTATTCATGAAAATATAAAAAGATAAACAGAAGAAAACATGAAAATTACCATAACAAAATATTCGACTATTCTGATTTGAATACCATGACTATATATATCAAGTATTACATATCTCTTCATATAAATGACAAAGACAAAGAGCTAACATCTCGTCTATGAATCGTATCGAAACGCTCTGTATGAATGCTTTCTTTTATTCAATAAGAAAATAATGGGATTCAATCCCGCATTGTTACCGCGAGACACCTGTGCGAGACGGAATTAAACGTCGGATAAGATTGACGACATTGTGCTTAAAAGATCTCTTTTCACCTAACACTAGTGATAGATTATACTCGGACTTATTTGCCATCGATCCTGACTGATCAGGTCACCAGTGAGTGAATTGGGAGACTGGGACACTTTTCTTTTTTTCTAGAATTTTGTTTTCTTGATTTTAATTGAATTAAAATGAGTTGTCTTAATTAATACTTAACAGTTTTTTAGCTAAGGTACAACATACAGTGTACCACTTACCTAAAATATTAGGTGGAATGTTTGCTTATACAGTCCACATAATGATAAAAATGTCTTCGTGTAAATTACATAAATTACAAAATAAACATTTTGTGTATTATAGAAAATTTATGGTAATATGGTACAGTAATCATAAACAATATATTCACAACATTTTTTATTATTTTCCATTTCTAAATTTAGTTAAGTAAACTTAACTTAACTTAACGATATTAGGCTTTAGTTAACTAAATTTAGACGTACAAATACGACGATATACGAACAATGTGTATGCGTCTTTTTTCTACGAGTTTCATTCAATTGTAATGAATTTAATGTTTTTGTGGATAGATGTGTAATCTGTACCCTGTACTCTGTTAATAATTAATTTAAAACTTCATTAACAGATGTTTGACAAGATGATTACAGCCACTTCGTCTGCTTTTTAAGATTAGTGATAGTCTATGTCTCTTCGCGTGATAAAATGTATCCACATAACAAACTTAGATGTATTCAGTTTTAGTCATGAGAGAATAAGAAACAGACTGACATAGGTACACATTATTTACTATATAACATTGATATTGATTTAATGACATTTAATAATACTGTGCAAATGACAATAATATAGATATTTAATTATTTCTAAGATGGCAAAGTTGTTTACACGTTCAAGTTCAAAAGACTCAAGAATATTCATCAGGAATTAATTTTACGATGAATACACTTATCCACTTTATTTATCTTATTAAATAAATATGTTTGATATCTAATACGAAAGATTCACTACTTCACTACTTAAGCATATCTTGTAAATATTATACGTGTTATTAATTACATTCTAAATTCATGACAAAAATTTTCTAACCCAACCAATAATATTGTTTACATTATCATAATAAATTTAACAATTTCGCTAAAATGTGAAACTAAAAAAATGTAGAGTCAAATAGAAAAGACCTTTGGACAAAAGCACGAATTTAACGTTAAGAATTCTTTATTGATAAATAGCCGTTTTCCTTTTTATCCTCTATACAATACATACATAATGGCGCTTTCTTTTGGATAAGCCCCAATAAGAACAATGCACATTTTTGGCTGAAAACGTTTTTGACTCTGAGAAATATTTCAGCTAAGTACAATAAAATTTAATCTTATTTATTTTATAGACTCGACCATTTGTATTTTTTCCATTAAGAAGGTTAATAGTTACTACTTTTATTCTATTTTACTTCATGTTTCTATTCACGAGCACTAATTCTTATACCTAAGTTACTTACCATTTCATCCTTCCAAAAGAAACACTGCTTGTAAAGCATAACTTAAATAAGATAGAAATAAATATATACAAACACAAACTACTTTATTTAGTCTCTGTCTGAACTCTGTCATTTTATAACATTAACCAGCCAATAAATTAAATAAAATACTGCCGATTTCATATGTAACAGATAATATAATATTAAACAAAAACAAACACAGAACAAACTCAGATCTTAATCAATCAGTTGTATTTAAGCGGCCTTAAATCAATAGTGCCTACCCTACGCCTAAAGTTATCCCTACGCTATCCATCATTTAGTATAGGCTCTTAATCCTTTACATTCGACTTCAATAGAAACCCAAATAAGCAAATACCAAGAGATTGGGAATATATAGTTTACATTCAATTAGTATTTGCCATAGAGGAAGACGATTTCGTCCACTAAAGCCTAATCAATATACGAACTTCCTTAATTATATATATATATGTATGTTCATATTGTTGCTAATCAAAACATTTAAGAAACTACAGTCGTATTTATCTAAGTAAGGCTAATTTATCTCTATAAATATACAGTATTTAAAGTTATAATAGCATTGTATACATGTATAAAATAGCTGTTACTTTAGTTTAGAATAGATAAATGAATATGTGATTAGATACGGTATCTATTGTTACATAAAAGTATCCTTGAGTGTTGAGAAATTATTTAATACTAAAACACGATTAACCGGTATTGTTTTGAAAAAGGAATTACCAAAATCTGTTATCTCAACCAAGACTCCAACATTCAAAATTAAATAAACTTGAATCGAGAATACATAAATACGAGTATTATCGAATATCAATTCCTAAATTAAATTCATGCCTATTTCATGAGCATGACAAATATTAATAATTTTGTTAACAGTTATGGATTATATTAATTTTCGTATTTCCAAATACTTCATTCAACTTGGACGTATGTTTGTGATAGGTCTGTTAAACGAACCACCACGGTTTGGAAGTAGGTTTGCCGACGGCTGACATCTAATTATCCTGGTGGATCGTAATTTGGAATATTTTCGATATATTTCACCAAATCCAATATTAAAGTAAAATATTCATATAAAAAAAATATATTACAACCTTTGAAAATTTACATATCTTTATATACAGGTCCGGTATATTATATAATTATGTAGGTCTAAATAACTATATAATTCAATTGAGTGATAATGTATCTGAAGTTTTAAAAACAAAAATAAATCTTAGAATACATACACAATCTAAAGTTTAAAAAATGTCAGCGAGGATATACTTGTAGCTCAAACGTTTTAGTATATTTTTCGACATAATATTTTTAAATTTCATCATTCTATTTCGTCACACACACACACACACACACACACACACACACACACACACACACACACACACACACACACACACACACACACACACACACACACACACACACACACACACACACACACACACACACACACACACACACACACACACACACACACACACACACACACACACACACACACACAACAACACACACACACACACACACACACACACACACACACACACACACACACACACACACACACACACACACACACACACACACACACACACACACACACACACACACACACACACACACACACACACACACACACACACACACACACACACACACACACACACACACACACACACACACCAACAACAACAACAACAACAACAACAATATCAACAACAATCAAGATAAAATTTCGAGATATATTTTTCGTCTTTTGTCTTCAATTAACTATAGATGAAGTCTATAATTAATCCATTATACCCTCACAAATAAAAGAGAAACAATCCAGTCTCTAGATAGTCTCTGATTTTTAAATACTTTTTTCAAATACTACACTTTGTATTGCACCTGGAATACTTTGTAGAATATCTACAAACAAAACCTTAGTATCGTTATACAGAAAAAATATTATTATATAAGCACAAAGCCCCCAAAATTATATTAAACTTAATATGCTCAATAAACAATTTGTAGAACCCAAAAGCAAGATAGGATTATACTAGAAATTTGTATGTGCAATCTAATAGGTCCCAGCGCATTATTCTGTTTTTATTTGAAATTGCTTTGGTCGATAATAATATCGACCTATAATATGTGTAATAATCATATAACATAGTTAAAGTAAATATTGAATAACTTATTGTTTAGTTGATTAGAAATTTATGGAGAGTATCCCAAATAATAACGAGGCGTCGTGACCTACTAGTATACTACCCCAACTTATACACGTCAATAGATACAAAGGTCGTAAAATCGAATTTAAACGGTACATATAATTACTACTGTCTGTGTCAATTTGTCTTATTTACTGAATCAGTCAAAACAAAAGGACTTCCTTTGTTGAACAGAATCAACAATAAACACTTGTTTATTACAGTAATAATACCGAAAGTAATCCAAGGGACAGCGGTAGACGCACTCCCTGCAAAGTTAGATTCAAAGATATCTGGCGAAATGTGGGCATGTGAAGTGTTGAGTTCACAAGTTCTGCTAGTACTGACTACTCCACGTGTGATAACAGTTACGGTGGTATCCGTATAGTGTTACAGTGAAAATATAATGCATTTGGCACCACTACACTATGACCTATTCATAGAGAGAAATACAATGTTGACATCTGAATGGCACCACGGTGGTGACATGAAGATATATGTCCGTGGTGCTTGTTGTTATGTAAATAGACGACGGTTGCCACTTACCAGCAGGCACCCGCCCTCTAGCTCGTTTGTTGATTTTAGTTAGTCTATAAAAAATTTAAATGTATATAAAACTCTATACAAAACGCCGCTTCTATTGCCAGGCTAAGTGGTATTGAATTTATAAATTTTTTGTAGTATCATTGTTATTTAAACATCAATATATGTAAATCTTCAATATTAATATTATTCAGAGCATTGCAAAATAAATATTACGTAAAATTTATAATATAACAAAAAAAAGCGAACTGACAGATATATATTATTATTTGAATATAATTTCATATAGACATTGTATGTAGACATACATTTTCTCATTCTTTATAAATACAGGTACAATAAAAATAACCACTTTCCCAAAGGTAAATTCTGCGAAAGGGACTTTCTTAGACAATATTATTTCCCATTAAGTGGACATATTCTAAATGGGAAGGTAGCTTGTGCTACATATTTTGTTTTATGAAATTTGAGTTGGATAAGGGAAAACAATAATTGCTTACCTATGTACCCTCTGTTTATAAAAAAAGAAAGAACTGCGTTATCTTACGTAAAATTATCTATACGTGTATTCGTTTCTTTTTGATAAATACAGTATTTCTTCCATTTTTATTGGTCTGGGAATTATTATAAATATATTAATGATAAATATATTTAAAAAAATTAACCTGGAGCCTTCGGAAGATAATCTACTACGAAATCACCGAAATTGTTTAATATCTTTCAAAAGTATCTCTTTTCGTTCTATACTCGTATATCGTTCTCTATTCGTATTTAAGTCATTAGGACTTATATTCGTCCATAGTTTTAGTCATTAGGGATCCATAACTAAATATTGAATAATTATTTCATTACAATATGCATAGTTTGTTAGAGTTAGAGATAATTAATGTTTTAAATATTTAGAGCATAAATTTGTAATTAGGATAATTGCAATTTAAATAGAGTTAGGCGGCCTGTTCACTGTAAATAGGTAACGGACTTGTGTCTCAAATAATAGATGAAATATATATTATTTTATAAAGAGCAACTAATAGGATGTTTTGTAATATTGATGCATCCTAGCACAATTAGGTAAGTTGTTATAATTCTCAACTGTAACAGATTCATTCATTCAGATCATTCCTAGATCTAACAGCAATAAAAATTAAGTTAATCTCCTGACTACCCATTTGTTCTATCATGTACAAGTAACGCAAAAAAAGATGATCGATATCCCAATATAATTATTTACAAACATGGAAATAATTTGTATTTATAATTACTTCAACGTCACTTAGCCGTACGTTACATTATAATAACATTACATATTCAATACATAAAATATAAAACTTACTAATAAAATGCTACATTTATCCGAAATGAAAATAAAAAGATAATCTTTTCTGTGCAAACTTCCTAAGGCAGAACATTGACATTGTGGCGAAATAACATTTAATTAAATCACTTCACTAGGGAGACATCCGATTTTATAACTCTCGTGGAAAATACATTATTATTTTTACAGAAGAAGTAATTGAGATCTAGATTAAAACGCAATGGCTCTTTGGAGAACAGCCTACAGCTTGGTTCAAATAAAAAAGGGTCCTAACGGCCTTTGTTGAATACTTGTAAAAGTTCGTAACAGTAAGTATTTGACATAAGTAAATTAAGAATTTATTTTACAAAAAGAACTACAACGAAAGAAAACTACTAAAGAAGCTACAGTACCAATGAAGGAACATTAGTTTAAAATTTATTTAAGTCTGCCAACCTTAAAAACATTCTGCCTCATATGAAGAAGTAAATAATTTGAATTGACTCAACTTGGCTATTTTTACTGAATTCCTTAGAAAAAATATTTACGAGGATCATGATGTCCTCGTTCAGAAAGCCAAAATTCAAAAGGGCTGATGCCCTGATTCTGACTAATAAAATTAAATAGTCCTACAGATCTGTGACGACTTCGGTCGTCTAGCGGTTTAATTTCAATGGTCACTGGTTCAATTCCTTGCACACATTTGTATTCATGTGTATTTGTATAGGTCTGGGTCTTTTCTTTGTATATGATATATGTATTCACAAATAAAAAATACTAAGTATTTATATCAGTTGTTTAGTACCCGTAACACAAGCTCTGCTTACTATGGGTATAGATGACGCTGTGTTAATTGCACAAGTTTATTAATTATTTAGTTATTTTTATACAATTGGATTAGCAAAGAAACTAATCACACTCCTAGTCCTGACTTTACTTCATTTTCCGTCACCGCTTCACAGCAGATTCATCACTATTCTAGTTCCACGAAAGTTGTAACTTGTTTATCGATACGCATTTCACTAATGTATTAGACCAAAGGATTTGAATATCTTTGATCATGGTGAAATAACGAAATAGCGAACTGATTTTATATTCAGTATAATGGTAATGAGATAAAACAAAAAAATAACATTATCCAATGATGCCAAACACAACAATAAATCTACGTTAAGCTAAACCATTTGTAAATACATCACACATGTGCCAGTGATTTATTTCTTCATAAGGATACACATATTAAACCATATATTTAATCGGTAACACGATGTTATGCATTTTAAGATTTATTTAAAGGAGTTTCATATGATATTAACCAATTTTTCAGTCTTATTTTCGATGATCATTATCAAGAGCTTACAATATAAGCTCTTGATAATGATAATTGAAAATAAAGCAATTATATACTAACCAATACAATTCTAGATAATATTTGCTTGTGAATTTCTTGAGAAATAAGCAAATCACTATAAGATTTATTTGTATTGTGCCGAATTCTTGTGAACTTACGATGTAATATTGTGTCTTTGCGGTGGACGTCTGAGATAATTGGATAAATCGAATGTTAACCACACTTAAACATACCTAATAAATATTATCAATTAACGATTGTGAGCAAGGATTGCGTATATTTTATTCAGGTATCAATTTCCGTAGTAAGTAGTAGCAAAGCAAAAGTAACAAATACTATACTTGTAGTAGTAGTGGTGTACAGTCCAGTGTTGTACTCAGCTTCCAACTTCAGCCAGATCGTATAGTGTCCGTAATACACAGCATAATTCGATCCGGAACGATGTACCTACCTTTTAAATGTTGAACAATCTCTCAAAAAGAAATGATTAACAATATTTTAGGTCTTTACGTGTTCATTCAGAATTCATTCATGAATGTTCTTTTTATAAACGTCGTTATTCATATTCGCCAAGTAAAATATTTTAACAATATTAATGAAAAAGCAGACTTATAAATTGCTTCTAACAGCATTAGACAAAGTTATTTGTCAGACGTTTTGGTTCATAAAGCTGTTTGATGTTTAGTATCATTTGTTCCTACGCATATTAATAAAGACTAACTTTGTCTAGTTTATGTGTAAAACAAAGGCTGAAGACTCATTTACATAGATCAACAACTCGGTAAATTTAGGTACAGCGTGACGATAGTTCTTGTATCCAGAATTATCGAATTAGACAATAAATCATTCTGAAATTAATTGTAGCAATTCTCGTATGTTGTTTACATATTACGCATATATTAGGATATACACATTGTTGTTCTATATGTTCAGCTTTTGTATTATATTAAAATTACAGTTTCGTATTATAAATATGTATATAAAATTTTGTAATCTAACGAAAATCAAAATATTTTTAACCGCAATTTGAATACAGATATCTATATTTTATAAACGGTATTGAGTAAAATTTAGCTTTATATCAATTTAAATTTGACATACAACAAAAGCCTATATGCCCTTTCATTTGCCCCTTGTCTACGACGACCGCTAATTAATCATTAAACTGCGCACAGATAGCACTGCTGTCAATTACCTCTTTGTATTACAGTACTGCGCTCAATTTGGATTCATTAATAAGTGTTTTGTTCTCATTAATGTATCCAAATTGAGCCTGGGTTCGACTGTATCGAATTTACTAGAATGTTAGATGTTAGTCGTCCAGAGCAATAAAAGATAAACCATATTATACTCGTACTCATACTATTATTAGACCTATGTTCACTTTTCTATGAATATATATTTTACAATTATAAAATTATATTCATATAAATTACTATGTTTTAGTATTTGTATAGATTAGGGCAACTTCAAGGTATATTTTATTTTATTGGGAGTTTTGGGGTATTGTTAGGTACCAGTTCCTGTAGTACTGCACGCTACATAGATGGTGCTTGCCGTTTTTCAAAGTTTGCTATTACTATTACCTATGTGTTTTTTGCCACCCTTCGTTTTTTTCGTTATTTGTACTCTTAGATATAACCTGTATCAAAACTTGCATGACATTTTGTACAATAAGGTTTTTAGGTAGGTTCCATGGTAGGACTAGGCTATACATTATACTATGATATCTCCATTTAAGAAAATCTTTAAGCGTTATAGTCGTACAGACATTTATTATATTGCACTAGAAGTTATGTTCATTAAAATATTAAAAACGAATTAGGATAAATAGGATTGTCGATTTCTACAGACAATAAATATTATTATCAAAAATTATATGATCAGTTAGCATGCTTTGCATATTACAGAAATTATTGGTATAGAGTGCCATATGTGCCAACTCTAGAAAATATTAGACGTCACATGAATAAATACAGCCTTAATCTTTCTTTCCGGGCAATTTAACAGCATCTACCATGTTTCTGTCTGGTCAAACACAGTGGCTATTGTCATGTCGAAATAATGGGGATAATTTTTATGTAGATCCTTACCTAGTGGCCTTTTGAAATCGGGCATATGTGTACCCCCGTAATTTGTCAGAGTCCCGATATTCTTACTTATTTATCATATATCTAGTCATTCATCTGTCAAATATTGTCTATTTTTTAAGAATGAATTTGAACATACCATATACAAAATAGATTTATTAGGATCTTAGGTAAATTGCTGTTTATGTAGATTAAAACTGGTTCTTCTAAATTGCCTATATCCATATAGACACCTTCAGGAATTTCGTCACGTTAGAACGTATTTCAAGAACACTTGCAATACCAGAAGCATGTGTGCTGTGTACTACCTGTTGTGATATAATAAGCTGGAAATAAAACCGGAAATTTTGGCTTTAAACGGACTGACTTACTTTAGTCGAATGTCAACTACACTTCTTAAGATTTTTACTCTTCCATAGTCAGGTAAGGGAACGTATAGCGTTTCAAAGGCAAGTAAATGTAAAACAGACAACAAACAGATCTTACATTTAAATAACACCTTTACGGCGTTGTAAAAAAATAAACTGATTATTATTAAGAATATATATAGAAACAGTATTAGTACCTAGACCTACATATATTCTTCTTCTTCTTTCTTCTCGTAATAAACAGTGATGATATAATACTTTGTACTACAGTTTTCTACCTTGTTGACATGTTGCCACGGAAATTGCTCCATATTCCACTTGTGTCTGATATTTTTTACAAAATCTGAGCGGGGAAATCTGCACGTCTGAGGACTGTTTGAGTATATAATTTATCTTTGCGTAAAAACGGTTTATCTCCAGAGAGAGATTCTTGCATTCATAAAAAAGAACTTTTAACCCGCCTCGAGAGAAAACACTGGTTGTTTATTTGTTTTCCTTTCTTTGACCTAAACTTGGAGATATTTCAAATTGGTAGACAAGTGAGCTCGAAATCCAAATGTTTTCCATGCTACAGAAACTTTGAATAAAGAAAATAACTAAAATATGTATGTTGCATAATTGAATACGACAATAGGTAGGTACTAAATTATTAATTAATTTTACATCATTTAATATTTATATTGCCTCTTACCGAAATAAATATATTTCTCTATTTATATAAATAGATATCACTACTTTGTTTATAGAAATAGTCAAATATTGTTCAAAGTGTAAATAGCTAAGTTTATCTATTAAATTGATGTATGAGCAAGAATTATGCATTAAATTCGTAAATAAAATAGCGTTTTAATTAATTAAACGTCTCATACTGAAATTTAGAAATATCCCAGTCTTTTGAGAGGTACGCCAATGCATGATATAACAGCATTTAAGACATGTTTTCTAAATTGTATGTAAAACTGAAATATTCAAATTCCCTGCACTAAATAGACGTTATCGAAGTAATTAGATCAAAACAATGACCTAAGTGCATGCCTAGTGGGCGGGACTTTGAAATGTCTGGGTCAGAGATTTATTGACCAGAATATAAATGGTTATAGGCGATAGAAATTGCATAGGCGTGAATTGCATTCCAAATGAAATACACTTTACACTAAATGATGGTCAGCTAAATGACTGAAACTAAATAATAATATAATACAAACTAAAACTAATCGGCATAACTATGAGCTATTTGGGGCATACAATAAAAAAAAATGTAACGACTTTAATTAAGTTTTCTTCGTGTTTTTTTTCTGTAATTGGAATGGCAAACTAAGTGACGGTCCATCTGATGGTATGCGGTAACCGTCGTCTATATACATACATGAAAAGAACTACGGACATCACATTACCATGTGACATCCGTGATACCACTCATGAGTTGCCATTCCAGAGGACTAAAATGTCATGTCTTTTATTCTATAATTTATAATATGTGGTATCTAATATTATTATTATAGCCAAATACACTAAAATATTTAACTACGTTTTATATTATCCTTCATGAGGCTAAACATTTTATTATACGAATTGTGGACAGGAGTTGTTGTTCGAGATTTCCTTAGTTATGGCCGATTTATCTTGAGATCTATTCTGGATTAAAACAGACGGATACAGTACGGTGACTTAATCTCGTGAAATACGGTTCGGGCGAGCTTATCTAAAGTGAAAATGCGTGGCTAAATAATCTGTAACACCATTTTCTTCATTTGTAATTAAGCGCATGTTATATTTATTGCTTAATAGCAGTATTTATTGTATTCACTTTCACAGTATGCAAATTCTTTTTTGTTATTGTAGTAAATGCCATTAAGTGTTAAGTCCACCATATGTACTTTTTACTTATGTACAACGTACATTAAAGTTATTTAAATAAATAAATAAATAATTTTTTTATGTTATGTATATGCTTCGATGTTGAATCTTCATTCGAAACATGCCTGTAGAACTTCACTATCGTCACATAATACTTTATATGTAACGATTATGATGTTTATTTAAATAAAGTGTATTATTTAATACGAAAACGAGTTCTCTTTTTATATTCTAAATTAAAAATTAAGGAATCTAAAGAGGAAAAGGATTAAACAACATCTAATGATCTTACGCTATATTATTACAATAAACTAGTAATGCCCACGAAAGACTTTGTTAATACATTTGAAACTTTCTTTGCCAATATTCCTATTGATATATCTTGTCCTGGTACATTTAAAAGCACATACATATATTCATTCAATTCAAATTCAAAAATACGGAATACCATTGGGGTTTGTCTGAAACCGTTATTAATACCTCTATAAAAATTCTTGCCTATGTTTAATAATTATTTTTAGTAAATGTATACTGACGGTATTTTTTCCAATTTAATAAACCATGATAAATTATACACTACTCTTAAATCAGGAGAAAAAACTGAAGTAGGTAATTATAGGTCCATATCCATCATACCAATATTCAGTGAAGGGTTTGAAAAAAATATACTCAATCAAATAAAAGTAAATAGACTGCTATAGAATAACACAGTATTACTACTACTTTATAGTAAATTTAAAAATCCTATAATAATGTAATAAAATAATATTCTTGAAACGTAGGTACTTAAATACTTCTTTAGTCCGGTATGATATGAGTTAGTCATTATGGTAAATGAATGATAATATGATTAAAATAAGTACAAAAAATTTAAACATTATTTTAGAAGGACAAAAATTATGGTCGTTCATTACGGAGTACAATATTACAATATTCTTGTATAAAAGTTTATAAAGTACGCTCAATATCCTGGAGTCATTTATAACACCTGCTATCAAAATTTTCTTTTTTGGCATAAACAATATCTGGATTATGTATGCCTGTATTGTAAAATTTACATGTCGCTGCAGAAAATAATTTTGTGTAATATTCGAATAAGGCAAATTAACTAAACTATTAAATCGCAATTTCAAACATAGTAATTACCATAATACTTCAATAATATGTATATAACAAAATCCCATCAATACAAAATCCTAATATAAAATATATCATATTCATACTAATATAATAAATGAGAAAGTGTAGTGTAGTAATAAATGACAAATCTATCTGTTTGTTTATTACTTTTTCGCGAATAAACGTCTAAATTGTCTTACGTTTTGATAGATCAAATCAATTAAGATTTTACTAATAATAGAAAGCAAAGTACAGTATACAAAAATATGTTAACATGAATTATTGAGTCTTTATTTAAAGTTAATTAAATAAAATTAGAAATATTTACGGATATAAGATCATAATTTTGTAAATGATCTGAACATATCTGATAAATTCTGAAGTTTGCCCACGAACTTATTTATTAGACCTTGACTTTTGTACGTAAAGGTAACTAATACAGTAATTATTTCTTTAATGTTTCAAAAGGATTTTAGGTAATGTAATATGGACACTATTCTCCTCATTTTGCCTCTCATCTGGGCCGTTGTGCACTAAAAGATTTTAGGTTTATCAGATAAAATTTTATTTCATAAAATCCTTTATTTTACAAAGCTGAAGCAACAGTGTCTAAACTGAATAGAACTATTTGCATTGATATATCTAGCAAACAGATTGCACTGTATGCATGCAGACTCCTGACGGGTCGTCTATCTATTGAGACACTCGCACCACATTTCCGATGTTATCTGCCTCCAGCTACTGGAAACGGATAATTTAGTAGATAACAGTACATAAATCGTTATACAAATGGCTCGGTTGCAACGCTACTGAAGATAATTGCCCGTTAAATTCCTGGTACCTATATACCTTAATAATAGCAGGTAACATTAAATGTAAATATTTACTAATAACACGGATAAGACAATTGCTAATATGATGATTTGAGTACTAATAAAGTAATAACCATTAACATCATTTTCATCCCTCTATTTAAAAGTTGCACATTTTTATATATTTATAGACGGCCGCGGTGGTGGTTTAAATTAGCTTAGCACTCCGCCTTTCTTCGTCGCGGGTTCGATACCTTGAACAGTACACACATTAATGAGTATAATTGTTTGTATCAGTCTGGGTATTTTCTATGTATATTATGTATGCATTTACAAAAAAATGCATCTATTTATTTATATCAGTTGTCAAGTTCTGATAACATACAAACATAAAAGTGACAATATAAGGTCTTCGGGATAAAGATCATCAAGATGATGACAGATTAAGCTGAGATTTCTAAAATTTTCCACCCACTAGCTGGCCACCCTATAGCCACTTTCTGGGGTTCTAGATCTGTCTAGATTCAGTAGATAGGCTGGATGCTAGCACTAAATTGTGAATGATATATCTAAATACATTAATTATCTAATTGACTACGTTTTGCCAGAAATTATAGATCTATTACTTCCTGGTAGATGTCCAGTTGTTAGTATATCCGTAATTGACGAAACTAGTAGTCGTATGAAAATAATAATCAACTATGTATAGATATATATTTGCCTTTGTATGTTTATTATATTCATGTCATTGTGTATAAATTATTCGAAGTATTCAAACAATTTGCAAATAATTATATTTGCTCAATATACTGGTAAAGCAGTTTTCAAGTTACCATAATTTACCGATCTTATAATAATAGCGAAATTAAATGTTATTAGCAAGTTTGAAACATTGCTGAACTGTGTAAGTTATACACACAGCTAATAGCTAACTCCATAGTTTATTGAAGTTATTATGAAGCTGGAAATTCAATTTAAGTACGTACAAACAAAAATCTTACTTTATAGATGTTAAATACTAGTTATAATACTAATATGATCTGTGAATAATCAGTAGACAGAAGCAAATAACTCTTGTTTTTTTAATCTTGATATATATATCAACATAGAAACTTTCATCCCCTATTTTATTATATTTTGGGTTATTAATATTATATAACAATGCTCATTTTGTCTACATACACTGTTGCGCAAGCGAGTGCAACACTCCATTATCATAATTAACAAAAATTGTACCATTAGTTAGATATATGACATGTAGACAAATTTCAAAAACAAGAAAATTGTATATATTAAGATAATATGATTATAATATTTACATATATGTCACTTGATATTTTATCACATATGTCAACTTTGCGAATTTAAGATTAATTTTGCTGATATTTCAAGAAATACTATCCATTCATTTAATATGATTTACACCATTAGGCTTGTATTAATTTTGCTACAATTTATATGTAATTGCGGCTATAAAATAGAATGTATTATTCATCAAATTATCTTCTATTTTATCTAGTTAAAAAATGCTTTTAATTTCGTCGTTTAATAATGGCCCTTTGGATCTATTCACTAAAATAGACTCACGCTTCGGTAGTATTGTTTACTGGGGATGAGTTCAACCGTGGAAAAGCATCTATTCAGGAGATTGTCTGGTTCGCTCATTGACGTATTACGTATTTGCTAAAACACTAGAGAAGACGTACTCTTATGAAACAGACAGAGCTTTATACGCATTGGTGTAGTCGCAAAATTTGTTTATAAAGTTATATTTATTTATTATCAAAAATCAACAGTTCTCTTCCTTGTTCGGAACAAGAGTATGTTTTTACATTTTATGACAAACTGACGAATCCTGTTTAAAAAACCCTGCAAAGTTCTATATATCTCTATAATAATAATTATTATAGAGATATATACTTTTTTGTAAATATAATACTCATTAATAATAACTTACTTGTACGTATAATTAGTAGTAAACACAGTTTATTAGTAGTTAAAACAGTATATAAATAACTTACTTTTTAAATTATTATTTAAAAAAATTAAATTGTGCATTACAAATAAAAAAATCATTATATCGTCTTCACAATATTAATTTAAATAGAAAGTCAATAAGTAATTAAATAAACACTATAATTCTCTCGAAATATAGGATTTAATCAACAATTATATTCTCTAGTCATTAGTTACTCTAGTAAGTATCTCAATGGTTCACTCGAAGATTTAGATCGGAACCTGTCACCGAGAATCCGTACGGACTTTTATTTCTTCTTAAACTATTTTCGCTGAACAAGAATTGTGTGCTATACGAGTACGAGATACACATTTTGTCAAGGACGTGTTTGCTTTGGAAGCTACAAACTTATCGTGTTATCGGATTGTCTATTATCTATCTATCGGATTACTACACAGCATGACTTTCTCACTTAACATTTTTATCTCACAAATAAATTGTGATCCTTTATCAATATTTTAAATTTGACAGAGATTTAAGCCCTAGTGGTTAGCTACCGCGATTTAAAACGAAAAAATCGTTTTTTATGTATTTTGGCAGACACTAGACAATGAACTGTGTGAATACATATTTCTAACTAAAAATCCCGTTATGAAAACACCGATTGTAACAACTTATGTAATTCAGAAATACTTTGGTAGGCTTCTGCCCTATCACGTAGAATTCAAATGTACAAAGCAAAACGTGGGCGTTTTAAGTGATGCGTTCTACCACGACATCAACAGTAGATAATGTTCGAATACCCCATCTGGGATAACAGTCGTTCAGTTTATGTATTAACATTATATATATGATAATTTTTGAAAGTTGTATGTTAAAATCTGAAAAAAAATGTGTGTATACAAATAATCTAATTTATGCAAAACAGGAAACTATATCTGTCCATTCATCTAATTTATATAAGTAAAATTCCTTATTATTTAGCTTATGATTACAAAAGTATGCGTTTGTTTCTTGGGTTTCTATATTGCGTTGCTTTGTCATATTAGGAATATTTATTTTTTTGTTAAGTTTATTGGCGGTCCGTGATGTAATGAAGTGTAAGTAATGAAGGGCACGCATAGGTTGCGTGTACTCGTAGTTTTAATCGATTTAAGTCACAAAAGCAGGGTTATCAACCTTAAAACTTTAAGCCATTAAACATCAAAATTTTTTTTTTTGGTAATTAAATTCTGACTTCGTAAATTATCGTATCTTAACCGATTTTCGTCGTTAAAAATCACACACATGAGGATGAAATGTACTCGTAGAGAATGTGAAAAATCCCGAACCTACTAACTCGAAAATTCTAGTTCTATTGGCAACCCTGCACAAACTCCATTAAAAACGTCACTCCGTTCAATGAACTATTGTATCGACTGTAGGTACACAAAGCACGAAAAATTTCATTTATATAAAATAAAATAATCCCAAGGAAAATAGATGAGTGATCGTACTAACAACGAAGTTAGTTGTATTGTAATAAATGTATTTTTTTAACTATTAGTCCCCACGGTGTTACCCGAGTATTGATGTTACTCATAACTTTAAGCGTTTTGAATATAGTAACATAATATATAGCCTATGTTACCGGGTTGGGCAAATACATGCTTGGGTTTAATTTAAATATATAATATTATCTTTTGTGTATATAAAAAACTAAATACAAAATACTTTCAAGTCATGTATTTGAAAAGTACACTCAAACTATATCTGACTGCTAATTAAAAATCATCATAATAAAACTTGAACTGAACTTTCTCTCGGAAGTGAAATTATTATAGATTATTAACAAAACACCGTAATTTATTGTTTTATGTATGTCTAATAAACTAGATATATTTTATCATATTGTAAAAGAAATCATATTAATTCAATAGAGATTAATTTTTAATCGAGCACATCAAATTTTTATAACTTTTTTCTCCGTCCAATGTAACATAATTGTACAGTTCATCAAGCAGTTTCAGCCAATTTTATTGATTGATGATTGGCTCGTCAGTTATGTTCGTAAATTACTGATACCTCTAGAGACCAGTTTGTTCAACTTTACTATTTTAGTTTATTTGCTATATCGGGTGCATTTTGTAAATTTATGCAAATCGAGTCAATTCATGATGAAAATTCTACTATTTAAAAATAAGCTTTTTTAGAAAATTTTCAGATTAAATAGTCATTACTTATGCTATGTCATAAGTAATGACTATTTATTCTGAAAATTTTCTAAGTAGCAGCAGCAGACGAACAGCGGCAGCAGAACTAAGCAGAATAAATATCCAGAAACGAAATAAATTATTCATATATTAAATCTATTTTAGAAAATATTCAAAACAATAAAATTTTTGTTTGTATACGTTAAATAATACACGTGTAATACCACTCATTTTTTATTAGCGCTACCAGCGATATATTACAATTTATTCAGCACATTTTAAATTAAGGAATGTAATTTACATCTCAAGTTTTGTGAAATTGCAACTAGCAACTTGTACATTATTTACAGTAAATATTATGCAACTTATAGTCGTGACAACCATTTTTTTAAATATATTAAAGATAATAAACACAATATATATGGCTGTCTAATTTTTTCATCTCTAACGTATTTTAAATAAACCCCAAATTTATATCTACCAATCTAGAAACTAATCCCAAAAAATATTATAAACTTAAGCTGTGTTGTATAGTCCATAATCAGCTGCAGAAATTCTCAAGTTTTCTAAATGGGCAGCATACATGGCATCACTTGCCAAACAAACGGCGGTTTTCTTGAGTTGACTTAGAACATCATCGTACTCCTCCAATTTCTTCGGGATTTCTGCAATTTGGAAAAGTAATTAATTAGCATGTTATATAATCAAAAAGTTTAATGCTAAATTTTTATTAGTAAAGGTGATATATATGTATAAAAGAGACCAACTCTCAGCATTCTATGAATTCACTGTGCTGGAGTTGAATATATGGTAATGTATCATGATTATTATAAATACCAGAATGTATGATAATTATTAAATGTTCTATACACAGAATAAAATTGTAAGTGAAAACTGTATTTTTGTTTATGTGCCTTTGTCTACGGTTTCACGTAAACACGGCTGGAGGAATTAGGATAAAATTTACAGTCACAACAGTCTGTTCAAAAGATTAATCTAGTAACACAACTGATGTCTATCGATCATTGTAAATATATCATACCCTTGACTAAACCATCCTTAAATGCAGCAGTTGTTGTAAGCTTAGGTTCACCAACAACACTGCATTGTTTTTCCTCTGGTCCGATCATAAGTCCTTTGAATTTCTTATCAGCGGTTACAGTTGGGGTCAATACATACTTCAGTTTTTCATTTAAACCTGTAAATTATACAAAAATCGTGCACTTTTTTTATAAGCACAGATCTCTCTAAAGTTATTAAAACATATCAATATTGTAATCATTATATAAAAGTCTCGATTTAAACTTATAATTTTCATTTATAATCACATTTTAATGTACTAAATGTAATGACTTGCATATTTTATATTAACGAAAATATAATAATGGAAAAACTAATTAAAAATTGTAGCTTAAAAAGTAAGGTCAATAAAACTTGGTAAATACAAATTAATATAACAACAAGGTATTTGAATTCTGTCATGAATTAACTAGTATAACATTGCCTACAATTAAAGTAATTTCTTAATTTAGTGCAGTACACGACGGTACCGGTAGGTATATAATGTTCTGCATATTCGTTTATATGTACGTATTCACAACTACATATACAGCGATTTCTAAATATGTTATAATTATGAATATATCACCAGAGGTACACTGTAAGACTATGCAATCACTGTATAAGAGGCATGATATTACCCTTTGTATTGGCAAAACTTAAGTGCTATTACGGGTATAAAATGATAGCGTGATGTTTATATATATAGGCGATGGTTATGCCTTACGACGGTAAGGGTAAACCATAGGCGGACTGTTAGTTTGTAGTTGGCTATTTTTTTATGTATTAATCAAATTAAATAAATCAATAATTTCTATTTTAATACCTAGTCACTGAGATGAGATATTATTACAACTTAAAATGATATTATAATTAATAAGTGTTGCAAATTCATACTTACTTGATTCGATTGTAATAGGTCCAGACAATTGCTTTCCAGATTCAAGGGATTTGAGAAGCATGTCACCAGTCATTATCACGCTTAATTTATGGTCCACATCTGCATCTATGGCTCCATCCTTTGGCGTAAATCTATAACATAGAATAGTAAATTATAAGAAAGGAAAACACCTTCAACTATAATGCAATGTACAGTAAAACTTTTGTGAAATGCGTTCAAATACACACTAAAATGATTCTGTACTACTGTACTGTTTACTACTCTGACGTACGTTTTTCTACTAATATGTATGTTACCGTTACACTACACTATTTTGTAAAATAATATTTTTAAGTTCCTATAAATTATTGTAACGACCTTCGTTCGGTCGGGAAGTAAAAGTTGATACGAACTCTGATAGTAGACACATCAGTATTTGATAGTATAATATATGTAAAAATTATTTAGATATTTACAAATTGCAATACGGAATGTAATTAAGAAATTAAATTATTCTTTTCGTATTGTAATAAAATTCTGTCTCCTCTTCTTAAAGTAGTAATCATTAAAAATCTTATATTTAATGAACTTACTTGCTGTTAGTAATCTCCTGATTTTTGAAGCCAGTCACAACTACATTTTTAAGCTCTACCAACAGTTTTTCCTTTTCAAATGTGTGTGAATAGTGAGGGATGAGGAAAGGATCAGTTGATTTTAAAGTGGAGTCTGGGGTTCCTCTGCTAGCTTCTCGTAAGAATTTAGTTTGACTTTTTATAAGACAATCAGCATCATTCACACTACAAGGATCAACTTTGATGATTTCTGAAAAAAAAAAGATTTTTATGTAATCTGTAGTGGTGATCATTGTAGCTATATACTAAATCAGCTCGACCTCCGCGCAGTCCCCTCTGGAAACCATCGTTAATTTGTGGCAAATTTTTCAAGAAAGGTTTTCTACTTTCTTCTTCCCTACTTCATGTTCATCTTACTATCCTTCACTGGGCCTCGCCAGAAAATATCATTAGTACAAGCACCATTCCATTATCATTCATAAAGAAAATACTTCTAAACTAGTAGTAGTAAACTAGTAGTAGATTATATTATTTAAAAAATATGGAGTATAATATTACTGATTTTCGTGTATATAAGAAACAAGGGATTCAATTTAATAATTTAAAAATAATTACTTACGTGATAAAGCTTGTTGGGAAACTAAGAGGACCAGAACTGTGCTTACGCTGAACATCTTGAATGTAGCAATGTTTAGACTTATCTGAATTGCAACTGATTTTGATTTCTGTACCCTTACTTTATATATGAAACTGTGCGGGATGAATATGTTATCTACCTATATTAATTATCATAATTATCTTATAATTACTGTAATAAGATCAATTATAAGGGTCCATAAGTTATCACTGATGATTACGAGTATTACACTAATTGTAAGAGATAGGATTTCTAATCACCGATGGATACAATGCCCTTACTAATTTAACTAGACGTAAATATGTTATATATTCATAATTAGGCACAAATAACATACTGAAATAATAATAATAATAGTACATATTGTATACGTATAATAATATTTTTTACATTATTAATTACATACGTGTGGGCCAGAAGTATGCGACCTGGTGTGTAACAAACAACACTCTTGTAACAAAACTAGTTTAAATTAATATTCTTACTTATTTTCTAATTGTATGTCCTGTTAGGACATACAATTAGAAAATAAGTACTTTTGTTTCCTAAAATCGTATTTATTACCCTAAGGCTGTCGAAAAACTGCTTTCTGCAATAAGGCTGCCTTTTTGTATTCATTAGCATTTGTTCATTTTACTTTACTTTGAAACTAAATGTACTTATCTTCTATCATTGTATAATGCAATAAAAGTATATTCAACTTTTCTTTCTATATAAAAGTAGGTGTATTTTAAGTCCATCTATGTCTGTCCTTGTGACTTAATAATAATATGTTTAAGTAAAATTTTATTAAGATCTGTTCAGTTATAAAAGGGTAAGAATCAGGCAGACAGACACACTTTCGCTTTTATAATATTAGTATAGATACTCGTGTTTAGTGAGAGACAAAGCGCACACCGGTTACAACAAACTTTCTGAAGTTGAATGTCCTTCTAATGCATCCGGCCGCACATAGTTTTGCGGCTACAGTGACTGCTTTCAAACTATACGGAAACTGGATACAAATTGCATTTACTATCTAGTATACAGTTCTAGTAGCTCGATGTAGTTAAACAAGTAGTTTGAAAATTCCTATAATCTATTATGATACTATAATCTATTATATACTATTATATACAGAATATCAAAACAACAAGATTATCCCTAGCACCGGAATAGCTTTCCTCAGGCAGCAGTCTTCAGTAAAATCCCTGAATAGTCACCCCGCTTGGGCCGTTGCAGGCACAACTCTATGAATGCGGAAATCATGCGACTTCGGAATAGTCTCAAACTATATCCTATTTTCTGTCTTGTTATTTGTATAGTCTATTATGAAGCAGAATCCTAACAAAACTGCCGACTGTATCAGAGAGCTCGATAAATTTAGGTTGTTTTTGACTCGACTTTGGTAATATCAACAAGAGACAATATATATGTAGTTATTATTTGTTACATATATGTATATTTTGTTCGATATTATATAATAGTGGTATACAGCAAGCATATAGATATTTTTTATTAATTCAATCTTTTACACCAAAATAAAATTTATTGGTATACTGATATTCGAAATTTTATCCTTGTGAAGTCGTTATTTTATACTCACATGTTACGTGACCGCCTTTCTTTACAAGGAACCTTTATAATTTCGTCACAGTAGTCAGTAATTAATTTTACTGAAGTATAGTACATTTTTTACGAATTTTTTTTATATCTATTTGTTACTTATATCAACCGCCAAGTAACTTATTTCGTAAGATGTGTTTCCATTGAAGGATGAGATCTATAAAAAAATAAAGGGGCTTGACAAATTAGTGCTCCAAATTGGGAAAGCATAAGTGGTAATACACGTAGCATGATGACGTGATGTCCCTGATGCTGTTTATACACATATACCTAGGCGATGGTTTTGTTTCTACCATATAAATAAACTTTATCAATTGTAAACCATATTTTTAGAATTGGTTTTATACATACGCGTATATGTAATATAAAAATAAGTAACTATAGTTAAATTGAGAACCCTATTATTGAAGTTGGTTAAAAATTATTTGTAAGTCTATACTACTGTAATGTTAGTTTAATTATATCAATAATGTAATTAACATTGATCTATTGCAGTCAATGATTGTTATGAATCATATCTAGTAATATATAATCATTAATAATTATTACTTGACTGTAGGCATATTTTCCATTCAAATGACCTATTCACCTAGATGATGATTTGATGTTGCCAAGTGTCGATATAAGATATACATATATATATATATCCTAATACCTATTTGTAATATTATCAGAATACGAGTACCACATAATTGACCTTACCTTCCATATTTAATTGCTCTCCTTAAAATATAATATAATAAACGCGAAAGTTTGTGAGTACAGATGGATGTTTGTTACTCTTTCACCTAAAAACTACTGAACAAAAAGTTTCATAAACATCCGTTCATGAAACTTTACAGTAATATTGCTTATACATCGTATCACATATCATCATATCACGTATTAAATTGATTAGCGTAATAACAATAACAAACTATATTTTTAGGGATTTTACATTTTAGTGGATATTATTAGATTAATCTAACGGCATACACAATTTGAAGAAAATCAACGACTGCCAATTGAATCTGAAAAAGTTGTATAACAATAATTTAAAGTTTCCTTAGACATCCGAAACAAGTGTTTTGAATCAAATTATGCCAAAGCTGATTTCTGGAATTTTAATCATCCCTATTGGACGAAATTTGCCCTTAGATTTTCAACCACATCCAAAGACTCCGAAACAAGATCGGTGCAAGCATGGTTTGAAGAAATAGGATGACGTTACACTGTGGTAGTATGGAATCTATTATCACAAAGAATATTTGCAACTTCAAAGCAAAATATAATATAGTTGTAAAAGTATGCAACTGCTTCTAGAATTTTTTTAAATTGATTCCCATATAAAGTAGGACAATTTTACTAAACGACTACTCGGTAATATTTCTTATTTTTCAGACATTTTAATATCAACATATTTTATAATGTGAACGTTGTACAAGAGGTCTATTAACTCTCCGGGTTATACGAACTGGATCCTAATATAGCTCTCTAGGGATTGAAACCCCTCTCAGTGCCATCTTTTTTCACGTAAAATGAGGACTATTAACGCATGACACTTTCATAAACGACGAGTATTTTGTATTCCCATACGAATACAGCACTTGTTCCAATACGTGCTATAACTGTGGTAGGGTAGGGTATTGCATAACACATAACAATAGACTGACGCGTATTGTACACGACCACGAGTATGCCCCAGAAAATTGGATGTGTCGGAACGTAATGTTGGGATGTTGTAGATAAACTATAACAGATTGTAACAAAGTCGCTTTAATTGTACATTGTTTTGGAATATCGAGTAATGATAAAACATTCAATTGAATCTCCCTTTGTTTATGTACGAAATGAGGTCAGGAAATATGAACTGATTCCTGGAATACTATGGAGTCGGTAATTGCAATATCATTTAAATGTTTTCTCTATCTGATAAAGCAAAACTGCTTAGTTTAATGAATAAGGCTCTATTCTATATATAGCTCGTTGTAGCTTGGATGCCGATGACAGCTGTAATTTTCTTATCGTGTATAATTTCTAGAGCAGTCATTTCAATATTATTTCGAAGATTTCACTTAATTTGTATTTTTGTAGAATATTTTATTATATAGAACACAATGAACGTTTATAAAGTATTAATTATACATATGTATAACAAGTCAAATTTTCGGATGCCAATGCTCAATAATAGTAGTATTAGGTACTCTAAACATACAAAAACAAACAAATATATTGTTACGACTTGAACTTCGGATGTTGTAGTCAGAGGCATTGTTAATTGTCAACGACATGATGAACATGCCCTATTCATCCATTCATTTCGCTGGAGTTCTTTCTGTCACGTTGATCTCAAACACGATCAACGTAACATGAGGAGGAATCCTACCGATTGAGTATTTGGTTTTCTTAACAATGCTTTCTTCTTCTTAACCGGAAAATCACTCTAAAACATAAATTTACGGGTACAAGGCGATGCAGTAACCACTAAGCCACGACTCTCTAAATATAATTTTATATCATTTGGTATTTCTCTATAAATTATATATATAATATAAGATAATATATAGAGTAATACCAAATAATATAAAATTCGCTGTTCTATTTATCTAGAATAATTCTTTTTTATCCATACTTAGAATTACTTCTAGGAAATTATGGTATGCCACATACCTACTTACAATATATTTATTACCCTATCTGTAATTAAAGCCACAAATATACCGTTTTGTTCTTGTAGATATTAAAAATACCATTTTATTCTATATTAGCTGGAAAGAACGCCTGTATAGTTAAGCTCACCTGTTTTACATCTAATTTTAATATTCATTTTTACAACATAAGTTATGCAATAACCTATAAATAAAAGAGGAATACAATAAATAGAGTTTTTTTATTAAATTAAAACCGAATGTATTTTATATTTCTTCAAAGCAAGTCTTCTACGAGGTAGACTGAAAGAATAAATTGCCATACTGACTAGACAAGACTTCTAACCTTATAATATATACAACACTAGCTTTATCCACATGCATAAGTGTAACTCGTCTCATTCACCTCGATTAAACTCTTGTATGTTGATGTATATTAATAACTAGTTTTATAATATAAAACTATCACGGCTATGTCGGCACTGCCCAAACACAACCAATATTTTTCGTATAACTCGTGGTATGTAGCTTTATATGAGTCAATTTTAAAATAATATTTTTAATCCGTCAAGTTTTTTAGTACAGATTTTACAAACATAGAAAAATAAGATCTTTCGTCTTTAAATTTATTTTCAATACTAGGGATCAATATCTAATATTAGTATTTTTAAAATTACTAATTTAACGGTAGCATAGGCTACATGCTATATTTCAGACGTGCACTCTGCTGGTAACATTGCACTGACAATAACAAATTAGCTTTCGAATCGTACCTATACTATGTAGTGTTCATATATGTTGAATCACCTTACAACGTCACCTTTAATACGAAGTTACCGTCTTTGAAACTTCGAAAGTATTTATCCATATTTTTTTGATATTTGCGATGCTTTGATATATCGGTATTTTATATTCATTTTCAGTAGTACCGTATTGTTTATTAAGTAACAAATGATAAAGAATGATAAAGAAAAGGTTTTTGTAGTTAAAATTAAATATACGGTTGGCAATCTGCTATTTCAACTTTACTACTGAAAATTGTGACTTTATTTCGCATTAAAGAAACTAAGTTCTATAATTGTGTCAACAGTAAAAAATATACAAACTTTGTCTACTAACATTGGTTAAATAAAATAACAGTAAAATGGAAATGCTTCATTTTTGACGCCAGTTCAATACTACCTGTGCTCTCGGTTTCACTCGCATATAATTTATAGCCTACCCATTATTAACTATATACCAGATATATAAACTTTAGAGAAAGAGAAACAAATATTCATCCATCCATCTATCCATCCATACTTACAAACTTACGCGTTTATAATATTACTAAATTAGTTAATGTAATAGTAGATGAGTATGATATGAACATAAGATACATTTTATGTAGAATTGTAGTTTCGAAACACGTCATTGATTTTGAATAACCTGCAAGTGAAGGAAACGAACGGAAGACAAAGTATGTTATAGCATATAAAGGCACAGGTGGCCCGAAAACGTGAAATTTTATGAAAGCTATAGACATATTGGAAAGTATGTCTATATGTAGAGTATGATGCACGCAACGTGAAAGAATATCCTCATATCATAAAAAGTTGCCATAAAGATACACAAACTACGATTATTTAGACATGTTGCGGCAGTTTATATAAGTTGACTATATATCATATATAGAAATAACCCGAATAGCTGTTTTCTAAAATATTGTTTTTGTATAAACTTTGATTAATGTTTAGCCGTATGAACAGTGAGTTACAATTTACATCTTCCACCATACGATACAGATCTATCGTCATAACAGTAAGTAAAGTAACACACAGGTCTTATGGTTTTGGTACAGCATTGTTTTTGTTTTTTGCGCATAATTTTGTGCATTTGTGCATGATGATTTTCTGTTATTAGTTTTTTAATTCGCCTCTTACGTTAGTTCTTAGGATGGAAAAATAATTTTAAAAATGCATCAAATTTATTTCATTAATTGCATTACGTATAGGAAGATGTGAAGTATAAAAAATGTACACACAAAGAACTTTTTTAACATACCTGTACGGTTGCATAGGTATGTTAAAAAAGTTAAAAATAACCTTGTAAAAATGTAGACAACGCGAATTAAATACGTGGTGATATTTTTAAATGTATTACAGATATCTAACGAAATGACCGTCGATTTACATCCTGGATAATTGAAAACGAATCTCTGTTATCTTTCAACCAAATTGCGTGTATTGTTTGCTCTATATCTGCCATTGAGGGCTTCCATTAAGATAAAAGTGTATGATTGTGGATACGTTTCGCCGCTTATTCAATTGGGTCTATTATTTTGATATATCGGTGTGATTTAATTTCGGTATTATTTTATTAGGTTATGTAGTTATGAACGTGCGGCCTAGGTACCTCACGTACATAACTTATGTTGTTGTAAGGGTTTATGATTATAATATTAATAGATTAAAATTATTACATAAAGAAGAATTCTTTTGCTTATATTTTTTATAGTTTTATGCATATTTGCAATCTGATAATAATATGTATGTTTAAGGATACCGGAAATCGCATATACAGCCCCTTATAGCACGTAGTAAATACTGAAAATTATTTTGTAATTAGTTATTGTATGGCTTAATAAGATTATTACTGTAGTACACAGTAATAATCAAATTATCATGAATTGGCCATCCATTTACAGAGTTAGACATATAGCATACGGTTTCCGGCAGTCAGCTTCCAGCCTCCTTTCAATATCCGGTCTAACGTACAGTGTGGTCTCCGATCCAGTACCAAGGGCATACAACAAATTTATCTAGTTTTAAATATATATATATAAATATCCCCTTGGGCACTTTGTGGCTCAGACGTGCCGTATAGGTAGTTTTTTGTTGATCCATTTTCACTTGTTGATCCGGAGGCCTTTTGTTGATCTAATGCCAGCTGACCATATATAAATGTTGATCCGTTTTGAGCCACAACTGTCACGACGAGTAATAATAATAATTAAGCGATTTATACACGATTTTATACAAATCCACCTTTTTGGCATACGACCACTTCTTGATCCAATTCAAACGGGCCAATCAGGGTGCAGCATTTGCCAAGGGCTTCCTCATTGGCACGTTTGGGCTACTACATTATGGCTACAGTAACTTAATAATGTCTAGCTAGTATTTCAAGAATAATAGTCTATCTAATCTAAATATTTATAGAAATCAGTCTGGAGTAACGTGACTCCAGATCAAACCTCAATACTTATTATTTTTTGGACGGGAATCTTTTCTTTTGTAACAATGTTACTGAGCAAATAAAGAGAAGACGCAACGGCGGATCCAGGGGGGAGCGTCATGGAGGTCATGGGAGTCATGGGGCCGTCATGACTCTCCCCCTTAGCCCAGGACTTAGGTAGACCACTAATTGAACTAAAAAATAATGAAACAGCAAATTTTTTTACACGATCGGAGTGTTGGTGCAGTAGTATTAATTATAATTAAACATTGTTACTTAAAATATAACAGTTAAAGTACTATAACACTAAAAGCAAAATAGGTATTTTCAAAATACTTTTTCAAAATAAATTACCCTTTGAGTTTTTGTCCAAACCTCAGATATTTTATTTATTTTAGGTATATTACATAGTATAGTATAAAACAAAGTCGCTGTCGCATCTAACAAGTACATAAATAAAGAAAGAAGACTTTTTGGCTCTGAATATATTTCAAAAATCAATTACTTGTGTTAATCAATTTATATACTCGTTCTTATTTCATACTACTTATATATATACTCGGATCAAAACGATCCGAGTATATACAGATACCGTAACGGTCTATTAATTATGAATTTATTATACCTAACCTAGATATTCTACTATTTTGACGAAACTCCGTGTAGTAGTAGTATCCGATAAGGGTATACGAACCCTAAGTATTATTTCAAAATGACCAGTAATTTCGAAGAAATAAGCCTTTGAATTTTGAATTTTGATTTTAATAAGCCTTTGAATCAACTTACCAAACGGACGCTCAAGGTTCGATTCCCGCCACCGATTTTTTTTGTTATTTTTTTTTGTCTTTATTCTAATTTTAAATTAACTATTTTAATAATTAAATGAATTTAATCGAACAAAACGTTGTTAAGTATTCAATTAATTTTAATTTACATTACCTATTGTACTTTCTAAATTGTAAAGCAGATAACAATTATAGTAAGATCTTATAAATAACTAACACAACAAGTAAAACATTTTAAATGTATTTTCTTTATTATTACAAATATTTTTTATGCATAATATAATAGTTAATATCACTTACAATTAATTTAATACTTAACAACGATTTTATCGATTAAATTCATTTAAATATAACCCATAAATGTATAAATATTATATATAAATAAATACATAATGATCTGATAATCAAATTATAAGTACAGTCTCAAATTGAAAGTAAGAAAAACAGAAAATATAGAGAGAACTATAGGGATATAACAGAAAGATGTGAAAAATGGAGAAGGACAGTAAAAAAGTTACAAATTTAAATAATGTTGCCGCAATTTCTGTTTAAATGAATTTATTACATTATTATATATATTAGGCATACGACTAGCCTTATGACTTACTTTTTTTTTAATCTATACGTCTATACATGTAAATAAAATTGGAGTGTCTGTTTGTAATATTGAAATAACCGTTTTTACTACTTGCATATGAATATAAATCTCGTACATACACCAAAATAACATAATTTACAAGTTTTGTCTGTCTGTCTGTCTGTTTGTTCCGGCTAATCTCTGAAATAGCTGGACCGATTTTGACGGGACTTTTTTTGGCAAGTAGCTGATGTAATAAGGAGTAACTTACGCTACTGTTATTTTAGAAAAATAAAATAAAATTTCACGCGGACGAAGTCGCTGGGGCCAGCTAGTCTATAGATATACCGAGATTTAATATTTAAGTTGCTATTATGTTGTTGACAAAATTTTACTGTAATGTTACTATTACGTTATCCTACACAATTTGTATTATTTTGGATGAATAAATAAATAAATAAATAATAATCTATAGATCTATACATATAAATAAAATTGGAGTGTCTGTTTGTAATATTGAAATAACCGTTTTTTACTACATGCATATGAATATATATAAGGTACATATACCAAAATAACAATTTTTATAATTTTAGTCTGTCTGTCTGTCGGTCTGTTTGTTCCGGCTAATCTCTGAAATGGCTGGACCGATTTTGACGGTACTTTTTTTGGTAGGTAGCTGATTTATAAGGAGTAACTTAGGTTACTTTTATTTTAGAAAAATAAAGTTAAATTCTACGCGGACGAAGTCGCGGGAACAGCTTGTTTTTAATAAAAACATCTTTTTTGTGGTACTTGAGAATGTTGAAGCCTGTTGTTTGTAATATTGAAATAACCGTTTTTTACTACTTGCATATGAATATAAATACGGTACATACACCAAAATAACATATTTTACAGCTTCATTTAGACCCAAGTTATGCTAGCTGAAGATTATGTTATGGGTACTAGACAACTGATATAAATACAAAGATTTTTTCGTAAATACATATATATTATCTATACATAGAAAACACCCAGACCGTTACAAACAATCATACTCATGAATACAAATGTTTGCAGCGTGCGAGGAATCGAACCCTCGACCACCAAGCAGGAATCAAAGCAGTGTGCTAGCTAAATCGCTAGACTACCGACAACTAGCTGTACACGCGACTTCGTCCGCGTGGAATTTAACTTCTTATATTTTAGAAAAATAAAGTTAAATTCCACACGGACGAAATCCCGTGTACAGCTAGTCATCAATAAAAAAACACGTAGGTATCTCTAATATATTATACACTAGCTGTACCCGCGACTTCGTCCACGTGGTTTTTAACTTTATTTTTCTAAAATAAAAGTAGCCTAAGTTACTAGGTAGTAGCCTTATTACATCAGCTACCTGCCAAAAAAAGTCCCGTCAAAATCGGTCCAGCCATTTCAGAGATTAGCTGGAACAAACAGACAGACGGACAAAAATTGTAAAATATGTTATTTTGGTGTATGTACCGTATTTATATTCATATGCAAGTAGTAAAAAACGGTTATTTCAATATTACAAACAACAGGCTTCAACATTCTCAAGTACCACAAAAAAGATGTTTTTTCTATCAAATAAACCGTTTTTATTAAAAACAAGGTGTTCCCGCGACTTCGTCCGCGTGGAATTTAACTTTATTTTTCTAAAATAAAAGTAGCCTAAGTTACTCCTTATTACATCAGCTACCTGCCAAAAAAAGTACCGTCAAAATCGGTCCAGCCATTTCAGAGATTAGCCGGAACAAACAGACCGACAGACAGACAGACTAAAATTATAAAAATTGTTATTTTGGTATATGTACCTTATATATATTCATATGCATGTAGTAAAAAACGGTTATTTCAGTATTACAAACAGACACTCCAATTTTATTTATATGTATAGATGTATAGATTATTATTTATTTATTTATTTATTCATCCAAAATAATACAAATTGTGTAGGATAACGTAATAGTAACATTACAGTAAAATTTTGTCAACAACATAATAGCAACTTAAATATTAAATCTCGGTATATCTATAGACTAGCTGGCCCCAGCGACTTCGTCCGCGTAAAATTTTATTTTATTTTTCTAAAATAACAGTAGCGTAAGTTACTCCTTATTACATCAGCTACTTGCCAAAAAAAGTCCCGTCAAAATCGGTCCAGCTATTTCAGAGATTAGCCGGAACAAACAGACAGACAGACAAAACTTGTAAAATATGTTATTTTGGTGTATGTACCGTATTTATATTCATATGCAAGTAGTAAAAAACGGTTATTTCAATATTACAAACAGACACTCCAATTTTATTTACATGTATAGACGTATAGATTAAAAAAAAGTAACAGTCATAAGGCTAGTCGTATGCCTAATATATATAATAATGTAATAAATTCATTTAAACAGAAATTGCGGGAACATTATTTAAATTTGTAACTTTTTTACTGTCCTTCTCCTTTTTTCACATCTTTCTGTTATATCGCTCTAGTTCTCTCTATATTTTCTGTTTTTCTTACTTTCAATTTGAGACTGTACTTATAATTTGATTATCGGATCATTATGTATTTATTTATACATTTATGGGTTATATATTTATGTATGTATATTGTTATTTTTTTATAGAAATGTATATTTTGCTTATCTTTATTATCTTTATAAATCTTTTTTTGACATTTCTTATTTATATTAGTGCACCGCCAATAATCTTTCGCTGCACCACTCATGGTTGCCTGGTAAATAACGCAGCAAGATATTAAGTCCGCCACATGTACAAATTTTTTTGTGCATTAAAGTTAAATAAATAAAAAAAATACAATACTGTTTAATGAAAATGCGTATTGTCTAGTGCTTTGAGATGTATCAAAATAAGGTCAACAAAAAGTCCGTGATGGTATATGTCTATCTCTCAAGGATAACCAACAATAACCATTTTTTATCTTTTACATTTTACGGGAATTTTTTTTATCGTATGTTTCCCTTAAAATCATGTAAACTATGTTATTATGTCATAATATAAAGAAATAATAATATTTTATAGTGACATATCCACTATAAAATACCAAAAAGTAGCAATGTAATTCGTTACGCGCGAATCAGCTGTTATAAGGTCAAAGGTCGGTGCACCCCGCGTATTTGATAAATAGTGCTTCTCTGGATGTCTTTAAGAGAAAATGGCAGTATGTACGTGTTATATACAAGTCCTTAAGTGTTAAGTTTTTCAAATGTACAATAAAGAATAAATATTTTTAAGTACAGTACTTACGTACATTAATATAATACCTACTTTTTACTTGTATCTATTGTCATTAAAATTAAATTATAAGTTCTTAACTTGACCACGACTATGTGACCCTCTCTTGGCGCCAAAACGAGTGAAAAAATGAACAGCATACGACGACGACGCATACCTATAGAGTGGAGCAACTGCTTATTCAGTTTTATTCAACTATTTAGTCCCTCCACCGTTACAATGAATGGAGGCGGATATTACAATGTATGTAGCATTGCGAATATAAAATATCTAGATTAGGTATAATAAATTCATAATTGATAGTCCGTTACGGTATCAGAGCCAAAAAGTCTTCTTTCTTTATTTATGTACTGTTAGATGCGACATCGACTTTGTTTTATACTACACTATGTAATGATTGATATACCTAAAATAAATAAAATATCTGAGGTTTGGACAAAAATTCAAAAGGTACTTTATTTTGAAAAAGTATTTTGAAAATACCTATTTTGCATTTAGTATTTGAAATACAAAACACAAAACTATTTTTGTTTTTAGAGTGACATTTCTATGAATTCACTGTCGATAGCGAGCGGTGCGATGGAAAAAGAAATAGAAATAGAAATAGAAATTAACACAGACTGATACTGAACTGATATAGATATTTTTATTTTGTAAATACATATATAATATACATATAAAACACCCAGACCGATGAAAACAATCGATGACCGATGAGTACAATTGTTTGCACCGTGCGAGAAATCGAACCCGCGACCATCGGATGTAAAGCGGTGTGACCACCGAGGCAGTCGAAATATATAAATAATCTTATGAATTTAATTTATTCTAATTTGTTTGTGTGCGCGGGGTGCGGTGTACGGTGCTCCCCCTGCCTCCACCGTTGCTGGAGCTTGCATGTATGGAGCATTGCGAATATAAAATATCTAGATTAGTAAATTCATAATTGATAGACCGTTACGGTATTTATATATATTCGGATTAAAATAAGTATCGCAGTAAGGACCAGTATATAAAGTGATCAACACAATTAATTGATTTTTGAAATATATATACAGAGCCAAAAAGTCTTTGTGTATTCAAAAAATATCTAATTTGTTTGTGTGCGCGGGGTGCGGTGTACGGTGCAGGGGGGACCCTGCCACCACCGTTGCTGGAGCTTGCATGTATGGAGCATTGCGAATATAAAATATCTACATTAGTAAATTAATAAATTCATAATTGATAGACCGTTACGGTATCTATATATATTCGGATGAAAGTAAGTATCGCAGTAAGGACGAGTATATAAAGTGATCAACATAATTAATTGATTTTTGGTATACACAAAGACTTTTTGGCTCTGAATATATTTCAAAAATCAATTAATTATGTTGATCACTTTATATACTCGTCCTTACTGCGATACTTATTTTCATCCGAATATATATAGATACCGTAACGGTCTATCAATTATGAATTTATTAATTTACTAATGTAGATATTTTATATTCGCAATGCTCCATACATAGTAACTCCACCGTTGCAGGGGGGAGCACCGTACACCGCACCCCGCGCACACAAACAAATTAGATATTTTTTGAATACACAAAGACTTTTTGGCTCTGTATATATATTTATTAATTAATTGTCTTGATCACTTTATATACTGGTCCTTACTGCGATACTTATTTTAATCCGAATATATATAGATACCGTAACGGTCTATCAATTATGAATTTACTAATCTAGATATTTTATATTCGCAATGCTCCATACATGCTAGCTCCAGCAACGGTGGAGGCAGGGGGGAGCACCGTACACCGCACCCCGCGCACACAAACAAATTAGAATAAATTAAATTCATAAGATTATTTACATATTTCGACTGCCTCGGTGGTCACACCGCTTTACATCCGATGGTCGCGGGTTCGATTTCTCGCACGGTGCAAACATATGTACTCATCGGTCATCGATTGATTTCATCGGTCTGGGTGTTTTATATGTATATTATATATGTATTTACAAGATAAAAATATCTATTTATATCAGTTCAGAATCAGTCTGTGTTAATTGTCCAGGGCTATTTATTATATTTTTATAAACGGTTATCTTTTTCCATCGCACCGCTCGCTATCGACAGTGAATTCATAGAAATGTCACTCTAAAACAAAAATAGTTTTGTGTTTTGTATTTCAAATACTAAATGCAAAATAGGTATTTTCAAAATACTTTTTCAAAATAAAGTACCTTTTGAATTTTTGTCCAAACCTCAGATATTTTATTTATTTTAGGTATATCAATCATTACATAGTGTAGTATAAAACAAAGTCGATGTCGCATCTAACAGTACATAAATAAAGAAAGAAGACTTTTTGGCTCTGATACCGTAACGGACTATCAATTATGAATTTATTATACCTAATCTAGATATTTTATATTCGCAATGCTACATACATTGTAATATCCGCCTCCATTCATTGTAACGGTGGAGGGACTAAATAGTTGAATAAAACTGAATAAGCAGTTGCTCCACTCTATAGGTATGCGTCGTCGTCGTATGCTGTTCATTTTTTCACTCGTTTTGGCGCCAAGAGAGGGTCACATAGTCGTGGTCAAGTTAAGAACTTATAATTTAATTTTGATGACAATAGATACAAGTAAAAAGTAGGTATTATATTAATGTACGTAAGTACTGTACTTAAAAATATTTATTCTTTATTGTACATTTGAAAAACTTAACACTTAAGGACTTGTACATATACACGTACATACTGCCATTTTCTCTTAAAGACATCCAGAGAAGCACTATTTATCAAATACGCGGGGTGCACCGACCTTTGACCTTATAACAGCTGATTCGCGCGTAACGAATTACATTGCTACTTACATTACTATTTTATAGTGGATACATAATAGCATAGTTTACATGATTTTAAGGGAAACATACGATAAAAAAAATCCTGTAAAATGTAAAAGATAAAAAATGGTTATTGTTGGTTATCCTTGAGATATAGACATATACCATCACGGACTTTTTTGTTGACCTTATTTTGATACATCTCAAAGCACTAGACAATACGCATTTTCATTAAACAGTATTGTATTTTTTTTATTTATTTAACTTTAATGCACAAAAAAATTTGTACATGTGGCGGACTTAATATCTTGCCGCGTTATTTACCAGGCAACCATGAGTGGTGCAGCGAAAGATTATTGGCGGTGCACTAATATAATTAAGAAATGTCAAAAAAAGATTTATAAAGATAATAAAGATAAGCAAAATATACATTTCTATAAAAAAATAACAATATACATACATAAATATATAACCCATAAATGTATAAATAAATACATAATGATCCGATAATCAAATTATAAGTACAGTCTCAAATTGAAAGTAAGAAAAACAGAAAATATAGAGAGAACTATAGGGATATAATAGAAAGATGTGAAAAAAGGAGGACAGTAAAAAAGTTACAAATTTAAATAATGTTGCCGCAATTTCTGTTTAAATGAATTTATTACATTATTATATATATTAGGCATACGACTAGCCTTATGACTGTTACTTTTTTTTTAATCTATACATATAAATAAAATTGGAGTGTCTGTTTGTAATATTGAAATAACCGTTTTTTACTACTTGCATATGAATATAAATACGGTACATACACCAAAATAACATATTTTACAAGTTTTGTCTGTCTGTCTGTTTGTTCCGGCTAATCTCTGAAATAGCTGGACCGATTTTGACGGGACTTTTTTTTTGGCAAGTAGCTGATGTAATAAGGAGTAACTTACGCTACTGTTATTTTAGAAAAATAAAATAAAATTTCACGCGGACGAAGTCGCTGGGGCCAGCTAGTCTATAGATATACCGAGATTTAATATTTAAGTTGCTATTATGTTGTTGACAAAATTTTACTGTAATGTTACTATTACGTTATCCTACACAATTTGTATTATTTTGGATGAATAAATAAATAAATAAATAATAATCTATACATCTATACATATAAATAAAATTGGAGTGTCTGTTTGTAATACTGAAATAACCGTTTTTTACTACATGCATATGAATATATATAAGGTACATATACCAAAATAACAATTTTTATAATTTTTGTCTGTCTGTCTGTCGGTCTGTTTGTTCCGGCTAATCTCTGAAATGGCTGGACCGATTTTGACGGTACTTTTTTTGGCAGGTAGCTGATTTATAAGGAGTAACTTAGGCTACTTTTATTTTAGAAAAACAAAGTTAAATTCCACGCGGACGAAGTCGCGGGAACAGCTTGTTTTTAATAAAAACGGTTTATTTGATAGAAAAAACATCTTTTTTGTGGTACTTGAGAATGTTGAAGCCTGTTGTTTGTAATATTGAAATAACCGTTTTTTACTACTTGCATATGAATATAAATACGGTACATACACCAAAATAACATATTTTACAATTTTTGTCCGTCTGTCTGTTTGTTCCAGCTAATCTCTGAAATGGCTGGACCGATTTTGACGGGACTTTTTTTGGCAGGTAGCTGATGTAATAAGGCTACTACCTAGTAACTTAGGCTACTTTTATTTTAGAAAAATAAAGTTAAAAACCAAGTGGACGAAGTCGCGGGAACAGCTAGTGTATAATATATTAGAGATACCTACGTGTTTTTTTATTGATGACTAGCTGTACACGGGATTTCGTCCGTGTGGAATTTAACTTTATTTTTCTAAAATATAAGAAGTTAAATTCCACGCGGACGAAGTCGCGTGTACAGCTAGTTGTCGGTAGTCTAACGATTTAGCACACTGCTTTGATTCCTGCTTGGTGGTCGAGGGTTCGATTCCTCGCACGCTTCAAACATTTGTATTCGTGAGTAGGATTGTTTGTAACGGTCTGGGTGTTTTCTATGTATAGATAATATATATGTATTTACGAAAAAATCTTTGTATTTATATCAGTTGTCTAGTACCCATAACATAATCTTCAGCTAGCTTAACTTGGGTCTAGATGAAGCTGTGTGAATTGTCCTGAGATTACTATTATTATTAATTGGTACACAGGTAAACTACTAACTAGGCCATATTGGTGTTGTTTGTTATGGTGAAAAACTAGTATATATATAAGTTACACGTACAATTTCAAAGACTTATTTCTTGAAAACTACTGGCTATTCTGAAATAAAACTTTAGTGTTTGTATATGTAATGTTTGCATATAAAATATGATTAAAGGTTACTAGTGTATTTACACTTTTACTGAACAAACAGAGTTGTTTAATACTCAAAATATTGTGTGGAAGGCATCAATTACTTTCAGTGCATGTATAGCTTTTCTCTTTTCCTAATTATTATTATTATTAAGTTTAAAGTGGTTGAATTTTACGTAAACTCCTTACGTATTTATACATTATTTCTAATTTACCATTTATTTTAAGTTTTTTAAACTCTATTCATCGAGACCTATCTAATGAGTCCAAACACGATATTTCTGCTGTAAGTTTTCGAAGAGTATGTTCAGCATCTGATAATACTGGTGCCAGCATGAAGTCAAGGTTAACAGATAACTAATTACTTTTATTTCGTCAAAATCTTTAGATTACGTATAATAAATTCATAATATCGCTACCTATTCAAATCAAAACAAGTATTAGGTACTTCATGTACTAGTATATAAATTCATCAACACACAAGTAAATGATTTTTTAAATATATTCAGAGCCAAAAATCTTTGTGCATTTAAAAATTTTGCCGATACGGATTCAGTATTTCAGGAAATTGTTGAAAAAATATATATCGAGTATCTACTACTATCGACGAATACATTTGGCAACAACGCATGGTCTCGGCCGGAACGGCAACATCGCATATTAGAATACAAAGATAGTGGTAGAAAGAGAGAGACAGTGGAATCAGCAATATCTACGGATCGTGGCTGGATCAACTAAGTGTGCAAGTTTATATAAATGTATATATATATATACATTTGTCTTTAATTCAAAGGAAATATAAATAATGAACGCATCACATTTAAAACAGTAATAAGTACGTACGTAATATTATCACATGGTAACAGCACGTATTATGGCAAAAATAAACATCGGCTGATTTGAAAAGATTTATTATAGTAATAATAGTAATCTCAAGACAATTCACACAGCTTCATTTAGACCCAAGTTATGCTAGCTGAAGATTATGTTATGGGTACTAGACAACTGATATAAATACAAAGATTTTTTGTCGTAAATACATATATATTATCTATACATAGAAAACACCCAGACCGTTACAAACAATCATACTCATGAATACAAATGTTTGCAGCGTGAGAGGAATCGAACCCTCGACCACCAAGCAGGAATCAAAGCGGTGTGCTAGCTAAATCGCTAGACTACCGACAACTAGCTGTACACGCGACTTCGTCCGCGTGGAATTTAACTTCTTATATTTTAGAAAAATAAAGTGAAATTCCACACGGACGTCCAAATCCCGTGTACAGCTAGTCATCAATAAAAAAACACGTAGGTATCTCTAATATATTATACACTAGCTGTTCCCGCGACTTCGTCCACGTGGTTTTTAAATTTATTTTTCTAAAATAAAAGTAGCCTAAGTTACTCCTTATTACATCAGCTACCTGCCAAAAAAAAGTCCCGTCAAAATCGGTCCAGCCATTTCAGAGATTAGCTGGAACAAACAGACAGACGGACAAAAATTGTAAAATATGTTATTTTGGTGTATGTACCGTATTTATATTCATATGCAAGTAGTAAAAACGGTTATTTCAATATTGCAAACAGACACTCCAATTTTATTTACATGTATAGATTAAAAAAAAAGTAACAGTCATAAGGCTAGTCGTATGCCTAATATATATAATAATGTAATAAATTCATTTAAACAGAAATTGCGGAAACATTATTTAAATTTGTAACTTTATTACTGTCCTTCTCCATTTTTCACATCTTTCTGTTATATCCCTATAGTTCTCTCTATATTTTCTGTTTTTCTTACTTTCAATTTGAGACTGTACTTATAATTTGATTATCAGATCATTATGTATTTATTTATATATAATATTTATACATTTATGGGTTATATTTAAATGAATTTAATCGATAAAATTGTTGTTAAGTATTAAATTAATTGTAAGTGATATTAACTATTATATTATGCATAAAAAATATTTGTAATAATACAGAAAATACATTTAAAGTGTTTTACTTGTTGTGTTAGTTATTTATAAGATCTTACTATAATTGTTAGCTGCTTTACAATTTAGAAAGTACAATAGGTAATGTAAATTAAAATTAATTGAATACTTAACAACGTTTTGTTCGATTAAATTCATTTAATTATTAAAATAGTTAATTTAAAATTAGAATAAAGACAAAAAAAAATAACAAAAAAAATCGGTGGCGGGAATCAAACCTTGAGCGTCCGTTATTGTGGGTAAGTTGATTCAAAGGCTTATTAAAATCAAAATTCAAAATTCAAAGGCTTATTTCTTCGAAATTACTGGTCATTTTGAAATAATACTTAGGGTTCGCATACCCTTATCGGATACTACTACTACACGGAGTTTCGTCAAAATAGAATATCTAGGTTAGGTATAATAAATTCATAATTAATAGACCGTTACGGTATCTGTATATACTCGGATCAAAACAAGTACTATGAAATAAGAACGAGTATATAAATTGATTAACACAAGTAATTGATTTTTGAAATATATTCAGAGCCAAAAAAAGTCTTCTTTCTTTATTTATGTACTTGTTAGATGCGACAGCGACTTTGTTTTATACTATACTATGTAATATACCTAAAATAAATAAAATATCTAAGATTTGGACAAAAACTCAAAGGGTAATTTATTTTGAAAAAGTATTTTGAAAATACCTATTTTGCTTTTAGTGTTATAGTACTTTAACTGTTATGTTTTAAGTAACAATGTTTAATTATAATTAATACTACTGCAACAACACTCCGATCGTGCAAAAAAATTTGCTGTTTCATTATTTTTTAGTTCAATTAGTGGTCTACCTAAGTCCTGGGCTAAGGGGGGGGAGAGTCATGACCCCCCATGACTCCCAAGACCTCCATGACGCTCCCCCCTGGATCCGCTGTTGCGTCTTCTTCATTCGCTCAGTAACGTTGTTACAAAAGGAAAAATTCCCGTCCAAAAAATAACAAGTATTGAGTTTTGATCTGGAGTCACGTTACTCCAGACTGATTTCAATAAATATTTAGATTAGATAGACTATTATTCTTGAAATACTAGCTAGACATTATTAAGTTACTGTAGCCATAATGTAGTAGCCCAAACGTGCCAATGAGGAAGCCCTTGGCAAATGCTGCACCCTGATTGGCCCGTTTGAATTGGATCAAGAACTGCTCGTATGCCAAAAAGGTGGATTTGTATAAAATCGTGTATAAATCGCTTAATTATTATTATTACTCGTCGTGACAGTTGTGGCTCAAAACAGATCAACAATTATATATGGTCAGCTGGCATTAGATCAACAAAAGGCCTCCGGATCAACAAGTGAAAATGGATCAACAAAAAACTACCTATACGGCACGTCTGAGCCACAAAGTGCCCAAGGGGATATTTATATATATATGTATACATATATATATATTTAAAACCAATATATAATACATATTTATAGATCTTTATACACGGTCTGCTTTTGATATTGCATAAAAGTAATTGAAAGATTATTCAGATGGAAAAGTGTAGACTTTTAGCATAACCGTGGTTACATTGAATGCTCATGAAGTAATTTAAAATTCAGATATGAAAGAAAACGCCATTGGTCGGAATTCATTTCATAAATATTAACAGTATTTGTGGGTTTTATCCACTGCAATAATCCAATTTTCACATTGAATTCTCTAGTGTAAGCGAAGCTGTTTTTAACGATTTTTGTAGCAGAACAAATGAAATTTTCTTTGTTAATACAACTGCACATAATAAAAATATTATATCACTAAAAGTATAGTGGAAAGCACGTAATTCAAGTAGGTAGCTGATCTTTTGTTATTCCTTGATCTAAACACTCATAATATCTGAAAAGACAATGCAAGTAAGTTTTTTGCACTGTATATCCTTTATATTTGCCGCTATATTTTACACGATATTTGCATAAATCGAATTATGTGTAGATGAATAAAAAATTATATTTAATAATAACCATGTAGATAATTATACTCTGTCTAATAAACTATTATACACATCATTCCAAATAGAGTGTCTATTTGGAATGATGTGTATAATAGTTTTAGAAGAAAATAACGAATGAACTATTTTGTCGCAATTTCATGTCTATGCAAAATATCGAAACCTACGCAAAATACATAATGACTGTGAACGAATTATCAAATTAATATTAGGTATTTCATATACAAACCCTCGATCTTACAGTTTAATCCTCAATATCCTGATTATTTCATAGCTTCCGGAGCAAGGCGATACGACCCTTGAAAATTATATCATGAAGTTTAGAGGTCAAAGGTAAACGAATACCTGGGGTTAAGTCCATCCATTATTTACATGAGAGCTTTCCTTTCGAGCAAATACAAGTTGAAACCAAGATACAAGTCGTATTAGCGTTTCAATAATAAATATTGTCTTATTTTGCTTTTCAAAATCAGATGTTTAAAATATTTCGCTTAATGAGGAACCTCAAAAGCAATTCAGACCTAAATTACAAAAAGCTATATCTCATTTTTATATTATCATATATTACCTTAATATATATATACCTATCTTCTATAGGTATATATATTAAGGTAAAATAATAAGTAATATGATATAAGTAGTGTCATTAAAATCCAGTATATTGTGTTTTTCTTGCTCGACAAACATAATGCTAAAATTTTAATTTGATATTGAGCATTTGATAATTGTAATTAAAATTAAATAATATTAAAGTATAGTGTATAGGTATTTGCTATGTTATGTTTTTAAAATAAGCTAAATTATATCCAGTGATGGCTTTGACACTTCACGATTATTCTGTCATTCTGAGTTTAACTGGTTTAACTAAATCATGAATACTAGTAAGTATATGAAGTATTATAGATTTTATTAATAAACCCTCGTGGGTATATAATATATATCGTTTAATTTACAAGGAGTCCGCGATTAATAATAATAATAATAATAATAATAATAATTTATTTATTTGCTTGCTACATGGTAGTTTCGGATCTTATTAACTAATAAAAGTACATGACATGCAGCACCCCTTAGAGGTATGCAAATATACAAATTAAATCATATTCAATTTAATATAAAATTATGTCATTACATTACGAATACCCACAAATATATTTAAATATCTATATTAATTAATTAATGTCAATATTTATAGTTATTAATAAAAATTATATAATGTCATCTATTTTGCATGTAAAATAATCTTTCACTGAGTAAAAACACTTATTTATCAGTCATTTCATTAATTTGTCTTTGAACCATTTTAAACAAAGATTTGTAATTGTAGTTGGTAATTTATTATATATATTTATGCAACAGGTATAACTATTACTGTGATACAAACGTGTTCTCATTTTTGGTAACACAAGTTTTCCAGGATCTCTCACAGAAAATTTATAGAAGTCACCCTTTTTTATAAATAGATATGAATGCATTTTAACAAAAAGGCAGCATTCAAGTATGTACATTGAAGGGACCGTGAGTATCTTTAATTGGCGAAACAGTGGCGAACATGGTGTCATCGGACGCTTACCACAAACTGCTCGGATACACTGCTTTTGCGATACGAATGCTCTGTTAATATCTACCGAGTTACCCCATAGCAATATGCCGTATTTAAGGTTAGAAGCTATAATAATGGTAACATTTTATTTAATATCTACTTCAATATAATGTATAGAATTTTAGTCCTACATATTGTGTTTCAGAATTTATAACATCTATTAAAAAAAAATAACGTACACACAGTACACACACCTAAATTAGTAAATAATTTATTATCTTCAAAATAAACAAGTTCCGGGTCTAAATCAACATATAAAACCACAGTAATTTCAAATATTAGATTGAGTTACAAGAAACGCCCATGTACTTGCTTCTATAAGTAACATTTCATATATTATTATAAATAATTATAAATAAATCTCTAGAGAATATTTCGTACATATATTTTCCATCTATAATATAATATATTTTATATATGTATATGTAAGTCGTGTGGTAATGCATATTTTACCATAGATTGTACTGGATAACCTATATAAATAAGCACTGTTTATTTCTAATTCAAAGATAACACAACTATATTACAGCAGCAGACAATCTAATAGGCGAATACTCGCTTAACATAATACAAAGCAAATCTCATTATGAGTATCACTAATAATCCAAAGTTCGTTATCTTTTACAATACAAATAATTATTAAATGTAAATATATATGTGTATTTTATTATTAGGTAGATTTTGTTTGCGTGGACACCCATATCTTAGTTACTTAAGCCGCTAAGCAGTTTGTTTTGCGCTTAAATACACCTTAGTCCTCCAGGAAAGTTCTGCATGAAGGGTGGCGGATATGCAGACATTATCAGATAATATGAGGTTCGTTCACATTTATAGGTAACGATAGCTACTAACAAGTAACAATCAAAAAGCAATCCAAGTAACAAATTTATTTAAAAAATCATTGTCTTTCTTTTCTTCTTTTTATGGACCTATTTTTCCTCATAAATTGTTGTGATTATTCTCCTAACAGACAATACATATAGGTACTTTCGTCAAAGTCATTGTAATAAATTGCGACAGGTTTCCTTTTATATTCTCAGTCATTCCTATAACAAAATCGTTAAATATTCCTTCGTAAAGACAATTGCACGCTCATTTTAAAGATGCACAACAGCATTAATTAATATGAATATGGTTTGCATTGTTTATTTATTAACTTTAACGCACAAATACATAAATAAAGCATATGGCGGACTTAAAACTTGGAGGCATTTACTCCCAGTCAACCATTGGGCAAACAGAGATTCATATCAACGGTGCATTATCAAAATATAAACGCAAAACAATAACATTTATTGTTTCTTACATTCCAATCGATACGCAAACTAAAAAGTAAGTATATCCTATTGTTATACGTGGGTATTCCGACCCCATTTATGAATACTTACCACTATTATGATACAAAATTTGACATAAGGTAACGTACAATTGTTACAGTCACATTATGTTTAAATACCACTTAATTTCTACAATTAAAGTAAAGCTCATTTTAAAGGCACAACCTACTAGTACGGATGCGCCAGCAGTTACGTCCATCAAAAGTTCCGAGGTTTGGCCTAAAATGAAACTTACCTCGTTAATCATGTGGAGCCAGGAAATATGTGACACCACTCACACAAGTTAACGTGAAATTATTACTTAAATAAATGTCCCTAGTCGAACTTGGGACTTAAACTACATCGTTAGTACCTAGTACTATGATGCACTTCTACACAGTATTTTATGAAGAGTGTCTATAGAGCTATACAATGTTCTAAAGTAATGTGACATTTGTCCTTGATGAAGTAAACTGTTATTGTAGTCTGAACGCTGACAATACCCTTCAGACAGTAGATGGGTATTTATAATCTTTACTATACTTTATTATAATTACTAGTAGTATATAAATTGCTGCTTCACCGCAGATACTTTCTTTGATGATACACATATTGATCATGACTAGTTTTGTATATGAGATCGAAAGATTACGAATAATGAAAATACGATAGTTAGCAGGTTATCCTATAATTTAAAAAATACTGAAACTCTTCTTTATATATGCATAATAAAATTGAAAAATTAAATGTAAATGTGGTATTATGTGAAAACGGGTAAAGAAATTAGTAGGAAATGATCACAGAATATGTTCTTAAATATTGTTTAATAACATATAATAAAAATGTCCTTCTTTTCTCCCTCCTCAACTAAATAAATTGGAATATAGACAGGAATTTGTCAATATTTTTCATGTTTTAATTAATATCGTTGTTTTATTATCATCAAGTCACGCTCATAAAGACTCATATGTAATATTATGTTATCTGTGCTCACACAAACAGACAGACACATCTATATTACAAAACTATTTGAGACATATATATTCCTTATAACTTTAGTCTAAAATGACGCGTTTTATATTCTGTAAAACTGTGGTGGCGTGAAATAGGGTATCAACAGCAAAGACTCCGACTAGACAAATCAAATTAACTTAAAATTTCTTTGGGGAAAACGTATGTTGGCGGCGAAAGGCAAATAGAAGCACCGCTCGTAAACAGGAATTCGTTCTCATGACATACTAAACTAATATTATAAACAAGGAAAGCTCCAAGATTTTTGTTTGTTTGCTAAGGGGATGAGATAAAATATAAGAAAATGTAAAGGAAATTGATAGCATCGTTTCAATTGCAATCCAGTAAAATTTGTTTGTGGCTATGGTGTCTGATAAATAACATATTTAATATTAATTTCATGACAACATTTCTTTTCCCATCGAGTAAATAATTAAAAGCAAATTGATCATAGAGATCACGCTTGCTACGTTAAGAAAAGAAAGCCGCATTCCTTTTTGTTGCCTACAAAATTATAATCTATCATCTGTCACTTTGTAGAATACATGTACATGTTGGGAGTATACTTGTTTTATAATATTATTTTCCTTCATACAGTCATTGTCAATCCTTCAAACAATCTATAATCAAATTTTGCTAAATTATAAATTATGCAATTTATATTATTAATTAGCGACCCCACACCACAGGGATTGTCAATCAACCTAAATTGTTATGAGTAAATTGCTCATAAACATCAGTCTGAACCGTAAAAACGTAATTATGTATACCTCACGTTATTTCATCATCCCGTTGAGTCCTTAGTATTTGACATTTCAGGTTTTATAATTTTCTTAGGTATAATTTTATAATATTAAGCGATGAAAAACATTATACTGTTGCGAAACCTCGGCAAGTAGTCCATTCCATAATCTGAGTATGCACGGGAAGTTTCCTCCCTCTCAAAATTAGATTATAAGATGAATTCAAATAGTAATACTGATACAATATTCATGACATAAATTTAAAATTTATATATACTATTATAAATCTAACCTTTAAAATAACAGAATTTAAATGTATCGTATATTATAGGATTTGCCCTATCAGAAATATAAGAAGTATGGAGCACTGGACCCAACCGTTTCATAAGATATAATCTATCCTTGCTACGCAACCTGCGTAACATAAATAAAGGTAACCTTTTTAACATAATTTTTCTCTATGCCTTTGATGTAGTACGTAACTCAGCTACCAATAAAATGAAATATTATAAGACTTCTACAAAAAACAATACGTAACTATCCATATATGTATCGATATAAATTTAATTGATACATATAAATATTCATTTACTCAACAGAACATGATATAAATGTAAAGTAAAATAGATTTAATTAAAAGAATGCTAAATTGAAAGCCACCTATCTTCTGTTATTAGTTTAACAAATTACTTTATATCCTCAAATATATGAAATTTTATTAAATACTGTAATATTTATTATTAGTGTAACTAAAAATATTACCAACTTAGAAGTAGCTATTTTACAAATATAGATGTATTATGCTGTGTTAAACAGCGTTAAAATAACCTGTTTAATTAATTAAAATATATTAATTGCATGTAGCAAATTCTTACACGGCCTTTAAAAAAATGTATATCAGGTGAATTACTGAAATCAGAGGACTGTGCAATGAGATCTAAATTAATATAATAATGTGACTGCAGCGGGATTACTATAAAACTATTCAATAACAACAGGAATAATTGACAAGTACATATATGTATATTTCCCAAGAGGGCTTATAAGCAAGTCAAAAGTTACATATAAGTACAAGGTTTACCAAAATAATACAAATATTTATTATAAAAATGGTGAACACGTTGCCAGCATTATCCCAACCTCCTTTGACAACAACTTTCTTACTAAAAGTCCATTGACAACTTGCCCAGCCTTTTCAGTAACCGTAGGGGATGCCTACAGAAGTTGTTACCTCCGCTACCCTAACTGTACCATCATTACTCGGAAATACGTTTAATAGTCATACCAAAACATGTCGGCTAAACATTGAATGCCAATCACTTCTCCCGAGTAAATTACTTTCATCCAAAACTATTGGGACCTAGAAATTTGGATATGATTAGCCTAAAATGAATCTGGTGTGACTTCGTAATCGGAGAAAATATAACTTAATAATAATCTTTCAAACCAGTAAATTTCTTTGTATTCTTACACGATAAATATATTTTTATGTACATGTGTCTAAATGATATTTAGTAGTTTTATAAAGTTGTCACACATATTATGTCAATAAAATTCCAGTACATACTGCAAATTTTGTGACATAATATAAACCCAACAATAGAATCCCTGCGCTCGGAATTTCGTTAAGGAGCTATCAAAGCGCGTGGTTGCACTAGCGAACCAAGAGCTAAACTTCCTTCGCTCAGCGGATCAGCTCACCCATCCAACGAAGTAATGATGCCGGCATCTTTAGGAACACTTTTACCAGAGTCAAACTTTTCGCGTTACATCTAACTACATATGTTTTGTTTTATGTTGAACAAAATAGTCTTTATTTGTACTGGTTGGATTTTAATTTTACCTAATAACATCTAGTAATTTCATTTAAAAAAGGTAGAAGATATTTTAGTATAATAATCTTAATACAACATTTTATTACATAGTAGAGTAGATTTTGATAGTTTACCAAAGATTACCAAAATAATAGAAGAGTTCAAATTATTGTTCAAATTTTCATACTTACAAACAATTAATTTTCTTAAACATACAACACTAGAACTCTAAAATAATATAAACAACAATTCTTCCTATCTTATAATTGATAATAATTCGATTCGGAAGACCTAAATGAGGAATTCATCCATAAACATATAGAAGGAATTAAAAAAATGGCTCCTAAGGACAAAACTCCATTGAAACACCCTGGTATATATAAAATAGATTGCACTGCATCAATCCTACTCACAACTACAATCACTGGATGCAATTTCGTGAAACAAAATATTATCAACGGTGGTTCCGTTGATAATATTTTGTTTACGTGTCTCCCCAAAATGTCGTTAAAAACCCATTGATATAAACATAAAAAACTATAAGGAAGACTATTTTAGGCTGACCAACACATCGAATCCAGTAATATACTTAAAAAGTGATACAGTGAGTGTGTTTTAGCGTGACTTTCAAGTGCTTTGCAGTAGTAGTGGTAGTACATAAAAAAAAACTAAGAAAGCCGGCAGACCGATTTGTCTGCTCGTAATAATTGTTTACATGCACCGCCATCTTCAGTCGACCCGTAACCAAGACGTTTTACAAAATATTATTACAGTAAATATAATGTTTTGCAAATATAAACAACTGTGAATTAAAATTCATATTATATTTCTTTAATGCTTTCCTTTCTTACATAGAGGATAGATATATGTAAATAGTTACTGTTTTAATAAACGAGTAACTAATCTTAAATATCATCGGAAGGGTCGTCATTAATTTTAATTTAATAATAGTCATATAAGTAATGTAACCTCTATTGAATACATTTAATTTCGATTACTTCGATTTAATTAGTATTATATGATGTACCTAGTTTCGTACATATATATAACAAAAGTTATTATTGTATTCTTTTTTCAATTCGTAATTTAGGTTTACTAAAACAATGTATATTGGAGATGTTACATTACCAAATCATATCGTATCTACATGTACACTGTCAAGAATTTACCAATCCCAATACTACGAAATCTAAAAAGCGAATGTGATAAGGATATAGAAAATTGAGGGATTCTGGCTCGTTGTCACACATATTGTCACAATTGTATTATTCGTAGCTCCTTATCGTAACCGAATTCAAACACTTGTGCAATATAAACGTCTCTTTATATTGTTTTCATCCTCCATATATGGAGGATAAGATTGAAAGATATTCGTTATATTTACACTCTTATGGTTTTTATCGATGAAGTATATTGTATCTTGTATACTTACTGTATATTTATCCCTATTTACAAGAAAAAGAATAGATATTTAAAAAAGAATAGATATGGCTTATTTCGATTGCTTTTTTACATGTCATAAGAAATTGCAAATTATAGTAAACAAACAAAATTAATTTAAAACAAATTAAAATTAATTATAAAAATACTACATTATTGTATAATGATCGACTAGTTAACTAAGAAACAAAACTTTCTAATTGTCGTTTTTTAATAAACATAATTAGAACGCTCAAATAATTATAGCAATATATATCAAAAAAACATCAAGCAAAAATAAACAACATTTTTTTATATCAGATTCTTTCGATTCTTGAATTAAATTTTCTACTGGAGGTATCGAATTTTCGTTTTGTCGTCTCGTATTTATTAAGGATATCTGATAACACTAGGTTGAATAGACGAGGTTCCTATTAACTTTCCTTTGAGGAATTGTAAAAAAAACAATTAATCATTATTTCATTTACATCAAATATTACTCTGTTGTTTGAGTAGATATTTGCTCTTTGAGCACGTGTATACGATTCGTAGTTTTAATTGTTTTTTTATATTTTAACATATTCTCCACTAACATATAATACCTGCTTAAGTATCCAACCTAATAACGATAACTTTTTTTATGTAGCTGGTATGAAAACAGGTTACAGCCTAAATGATGGTAAGAGAGAAGCGTCATCGTGTGTTAGCCATAACACTATTCATACGTTGCTATTATGAAATTTCACTGCTACATGTCACTCTTTAACACATTCTGAGCTACTTAAACTAAAAGAGACAGATTTATCTACTACACAGTCGACTTTGTACAAAGTCTACGTCGATAAAATAAAATGAAGTAATTCGTCAGTTACAATTCTTAGCACCGAATGCATCGACGCCAATATCCACACTTTGTATGTTGCCGAGTAGTCGAATTTGCATTTAATTTAACAAACCTATCTGTAAATTTATATGACATGCAATAATGACTATATCAGATCAGTACTGTTTAAGATGTTTATCCCTAGAGCCATGCTGTGTAACGTTTAACCGTTTGGCGAATAGTAATAAACAAAGGTACACGCGTAATTCCATTACTGATCCAGGTAACACACAGAATATCTAATAGATGAATAGAAATATGTTACACCTTGGTTACGGTGAATGAGGTTTTACTTTAAATATATCTAGATTTATTTTTTTTATTCGGGGGTTTTGGGTTATTATCAGATGCCGTAACACTGCCACTTGCATAGATCTATTGTGCTCGCCGTTTTTCAAAATTCGATAAATTCTACTAGATACTACAATATGATACTAGTGACCAGTCCTTGCATCGCATAATTTGCATTCAATTTCATTCAGTATTTTTTGCATAGCATGCATTGGTTAGTAGATTCATCGGTAGAAAAAAAAAGTATAATTCATCGCATTTAAAATTAACAGCAGTAATAACATTTATAATAACATTGTACGAATATGATCTGATTAAAAAGACCACTAGATAATAAATTATATTTACGGTTTGATTATCCATTGAATATCCGTCACGTCGCTGCGTCACTTCATCATATGATGATGATGATCCGTCAAATATATACAAACAGACAAATTATCGATTAAAAACTGTCGTCTAGGTTTCTATGTCTCTTATTATACAGAATTAAGAATATGGTTGCATAAATTATGTATGCCACAATATTATTACTTCAATATTTTTTTAAAATTTAATATCTATAATATACAGATATCAATATATTACAATTTCGTTATATGTATAGATTTAACATTCTACAAGCTTATATACAATTAATAAAGGACAACTACTAATATTATACAGAATAGTAGTTGATTGTATTGATAACTGGTTATGCTCTAAACTTCAACCGCGTGACAGGGGGAAATTAATCGATTGAAATAATAATTCACTAGTCTTTGATTTTTTATTATATCAATGAATAACAAATTTCGTGACGTAAGAAAAATAAAATTGTAATAAAATAAGTAAGAAACAGAATCCTATAAATAATAGATATCAGTAATCTGAATTGTACAAATAAGTATTTTCCATAAATTATTCTAATATGATACTGTTCAAATACTCAATATATTCTTTTCGGAGTTCCATCAAACGGTACGGTAAACTCAGTGCTGTCATGCCTAAAACTTGAATTTGCAGCAATAACCCGTTTCCCTAGTCATATAAATTCAAAAGCGGATGCAAACTGCACTTGCATTTATCTCACATTTTCACAAACACACTGCGTGAAAATGAATAACGGTATGGCAAAAGTCAAAATCAGAATTCCGACAACATACTATATTTTACTGACGAAGAACAAACTATTATGTTATCCTTCCTTTAAAGTCAAGGAAATCTAGTAGTAGAAAGGGATAAAATATTTAAATGTATAGACGTTTTTATATATTAAGGAGAGATATTCAAACAACTAGGTAAGGCCTTAAACCTTTTAGGTTCTGAAATATATATTTCAAAACCTAAAAGGTTCTGAAAACTTTGCTAAAGACGCCTGTCATAAATAATATACTAATTGTCTATTTCCACATCGTTGCGTTGATAACGGAATCATATCGCGTTTAGATTTAATTTTTAAATTTAATTTCTATAACATATGTTATAGAAACGAACAAAAATATTAGTATATATTCATGTGTATATTACTGATATAAAAGTTCCCCTAACTATTATTTTTACTTTTTATCTAATGGGTTTTTTGTACAATGACACATCGTGTACAACCTACTACTTCTATAACGAAAAATGGTGGTAATTATCTACAAATTAACTTCAACAATAGATACAGTGGTGGCTTTATACAATTACCTATTATAATAAACATACATTAGTATTGTCAAGTCTATTATAATAATTATAACAAAAAATACATTTAAAAGCTAAACTTATTTATCATCCATAGTTGAAATTAAATGTGAAGTTATAGTTTCAAAGCACACTTCCTTCAAAACTCCTCCTTACCTCTTCAAATCGCTCCGATCGCTCAAAATTTAATAAATACACATACAAACATATTTTGATTGTAGTTATGTATGTGTGGCAGCCAGCTGAATATCTGCGCTGCAGATTTATCTGTAGCTTTATGCTGTGTTGGTTTCATCTTCACCTTTGTGACACATAAAGCCACCTCCATTTTTTTAATTTGTACAATTTATTTTCCATATCTCATGCATGTACGTTATGTGCTTGTAATAGATATATTATATTGTGCACAGAAAAATATTGCAAAAATTTGTTGATGAATAAAGAATTTATCTATCTATCTATATCCTAGAGTAGGTATATATGTCCTATGTCCTGTCGTTTAGGAAGCAACATAGAATTCTAAATTTGTTATTGAATTTTCAAGAGGTTTATCCCACATTGCTGGAACCTATTTCCTTGGTTTCGATCTGGCTGAGCGCCAACAGCACAACTCGTGAACAGAACACACCACCCATATAAGTGAGGAAATTAATTTGTTTTATAAATGAGTTAAATAGCTGTCTCTTATGAAACAGTAATAGTCGTGAAACGAGGATAATAATATATAGTTTGAAAAACATACGTGTATGGGCTACATTATGTTATACCTTGTTCCCGCCAAGACGTATGTCCCATGAATAACATGTTTTATTACAAGTTTTATGTAAAATAGGAACTGAATATTTATGACACGCAAAAAGTTTTTTTTTATACTACGATAGTGGCAAACAAACGTACGGCCAGTCTGATGGTAAATGTTGCCGTAGCCTATAGACGCTTGAAACACAAAGTGTGTGACGTTCGCGATGCCAACCCTTAGGAAACCTTAATATGCATTTTTTGAAAAACAGTAGTAATAGTAATGGTAAGTACTAACTAATTATCTTTATCTTTGAATAAATGATTTCTATTCTATTATATTCTTATATAATATACTGTATGTAATTTCGTCTGCGTAACTGAAAAATGTTATATTTTAAGACTTCCTGTTTTGATTAACTTTTGTGTATAAATGACCTCATGCGTGTTGTTTATGTAAACGGTCCCCGGAGTTCGGTTTGTGTTTGGTCCAATTTAAAAAACGAAATTGTCTCTGGTCTAAATATTCATCTAGATACTCCTGCGTCTTTTTCCCCTTATATTATTAAATAACCAATTACTAAAAGAAGCCCCTTAAACCCCATTGTTGAAAAATATTGTATTTCTTATTACTAATAAATAATACATTTAAAATTTCATATATCTATGTAGAACAAACTGAATGTGAATCTACTAAATCTCTTTAAGTACGTATGTCTATTTAAGGTTAATTATACACGTTATTGTACTCTTGTTACTAACTTATTACTCACCCTAACACTTACTTTGTTTCTAATATAAATTTCCTTATAGTTAAGAAGCGATTTAATCTACCTACTATTAATAATTTAATATTAATTTCTAACATTAAATGTTAGGCAACTATTAATATTTCTTGGTAATGGATATTCCAAAAATAATTTATATTATATTTTTATTTCTAATAATATTTAGGTATAATAATTTCGTGTCTCTACTATCATTCACTTTTTCTTCTAAAAATATACATACATACATCCTAGAAAACGAAATATTTCCATGACTTACATGGAAATATTTCGTTTTCTAGACTGTAAATTAAGCTTTATTAATATTTTCTACTCTAAATTTACACGCTGAGAATTATTATTGGTAAGAAATAATTTTATAAATATAAAAAATAGTAATCTGTGTATGCCTGTGCACGTGTCGTAAGTAAAGACGATGATCAATTTCAATTGACATCAGGCTGTCAAACTGTTATGACTGTTCCATTGAAATAACTGTAAAAGTATATATACATATTTCAAGACTTTGAACTCCCGTTTGTACTGGAATTTTCTTGATAATATTTTTATGTAACAAAAATATTTATTACAAAGGAATACCTCTATCGAATAGATACCAATTTCTTGTTATTGTTCTCTTCGCGTAGCATACGGTGCTGCCATCTGGTATGTTACGTTACTGTACGTTACTGTATAGGAATGTTTGTCAAAATTATTCAGCTACTTTTAAGGACTATGTTATTATGCTACAAATATTACGCCTTATCATGAATCTGCATTTCTTCAAATATATAACGAACTACAATTTAGTAAATGGTACCCTTAACTATGTCGTAAAATGTAACTATTACGTTAAATTTTAACGTGGTTTAAAAGCACACTAAAATTTTAATGTATTTAAGAAAGCATTCTCCGAATTATATTCATTTATATATTTGAAGAAATCTCCAAATTCTATCAAAATATATGTGATTACTGGAACCTCGATAACCTATGTAATGAATGTAAACATAAAGTGCATGTTATTATTTCTAGACAATTAAAGTATTTTTGCTTATTTATTATTACTTATTTATTAGAATGGTACTTGTTGGATATTTGGGTTTAATAATCTGTTTACTTCTCAATTAGGTTTATATATTCATCGATAGTCACTGAGTAAGTATCTTAACTACATTTATATAGATGCTCTTGGAATAAATGAAAGGAGATTGGGAGAGTTGGATGTGATTAAATTGACTTACGAATTTAGAACTTTTTTTAATTACTTTCAGAAGGAAGAAAATGAACCGTTTTAAAATAATTATATAATTCTTTAGCCTCACGGAACCAACTTTTATCTACGTTATCAGATGTGCGTGTTCTCTTAATATCTTTATATCCTATATATTATATATTGAAAGTACATAAATTTTAACGTTTATAAAACCTGAATCTGTAGTAGAATATATTATAAAAACAAGCAAGATCGCGCCCCAAGTGAGAAAAAAGTGTTTCAATAATCACTGACAGGAAAAAATACTCCTTTAGGACAGTTATTATCGTACCGTTTACATATCATTTGCTTTTTGATATATTGTTTCAATAATTTTGTTATTGATATTAACATATTATGATTTCCTTTATAACTGACATCTAATTAATTGATTATAATTTAATAATTTTTAGTTATATAAATTTAAGTGAGTTTATTTTAATAAAGTATAAAAGCCTAAACCAAATCTCCTAGCAGTATGAGATATGTAAATTGAGAAACTTGATATATATTATAATTTACTAACATAGTTTAAAAGTTTTTTACTAACATAATATGTATGAATATCCAAAATAAATACCTAAATGAAATTTATATAATATATTTATAAAAAGCACTAACAACATTATGAACCTGGCATAACGAAATAATATATCGTTTCGTTATGTTATATTCATAAATAGAAGCCGTCGTGGTTAGTTTCGTTATATTTAATACTAACAACATTTTGGAACCTCGACCACAATTATAATATGGATAATTGTGTTATTGGTATTCCACGCTTCGTAGTCGAAATAACCACACCATAAACATGTTAATTGGTCAAAAACAAATATTTAATAAATTAAACGAGGCTTCGAAAACTAACTATAATTAATTGTAATGTTACATAATACACAATAATGTTTATTATTATGTGACTTCAGAAATTACTTTAAAAATTCTTACGAAAACTCCCGAGCAATAATAGCATACTACAAGATGAGAATCCTTACATTAATAATTTAGGGAATGTGTTTAGGTCCTACTCTATCATGATTAGAAATGTCCTATAAGGAAAAATATTCCTCAGAGACATTAAACTCTGCTAGAATAACAATAATAAATAATATACCCTCAATAACCTACAACTGTTCTCCCAGATGGGGTGGTCACAGGCATTAATAACTGCTAACGTCAGGGTGAATCCAACACTTGACATTCCCACATTTCGGTATTTCCATTCAAAGTAGCTAAGGGTGTACCTTAGTTTATTTTGTTTTTCTTAATTCATTATTATTCATGTTAACACTTCCTTGATAGGAAATTTAGTCAAAAATTAAATTGATACTATTTGATAATTTTCTTTGGAGAATCTCACAGGTGTAAACCGATATAGTAAACTACTGGACGACGCTCTTATTCTGGTTTAAGTCCCAATAGTATGAACTAAAAGGAAGTCCATGTGGACTCTTTGTTAGCCGGTAACCAAAGTAATAGTCTCTTAGTATAAGTGCCATCTGGCGGCCTCATTATGGGAAAACTTATGACAGCAAAGTTCTAATGCATATCTTAGTAATTTAATTTAATTTTAATTTATTTATTTTATTTAATTCAGGCTACATGGTCCATATTATAAATACCTTATAGACTAACATACATAAGAAATAATAATAAAATATGAAAAATAAAATTGTCTCTATGGTCACGGCACTGACGACGGCAATCTGCCACGGTAGCGCCGATAGACCACCCTCTTCGGCCAGTAGTCCTCGTTCATGAAGGTGGGCAGCATATTGGTGGGGACCAGGGCCACGAACGCTTTGAAGCTCGCGTTGTGGCTCGATTCCAACTGCGTCACCCTCAATGTCAGGTTGCTTTTAGTCCGGATGTAGTCAACAATGTCCTGTTCCTTGGTAGCATAGTGTAGGCGGGATAGGTACATTGCCGTGGTCGGTGTTGCGGCACGTAACAAGAAGTTGGGCCCTGTCAGTGCTGTGCCACAATGGTTTCGATTGACCCTCTTTGTGCGCCTCTTCTTTTGTACCGTGACAAAACCATCATCGTCACGGTCAGCAGACTTTGTACACATAGGGGTAATTTTCAGAGTCACTTTAGGCTCATTCCGCTGAGCAGTTGGTTTTTCAGCGGCGACGGTGGCAAAATCTTGGCGCTTTGATAGCACCGCGGACTTTGCTGGTGCTGCTTCCACTTGCAGCGGTGCGGGCGTTCGCGGTGTGCGGGCAGGGGGCGCGGGACGAGGAACGACGTCGGCTCTCGGCGTCACCGCATCGGTCCTAGGTGAAAACGCTGACTCGATAGTCGCGGCGGACTCATCGAGGCATGCTCCACGACGCGTGTTTACATTTCTAGCGTCATCAGATGACCTAGATAATTTTCGTGAATCACGCAAACTATCTACTTCCTTGCGCAACTCAATAATGGTTCCCTCGGACACATTTAATCGTAGTGTCACATCGGCCAGGCTCTTTTTCAAGGAGACGATGTCCTTGAGCAGGCAAGTAACGTCGACGTGGTCGAAAGTGACGGGAGGAAGCTTGTTAATATCCTTCGCCACAAAAGTCGGCACGTCATCAGGATCGGTCACCTTCAGCAGCGCTATGATATCTTCTAGACTTTTATGAGTGCCGTCGCGTCTGCGAGACACCATCTGTTCGCTCTTGTTGAGAGACTCATAGAGCAGGATCTTCGCCTTCGCGATGTCGTCTTGGCTGAAGTTGGACGTACATATCTGTACTGCACTAATTTCATCCATTACGTCCAGTTTTTGCTGCAGGAACGCGAGGAGCTCGTTAACCACAAGTTTATCACACATGGCCTTAGCAAATTAGCACGGCTTGCGCAGCGCCGATTAATCCGTATATATTTAATTAAAATAATACGTGCACATCTGAACGCGCGTACTGTCAGGCTGTTGAATTGAAGTAATTTCATTACAAATATCATCTTACGGCGATAATATGACAGCTTAGATTAACGTACATGAACTATTAACCACAACAACAATAATTGTTTTTTTTATACTACGATAGTGGCAAACAAGCATACGGCCCATGTGATGGTAGATGGTTAAAATAGCCTATAGACGTCTGAAACACCAGGGGTGTCAAGTCGCATTGCAGACCCTTAAGAAATATTACTATACTCTTCTAGAAAACCCCATGCTGTAGTCTCGTGAGAAAACCTCGGCAGGAAGTAATTATAATTATAAATTCCACAACCTAAGTGTCCGCGGGAGAAAGCGCCTCTGAAAACGCAATGTCCGAGACCACTTAAGTTAAGCGGTGCAATGATAAAAAGTAGCTGTAGGCATCATGTATTCTGAAATTAGAAAAAACAGACTACAATATTGTATCGTGGGTCTTCTATGTCACCAATTTCTATTGCCATTAATTTATTTTGCAAACCATGTCCGATTTGAAGAATAAGTTGGTTATATCTCAATATATAAGTAATGTTACAAAGGATTGATGTAAATATAAAATTGTAAAAGCGTATTAGATTCGATTTTTTTCATTCAAATAAGATACTACAAGAAATTTATTTAAATATTCAATTGTAAAAATAATAAAAACTAAAGTCTGTTGAAAGTAATGAGTGGGCGGTAATCAAAAGTCGACTGTTAGTAGCCAGAAAAAATATTACATAAAAACAAGATTCGTACAACAATGGTCATATTTATGTTATTATTATAAAGGTTACACAAGAACTTTTTATTTATATATTATCCTTCAATGAAACCAGGAAAATTGTAAATACACATATATTACTAATTAATAATTTTATAGCTACCCGTACTTAAACAGCCCAGCTTGGGACTAACACAGCTCGTTAAAATTCCGGTTCGCGCAAAGTGCTTCCATGTTATTCTGCGTTACCCAAAAATTCGGTCATTTATGTACTTTATATTTGCGTCATTTACATTCCATTAACTTTGTGATAAGTATAACCATTTTAATGACAAATATTATGCCAATAAAAGAAACGATTCAGTGATTACATAACAAAGAAGAAGATTAATTCAGCATCTGTAGAAACTTCTTGTAGGAACTTCATTATTATTACTCAACTATATAAAAGATTGTTAAAATGTTTGAATATTTAGAAATTGGATTAAGAAATCATTATCTTTGATAATACAGTTTGAGCTTACAGAAAGTAAATAAAAATATAGATATGTTAATCAATAATATCATAATAATGACGAACTGGACAGGACAGCCAGACAGAAAATTTCAGAAATAAACATTCAAACATTATAAATTCAAAATTTCTTAACATACATTTATCATGGAATTAATAATGATTTGTGTAAAAAATGCATGTTAGATTTAGTTGTTTCTAAGATTGTTGCTATAAAAATTTTCAGTTTCTTTTCTAAATAATATTACTTCCTTCACCAATAAAGATTATTTCATTCTATTGTACCTATTGGTGGTTATAACCACATTCAACCATAATTCATTCAACATTGACATGGGTCGGACAGATACAAAATAGTAAAATCTGATTGAAATCGGTACCTCGGCTGTATAATAGGTATATTTTGTGCTGCTAATTTACATATATTTAAAATGTATTAAAAATAATATATAACTTTCACGACTATCTACACACCAGGTTTTGTATGGGGTGGACAAAGGGAATTGAGTTCCGAAACCTATTCTCTGTCCATGGGGAGTTCCATCTACGTCTCCCACTTCATTCACATTCATAACTCGTTTCATGCATGCACGCATATTCCGTAGAGTCTACTAAAATAAATATTTATAAGATTGACTATAATCCTGGCTAGCTATACCATGGCATATAATACTCTAACTAAAGATTTTTATAGGTAGACATCAGTACAGTCTTCTTCATAAATATGTTACTAGACAGAGTCATTTACACTCAAAGGCAGCTATATTTCTTATACTATATGTATAGGACATATTTAATAGCCACTATATAATTTAAGCGGCTAACTAATAAAAATATAATTACTGTCAATCAGTTATTAATTCCATAGTGGTACAAACTCTGCACATTTTTATGTATTTATTTTTAGAATTGTTATATATTTTTATTGTTACTTTTATACTGTAACTGTTCGTAGACATATTACAAGTACAGTTCTACTTACTACTACTTAGTAGAACCACTTATACTCATGTATTGTACCTATCATTTGGCTTTATATATTAAACACTTTAACCCTTTATAAAGAAATATGTAGCTGAGTGTACAATAACGTTATCTTTGAAATGAATTGCAATATACAGCGAATTTATCGTGGAAACCACAGTTCGAATGTATCTATCTCAACTTAAAACTTAGATAGAGATCTGGGGACATCGTCGACTAGAAATATAGCTGTAATCGGAAGTCTAGCAGCCTTGACTCCCAGAGCCCTACGCGATAAGAAATGAGTTTATCTGCGAGAAACATCTCGGCAATATCCGTTGCATCGCAGTCGGGACTACGGCATCGTTCAACCTGACACTTTCTGTCCGTACGAGAAACAAGAGGTGGGTGATACTTTTGTTTTATCCCAGCTTTAGAATGTTGTACCTATCAAATTTTAATAGCAAATACGTTGTTAACGTCTCAGTTCTTTTACTGAGTTCTTGTATTATTAATGCATTACACTGAAAATCTCAAGTAGAACAATTATTTTCATTAAAAGCGTACATTATGAAAGATTGTTATATTATAGCGGTCAATTAGTAAGTGACAATCCTCGCCCACACCAATACATGAATATCACGGATATCACGTCTTTATGCCATCATATGACTCCTATTCGCTACCATGACAATAGTAGGGGACTAAGATTCCATACCTTCGTACCTAATGATTTCCAATAGTCGATAACATAAAATACCAGTAATAATATTATTATAAGTCCATCTTACATTCACATTCACCTGTTGTGAACAATTCTCAACATGTCTTAGAAATGAAACCACCACCATCAAAATGAACCCGGTACAAATATGGAAGTAATAACAATGATTATTACGTTTTGTGGAAAAGCCACGACTTTATTACGTACAGCGAATTGCATAATATTTCTCTTGGCATTATTCTCATACAGATATACTTATATAGGTATACACGTTATTTCGTAAAGACTGACAAATGATACCTTATTAGGGTACACCCCGCTAGGCTCAGATGCGCTGAAATTGGCTAGGATTCTTTTCAAAATGCTAATATTGTTTACATTCTTATCTTTTATGACGACTATAGAAGCTTTTTTGATGTAAGTAACTTGCATTCCGTCGACTTGATGAAGACAAGTAAATATTTTCGTCTTATGAATATATGTTTAATTATTTCAAACGTCCAAAATTTATATAGTTTTTCTCTATCGATACATAGTTCATCTCAGTCTATTTTCCCAAATAGATTAAGGTGAACTTTATAAAAGTTGGGTGCAAGGGTACCTCAGTCTCAAATATTTTAGTCGCCAAGCAGTTTGCTTTTAAATCCATGTTTTACTCGTGGAGGAAAATTAGGTGTTAAAGGATAAAAAGTATAAAATCTTAGTCATCCTGTGTGGCAACGCATGAGTAGTATCGCGGTCACATGATAACATTGTATCCGTATATATAGGCGACGGATACTACTTACTATCAGGTGGTTTGTTAGCTTTTTGCCATTTCTTATTCCATAATGAAAGACTGCGTAGCGATTCTATATTGATTGTCTATAGGCATGCCCTCCTTCTTATTAATATCTATTATGTGAATACCTCAGTTTTCATATAATATGATTTTTATTAGTTGTGACGTGATCGAGTAACATCAGTCAGTCAGTTAAGCGCAATAATGACTGGCTCACTCGTTTACTTATAAAATAGTGCTACTTGCAAAAAAGTATTTTTAGTCTTATATGAGTCTACATGAATATATATGTGATTTTAATTTTCGGATTCGAAACCAATTTATACATTCAATGAATTCACTCGATTAATTCTATTATCCACAAGCTAAATGAACATACGCTATCTTAACTCTGTATTCACATGTGGGGTCAGGTTTATTGTCGTAAGTGAACCCATTGGGATCATTTGTATTCACTCTCGCTTTAATCTACTATAATGATAAATTTATGTCTTATACCGTAATCTTAGTCAAATTATACACGATGTGACAACCTTTATTTTTTTATGTACCAATTATTTAAAAAAATCGTAATTGCAAACTACCTGATGTTATGAGATAACTTTCATATATCTACACAAATACGAGTAGCATCATGAACATCACGTTATCATGTGATGGGTTTAATATGACTTATATGTTGCTATGCCGGTCATGTAAGACGTCAATTTCACTGCCTTTTCTCAACTAAAACATATAAAGCAATGCTGTATATAAGCCAAATTAGGTGCTGTAATTATAATTATATCATGGACGGACATAGCATTATACATGCAACGTTTGTTATGAACATCTGTAGCATGAATCTAAATTTAATTTTGTACAGATTGTTAGCTGCGAAAATACGAGTATATAGGATGTTTATATTTATATTTATCTGCAGTTGTCAGTCCTAGATATTATGTTATTTAGTATTTACAATACAACAACAAATCTGTTCCTAGGTACCTACTGTCAATAACCTGCCAACTTTGTAGCGTACCAAACTTGTCTCTGAAATCGCTGTCCTGAATTTAATCTATCACAGTGTAGTACTCGTAGAATTGTTTTGTATCTCGATTATATATGCATTGTGTAATTTTATTTATATTTATATTTATAAATTTAAATAATATATTTATATTTATAAATTTAAATAATATATTTATTTTATAAATGAAATGATGTTTTTTAATCTCACTAAAACTCAAAAAGATTCATCACTTTGATTTTTTTCATGAATTCATACACATATACATTTGTACATCCAAATAATAGCAATAGAACAAAAAATAACAAAATTTTAGCAAAATTAATAGCTACCCTTTTGGTATTGATATATTAGCACCATTTTTCCTTACCCTATATGACCTATTTTTAACAAATTTATTGCGTGATAACTGCATTCAAATTACTTAACAACATTTACGTGACACATTAACACTTTTCCACGTTTTCACAATATACGGCATTATTACATGTATGTAAAGAAAAAGATGTGATAAAATATGTATAATGATAATAATAGATATGTAAAAAATAAAACATAGTTTACTACAATATATGGTTTTAAGAAAGATAAGTAAAAAACAACTAAACTTCAATTTAAAATCACTACCTCAGACTATGTATCTATGTATATTAATGCGTAGATCATAGAAGTTTACCAGCTAATCTAGTACCAAAGTCACTTATGTATTAGTGTACTATAATTTAAATTTAAAGTTTTTTACACACATCGTTTATAAAGTTAGTCGTTCGGTTGTCCACAACTTTGACCGGTGGCTAATAACGTTTTATATTCTGACGGAGTACCACAGCTTACAACTATGTAAACTTAAAACTTCTAGTTTGAACGAACAGTGAAACACGTGACATAGCTTTCTAAGAATATAAAGTTTAAACTGTATTGACTTTTTATTTCCAAATTACTTAAAAGGTTCATGTTCTAAATTCGATAGCATATTTATGTATGTGTGTTTATTATTTATATATTACGCAATAATTTTGTAAAATCTGAAACTTTTCTCTTAGTTCTTTTTGCAGTCATAAGTGCTGAGTCTCGTGGTACTAAACTATTCTTTTAAATTTTTAGATCCTGGTGGTAATCTGAGTTTTATAGCCAACCTAAAGAATATAAATATGATTAAAGGAAACATAGTTATAAAAAACCAAATAAATTCAAAAACACATGTGGACGTGGCAGGCAAATATAGATATCCAAGCTTTACTTTACTATGTATTCTACAATTTTTTCTCAGTAACCAAAATTAATAATACTTATGTGACATAAGTAAACATACAATATTATATTAAAATATTCTGTAAGAGTAGAAAGAAGGCTACGTCCGCTTAATGGTTCCGTTATGGTGAGATTAACTGTTGCTAGGAAATTGGGTCTTCACTCCTAATGGACGAATCTTGAAAATGCCGAGTCGGCATCTCTTGGACGGGAATTAAGCTGAGTATGTCGGCGAGTAATTGGTTGTAACCAGGCTGCGCTGTACTTGCTATTTAACTAAGAGCCTGTCACCTCAGTTATAAATGCTAGTCCTCTACTTGGTATAAAATCATATAATTTTTCTGAATCGAGTATTTCAATGAGACTGGAGGGCACTGGAGGCCCCTTTACTAACAATCAACCTTCACGCACGAATATCATGGTTCATTCCTACTGAATTTACCACGGTGAGGTAGCTGATATATTAATTTTTGTTTCTTGTGATCAAGGTTTTTTCGCGAATAAACCATTTACGATAATAATTTTATTTGTGGTGCACTGTCTTAATTATTTTTGTTTAATAAATGATTACTATGATAATTTAATCATATTTAATATTTTAAATCTGGAGTTTCGTAAACATATTACGGATGTATGGATATACTATATGTATTCCTAAATGTTTACTTAATCATGTTAAACGGGTGGATGGATTTTAATTAAATTACGCACATGGATAGCACAGAGATGGGCCATATCTCAGATTCACACATACGGGTTTTACTAAGGTTATCACCAAAATATTTAGTTCTCAAAATACCTATTATTGAGCTCCACTTAATTGCTACCATTTGCCTGGTCTTCGATCTAGAATTGGTTATCCATTTTCTAATAATATAATATTATTATAATTTTGTAAAAATAATAATAAAATAAATTTGTAAAAATCTTAGTATAAACTTTATTTGAACTTTTTTGTATTATATAAAAACGATTCGATGTTTATACAGTGAATTAAAAGCATTTAGAAAAATGAAAAAAAATTAATAGGTATTTCACTTCAATAAAATAATTACTCTATATTACAAACAATTATATCTCATTTTAGGTCAATAATAAAAAAATATTTAAAGTACCTAAGATTAAATAAATAAAAGGATGCCCATCCGACAAAAATTGACCATTTTTGTCGGATGAACATACTTTTATTTGATGGTACCACTAGAACTAAAACTAAACTAAAATTACAACGACCTGAGCCAAGGTTCGATAACATTGGCTCAGGTCGTTGTAATTTTAATCCCCTTGGAAATGGAACAGGGGATGGATTGTAGGAGACAAAATTATAAGAAATAAGACAACCAATAAATATCCTTGAACAAGAATAGAAACACCCAAACCAGAATTAATTTAGAAAAGTTTATCTCCTAGTGGATTTCTTAAAATGCTGCGTCGTGGAGATTGTAACATGTGAAATATTTTCGCAGTCTCATATACAAATCCATCTAAATATTAACGCTATTAATCGTCTAATTGAAGATAACCCATTCATTCAATCATAATTTAAGAGCTATGCTCTTGTCGGTGGAGCTCTTGCCACTTTCCGCGATCTTCCATCATGCTCTTTAATTCTTGATACGAATTTAACCCAAGATAGATTATTTCCTGCAAAGACCAATGTCATTGTTTGTTTTGTAGGTACTGATAAAGGAATGATTATTATTTCACATAAAAAAACACAACAGTCAGACAAAATAAATCACGGAAGTTATTGGTCAGAAACTGCCAATAACTTCAATCAATATTTGTTTTATATAATATTAACGTTTTGCCTACATATAACACTATACTGTCTTCGATAATTAAAACCAATACAACAACATGTAATTGAGAGAAGAAGATTGTGAACAATGGACAGCAGCTCTGTTACAAACAATATAGCTGCTATGGTCGACTTTCAAGCAACCTCTTCTCAATTACCACGGTTTGGCCAGCGACATCTAACATTTATCATCACTTCATCTTCCGTGGTGCTCTACCATTAAATCGATACTAAAGATGATGTCAAAGATCACCATTAAATTATTATACATTAAAAAAACATCGTAAATAAATATTTTTTGCGCAATCCCACCTTATTCATATGTAATTATCAAACAACTGCTAATATTACGTATCCAATTACTTTATTATTAACTTCACATATACCTACCTAACAAGTAATAAGGTAACAGGAACATCCAAAGGTTATCCCACTAATTTTCCAACCCTCCAACAAAATTACACGCGGATTACACCCCACAAGTGTTTCCTTCAGTAAATACTGGCTGTAGTAGCTGTTAAAAGGAAAGTATTATGGCATTTTTTTCTGATTTATAATATAATAATAATATTTACCTATTTATTATTAGACATTATATCACACAACTTTTTTAATATCTACTTCAATTCTACAAATTTATAAACGTGCGAAATAATAATTACTACCAAATTGAGGTAAATTCTGGCAAAATGGATTAGAAAATAAAATTGTAAAACGATAGGCAAAATCCTAAATAAATACATATAATATTTTTCTGTCGACTATTCCGAGGTTTTCTCTCTCTACGAATTTTTGGTTTGGTTAAAAACAATATTTTATTCAATTCAACCAAACGAGGTATGTTTACTTAAAACAATTAGGTTTTAAGTAAACGACTTGAGTTACAAAATAAAACAATGTAAAAATCTAATATTTAATTTCAGACTAGGTTTCCTGGTTATTAATTCGTGCAGTTAGATGTTCAGTAAAATAGAAAGAAATTAATAATAATATATGTTTTGTCTGTGTAGAAGCCTTATTAATTCCACTAAAAAAAATATAGTAAATATCAATAATACATTACCAAAACAAAAGTTTACGCAGTGATGCTATCTCGATTTCTATTGATTAACAACAATTTGTGTGAGTGACATGCTTAATGAATTTACAATATTCGGAGATATAACATAATAGTCCCCGAGAATGAAGCTTGAAGAGTATTCAGGATTCTGTTCATATGTATAAAATTTAACATTTTTCAGCTTGCTTTGGTTAGAACTCTGGAATTTAATAATTTGATGTTACGATATCTTTCTGCCATACTCTTGCATTGAAATGCTGAGTGAGTGACCGCTCAAATGAAATAATGAAGTATCTAATATCTGCACCATAAATCTTTGGATATCTCCTATCAAAAAGCTTCAGAGGGTACTAAAATCGTTTTGTTATTCAAATTTCGTCCCACACACGACATGAATAAAAGAAAATGTCAATGTTATCACAGTCATGTACGGAAATTTAAGACAAATGACGTCATTCTATTACATTACCCCATTTCTCGCATTGTAAATAATGTTAGAAAATAACTACTTAAAACAAATTGTAAATGTTGAACAAACAGAACAGATAAGAAAATAGATACAAACAATACAGTAACATATTTATATAGCGTATTATAATTAATAATTTATACATTAATGCGAGAGAATTTAATACCAAATTTACTTGTAGCCGAAATTTGGGACTGTTCTAGACTTAGGTATATTAACCAACAAGTGCCCAATTTTAAATAGATACTTGAATCATATAGAACTATACCTGAAGCATCATTAAAGGAGTTATACATAGTTATGAATGTGATGAAGGTTTAAATAAATAAATAGTATGTACACGAAAAGAATTACCCGATTACGAATAAAATTTTACTTTTGGAATGTTATAAAAAATGTAATAATAATTGTATATGTTTCTACTAGTGCTAGTTTCTACTACTTTTACTACTACAAGTTTCTACTATCACAGGTACCTCTTACTAAGGGCTCTCTTCATGTGCTTGCAATGTGCTTTTGTAACTTTGAACAAGATTTTCGATGCCTAGCAAGCGATTTGCATAATTATGTACGAATAGTTCATTTAGTTCATTTAGTTTAGAGTTAAGCTCTGACAGATGGACGAGCGAGTAACATTAACACAGAGTTCTGTTGAAACTCTTCGGCTGGAAAACCTAGATAATCATAATTAATAATAACAATAATATCCCTGCATAATTTGCACAACGCTATTTAGTTCCAATATAAGCAGAGCTTGTGTTATGCATACTAGACAACTAATGCAAATACTTAGATGTACATAATAGACACAGAAAACTTCCAGTCCTATACAAACAATCATATTCATGAATACAATTATTTGTATCGTGCAAGGAATCAACCCGCAACCATCTTAAATAAAGCAGTGTACGGAACCGTCAGACCATTGAGCATGATTAAATTAATGCACTTTATTCAGGTTGTTAGAACTATTATCGGATGATCATAAAACTGTAACTACGACATTTCTATTGTACTATTATAGATGTATAGTAGTCACCCTATTTATACTTTACCTACTACTTCGTGATAGGGACACCAATATAAATATATTGTTAGTAGCACTATTTTTATCATAACGTTTTACAAGAAGTAGACTATATTCGACTTGTGGGTACTTAATTCTCACCAATTTCAGCTGCCAAGCAGCTTACTTAACAAGCTTTCGATGTTATGGTCAGACTGTTGAAATTACAGAATAAGAGGCATGATATTGCGGCTGTTACATAATAAAATTATTTTTATATACAGGCTATGGTTGTCGCTTACAATAGCAGTTTTCCATTACATAAACACAAAAAAGAAAACAGATAGTGCATATATTTTTCATGGAGATATTTTGTGTGCATTTTAAGTTCTAGCACAGTATTTTTAGAGGCATGTAACAAAATCTACAAAAAGATTTAGATTGAGGATAGTATTACTTTTGCTACACACTGCTTTTAGTGAAGAGTCTCCTGAAGTAATTTAATTCTTTTACTTATTTTAATACGAACGCCAGGTACCCTACATACACTAAGAAAATAATATACTATGTTTAATTCATGTCTCTAACTCAGATTAATAATTATTGTTCTTAGACATCATAGTTTAGAATTACTTATACTAATGCCTACTAATTTAGAAAAACTTCAAATTCTATAGTAATAGTAGTAGAAAAAGCAAGTACATTTTATGAATAGTTAAAAGACGAGATGTCAAAAGAGCTGTTAACGGTGACTGCAAAAAAATATGAAAAAGGTGACGCAGCAATATCCCTTACATTGCAAATTTGAGCTCTTTTATAACGCTCTTGCTCAGGGGCGTCAGATGTTTTCTATCTAGGAAATATAGTTTAATAAAGAATATAACCATACTAAACAAGAACAACTATTTTGAGAACATCATGTACAAATGGCTTCTTTAGTAATTGTATCAAGAAACAATAATCAGTACCTATACATAAAGGAATCAATAAATACACAAAATTTAATGTAAAATACCTACTATTAATTAATTATCTAAGCGACTTTGATAAAAACTAAATGTTTCCTAGCATTTATTTTAGTAAAGCATGCTTCTCTAAAAGTACTAGAACATTTGAAAATATCTACATATATCAATCTAGATGTATACTTCTGTCGGTTCGAATAGGATCCCATCAAATGAACATTTAATAGGATAGATACCTTGTAAAATTTAACTAGGAAACCTTATTTAACGTGATGAAAATGAGTCGATGGATATCAAATTTCTTTTTTCTTTTAATTACATATAGATACACTTTTTTATTCTGTTATAAATGGGCTTGGTCTTATCTTATCTAGTGGATAACGACGGCGCGCTTATAAAGAAGTAATCTATTCACCATTGACTTATTAGAATCAACAAAAAGTATAGTTTTGGACTACAGTATTAAATTAAATAAAACTAAGTAAATAAAATCGTAAAATATTCTGCATTTTTTTAACATGACACAGATATTCCATTAGTGATAGACGTCATGATCACTGTTGAATCTAACCATTTTTTTCATTGTTGAAATGGAAATATCCTCCATGGATGCAAGCATAACGAATGGGGATTGGAAAACATTGTCCACTATACGTTTTTTTTTATGAATAACTGGACACACTTTACTCTTAGCAATTTTTGTTTCATAATGGATTCTAGTTGTAACTGGCGTTTTAAAACGGTATGTTACGCGTTTTACTTATGATCGCATTACATCTACTATCAGTAAATAACAGATGAATGTACCTATTTTCATAGTGAAAACCGTATAGGAAATCTCAGATTTCATGGAATAGCTATTTTACATAGAAGATATGCTATATAACCTCAGTGCTTATACGTGCAATTAGAAAATCAATATACTTAACAATTAACCTTATCCCCAATTTCATCCCTTCCTTTTTACTTATTCTTTTGTCTGAATAATATTAATTAACTTCTTTTTTACTATATCCCTCAAAGCCGCATAATTACTAGGGTCTAAAAGTCCTTAAGGAAAAATAAAGATATAATATTGACATCCTTATCCTCATCACGATTAAGGATAACACAAGAAAAAATAAAAAACAGACCTATCCCTCAAACTGTTTCAACAGAAAGAACAAACTGTTTTCTTTTGAAATGCTAAGATTCTCAATGGAATTGTATTTTTTGTGTATTTAAGTTACCTACTGCTATTATATGAATATGGGTTAGCAACAATTTTTCAATTGTAACAGATTCAAGTCTATGTGTTTAATATATAATGTGTTATAATTTTGGGTGATTTTATATTTATTTAAATATTAAAAAAATGTTCTGAGAAGAGTTTACTATTTACTGAAGTACTATTCACTTCAATAGTGAAGAAACAAAATTATATAGTACTACAAGTTACTAGAGACAACTCTTTAAAAAATCCGTATATGATAATGATAATATCTTAGGCCAATTTACACAGTGTCATCTGGTTGCAAGCTAGCAGAGCTTGTGTTATGGATACTGCAAAACTGATATAAATACATTTTTTTCAAATACATATATATTATAAATGGAAAACGCCCAGACCTATAGAAACAATCATATTTAAGTATATAAATATTTGTATATATAATCGCAAATACGTTACATAATTAAGCCCCCAATATCTTCGTGAATACGGAACCGATTTTTATTTTATATGATTCTAGTAATCAATATAGCCTATTGTTCTTTTGTTGTATGTTCCTATTTTCAATTATGCTGCTGTTGTACTAGCGTTTACATTATTGAAATAGCATCCAGTCATTTATATTATGTCTTACTTATTCTTTTGGTCTTTTGGTTAAAGTTCAAGCAAGATTTGATATTATATAAACTCGTCACGTTGACTATTGTTTATGTTCAATATCTATTGAAAATATTGACGTAAAAAATTGTAATCATGTGATAAAATTCTAAAGTTCATTTATTTCTGTATTCACAGATATTCAGGTAGAAAATAATAAACTAAATATAACTTTTGTTTATTTAAATTTTATTTATATGTATCTAATATCTATACGTTTTTCTATATATATATTGTATGTTCTGTAGCACTATATATACAAAAAATGTACCTACCTATCTGTAATACAATTTGTCAATGTTGGTAACTATGAAACAAAGAAAAAATGTGTGGGTTTTAAATAGGAAAGTGGCATTTTCATGAATGAAAATTGCACTTCCTTATTTGTTTTATCATTGTATTATATTTATTCATCCCTACCGTGTTGGTGTTAGGTAGATATGGTATACATGTATCAAATCTAAAAACAAGTAGGTAGTTGTTGAAGATATCAAATACTCAGTAACAAAGTGTCAAAAGTGTATGAGTATAAGTGATCTAATGATTGATATAGGCATTGTCATTGTATTTAATTGTGCTAAATCGCACTTTTTTTATCGGAAATGGCCTAGAGGTCGTTAGGATAACGAAAATCATTTTGATATACATATGTCATAAGGTGTATAGAGATGGACCTCCATAGAAGGTCAAATCCTCCATGTTATCAAATATGTACATTTGAAGGTAATATAAAAAAATTATTAAAAAAATATAAACTATGAAATGTATTAACTGACAAAAATGAATTAGCAAATTAATATCGAATATAATTAATAACATAATACTGCTACTTTGATGGAGCAGTAATGGATGATAAGATGAATATGAGGCTAGGTCCATTATTCATTCGTGGTGAATTCATCACGAAATTATCCATGATGGTTTCGGGATAGACCGCGTGGAGGTTGGCCGCTTAGAGAACATTGTTCTCCCCTTGCTCATTCCTTACATTACTCTTTTACATCTACGGTTACTAAGTATAACTATATAAGTTATTATTTTGTAATTTTATTTTATATTAATATAATATTATTTTGTAATTTTGCAATTTGCAAAACCACAGGATTTACAAATGTCAGATATATGCAGAGAACCTGCAGGAACTGAATAAACTCTTTATATTTTTTACAAGTTAACTATAATAACTAACGTAATTGATTCACTGCACATGGTTCCTACCAGTTCTTAAAAGTTCTGCTGTTATGAGTACGTAATACTCGTAATAACTTTTATAGAATCTTAAAACAGATACGAGATTTTTGATCTTCAGTACTAGAACCTCGTTAGTTTGCACTTTTGATTTTGACCTGTGAAAATGTATGAGTTTCAAAGAGCCGAATGGAGCCAAAATATTTTTTATTTATGTTGTACAAAGCTAACAGATTTAGGGTGTGTACTTTTATTGCTTGATGTTAGGATTGCTAGTAACTACCTAACATCAAGCAGTAAAAGTACATGTCTATCACTTTCGCAGTTACAAAAAATGGGAAAAAAGTACGTTTCCTTTATTTAATATACTTAAATAATGTTGAGTATTTTTTTCACTCAGTTTGTTGTTCTTTCAGCATTATATATTATATTTGTACTGGGTAATTGGTTTTCCAGGAAGCCATGGACTGTATTATCTTGGGAATAATATTGCAGGCCGCGTAATAAATAAATTAATGCCCTTACAAAAAATAAAAATCAAAAGTGAAGCCAAGTATTTATTCATAAAAAAATTATATAACATATATTACCCATTTATATAACACTTCGTCAGTTGTAATTTAGATCATTATTAGTAATAGGTAGATCTTAATAACAATGAGGAAGCTGCAATGAATGCTATAAAGTATAGTATTGAAGTAACTTTTCAGTTATAACACCCATTTCATGTAAGTACTTATTTATATTTCGCTAAGAACATTATATAATTAAATCTTAATATATTTAATGTCCGAGTACCTTTAAATTAGTCTCACTGGGCAAATTATTCTATTATAATATTTTTCCAACCTCATTCTAAATACATTAGTTATTTTAAACAAAGCTACATGTACAATGGCCAAAAAAACGAACGTATGTAGGTAATGTCTAAAAGTACAGGAGCAGAGTCTAAATAATTCACATTTTTGGCTAAAATAATAATAGTGCTTGTAAATATACAGTTTTTTAAACATTTATTGTTGTACTTAGGTACACATACAGGCGCCATACAGCTGATATTATGTCTATCTCATTATATTTATAAACTAAAGGTCAAAGATTACCAAATATTTTAGTTTCACTATGCACTTTGTTTTATCCAATAACATTTTTCTCTGTTTTTCTTATATTTGTACCAGCAGTATTCGTCAATGCTAAGGAAGGAACTCAAGAAGTTACAATTTCAGTTACAATATTTATTAACATATCTACTACGTCATGACTACATAATAAAATATATCAACAATTATAATTATAAAATTATTTTTATTTTTCCTTCAACAAAAAAATTCGAGTCTCTATAATCTTGACGACACGAATCGAATATAATTTATGAAACCTCGTAATTTGACCTAAAACTATGGATGATTTAGTATAACTTACGACAAATTATCCAAGTTTGGAGTATGGTGTAACTTGTGTTGAGTTATAATGACCAGTGAAACTGTTATGGGTTTCCTAACAATTACAGGTAACAGGTGTTTAATACTGTCAAGTGGCGTTATTGTTATTTATGGAAATAATAATTTATGCCCAAATAATTTTTCTTAAGATAGGGAGATGTTGATTGATAGAGACAAAACGTAGCCTATATCTTGTTTTTTCCCAAATAGGTACCGAAATACATGACGATCGCTTTTATAACTTATATGAATTATAAATATTTACAAAACATGTTATATAATCAAGGATTTTAGAAAGTTGGAAGTCGTACTTCCGACTTTCGAAGATACTTGATACACAATTTAAAACATAAACCACATTTCTATACTGAGCTACATTATATAAATTCCGAGGAAAACAAAAGTAAAGCGAGAAAAATACAGTAAAAGAACATATGCAAACAATAACAAATTTCATTATTCAGAGTATATCTCTGTTAAATAGCAGTACATATTTTATTCTTAACTAGTAACTCGTCCAGGCTTCGCCGGGTTCGACTCTTAACTATTTTAGTTTCACAAATTTAAAAAAAACATAATATATTATATATTTATGTCGTTCTGGAAACCTTTTAAATAATATAATAATAGTAAAACAATTAACCTATACAGTGGTTTCAGAGTTTTTCATGGCAAAATGTCTGTTCTGTCTTTATAATAGAATAGAATAGATTTTTTACCCTGGACAATTAACACAGCGCCATCTAGTCTCACAGTAAGCAGAACTTGTGTTATGTATACTAGTCAACTGATATCAATATTTCAATATTTTTTTTTTTTTGTAAATACAAATGTTTGCATCGTGCGAGGAATTGTACCACCGGAAGTAAAGTGGTGTGCTAAACTACTATACCACAGAGGTTGTCAAAAATATATATTTAAATTACATAATTCAACGTTGAAAACCGCGGATTTTCGAATTCTTTATAGATAATCCAGTGGGATATATAAAAACCTGAACCCAAATCAACACAAGTAGCTGCTACATTATATTTATGTTATTGCTAACAAAAGGCCGCTTAAACTTTCAGGTAGATGGGTACATAACAAAAGTTTAAATTTTACAATAGGTACCTCTCCGCTTTTAGTCTGAAATTACGTAACAAACAACCATTTCATTTCATAAGATAATCGCTAGGAACATTTTCACTGTTCCTTTAATTTCCTTGGTTACACGGCTTAAATGTATTACCGTAATGGAAACTTAATTGTCAAATAAAATCGTACAATTAAGTAAATTTATTTTATTTAAATTATTTTAGGCAGTTTTACTCACTGTATATTTAATTAATTTTTGTACATCTGACGTCTTTATTTATTGTAAAAATGTATAATCATTATGATAATTTTAGATATACAAATGGAGTTTGGGTGTATTTAAATAACAAAATAAAGCCACATTATAGCACAGATTTGAACGAATTTGTTTTTAATGTAATCGACCTATTTCACATAGACATGGAAAATACTGAATTCAGATTTAATTTCTAATTGGTAGGATTTCGCTTATTTTCAAATTATTACTATATTTTACAATTCTTATCGGCAAAATAGAATTAAATGTGGCAATTCTATGTATAATGTCATTCCGTACAAAAGTATAGTATTAAATATACTTGTTTACTACCTAACCTTAAAAATTCCGTAAACAACAACCCAATAATAAATGGAATTGTCATTTAATTATGTTAGTAAACAATTTATTTTTTTATCAGACATTAATTGAGATCAACATTCAGGAATGGAATAATTAATTAGCCCTGATATTCAGTTTTGTCACAATAATATGTTATTTACACGTACTATATAACACATATTATGTTATCTGTGCTCGTAGTAAAATTATATGTTCACCGCTAATGTACTAAAAATAACGATTTAAATTAAATATCCTTACTTTTTAACCTAATCTAAAGTAGATATCATTCGTGCCTGTACCATGATATCTAGATAGATAAAGTCATATTTGCGAAGTGCTTCTTTTTAAATGTATGCAGGTCACGTCCCTTGCAAAGCAGGTTAGGGTCTGATAACTAAATCAAATTTATTCGTAAGAACAGCCCTTTTTCTGTGCAGTATCCACAAGTTTTTCTATGTTATTTATATCAGATTTATTTTTAATAAATTGATATTGTTTTGTAGTAATAGTGTAATAATAAGGTATAACATAACAATGATTGTTATGTCTGAACTTTATATGTATTTCTGTGTATATTATAATTTATTTTCAACACTAAATTTGATAACTTATGTGCTCTCGTGTTATATATTTTTTATATACCACAATTCACTTTTCCTAGTAGTTATTCTGTCTCCAGTAAAGTAGGTAATAGAATGTTATCTTCAGATATGTCGTCTCAAATTTGGAATATAAAATAAATTAAAACTTCACACCAAATTTCATTATTTCAGGTAAATCGTGACTCGTTAGATCAACAGAGCCCGGCAGACGATTCACCCTAGTTAATTACTCCTTATTTGGGCGTACATTAAATATCTCATTAAGATCTTCATGAATCCAACAATGTTATTACATCCATTGACGTATACGATTACATCATTATTTTATTCTTGGTTTATTCAATCAAAATTATACTATATAAGGATACTAATTGACCATTTGATATTATTATTTGATACGATGTGTGTAAGGGACACATATCTATATCATAATAAATACTTCCACATGAAAAATATATCTAAATTTCCACCTTCTAAATGCATTGTCGATAACTAGGGTTTTCTATTTATTCGCATTATGAAGCTACTAGCAACACACCCTTGCCTCGCATGGGTGTATGGCGTAATAGAGATTGGAGAACTATATGCATGTATTATATATTATAAAGGTACTGGAATATCTTCAAAATTATAGTGGATAGCGTATCAAGATCCCTTGCGTGGTTTATAGAAATTAAACCCGAGAAACAGAGGGATGAAAATATTAACATTGTCCATTAGAGAAGAGATATGTATATTTACAAAAAGAAAAGCTGTTAGATGTTTTTTTTAATATATCTGATAGTAATAGTACAAACTTGGTGTAGTATATTTTGTATTAATATTGCTCTTTATTTTATAAAAAAAAACTGACTACTTAACAAACGTCAACACTACAAATTGCCCTAATTCTGCCAAAGAAACCACGACCACAATCTACGAGTAGGAGTCGCAAAGTTTTTGGTGCATCCAATCGAAATCAGATCATCCGATTACACACAAATTACAGCCTACATACAAAACAACAAAGATAAGAACCCAATAAGCAGTAACAATATTGCTGTCGCCTACAACTTTCCTTCTAAAGGGAACGATTATTAGTTTCATTTTGTTGTTTTTATTGCATCGTTTCAGATAGCTATCTGTACTTGTATTTAGTTAATAATATTTTTTATTATCTTAGTCAAATAATTTGTAAGTATCGAGCACTATCGTATTAATATAAATATATACTGAAATAAAGCTATAATGGAACAGTTATTAAAAATATGAATATTATTAGAACAAGACTTCCAAGTTTTAATATTTTTATTCATATGGGAGCACAAAATGTACAAGATAGATTTTATATCTTTAGAACAGTGTTTGGCAACCAACTCTCTATACATGAACAGCACCACAAATATCAGGATCTCTAATGTCATGACAGGACTAATATCATGACATGACAGGACTAATATGTCATACCTCTATCCCCTGTAACTTCACTGCCTCCCTGAGGAGTGAGCCCTGTAACCGACCACAACTTACAAAACAGCTTGGCGGGTGAAATAGCTGAGTCAAAACACACACAGGCGCTTTCTCTAAAGTCAACCTCAGAAAAAGCTCTTATTGCTGAATTATATTATTGATCTTGTCTATCCACTCACTATGTCCACAATAGGTATTTTCAATGTAATTTTCATCAAGTATTTTTCATATCGAAGTATCAAACCTTTAGATAAAAAATGTCTTACTTCACTATATGTTTAGGTCAAGTAGATATCTTGAAGATAAGCAAAGGTGGTCAAATGCTAATGGCCTCAACCTTAAAGTATCTACGTGTGACACTCTAGCGGGGGAAAGGGGATTGTTAGCAATGTGGATTGATAATCATATTGCAAGCAATGTACCATATCAGGTGTGATAAATTATTGGTGAATTTGTTACAATATGCTAACTGATCTAACCTCACGCTCGTCTTATCATCCTCCACTGGTGTCCCGCCAGCATAAACCGTCAGCGCAACCGGATGCACCATCCCATTATCATCCATAAAAAACAATACTCCAGATATCAACTCTACAAATTAACGTGGCAAATGCATGATTCGATAGTAATACTATATCAACATAAGTTCGAGCCATCATAAACTTGAGTGGAAGGTGGGCACAAAGTTAAACTTCGACTATCGCCTGTTGTCATGAATTACCTTCATGAAACATCTGTAATGATATGGTGACGTACCGCCATACTCAAGATAGTACAACTTTGTCATCACTCTAATATTTACAGTTTTTATACTATTATTGTACACATATGTACATCTTAAGTCTTAATTCAGAGTAAAATCACACTTACATAATACTGTAAATAATACTATAAAGCCGTTAATTTCATTACTTTATTTAACAAATTACAAATTGATAGGAATACTGACCCATTCCCAAGTCAATGACTTCAATTTTTTGTACAAAAAACTTTGCTTATATATTTTTGTTGGTCAGAGATCATTATGTAATCCTTAATACTAGGTACTTATTGTTGATAGCATAGTAACAGTCGTAACTGAATCCACGGCTCGCTCTTTCAAATCCGGTTCCATTGAATAGTTCAATGGAAATTTAGTGAAAAAACTTCTTTAAATTATAATCAGTGTAATATTTAGTATAACCATTTACTAATTACAATTTCAGTTATATCTATGTAAATATAACACATACGCGATATATCTCCATACTCTATATATAAATATTGATAAGTAATTATTCCTTTGCAGAAAGTTTTCAAAGTGCTAACTTCTCTCTGGAACCCCCACGTAAATTTAATTGTAAACAGCAATTTCGTCTATTAAATATTACGTTGAGTTGCCAACAACTTAAATAATAATAGTAATAAATATATAATAGCATTGATTTTCTTATTAATTCGTTCTACTTGTACGATATAGTTGGCGCTGATAAATTCTGACCTGTGACATTCGTTTCTTTCCTTTTATTACTTATCATAATGTTTGTATACAAGATTAACAATGTTCGTGTATAAATTTGAGACCCATTTATAATAAACATCAGAAGTATTCGTAGTAGAATTGGTGTCGATCTCACAGTTCGAATCCACAATGACGGCTCTATATATCTTCCTTGTTTTGATGGTATCCCAATGTGTATTCTCTGGTAAGTACTTAGTAAATTATTTGTTATTACTAGTATAATATATACTTTAACCTCGCATAATCATTATATACCATATAGTAAACATTATTAAATAGAAGTAATATTTACTGCATAAATCTACTTAATAATTTTACAGTATAATATTATAAATATTGAAAATGTATTTTTTCTATTTATGTAAACAATATATCAAAATTTAGTCTTATTTTTTTTTTATATACTATTTAAAGTTAATAATCGACTTAATTGCCTATTTAAGTTAAATATTATTAATATTTAAATTCCATTGAGAATTGTAACAAGTCACATTTTTTAAATATTTTTATCCACGATATAGTAAAAGAATTACATCAATTAGGTACTGTGTTCTTGTATCTTTAGTCATTTTATATTTTTTTTATTCTACTTCGACAGTGACTACTCTGAAATCGCTTCTGAAAAAAGAATCTTAATAAACTACTGAGCATTTACGTGTATTATATTTCCTAAATACAAGGGTAGAATATTTTTTTCTCAATAAGCTATTGTATGTTTTGATATCATTAAAATTTAGGGAAGCCTTGTTTACTATATTATATAATAGTATATTTTAACACCCTAAGATTTTAAAAGATATTGTAAACATTTTTCCTAAAATTTAAAGTATATCAAGTACTTGGTTATTTAATTGTCTAAATAATGCATAGTAATCAAAGGTATGTACTAAAACAGAATCATTATTTTAATACACATTTCCACACACACACACCTGTAATAAATAAAGTAGCAGATCCACAGATGGACAGACCGTCATATATTTTCGCAATAAGTACTTAATTCAGTCTACGGAAATATTTAACAGATTCGTGTAACTCCATCCTAGTCACAGTAACAGAAACGATGCCTTGCATAAATGTGGACCTGAGTTAATTTCTAGAACTTTGTGACCATATCGCTGATTACAAATAATTAATAAATTAATTTATCAAGTATTATCTTTAAGTAACTGAAATGGGGTCAGGTTTCTTCAAGCCGTACTTCAATAAATTACGAAATTATGTCTTTCATGGTACATATAGTCTTCAGTTTTATTTATGTACCTCGAATAGCATACAAGTTCACAACCACCTGCCTGATGGCAAATGGCAACTATTGTCTATATATACACAGAATACGTAAAACCATCATCAGTAGGTACTACTTGTTTGTTATTACAATCTTCGTAATTATAAGTAAGTAGGTACGGAACTGATATAACCAACAGTTGTCTTAATTGCTGAGGTTAATTAGTTAAATAATAATTTTATACGAAACTAAGCTATGCCCACGGTTTTGTCTAACATACGACAACCCAATAACGACCCAGTCTTATACCGTATATCGTGATATATAATTTTATAAAGATCATTCAGAAGTTTTGTTATATAAATATTACAAATAGACAGACAGACAGACCCTTTCACATTTATAATATTAGCATAGATAGACAAAAACAAGTAAACCTTTGTGTTACATATCAGTGCTTAACGGCTACCTATCGTTAAATGGAATCTTTCACAGGAAATCTTATTATATATATAATATATCCCTTTATCCAATATGAGGTAGTCAGAGAGGATATCAATTGTTGACGTCGTGGTGAACGCCACGCTTCACTAAACTTTACAAAGACAATGTATGACATAACATTAATATCATGTAGATACTTCATTATAAAAGTTCATTGTGTAACTAGGCATGCATTAGATAAATATTGAGGTTAATAAACATAACTATTATCTCTGTTAAAACAAATATAATTATATAAAATAACTAAATAATGACATTGATAAATGTATCAACAAGTATTGTATAATATTTATGAACTGCTGGTGAACAAGCCTTGATAAATATAAGAATTAGGTAATATATAATATATCTATAACCGGAAGTGAATATTTGGAAATTGGATTCAAATTAAAAATGGATCAAAATATAATCGTAAATTAACACTAATTATACGTTACATGTTACACAGGATTTTCTAAGTAATAGTTCTATGGAATGTACGTATTTAATTATTGGAAAATTATTAAATTTCGATTCAATCCTAAATCCCTGGTACGTAAAGTTAGGGTATTTGTCTAATAATTAAACTTTTATTACTCTATAAAAACAAATTAATTTCATTATTATTTTTATTTAGGTTTCGATCCTAAACTCGTAGTCAATTTTAACTAAAACGGAAAAAAATAAATGCCTTCGGTTCTGGTCTCTGGTCATTTGGCAAAAACTTAAAGTTTTTGCCAAATGAACCTTTTATTAATGTAAGCAACTTGAGAATACTAAAAGTTGTGGTTGAACAGTTTAACACACGACCTTACTCCCGATGGTCGCGGGTTCGATTCCTCGCACGGCACAAACATTTTTATTCTTGAGTATGATTATTTGTATCGGTCTGGGTGTTTTCTGTGTATAATATGTATGTATTCACTAAATAAATACATATCTGTATATTTATATCAAACATCTAGTAACCATCACATAACCTTTACTAAACTTGGATCTAGAAGTCGCTGTGTGAATTGTCCTGAGGTTATTGTTATTGTTAATTTATGATTTTTATACATCAAAATTTGAGATAATTTTTTTAAACAAATATAGTAATTTAACATAATCTATTGTTATGTAGAACTTAATTATACAAATACTGAATTGTAATTACACTGATACCTTTTAACACGTAAATTCTTTGGTATTATTACTTTAGATTTTATTCTTTCAGAATTACCCTAATACCTTACCACATTGAAACTTGGGTGTTTCAAATAATAACTTTCAAAAGTGTCATTCGATATAAATAGTAATTAGATGAAATTAATAAAAGCAAAATGCGAACAAAAATTTAATTAGGTACTAAAATTTACAGTCGACAACGCACTGTACTGTTTAATTGTATCAGTTACGAAATACACATTTAACAGCACTTCCTGAACTTAACTGTAATAAAAAATCTAAGATAATCAATTAAACATGTTTAAACAAGTCATACAATGAATCAGGTATAATAATAGACTCAATATCTCTGTATATAAAAATATAGTTTTTTGTTTACTGTGACTGAGTAATTACGTTATATTAATACCTTTTAAATATATTTATTTCGGTATTAATATAACGTAATTATATATTTACTACTATACTATTCTGTTATAATATATACATATAATTATATTATACTATTATACCTATGCACCCAAGAACTAAACAACATAACCCCAATAAAGATGGAAAAATGGCAACTATACAAGGCACAATGATAATAATAATCTATAACTATCCGTATAACTAGTAACTAATATTGTGAATCCACATAATTTGTTACCACTCTACTAAAGTTTGTGGCAGTAGCAGGAAATAAGTTCAGTTGCAAACTTAAAACTATCTCATTAAGCAGACAGGGTGCTCTTGCAAATGGTGTACGACTGTACGACAGCGTGTAAAGTTCTGCACGGTGCAGTGCATTAAAAATGGCTTTCTATCAATGATCGATCTCATAATATTTATTACAAATTAACGTAAAGAACAATAATATCTAAATTATTTGAATGATCGGTACCAGACATTCATATAATTGATGTCAATTATTCTAAAAAACAATCGAATTATTATACTAATTGTTTACTAATACACCAAAAAAAAACACCTGTAAGAAATAAATGTATTTATTTTTTGTGACTTTGTTTTTATCTTAGTCTGTAAAGTCAGTCATACTTCTCTCTTAGTTTAATTATTTTTAATACTTCTATATGCCGTACGGTATCGGTCAATACAATTATAAGTACCTAGCGAAGGTTACAAATTCTTTAAATGATCAGTATAAATTTAACATTCCTTTTGTTTACAAGATCTTTTTTTTATTTACAGAAACTGGGAAACTTCATTTACCTTCCGAGCCATGTGAAGTATCCGATATTGACTGCGTAAGCAAGGCAACTCAGGCTTTTTTTTATAACACCAGCGATGGAATTCCAGAATATGATATAAAAAAACTTGATCCTATTGTTATTCCTTCCTTAGAAAAAACTATTGAAAAACTAAACTTAAACGTTCATTACAAGAATGTGAAAGTAACCGGATTTAAAAATCAGCAAATTACACATTTCGAGTAAGTTTCAAATATAATATAATTATTAAAAGTATCAAAGCAAAACTATATATGTATATAATGAATCAGTATATAATATCTACTTATAAATATAAATTTTGGAAAAGAACCATCATTCCTGGCGCATATCGTACAGAGTGCCACTATGGAAATTTCCAGTATTTTTTATCAAGACTTTATTTAGAGCTTACCTTTATAACGGACTATATAATTGGGTTATATACATATATTAAATAGTGAACGACGTAAAGTCGTTTACTATAATATAAATATAACTGTAGATATATGTATTTGTATATATAAAACAATGAATCAATAGTATTTTTTTTAAGACGGCATGTCCCTTAGATAAAATTGTTATGATGCAGATAATCCGCTAATCTACTTTTAAATTAAAATGTCCAAATTATTTTATAAATAATCGTTACAGAACTCAATTTTACTCATGCAATAATCTATTTAAATCTTTATAAAATTAATATAGGATTCACCATATCACCATGTACATAATAAACAAACAAAAAAACATCAAACGACACGCAAAACCAATTGAAAATTCTTCCAAGAGTAGATTATAGGATAAAATTATCTTCGCCATATTTTTTATAAGAGAGTTTATTAGCTTGCGTGTATCTCATTCAGAAAATCATTATGGTAGGATACAACGCGTGTTGTAAATTTTGATAATTTATTTCGCCAGTATTCTTTCACGATATAAATTCCATTAGGGTTTGGTAAGCATGATACTTACTATATTATTTATCATATTTTATATTAACTTATTTTATTAATCTAAAATGTAAATGTTAATTATTTAGATGCAGATACTTATATGTACCTAGAAATATTCAGGAAAAGAAAATCAAGGACAATAAATACAATTAAGTATTTAATTGTCAGTTTAGTAGTTAGTTGGTAGTATAGAATCTACATCTCCCTACATGACAAATACAAGATGGATTCTACGATATTTTCTAGCGAGTTTTACTACAGTTAAATTTATTTTACAATAACTATTCATATTTTAATTCCAGATTAGAAAGAGAAACAAAAGCAGTGCAATTCAAAACTAAGGTTAACTTCACAGCTGAAGGAGAATTGACTATTGAATTGCCTAAGATATCGAAATCCTTCGCAGGAACTATCACAATCGACGCTAGTAAGTAAACCTTTATTTATGTTTCCTAAATAATAAAAAATATTATTATTACTATTAGAATTTTAAAGCAAATCAATATATAATTTTATATATAATAATTATCTATGAAATAATAATATTTCGCAATATTAATATTTCATAGTATCACACACCACAGGACACATATTCTTTTATATAAAATACCTATTAAAAATGCAAGTAGAAGATATAATTAAGTATTCATTGCCAGTTTAATAATTATTTCCTAATGGATCTGTATTAAAATGTACTGTTTTTATATTATTTATCGTTGTTTCCTTATTTTTTTGTATTTTATTTATGTACAACACATTCGGAGGATTTATTTTTTGTTTTATTGGAATTACAAATTCAAATTCAAATGTAAGCGATAAACCTCAACCAGCACAACCTATATACATGTACAGTACTACGGACATCACATTGTCATATGACACTCGTGATACCACGCGTTGCCATTCCAGAAAACTAGGATATCATGTCTCTTATCATATAATTTCACCTAATCTGCAACTTACAACCGAGACACAGCTTACAAAACAAGCTGCTTGGCGGCTGGAATAGGTGAGACTGAGATACCGACGCTGTTAACTTTTTACTCTTTACTCTATTGCCTTAATTACCATAATTAACGTTTTTCAAAATTACAATAATACGGACGATTCTGGTCATAAAAACTCTTGAGTAAAAAGATTAAATTCCCATACTTGTTTTTACAGGTGCCGAAGGTGGAGCAGCTTACTCTTACACTGTGAAGACAGATGATAAAGGAGTGGAGCATTATGAAGCAGGTCCTGAAACTCTCTCTTGCACAGTACTTGGTGAACCTACAATCGAACTGAGTTCTGACCTTAAGGCAGCCTTGGAAAAAGGTTTGAATTCATTTATATTTTGTTGGTGTCAGGAATGTCTAAACCACCTTCGCTGTACACATAGGGATATCTCATAATTTGAAATCAAATCCTTATATATAATACGCATTTCTCCGTTCGAGCCTTTTTGAAACTTCTATACCTAATATTGAACAAAGTCACCAGGCGCGTATGTTTAAATGTTTGCAACAATCAAAAGCTGATTTTTTGGCCGTTTTCTTCCATCATCAGAGTGATTGCTCAAGATAGTTTAAGTGTATAATTCGTTAAGCTTTTGTGTAAATTTAAACAACCGTGCGAGACCAGAGCGGGTCGTAATTATTATAAAAATGTTATATATATTTTTTCATTTTATTGAAGTATACTTAAAACTGATCTACAATACTTTTATTTGTTAATAACAGTATATTGTCAGTTTTTAGGAATTACCAATTTGACATCGTATCATGACAGCTTATTTACCTATTTGGAACGAATTATTCAATTCGTATTTTGATAAATATATCTGCTTACGCCACGTGATGCTTAACGTGAAGACCATTACAACGTAACGTGAGCAGTCATAAATCATAAAGTAAACAAAGCTGTTTATGGTAGTAGCACAGATAATATGGTAGTAGCATTATCAATAACATTTTTCTGAAATAGGCTCAATGTGTAGTTACAACATAGTTCTACATAATCCAGTATGCAATTAGAAGTTCAAGTTCCTTTTTAGATATTATACATTTTTTATGAGCTATAGATAAGATAAAATGTGTTACACGAACTTAATAATTTTTTGACTCTCTTATCCGTTACAGCGATCACGATTTGTGATGACTTTTTCCTCTTGTCTCCTCACATATTTATTAGACAATTAAACATCTAGAAATTATTCAATTAACAAGTAAGCAGTACCTAAATCCATTTTATTTTATATAGTTAAAATGTTAATTAATTATAGATTTTGAATGTGCCGTTACATTAAAACTCATCTTGGTAGACGAAGAAGGAAAAAGTGACGAAGTGAGACACTGTGTGTTGATGACAAGATAGTTCTTGTCACACGGTGTATCACTTCATCGACCCACTTCGCATCCCTTTAACGTGTGGCATAATTGATGTATGACCATTTATTAGAATAATGTAACCTTGTACTACGTTCACAGATGCAGACGTTCAGAAGTTATTGGCAGACTACACTAAGCATGCTCCAGAGAGTAACAAAGTAACAGTTTGCAATATCGTTAAGACAGTGTATGCTGTATCTATACACAACATCAGAGCCGCTGCAAAGGTACTACCTAAGAGTGCCTACTTCAAGAATGTTTAAACGTATATAATATGAAAAAAATAAGAATAAACATTTCAATACAAAATTGCCTTTTCATTATATTTACACTTTACTTTCTGTTACACTCTTTTCCCATAGTATCCTACATTCTTATAGGGCTAGGTTTAAAAATTTATATCTTTTTACTTGCAAATGCAAAATAAGCTAACGCCTAAAAACTGTGGACATAAAAAGATCGATAGTCATCACAATACATAAGGTGACGCTTGTGGTATCACAAGTAGAGGTTGACATTCTTAGGACAATGGTACTATCTTGTTATAATACGTTTCTTTGCCATATTTCACTCATACACACATTACATCCGATGATCGCGGTTTCAATTCCTCTCACGCACAAACATTTGTATTAATGAGTATAATTACTTTGAACTAGTCCTAATCTGTGCGTAAATTAATTTAATTTGACATTTAAAATAAAAAAAATTCAATCACTTTTTTGTATATTTTGGAGCTTTACAAAATAATACTAAACTAAACAAGAGCAAACTGCTTAATACATAGTTTCGTTTAATGTTCGTAAATCCTCATGAAGTAATTAGGAAATAATAATAAAATACTGAGCGACTTCCTACATAATTACATTAGTTGAATAATTATAACAATCTGTAATGCAGTTTTCATTGTATAATATGTTGAATAACACTAGTGTCTGTCATGACGGTTTTTTATGTATATGAACATTCACATACACATTACATGAACTTAAAATTAACATTAACTCGGTAAATAAGGGACGAGCCTACAGTTTCACTATACAATGTTAAAATTAAATAGCATATGTATCATAATGTTATTTATAGTTTATTTCACAATTTGTAGACATGGTCTTTGAACAACAAAGGTTGTTTAATAAAAACACTACATACATTCTTAGAAAAATCAAGTCAGGAAACACCCGACATCAAATTAAAGCAAACGGACTCTTACACAAATAGGAACTACAATTCACTGCGAATATACGTATGTCAAGTATAATTATAATAAGATAATTGTGACTCTAGAATTAAATTGTAAAACTGCTTCTAAAATCTATAAGACTATAATAAATAGAATAGAAAGTAACATAATTAAACTATGTGGAAAGTTTTCATGATTCTGAATAATATCTACAAAATTCATTGATTAAAATTGTAACTAAGTCCACGCATTGTAGTAATTCAAGTAGTCGTTTATTTTATAATAAGCTTTAGTGCAAAGTGTATATTTTATATGTATCTTAAATTTCCCTTCATTTAATTACTAGCGGGTAGTGTGCGCACAATAATAGAAAGAAGCAGTATAGCTGTTTCTATTTGGTAATGTATTTCTTATTTACCTCATGCTCACTGTCTATTTCGTACTACTGCGCTGTGGCCGTGCACCTCCAAGCTTTAAGCTGCGTTAAATGCTATATACGTCAGTATCAGTTCAGCACTACATATCATAATGAAATGTTCATTATGATATATGCTTGAATTTTAGTACCATCAGAGTATCCATCCGAAATAGAGAGTATTTCTTCTCTATCTATCTTCTAGTACTCAATTTAAATGACAATCATATATATCTTTTCCATCAAACTGAACACAGTTAATGTATAGCTTCTTGAGTATGAATAAGTAAGATAGAGAGACAAAATAATTACAGAAGCTCTCTTTTTCTCTCTATACACAACGTATTTTATACACAAGAAGAATCCACTGATCACCGATACCATCATGTAGAACTTGACCATACTTTAAAAAGTCTAGGACTAAAGAATTAGAATAGTATTATTTGTAATAGTTATAAATTAAGCAACAAATATGACGGGATCCTTTTCGTCATTTATGAATAAAAAATTATGTAGGTGCTTAATAACTTGAATAACGTTCAATTAAGTTTGTACAAAATAATGAATGTCGGTAAGTACCTAATTAGCAGTTCCCGATCGCAGGTCGAACGTTACAAAAAGAGAATTTGTATAAATAAATAAACTAATTGGCTATTGTTCTCGGTCTTCGTTTGTGAGTTTAATAAAAATTCATTGATTACCATTTTTTATATATTGACTTTTATCAAAATTGAGTAAGTACCTACTGTCCTTAAAAAGTTTTAATAATTATTAATATATCAATTTTTCTTTCTTAGAGTGGTCGCGTTTCAGAATCGATGCATTATTGCGTATTGGTGAAACGAGTTACGAAAGTGAACGAATCAAGAATGATATATAACAGCCCTCGTAACAATGACAACATAGATAGATATTAGTACCACTGCTACATATGTATCTCCTTATGAGAGAATTTACAATGAATTTTGGAATCGTATTTTCTGGCTGTTAAACTGCCCGTCATAATATAACGCTCACGTGCCAGTGAAATGGAGGAAACATTTGGTCGGAACATGGATCATGAGACGGATATATTAAACCGGATTGCATTTCTAATCTAATTGCGTAATGATTTAATTATAGTACAAAGCACTTTTTTAAGTTGACTAATAAGTCATATAAGAAACGAAAAATGAAGGTATCCTATAAATTTTAATATCAAACCAATTTCGTTTTCTAGATTAGTATTGTAATTATTTTAGAAGAATATATTTTTTTATTTTACTATAAAAGAATTTGGAGAAAAGAAGATGTGAGATTATTATATTATAGATATATTTTTTATCTTAAAAAGAAAACTACACAAATTCGTTTTACCTTTTTGTTTCGAATAACTAAAAATAATAAAAAGCGAAGACAAAAAGTTTTATTTTACATTTTAAAACGTTACTTTTGTGACATGAGGGTCTTGGCCATGACCATGAATCATCGAGTAATTTCACTGCACTGATATTTACCAAAGTAGAGAATTTTTTTCATTGAGGGGTTTGGGTTATTGTCAGGTACTTCAGGTCCTGTAGCGCTCCGACCTACATAGATCTATTGTGCTCTAAATAATTGAGATGACTATGTCAATAAAATTATATAGTCACTTTCTCATTCTGGCTTAAGCCTATTTAAAATGTTGTACAAAACCTTTTATTTGCAAAGTGTATCTAAGCAGTTACTTAAAATAATGTTGGGTTTATGTGCTGTAACCTAAGTCAACAGAATAGAGTTCAGACCTGTGTAAATTATAAGATAATGCTTTTGCGCCCAAACTTTATTGGCGCGGACGAAGAGAAATTTTTTTATTGCTAAATAGGTAATAACCTCATGGTTATTTATCTGATCTATGATTTATGATATGATGATAAAGTGTGTAAGGAATAGGCTCACCTCCTTTGGGAAGTATACACTGATGAATTAATTAATTAATTCAAAAGTTTATGATTTGTCAACATTAATATTAGTAGTATCAACATTCTCATGACCTTACAACCAACCAGTGTATATATCAATCAAACCATTATATTTCAAAAAAATAGACAATGAAACATAGTCATTCATGGGATGTTATCAAGGCGGTCGATAGTCCTCTTAGGTCGACATGAGTATGTAGTGATATAGCAACAGAATATTCTGAAAAAGGCATATCTCTTTTCATTCCGGCCCTGGATTGCAATTATATTACAATAAATCCGCGGTCTTTTATATTATCTCGCGACAAAGTTGAAGGATCATTTGTATGAATAATTTAATCTTACGTATACTTTTTGTTATGCATAGTGGAGTATTTAATAAATATGTTAGTAAAATAAATATTAAATTTTATTTATTGACAAGCACAAAACACATTATCCCTCATTACTACATTTTACTTTAAATTATAACTGTTTTTAAATATTCTAGTTCCTGTTATATAGGTATATCTCATTATTAAGTAATGGCCTCTTTATTTATTTTTTTATTGTAAATATTCTTAAATTGTAGGTGTTCCGCTTACTTTATAAAGGCAGTTAAAAGAATACTCTAATTATAATCTATTTAATTAAATTTTAACAAAAGTTTACAATATTCGACACAAGTAGGTGATTTTATAATTTGAATTCAAATAATGACAAATCTTATTGTAAAGTTTTCTAAGAACCTGACTGAAACTTAGTTGTTATTTACAGTAGTAAATAAATACTAAATATACTAAATTATATACTATAATATGAAATATTATCTAATAATGTCTTACATGATGGATATCGATCTAAGTATGCCAAATCAAACTCCATATTGAGTATTATCATCCTTGCAAATGATCCATTACACCAACATCCGAGGTCACGTTTTAAATTAAAAACTAGGCAATTTAAATGTCGAACAGTCTCTCTCAAAACGTGCTTATGGCTGCAGGCCATATTTTTTACCGGTTTTCCTTTTTTATTTAATAAACAATATATAAAGAGATCCTTCTGACCGGTCTTTTTCTTACGGGCACAGGTCTAACAAGATGTTACTGCAGTGCATTCGTTTCATTCTTTGTACTCTTCTCATGGTGATTGATACTTCTTGTGATGTACTTTATCGTCAAAATGTACAGTCTAGGTATCCAGGTCAGTATATATCTACTGTTATATTAACAATCACTCTAATTGCTGTTAAATAAGTCATAGTCCAAAGTGTTCATATATAGCAATTAATTAATATCCAATGCAGATTATAGTAACATTTCATTATAAATGTTAAATGTTATGGTTATGTTATGACACAATTATGCATCAAAGTCTCAAAAGATAATTAACTTTTTTAAACATAGTTATAATTTTTTCCCTTTTTTATCTCTTAATTAGTCGTCCTTACAATTATTTGGATATAAAATGTTGTAATGTTGAATTAAAAACAAAGCCACCAGTGTACCTCATCAATTACAGTGACTCAACGAAATTTGTCGGATTTATTCAAAGAGATATTATATGTGCATATATTACAAAAACCATTTTCTTTATTAATATATAAAGATGTGATAAAATTAATTATATTTTATTACACGTTTTATTGTTATAAGTTCAAAATTCTTGTGTACTCGTAGGCAGGCAACCTTAATAATTAAATTTTATATTTCTGCTTATTACAACCACTAAAATTTTGAATAATTAAACATCGAAATAATGATTTATTTATTTATTAATCTGTAAAAAATCTGGAAATATATTCCAAAATAATTAATCGTTAGAAAATTATGGGAAAACTACGAGTACATGAATTGTTATGAGCTGTAAAACGTATTTTTTTTATTCAAATTTAAAGTAATCATTGTAGTTATTTAAGAAGTACATTTATTACACCACAAGTGTAGTCAAGGGCAGTCATAATAATTTAAAAATTATGATAGGTACATCAAAACAGTTGATATCGTTCAATTGTTCATTTGTATTCAAACTTATATTATGAGTAAACAAATTTTGGAACTCGAAGAGTTTAATATTTTTGTTTTGCAGAGGAACTGAAATTTGGTCCGTAGTAACTTAAGTTCGTTATCATAAGTCAGTGAAAGGTAGTTGTATTAGGTATCACTAGGCTGCCCATTATCTCGGAATATTAGTGTTCTTCATATGTACCGCAAAAATGGACTATTTTTTGCAACATGCTAAGGGTTTGTTGTTTTTTAGACCGCATGCCTATACATGGTCTTATATTTTTTATTTTATAAACTAAATAGCGAGGTATCTGCGAACTAGTTTCCGTTGTTTGTCTTTCGGAGTGCTTTTCTCAACTGTGATAGTTCGCAAACTGTCCATATTAGTCGATCGTATCAGTTCGAAACAAACTGTAATACTATGCGGATTGCGCGATTTTGTAACACATAGTAAACGTTAAATGCTCTATAAACCTCCAAACGACGCGTCTCAATTACAATCACTTCAAGATTACCTTGATACTTCTCAGTCATTCAAAATATTGGTGTGACAATTTATGACGGTACTTGATAGCATTGAAGGAAAATCCTGTCCCAAAAAAAACAAGAATATATTATAGCTGTGCACTGGCGGGTCAATGGTCTGGCATTAGGCTAGGTTACGCTCTGTGCATTACTAGCCTTTCTATCTACTTTAGCACATAGGAATCATTTTTTATTGTAATATGGTGTAATAAAATATTTGTATATATAAATAAAAGTTACCTACACTTTTATTTTGTATTATTGTTCTACAAAAAATATTTTATAACAACGTCTGTATATCAATCGGATCAACATTTACATACAACGTTTGTTTAAAATAAATACCATTAATTTGTATTCGACTCACCTGATTTGCTAATTTTTCTAAAAGATAAGATATAAAAATAGGTTATTAAATTGAAAATTACTTTCTGTTTTTCTTATAAAGTAGTTTATTGGTTGATGTACGTACCTGCTTAGTTAAATATAAATATAATCTTTCAATCGTTACAGATTTGCTGCCCATACAGCACCATTTTTATAATTTAATACTACGAGTATATCACAATTTTACTTGCTATATTTTGTTGGATTGACGGAGTATGCCCGTACTTTCTTACACTCCTTCTCTTCTTTTGGATCCTATTACTGAACGATTTATATAGCGAAGTGTATTAATATATCATTACATAGTATAAAACAAAGTCTGTCGCTGTTTGTCCGTCCTATGTATGCAAAATCCATTGCGTAGTTTTAAAGATTCAATCTTTAAAATTTGAATTTCGAAGCGGTTCTTTTAATAAATGAGAAAGGTTAATATAGATGTACATCCGGGCAAAGCCGGTGCGAGTAGATTGTATTAATATATAGCCTAAAAGAATTCCGCAATCATTATTCCATTGAACGCAATTTTTTTTTAAATCCAACTGCCAGTTCCAAGGAGAATGCAAAATGAATGCGTTAAAAGAAACTGTAATTTTATAATATTAACATACCTATGTGTTTTTCATTGATTTGTTCATTAAGTAAATAAAAAAATATATGTTTTAGTTTAGCCACTTTTATATGTATATTTATATATAATATAATATATGCTTATTACTATATAGTCTTGTATGTGGGTTCAGGCTATTTATTATTAATATTATTTCCTTCGTCTTATTTCTTTACTAGTATAAAATTTCTTTAAAGTATTGATGAATATTACAAAAAATATTTAGAGATTTTAATTACCTATAGTTAAAATTAATATCGCATATTAAATAAAATACGGTTTATATAAATATTAAAATTTATACAACAACTAATATACATAAACAACTGACCACCCCGCGCAATTTCGCCTACGTCACACTAGAGAAAAATAATTAAATTTTCTCCTTTTTGCAACACTTTTTGTCATATATACCTTCGTCTATAAATGGATTAAATAACACCAAAAGGATGTTTCAATTGAATCACTATTTACTGAGGTTTTGCAAGTTCAACCAAACAAGAAAACCAACTCAAGCTTTATATATACTTTATAAAATACAAAACATAATATTCATAAAAATACCGAAATGTCAATGTCAATTAACGCTTAATACTACCGTGAAGAGACGCAGAATAATTTGGTGAACGGTAAATGATAATTAGCCTGACATTTGCAATACTATGTATTTAGTTAGTAGCACCTACCAACGTACTTATTAGCGTAATTAGTCTTAATATAGGTACTCTAAATAAATATATAAAAGTGGCTTCTACCCGATACTTTGTTTGTTCTAGTTTGTACCCGCTTCTTAATGAATGAAAAAATATTTAAAAAAACAATTAGTGCTGTATGTATATATTAGAATACGATTGAGCTATAATACTGGTCTGAAATAGTTTACTTTTAAACATTTCAAAGGCTTTTTGTAAAATCTAGGTCGGTAAAAAGTCTTAGTCTTTTTGCCATAGGTAAGTCACAAAAAACTATGTGCAATACATAAATAATACTAGATAACTCGGCCTCGTGTCATAAAGAGGCATTCTTTAATACTTTCAGTTCATCTATATACAATTCCCAAAAATATAATGCTCTACCAAATGCAGATTGTTTTGAATCATTTTCTTATGAAGAATTAAAAGAAAGAGAATAGATAGTCCAATGAAAGTTTTCGCTAGTACATGGAGATAATCTTCCACAAGATGTATTCAGTTGTGGTTATAAGTATAACACCTCAAAAATGCCAATACATGGTACCTAGCACGCTTAACAAATTCACTGGAACAAAATAATAAAAATCAATATTTTCTCAAGTGTACATATACCTACCTACCTAGAACTTTATAGAATAATAAAATTTAAAATACAAAATATCTATTTCCATTTTTATTGAAAAACTTTTTGGGATAAGTTTATATTATGTGTATTTTATTTGTATTACTTTATAAAATCTTTATTTGTTACTAAATTCTAAATAGTTCTTAAAGTTTGGTAAATAGTTGCGATAACTTAAGATTAGACAATTCTAAGAAAAGTACTTCAATCATTCATAATTTTCCACCAGAGTGGAGGAGCAGGGTGGAGGGATCAGCCTAAAATACAGCTCATTTTTAATATCTCTTAAGGTATATCTTCTTCGATTCTGTACAATTATTGAATGAACATATTGGTAAAAATATACCTACAATTTTTAACAAATTGCCAAAGTGTTCATTCAATAATTTTCGCTAACATTAGACCTATATCCATCATTGATTTTGCAACAAATAAAATATCTACTATTCTATAGGGTTCTATTGTCACGAGTGACATAATAATCACTCTTCTTCTTACCGATTTATAATTTTAGTATAGATATACATAAAGTCATTGCATGCATGTCTAGGATACCGTGAGCCAAATGTAGACATGCCCAAAACGTATAAATAACAATATTTCTATTTGTAAAATATAGCCTACGTATTTTTAATATATATACCGTCTAACATATATTGATTGAATCGTTTTGAAAAAAGAAACTGTTATACACTTGTAAGTAGATACTCTACTTATAGATCAGTTATTGTGATCATTGATTAGTACTTATCTACCTAACAGCGTCAAAAAAATTAACCTTGGATTTTATGGGTTCCTTGACCTTCCAAAATGAATAATCTATACCAAAATATTGAACGCGGAACACCAATGATCGGCTATCTACGGTCAGTCAATAAATATTTTTCACAAATACCTAATATCGAATAAGAATCCTGAATGAGATTGGGTTGTTGTACTTTTAGAAGACAGATAAAACCCACATATCTCTGTTCCAATATTTATTAATATTGGAACAAAGATTTGTCTCTGTTCCAATATTTATTAATATTGGAACAAAGATTTGTGGGACCTTAAAGTAACTGGAAATGAAATGTGGGTCTGATCTAATCATCAGGTCCATGTTGGTGAAATACCAAAGACATTTGCAATTAATTAGAAATATACAGATAGAGTTGGAATAAGTAGTACCTACCTAAATGATTCAATAAAACTCTCTCTGCTCTAATAAAACTGTAACCGATAGCAATCTGTGCATGAAAGATATAAGCTTAATTACAATTAGTATAGTAGTACAATTAGATATAAGCTTAAATACAGTTAACCTGTATTGTATACTATTGCATTGGTTTAGCTATATAATATAAACCAATACAATAGAATATACCCATATTCTATTGTATTGGTTTATATTATCACCTGCATATGTGTGCTACAGCAATACAAAGTGGCTCAGTGTAGATATACATTTGAGAAAATGTATTATTACGTTACGGTTTTTTGATAACTAATGTATTCTGATAATAAGCGTCACTAAAAAAATTGTGTTTATTTTATTCTAATCGGTTTCCAAACAAAATTGTTATAATGGTACGAAGTCGCAGGCTCAGCTCGTATATAAATTTGTATTTGCAGTTGATTTGTTTTTACTATACATGTTATTTGTGACTATAGAAATGATACCAAACAGCAAACTTTATGTAGTAAAAAATCATAATGTATCGAACAGGTAAACCCACCAGAAACACGAATTGAAGGAAAAATCTAATATTCTGTGTGCGTTAAAAAGGGTCACAGTCAAATATTCACATTGTTTGTAAAGAGAAATTCGCAAAAAGGTCCGTTATGGTTTTATCTGCTTGTATATTGTGCATATACAGAGAAACATATGTAAGGATATGGCAAAATCATTGTTTGCAGACCTGGATGTTTAGATCCTAATTTGTATTCACGAACCCTGACGTTGCAAAGTAAAGGTGAGAATGTTTGTATATTTGCGACATAAAAGAATCCTAGTATCGAGACACTATCTAACGATTGCAAAACATGTAGATAATATATTGGCTAAAGATATTATTATATTGAATGGACTTAAAATCGGAGACTTTTAGATTTACCATTCCTTTTCATTTTTACTATGGATACATATCTTAGCCAGATATTTAAAACAGATTTTTGGGAATATGATTGGGATTGGTATTTTTCAATCGGTTACTGCGTTGGTCTAAAAATACTGTAGGTATATAAGTATCATATCAATATGTTGTTTCAAAGTCGTAAGTTAAATTCATGTACACCTACCATATTTCAAAAAGGAGAATAAAACATTGTTGTTTTATCACAACTGAAATATTTTTTGTGGTATGTCCACATTTATTGCATCTAATATCAGTGACTAAATTTATTAAAAACATTTTGTTACGTTGTACCAGTTAGTAGAAGCAACAAGATAGTTTTAGGATGTAATTTCATGTCAGTAGCCAGGTTCCTAATCTAAAGGCCCCTTTTAAGCTGAAACGTTCAATAACAATACCGTCCTTATGAGCTCAGAGAAACTGGACACAGACGTGGAGTGCAAACAACGAAACGACAGATGTCCCGATAGTGATAGAAGTGCGGTGTTACGTATGCACACGCGATTGCCAAATAATTCACAGTATTTGTACTGGATTTGGAAGACAGTAATGAGTCTTCCAAATCCAGTACAAATACTGTGAACTAAATTCTCCAATTATGGGGATATAAATACAAACAAATTGTAATTAGCATTTTAGGATTAAAGTTAGGGTTTATCAATGAAATATTAAAATGTAACTGCGCGATCGTCAATTCGTACCTACTTGACCGTACGCAATGTTCCCTTTCAGTGGGTAAACAAACACTGGGATTCTTTTGACCGCTTGCATTACGTTTGCACAGTTGCGCTCAATTACGATGCAATAACTTAATTTGACATTCACATCACAATAAAATACAACAAGCAAAACATCGGTTTTTTAAATGTTGGTAACAACGCGTTCACTTACCATTGTTTCTCACTGTCCCACCTAGCATTACAGTCAGAAGTCCTAGCATTCACTGCAATGGAGAAATGGCGGGAAATACCTAGTAAATACTAAGCTTAAATATCCAATTTGCAGGCACACCCGCATTGCCGTTCCCCACTTGCAACTCCAATGATATCGCGTGTTTACGACGAGGATTAAGAACATTTTTCATTCTAATGAACAGTGGTTATGTGGGTATGAAACCCATTGATCCAATCATCCTCGATAGCGTCGCAATCTCTCTTCCTGAGCAACAAATGTCCTTTTTACTGAGAAGAGCAAACGTCGCGGGAACTAAATGGACACGGCTAGCCGATAGAAAGTAAGTAAACGTTCCTTAGTTTTTACCCGACTGACTAAAAGAGGATCTTAATACAACTGCATTTTTATGTGCACTTAATTATCTTATAAACTGACATGTATCTTGTATAGATATCAGTGGCGTAGTTAGGTAACCAAGGACCCTGGGGCAAATCAATCAATCAATACATTATAGTTTTATTAAAACGCACATATCGCTATCCGTCAAATTGATAATACTGCCAACCCACAGAAAGAATTTAAGGGATTCCAAAGGTATAATTTATGAATTTCTCTCAATTGAGTTGCCATGATTAAAGTCGGGTTGCAACCTGTCATATTTATTTTGAAAATGGGAGAAATTTTCAAAAGTTTAGTTCGATCGAGATTTTCTGGTAAGGATTCGAGGGGCCCCTGAACTTGAGGGCCACGGAGCACTGCCCTAGGTAGCTACGCCACTGATAGCTATATCCGTTACCTACCAGGACTGTCACAATTCGTGAGTCGGTTTATATTTTATGCGATAAAGTCATAAAGTTTAAAATTGCAAAGCACTATTAGATCGGTTTGTCGTTGATCATTTGCATTGGATAGTTGAAGTTTGACTTCCTAAGGCACATTGTTAATTTCAGTTTTACCCTCACTGGGGGTGTAACTCAGTGGTAGAGTGTCTGCTTCGCATGCTGAAAGTCCTGGGTTCAAATCCCAGCACCTCCAACTTTAACATTTTGTTTTGTTGGACTATATTTTTAATAAACTCATCGGGTTATGAAATTTGTATACTTTTATACAAAACACATATTTTATAGCTATTTCAAAAGTGCTAACTACATACTATACTATATTTGCCAGTTTCGTCAGAGTTGAATCTTTTTAAGGTTTATACATATTCTCTTGCTGACTAATTAAGATATCTAGCATAACTTCCGTAAGAGCAGATGTACTCTCTACATATATCTATATATTCCACATAAATTTTATCTACTAGTGTAAAGTAAAATAATTATCCTTTAAATCTAAAATAAAATCCTAGCATTTTTTACTTTTCAAGCAAATTGTATGATATGATATTGATTTTGAAAAATATCTTCAACCCGCGTTTTTTCGTTTTTTAGCTCTTGACTTCGCCTCCTTTTTTGTAACAAAAGTATAGCAGTCCTCATGATACAATCTATCTTCTCGTTATCATAGTTGTGAAAAACTAACCAACAAAAAAACAAACCAACTAACATTCACAGTCTTAGAATTGTTTCCAGTATATTTTTTTACTTCTACGTATTATACCTACTGTATCTGATTAATTCCAAATGCGTGCAGTGATGAAATATAAATATTTCCAACTATCAGAAGAAAAGTGGAAATAGGGTGGAGCTGCAAGCAAATCACGTTGTGACCTCTTTCCGTGTATTCCGTAGCTCTCCAAAGCTACGGAATTGAAACCCTCTTGAAAAAACTAACACTTCGCAACAGAGAGAGTTAAACGAGAAAATACCACATTTTAAAATACATTTAACTGATTTAAGTATCAGGAATTTTACTGTATGTAGTTAAATATTATGTATGTAGTAAAAACTATTTCGCCGCCGGGTCTGTGCGCTTAGATCTTTTAAATGACACAATGTAATTTAACGCAGTTTTAAATAGAGTGACTCTAAATGATGGTATAGGTAAGTGAATGCATATTACAGCATAGAAAAGCCGAGACATTTAAAGATTATGCACCGGTGCAAAAGCCTATAATGTCACTAGTTAACATATTTTTTTCTTTATATTAGGAATCTAACTGTTTACGAAGTAATGAATTTTTATTCTGTAATTGTCAATATTCAGTTGGCAAAGCATACATTGTTTACAATCCTGAACCCTAGAAGTAAGTATGTAGATATACTGATATTGGTCCCAATTACTATAATTTATTGTTAGATATAGATACATGAATAGGTTTTACTAATTTTTTTTTATACTACTTTGGTGACAAACACGAATGCTTGTTTCTCAGCCCCGAAGCACATATTCGTACAAATACAAGCGTAAAATTAATGAGTTATTATTAGGTTTATAGAACTGATTGCTTATGAACAGTTATAAGAGCTTTAAAGAGCGTTTATGAATAGAGATTTTTATAAAGCCTTTATAGCACTGCTATAGTGGACTTTAAGGCTTTGTAAGTTTTATAAGGCCGTATATATGTAAGGTACATATAATACCTATCTATCTTATAAGACCTTGCATGTTTTATTTACATACGCTACTAAATATTTTGGAATGATACCACTTCAAAATTCATTGCTATTATATTTTAATCATCCATGTTTATTGATTAATCATATTATATTTAGATGATTTTTACACTTACCTACTGTAAAAACAATTTTTAAAATATTCGCAAATAAAATATAAGGTACGTGTTTTCATTAAAAGAATGTTATTTTTTGTAAAGGTCTGTATATATTAATAATTATCCCAAAACTTTTAAGGAAAACGCTCTTAACTGTGTCTGTTTGGACGTACAATAATAAAAAAATACAAAAACTCTTTGGAAACATAATTCAAGGATAATGTAGGAGCCACCATAGTGTTACTTACTCAAGGGCACCGCGTTATCCTTAAATTTATGAACCTCTGAATTTTATTTTTTAAATACCTATTCAAATTCTCAATTCGAGATGCTAAACAGTATACCATTATAAAAGGTTGTATTACCATTTCATTGGCAGATTTTATTTAGATGGCGGCAAAAGTGGAGTCACGTTCAACACAGACCTTCACGTAACCGGAGAATTCAGTATCTCGATGGCAACGCGACTAGAACCTTACATCGCCTATATTACTATGGATATTGGCAAGTTATATCAATCATTTACTATTTATATTTATAATAAATCGTACTAATTGTTTGTACTCCCTCACGAAACAATTACTACTTACTAATTTGGTACGCAGATAAATTATATTCTACACTAAAACATAGTATCTACTTTTTATTTTAAATTACAAGATAAGAGGAACGACAGTCTTGATTGGATTGGATTGGAATGGCAACGAATCAGTTGGTTCACGGTTGTCACATGATAACGTGATATCCGTATTGTTGTCCATATACATAAGCGACGCTTATCACTTAACATTAGGTGGATCATCAGTTTGTTTGCCGTTCCAATTACATATAACAAATTCCTATTTCTTATATGTAGGTACCTACCTACTTAGGTATTTGGAGATACTAAATGCAAAGTTGTATTTATGCCTGGTTGTGAATTTGGGATAAATAAAAATTAGTTTTTTACGTTGTTATTACGTGTAGATTATTTCTTATTGATTGTGGAATATATAATGCCAACTACGCTAATGGTACCTATACACTGGCCGAGTACCAGTGAAGAATGAAAGTATCATTATGAAACTAAGTCAGTTAGCCATTGTTGCAAATTCAACGCGAATTTGTGCCCATGGTAGAAGTTTACGGCAAGGTACATTGGTGGCACAGAACCAGTGTTACTAACTATACCTTTGGCCCATTACCAAAGAAGCCCGCGAAAATTGGAAGATGAGGCTGTTTGTTAAAATAGTATATCACCAAATAATATTATCGGTATCTCATTTTGTTTCAGAGAATGTAGAAACTAATATCACGTATGGCTGGTCGACTCAACGGGGAATTGACAAGGAAGATTACATCTTCATCGGACCAGAAAGAATAGCTGTAAGAAACGTGCGACTTCCAACATTCTTTTTAGAACCAAGTATGTACATTATTTAGCACACTGCGGTCCATGCCTAAACCAAATTAACACATAAATAATCTAATAAATATTTTGATTTTATTATAGTTTTACACATTAATTTAGAAAATAGCGTAACGTAACAGATTAAACCTCTCTGTTATTATTCAACCTTCCACTTTAACATGGTGCGAATGAGATGTAGATGTAAAAATACAATAATCGTTTTACACCTCCCGATGACGTGAATACCAAGAACGCACGATGAATGTCTAAACGAGGCACAGTTCAGCAAGCCAAAAAAGATATCCTTCGGGTGCAATAAAAGACGATCAATCCAAAAATAAAGGTAGTCACATATTGTTAGATATCTCTCTGCTGTTCTTGAAACCGAAGAGATATCTAACAATATGTGACCGCCTTTATTTCTGGTTTGATGATAACACTGTCAATATTTAATACTGCAAATATAAAACCAATATTTTACTAAAATAATTAATAAATTTATGTAATGCATGCTTCGAAAAAAATGTGTATGAAAATATAAATAATAATAATCCGTCGCACTGATGTACCCCTGAGACTTTCATACAACTCAGAGTAAGCTGAAGTTCACGAGCGTAAGGACACTCTTTTATCAGCCTAATAAAGCATGAAATTAATCAAGATATTTAATGCTTCATTTTATTTACTACATATGAGTTAATTACTTTATTTATTGTATATTGTTTTACATTTGTATATGAATTTATTTGTATAGAGTATTTTGATTTATCAAAGAATAACATAACCGCAGTCAAAGTAATGTATTAATCATATTCGTTTATTACAGACTCCGAAGATTCCAGAATCATTGAAAAGATGTTACACGCTAAGCAATCAGTTTTGGACCATATAGCTGATGAAATAACAGCGGCTGTGATGCACAATGTTGTTGATAACTTTAGACTGTTTGCTAGCAAAGTTCCAATAAAGTATTATTATAATTACTAAATACAAAATACATAAGAAATTAATGTTATTTATTTCAAATTTCAAATTGACACTTTTCTATATACGAATGAATATAATTTTTGTACTTCTCATAATTGACTATACACGGAAGTTTAAAGTTTTAACAATGTATAAATCTGAATTTCCTACCAATAACACAACTCTATTTGCCAGGTCCAATTTATGGAACCCATTGAAATATGCATACAAAGTCAGTTCAAGCGTTTAGAAGTGTTTCTTTGTCAAACACAAAAGATATATAAAAAAATATTTGATTCATTTTCTTTTTCCATGTTTACGTAACCAATCATTAAACAATTTATTTGCCTAACAATAAATTATATTTACGACAGAATAACCACAATTAATATGCAATCATCAAGTAAATCTACTGAATGCCCACTCCAGAGGAGCAAGGTGTAAAGGCTTCTTGTTGCTGTGTTTCCTCTCCCCTTTTCCTTGTACTTATGTGTTTGTGTTGTGGTGTATTTAATTTATATACACTACTTTTTCACAAAGTGAAGTAAGTAAAGTTGATGAGACAAATAAATGGTAGCTGTTATGGACTAAAGCGGGTACTTTGTGAAAAAGTAGTCTATAGATGTAATCCTAGCCAGTGTGATTTGTGCTTAAAGAAATATGTGTTATAGTGAGTATATAATAGCAACATTTGTATATATTTATTTTACTATTATGCAAGTGACTATTGGCCACTTACTAATGCCAGACAACATATCAATGCAAAAAAATGGTTACATCACATCCTTTTCTACTTCATTTTAAGTACATATACATATTTAATTGTCACTGAATTTGATCAAGACAAATTTTGTCCCATGGATATTCTTACACATAATTTGACATTCAAATTATCAGTTCTAATAACATTATAATTATGATAGTTTATATGTTAATCAGTCACATTTCCATGGCCACTGAAAGATACACCAATAGATTAAAATACTATTTACCTGTATTCAAATGTCATTGGCATGGGATATTTCTCCCATCCTCAAATGAAATTTTTTTAAAATATATTAAAAAGTAAGGTAACAACTAAATACCAAAGTAAAAACACTTTTATTAAACATTTCAAATGTATTAAAAGGTTTTATAGCAATAGGTACATTCAAGTATTAATTTAAACTTATCTGAACAGTTCATAATAACAACAGTTGAAACAGTAACTTCATACAGTCATTTTCTTTTCTCAAAATGCATCACCCAATGATTCTTCCATGAATTTTTTATAAATGGCCATAAATTTTGCAACAAATGCTTCTAAATGAAATATGGGCTTATTTCCTAATCTCATTCTGTGTTCAAATCTTGCTGCATGACTTGCGACTTGGCATTTCATTGCCATATCACAATTCTGTACCAATTCTTTAAGCAAACCTGCAAATATTGTGTCGGGTGGAACTCCATGTATTATCAGCTCATAAAGTTTCTGTCTAACTTCACCAAGCTTTTTAGGAGATTGTTCAGATAATATCATGGAAGCTGTCTCTCGAATGAACACTTGCCAGTCAGGCTCTGGGACTTTCTGATCAGCTGTTAAGGGGTACTGTTGTACTTTGCATGCCTCACACATAAGTATAGCACGACGCAAATTACGATCAGCACATTTAGCAATACGCATTGCTAACTCAGAAGGAATATTTATACTTTCTTTTTTGCAAACTGAGTTTAATACTGAACAAATTTCCATTTCTGTAGGAGCAGGTACTCGTATTGTCAAACAACGAGACCTTATTGCTGGAATGACTCTTGATATAGAATTAGCAATAAGTATTAACCGACAAGTAGCTACATATTTCTCCATAGTTCGACGTAATGCGTGTTGTGCATCTTTAGTTAAATCATCCACCTCATTTAGTATAACTACTTTGAATTCTCGTTGTCCAGATGAATCAATTTGATGTGTTTGGGCAACATTTTTTACTAAATCCATTATAACAACACGATCATGAATACCTACGTCCGTTGGATTAACCTCTATGTGGTAATTGCTACTTACAGTCATTATTTCTATTTTTTTGTTCGACGGAGTTGTGAAATTCATTGTTTCTTGTCGTAATCGCTCTACGCCAGAACCATACAGCTCTCTCAGCAAACACATTATACGAGTCTTTTTACCGGCACCTGAAGGACCGTAAACAAGAAGATGAGGAAAGTCACTTTGTTGAACCAAATTTTTTAAGCGTATTGCCTGATCTTTGTGGAAGTCTAACTTCAACAAATCTCTCGGCCGATGTTTATCTACCCAAAGACTCATTTTATACTACGATAAGATTTTAATATCAAAATTAATATCAAGAAATTGGAGAAGAAATATACAACCAAGACACAAATTCAAAATCTGACAGTTGAAAATGTCAATGTTTAAATTGACATTTGATACGATACGTTTTGTCAGTTCATATACATTTTCAAAGCGTTTCTCTTTGATTAAAATTATAAACAGCAGAACCTAAAAAAAAGAATTTTATTCTTTTATTCACCTCGATCTTATTGCATATTTTGGAGGAAAAGCAAATTGGGCGTCTCGCACTACTCACTAGGCTGTGCTTGTGTAGAAATCTTAACTTTTGGACAAGCAGAAGCAGTGAAATTACTCTGTACAGTGTGTATGATTTGAATTGATATGTAATGTCATTTATACAATTATTCTTATAATATGTACAAAACAAAATTTAAGTCGCTCTATTTTTATTATTCACAAACTGAACAAATTATAGTAATGTTAAGACATTGATTAATTTAATAATAAATTGACCTCGAAATATACTATTTTTTATTTATTATTCATGAAAAACGAAACACGTGACCGGTAAGTTTTAATTCTGTTTTGTCTAGTTTGGTCAGTCTGATTAAGAATATTTTAAATTTTTTACTATTTCGAACATTTCAATCGATTTGCTTATTATTATTTGATATTTACAATATTTTAACACTATGTAAATTTATATAATTCTATTTATTTCTTGTTTAATGTCCTTATTACAGTATTTATTTTACATATTTAAAAAGGCAAAATGCACTAATACTTTAAAGGCAAACTTTACACAGATGGGTATTCTCTACGAGTCAACTGACCAAACCAAACTGAACAACAGTAACTATAGTTTACAATCATAATGTAGAAACTGTGTCATCAAACTAGATAAATATAGCATTTAGTTATACTATAGTTATAACATATATTATATAATAATTAGTAACATATATTAAAAGACAAATTAATAACAAAATATTTGAAGTAAATACATTATGTTACAATATTTTAAAAGTTTTAATTGTGACACTAATATATATAACCATGCCAGTTCTATCATGATGTATTGAGACAGGACCATGTTCCACAAGCATTTTATACACTGACTGATTAGTCTGTATTCATATCAAATCATATATAGGTATATGAAGTTTTGGGACATATTCAAGAAATTAACAGGAAAGTTTCTTATCCTATATACTTGATCTGAATTGGGTTCTAGAATAAAAAAATCTAATTTTATAATCATGTATGTCATTTTACATTCCTCTATTGAACAGTACAAAAAGTAATGCTTTATGTATACTCTTCTTTAATACTTATAAAATATAGTAATGATCTATGCAATAATAAAAATACAATTTTATTTTGCAGATAGAATGAATACAGCATTACTAAATGAAATGAGGATAGTTGAAAATACTTTGTACAGGAAAGTTAACTTGTGAGTATTGTTTTATGGACTATTTATTTAATTATTTATTTATATAACTTTAATGCACACAGTACAATTGGTGGACTTAACATCATGAGGTATGATAAATAATTATAATGTGTACCTACTATACTTACATTACATTTTATGTAAAAAGCATATTTAAATATCTTACTTATTTAACACTTTGTCAAAGGTGCTGCATAAAAAATGAAGTTCCTTAATACAAACTTAATTTTTATATTCTTTGGTCTTGAGACTAATTTTCAAAACCTTGTAAATTTCAATATTCAGCATACTTCATATTTGTCAGGTACTCATACTTGATGGTACAATATATATATACTTATATATATGTTTTCCAAGCAGTTAATCAGTGGATTAATATACATATATAATTTACGTTCACAATGATCATCATTATTTATATGGGCAAGTAGAAATAGAAACAATCTTTATTTAAATAAACACTTTTGAATAATCACATTTTTTTCTTCTACCACTCATTTAGAATGCAGTCTCATCACAAGAAGAATGAGCAAGAAAGTTGTGTGTTGCTCTTTTAAATAAATATTGTTTTAATTAGATTTACATTAACAAGGATTAGGCATGCGACAATCAACATAGAAACTGTTAGGCATTTAATCTCTATTCAATCAGATAAAAGTTTCTAGTATAATAAGTTTCTAGACTATTCAAAAGTTAATATTAAGTTTATGTCAATAAAGTCTAGTAATACAAATTTATTAATAAATTAATACTAATGGCTATTATTTGTACTATTACAGATGGATTAACTTAAAAAAATATCAAACATCATGCTGGAATGCAACACAGAAAAGTGGATCAACAAACCGCACAACTATTGACACACCAAATGTTGAAAAATTTACAGAGATGTCTAAGGAATGGTGGAATCCTAAAGGACCAACTTATGCCTTACATTCTATGAATTTAGTTCGGTAAGTAATATTTATAGATATGTGTCCTTGACACCTAGCAGTTGGCACATTACTTTACTATCAGATGGCTGCAAGTAGTCTGGTAATACAAGCATTAAAATTCATAAATATATCTTCTTAAGTCTTTTATATATATTCTGTTTATATTATTTACAGAATAAATATTTATGATGACTGTTCCCACTTTGAGAAAACAATTAATTCATATTATAAAGTACTATAACTACCATTTCAACTGATACAAAGCAATTTAAATTCTTTCTGAAAATTCAAGTAAAACTTATACATGTTGTCCTGTCTTGTATATACATGACAGGACAACATGTCTTATACATTTTACTATTTATATATGTTATATATTGTTAGCATGAGTAGGGATTTTTTTTTTAATCCATGATAGCTAATTGTCACAGCTTCAGGTAGAGCTATGGGGTAAAAAGGATTGTGTAAAGTGCTCTCTAAACTCGCTGAAGTATATTATATAAGCAGCCCTAATGTACCAACTTCAGACTGGGGTTTTTTTTAATACATAGTTAATGATCTCTTTTACATTTGCATTTGCACTTACATACTACAAGGGGTTCGAGCAACGTATATGACTGTCATGATATAGATGATATTGGGCAAGGGATAAATCAGAAGATTCCGGCACTTCACAGAATATTTTTTAACAAAAGCTATTCTAAGAACTTTTGCATTCTACAAAATAAATTATATTATGAATTGAAGCTCCTTCATGTATATATTGTGTTAAATTTTAGATCACATGGTAAACAGTCATTGAATAGATGGCACTAAGTGAGTAGTCCTGGGCTATTTTTTTTGTCTATTATTGTTAGTTGCCATGTCAGATATCCTCTATCACTGCTCCTCCTTGTAGTGCTCCAGTATGTAGCTTCTATATTTTTCCTATCGTTTAATGACCTGTGAACTACTTAATACACAGAGATAGAAAATATTATATAATTAAAATAAATAAAATCTGATATGCATTAATCCCTTGAGCTATGACTAAAGATATAATGAGAAAATGTGAATGTAAGCTATTTTTGAACTATAGTTTCCTATAATACTTTTTTATTCTTTTCAGAGTGCCATTCATTAGAGATGGTCTGGTACAATGTGCACCAAATGAAAGAACTACAATGCCACTGAAAGACAAAAAACTTTTGGATGTGGGTTGTGGTGGTGGGATCTTATCTGAGGTTACTTACTAATACTGCATGACTTTTTTACGGTACTCAGAAATATAGGCCTTAGTAGATCACAACTTCGCGTTAGGGCTGTGTTTCCCATCCTTTTCTGTGCCATGCCCTTCCTCAGCATTTCTAAAATTCTCATGCCCCATGTAGGCCGGCTATAGCTTAAAGATATATGGGAAATTATATTCTGTGTTTTGTTTGTCTAAAAATATAAGAAACAAAATAAACTAAGAACTGTAAATACCTCTGCTAAATATTTCTTAAATCTTTTTTTAATCTTTTTTTCTATTTATTATGCCACATTTTTTCTCCACAATTAACAATGTCATCTGGTATAATAATTTATAAAATTAAAATAATAATGTTAGTTTTTATTTTTGGAACTACTTACTTAATACTTTGATGACTTGATGCCTGTAGCCACATTTATGCTCACCTTCTGGGAACTAACTAGTCACGTTAATTGCGGTTTAGAGGAAATTCATACCACAAACACTCAGGTTGTAACATGAACAACGAGTTCAGATTTATAAAAGGCAGTTTTATGAAATTGAAATGCCAAACAAGTTGAGGAGTCCACCTGATGGTAAGCTTTAACCGTCTATGTACAAAAACACCACTGTGAGCATCTTGTTCTCATTCGAGTTAGATGTCATGCCTCTATGAAATTTCACTGCCTAAACATGAAACAGCTTACAATTCGAGCTACTTTGATGCTGAAATTGGTATTTTTTAATTGATGACAAGGGAATGATGCACCCGTCTGAGTTAACGATTTACGTTGGCGATACACTAGTAGAGGATGACAAAATGAGGTCAGGTCAGTTAACCAATAATGACAAATTCACCAGGAACCAATCACAATGGTTTCCAAGGTGAACCGCGTAGAAATAACCTGACATGGTACATTGCTATTCCCAATAGGTAGGCATATTCTTGTGTATGTGTATACTCACCGATCCTTAAGTGTATTCCATCTAGAAATTATCTCAGTAACTAAATACTTAAAGCTAATCTATTTTATTTTCAGGCTCTAAGCAGACTTGGTGCAAAGGTTACTGGTATAGACGCAAACAAAGAATTAGTCCAAATAGCACAATACCACAGTGACATAAATAAAGAATTGAATGTTAAACCAAAATACCACCATACTACTATTGAGGTTGGAATATTATATTAAATATGCATATAATAACCTAATGTAAAAAAATGTATAACTTCGAACAACTCACACAGCGCCATCTAATGTTTCCCTAAGTAAACAAAGGGAAACTACAAGTACTATGAGTACTCTTGATATACTGAAATAAATACATTTTCAATACATGATATCCATAGAAAAAGACCCAGGCTGAAAGATACCAGGAAGAAATTTGTCACCAAGATCTGTTTCTGTATATTCAAATCGCATTAACCCCTTTATTCTGCAGTCAAAATAAAAAAATGTTAATCTTCTGTGAGCAATGTAATTGATTATTAACTATACAGAAAAGAATTTGTAAAGAATGAAAACTTCTTAAATAAAATTATTTTGGTAATATTTTAGGAATATAAATGATGTGAATTAATAAAATTATTTCAGGAACACTCAAAAGAATTTAGTAATTACTACGACGGTGTAATCGCATCGGAAGTAATAGAGCATATAGTAGACAAAGAGCTATTTATCAAATCATGTATACAGGCGCTCAAACCAGAGGGACGAATATTTTTCACCACTCCAACAAGAACTCGAATTACCCAATTTCTCGGAATATGGCTTGCGGAATATGTCGTAAATATAATACCGAAAGGAACGCACCAATATGAGTTGATGATGACACCAACAGAACTAACCTTTTTGTTAGAAAGAAGTGAGTACCGAAGTTGACTTTGTACAAAGACGCTTTATTTCAGCTGACGGCAGCTTACTTTGATACATATATTTCTGTTGAAGAGTCAGATAAGCAAAGTTACAAGGTATGGAGGTATTACATTTTAGTACTCCAAAATTGCAACACATGATACCAACTACAGACACATATCATTAAAATATCGGCGCCCAAGCCCTAGTATAGAATATAATAAATAGGTGTAAAGGTATGTGTACGTGGAACTCGTTAGATTCTGAAGTTACCGGGTGCTATGAAGTAAAGATCAGTTCTAGCGACATTTTGCTTATTGCAATTAACTGAGATGGGGTAATATAATGTAAGTTGAACTCTTACTCTTTTACGTCTGGCGATCGTAACACTCGACTTGCAAACACTTCACTGAATATATTAAAATCCAACAAAGCATTCTTAGAAGCTAACACCCTCCCAATATTGTTTATTACAAAGTTTGTGAATCCACAAATATCTTTGAGGGTTTAGGTCTTTAATTCTATGTTAGGCTAGCAAACCCTTACCCAATAAAGATAAATAAGCTGAAATACAGATAAAGATTTTAATAATAATAAAACTACACTATTTTTGTTTCAGATAATTGTCATGTAGAGTTAATATACGGTCTTATATATAATCCTCTCACAAACAAATGGGGTTTTGTTAATTCACAACAGTTATTATTTGCTCTACAAGCTGTTAAACTAAAGTAATGTTTATTTATTTATCAAATGTTATAATAAAGGTGTTATTGTTTTATTTACATATTTTATTTATAAACAAACCGAAACTATCACATTACTACTACTACTTGCAAGTTGATAATTTTCAAATAATGTTGAACGGGTAGAAAATGTTGTGGGGCTAAGGCTAGTGCCTAGTTCGCTGGGCTGTACGCCCATTAACGCAAAAAGAATCATCATAATTCATAATTTATGGTAATTAAAGTATGCTCTGCTTACTCTTGTACTAATATGCTATTATCGATACGTGACACAAAGTTTATAAACTGTAGTTGAACTTTGGAGTGTCTCAGAGTTAAACATAAATAGCAAATATTAGCATTAAACGTGTTTATTTGCTCAACCGCTATTTAGAATTAGCATATTTAGTACTTTACTGTAAATGTACAACTAGCAATAAATATTTTGTCGAAAACGTTACAGAAAGTTAACTAAAATGCGAGGAATTGTTGAACTCTGCTGTTACGTATAAAACCTATACATTAAAAAGTATGTGTCAAGAACGTCATTGACAGTGATTTTATATGTTTTAATCTAAGTTATACGTCTTAACATCTTAAATCTACAAGGAATGATTTCGACGTCGTAATACAAAATTGAAATGTTTTAGGCAGACAAAATCTGTACGGCATATAATGAAACTTATTTATGATGTCTCTAACAAAGATTTTTTGGACTCCCATTAAATTTTTTAAGAAGGATGTCATAAGTTTTCTTGTTATTAGACGACACGATTTGGGTGGTAATTATACATTAGAATTTCTAGTTATTACTTTTACGACATATTCCAGTATTTATGGCATTTTTATTTACCAAAATAGTAACAAATAAGTATACAACCAATCTGATCACAAACTGTTAGCGTAGCTTGTGGAATCCAGATCAGGCGTGGCCTGTTCGTGTTGCCAACCGTTTTTAAACCTTAAATACCTTTTTTTGAAAAACCTTATGCTTTAGCCTCTAGAGAATGCCTCGGCAGTTCATTCCAGTCTAAGAGTTTGCGGTAAAAATCTTTGTAACCGCGGCATTGCTAATTAAATTAATGTTACAATTATTTTGGGAATGGTGGCACTTCCTATAGATATAGGCTTTAAGGTATGCTTCATTTATTATTTAACACTCTCAAAACATTGTAGTCACCGAGGAAAAGCTCCGTTACATAGCTCTGAAACCTACTGCATCCATGTCAATGCTTCGACAAAAAGTATGGCATCTGCTCGATTTGCCTGATTACTGTGAAGAAATAATCATATTGAAATGCAACAATGACGTTGAAATACCCTTGACGGAATTACGTAAAGGCAACGATCCACAGCATCCGTATTTGTTGGAGGTTTGGTTACCTAGATCACGACTGCAATGTGAGTTCTTCCGTCTTAATGTTTAATAAATTAATTTTATAATATATAGAAATAATTTATTTTCATTTTGGCACAACTAATGAAATGTCCTATCTACAGCGTTAACTATGGTACATAACAATATGCTCACGATGGGTGAAACAAATCATGTTGAAGAACACATTATTACCAAAGAAAATTCTACTGATAATCAAGAACTTACAAATTGTGTCAACAATATAAATGGTAAGTAGTCTAAAAACCAGCTGCCTTGATCAGGTTGGCACCTTCAGTCAATTCCTATAACAGAATACATCTTAATATCAAAATGATAGATCATTAAATAGGACATATTAGACCGATAGGAAATTACGTATTTAAGGCTACTAGAGTCAGGTAAAATTTGTCGACTATTTACATTTTTATGAAGATCAACTTTCATAGTATTATTCAAATTCCTTACTGCTCGCTGAGGAAATGACATGGTGTGCAACATCACCAGAGTCAATAGTCTTTATAAGTAGCACCTAATAACAAATATAGTAACCTGTATTGTAAGTCAACTACTAGCTTACTACTTACTATTTTATTCTGAGTTTATTTTATATTAATTTCACCATTGGTGTATATTTTACATTCAGCATTATAATCCATAACCAGCGTACCATTTAAACATTTACATTAGCGCAATATTTAATGATTATATCAAGATTATGCATTATTATTATTGTTCTGTACCTTAACAGTATTCGTGTTTTACGTATACAGTTGATATAAAAGATTTCTGTTTCAGGAAATTCCTCTATATTCGTCGAGACAATAGCGTTAAACAACCAGTGTATGATGGATAACAAAAGAGCAGCTTTCTTTCGTAATGACTACAAAAAGTCCGACCTATCTTGTCGAATCTCCAGTAATTCCTTATTCCGACTCCACAAAAATAAGAGCCGAGACAGCTTTACCAACATTTTGCTGAAAATTCAAAGCGATCTATCCACACTGAGCAGCAAATTGTCTAATTTAGAAACTAGAATACAAGCGTGAAATTCCATATTTATGGATTCAACAACAAAACATAATTTTATTAGCGTGGGATATGTACTTAAATTAAATAATGAAATAAAAAATATTTCTATAAAAATAAACAATTTTATTGTATACCAAAATAAAGCTTAATATCAAATATAAATGATACAACAATAACTGTTAATAAATAATATAGTTATATAGCACAATTACGAACGCTTCGAGTCTGATTCTTATTTACAAGAAAATTACAATGTACTAATAATACGATACCTACTTATTTCTTATAATTCCGAGGTATTTCATGTTCTGGTATTACTGACTAGGATCTATATTATTATTATTATCATCATTCATCAACATTTATAAACAATAGATAATAGAATATGTAATATAATTTTAATATACTGATCATTTTCATCAACTATAATACCATTATGTTTTTTTTTCGCATTTTCCGTAAACCCAATATCTCAATTTCAATAAATTAGCATAAATAAGGCGTCTTTGGTGACAATTTTCCCTATATTACTTTATCTAGAATTATACAGATTTATCAATTAAATTTAAATAGAATCCATACAGTAACAGCAATAGTAAAGACCATCCATATTTAAGATTAAGGAATTGTCGTCGGATCATAGAATTTGAATTCTGAAAGGAAAAAAGATATATTATAATACACACTACAAGTAAAATAGTAATTTCCTTATCAACAACAACATATTTTTAATCCACATATGGATTGTATATGGTAAATTAAAACATTTGTGCTACGACGAACTAATACTAGTTTTATAGTAGTATTTCTCCTTGGCTGTATTTAAACTACTAATTAGCGGTAGGATAAAAAGAATGTCTACGCTTATGTTAAATATATTTGAATATAGACTATATTGAATAAAAATTTAAAAGTAAGTATATTTTTCTGAGTACGTCACACAGAATGATCACTGTCGACCTGTTGATCCGCTTTGTGCTTTACGTTCTGCCATTCATCAAGCACTTCGTCAGATATTTACAATTCCCGGTAATATAAATTACTTTAATAACACTATATTTTTTAGACTAATTCATAATTTCTTAGTGGTCGGCATATATGTTTTGTCCTATAGTTTATTACTTCGAACTTCTCACTGATTTTGTAAACATACAACTAAACTCAGTAAACACGCATACGTACACGTATATACTGCATATAGAAAAAATTTTTTTTTGTTGCATGTTGTTAGCATCTGCTACGACTTCTCAAAAAGGACGAAAACGGGTCTCTCGAGTGATGGCGAAAAAAGTGATAAAACAAGTGTTCCACTCACCTTATATTCAAGTTGGTATATACTCTGCATACAGCACTTGGTCATCACTCTGAAACCACACATCCTATCCTGTGTACCCAAGGCGTACTCTATACTACGTATCAGGTCATTTGTTTTAAGTACTAACAATGCTTGCCTATCCACGTGTTCTAAACACTGGGTGACATAATGTAGAAAATTCGGTAATTCATTTTGGAATGTAGATTTCTGAAAAAATAAATATGTTATAAATATAAGCTTACTGGCATTATGATATTATGATATAAGTCCCTAAATAATAGTAAGAATAAAAAATATATATATAAGCATACTGTATGTGTTATATGTATGTACTAATGACTAATAAGTTATAATATTATACATAAAATCTAGCTTGTTTAGAAACACAAGTAGGCGTTGTAGTCTTAAAAAATAAAATCTATACATATAAGTTTACATTCTAATCACATATAGATCAATATATATTTAATAACTGCATTGTGTATAAACTTTTGACTCCAAAATATGCTTAATTCCTAGCACGACTCCTTAATACGGACGGACATGAACACCAGTACGGGTATCGCAACATGCTCTTTGACTACTGGTATCTGGATCTCTTATTTAATATATTTGTTTGAATTACTAAAGACTAAATCACATAGACTATTTCTTTCACTCAGGTAGGCCTTCAGCTTGTTTGCCATTCCAGTAGTATAAAAATCGATTTGTGATAAGTGAACTGTAATTCACTGTGTATTTATCTACGAAATACAAACGCAACAGCGCATCAAAGTTAGCTCATACATATCGTGCCGGGAACTGTTGCTATGGTTGGAATTATGTAACATGCATAGTATACATTAATTGGACCTATAAAATATATTAAATTACACGTTTAAGTCATATTTAACTACCCATGTATATATACTGTATTGTGAAGGTAATAGTCGAGGCGGCGAATTGATATGAGGCGATTTCATGTAATTCTCTAATGCATGAGTACATAAACTCTTCTATTTTAGAGGTGGTGGGCTTTTACATTTTATTGCGTGGTATATACTTTCTGTACTGTTCTATTTACCTGTGGTGCTGTTCGTGTCAATAGGTGCCTATTGACACGATTATCATGTTGTCACATGATGCGATTGATATCTCTCATGCATTGCCATTTCCTAGGAGTAAATTGTCATGTCACAGCACCATATAGTTTGTGCTTTATATCAACTTTCAATACGAAACAACACTTACAAAGCATGTTACTTGGTGGCTAAATAGGCGAGACCCACGCTGATGACTATACAAAGTAACTTTCGGCGAAAAGTAAGAGAATGTGACAATATTTCATGTTTGTTGATTTTGTTACCAGTCCCTACCATGTGAAGTCAAACATTACTTAACATTGTCAATAAAATTCTAATAAGAAATGCTATCTTCGTTATAAAAGCATAGTTACATATGTTAGTAATTTCAGCACTAACCTCTTCTAATGTTGGCTTAGTGTTCTGTATACCTTTCATAATGGAATCCCAAGGACGCCCTGTCACCATGCAGGCAAATAGTCCGTATAACTCTTTACGAATACCCAATACTTCTGAGTGTATTCTCATCTCTTCACGATCTCTAGATAGAATTGATAACCACAGTTTTGAGTAGTGATATCTGAACTTATCTGTTAATTGCTAAAAATCATAAATAGTTTTATTAATATTAAGATGGACATAAAAGAATACTAATACTAACTCGAAAAAAGACTAAGAAAATCATCTTTTTAAGAGTGGTGCGACCACCTAGTCTCTATCCTTAGGTTATCTAGATATTTATGTACCTATAAGTCCCGAAGGTAGAACACTAGTTCCTAATAGTTAACCACTCCGACTTAGGTCCTTAGATTGTATATGACATCATAAAATTATTGTATCAAACCAGATTAATCCGATAGACGACGGCTCGCCATCTACTGAACTTTGTATGTGAACTTCAGTGTAAAATTTATATCTGGGCCTTGTAAATACAAGATATTGCTATTATAATGTTATATTTAGAAAGATATTGTGATTTATCTTCTATTGTTCGTTGGATTCTGCTACTGACATATCGTGTGACAGCATAGTAATGTCCGTCATCTCATTATCATGTAACGACCGTGGTATGCTCAGTCATTGGCATTACGAAGGACTAAGGTACAGTCCAATTGAGAGAATATCTTTCAGTCTGTCTTTTGAATTTGATTGATTACCCATGGATTTTAAAGTACTTATGCTAAGTATTAATTGTAATTATGAAATTACGACTTTACATACAGGTATTTAAATGTACATAGTAACTTTTATATTATTATATTTTTGTATTATCAAGTACCACACGTATGGATACAACACATCTGTCGTAGTAACTGGTTCTGTCAGTATAGTCTTGCAATGTTTTATTAATTAGATAATGGATACATTGTTATCACAAAGTGTAACAACCCCATCATTGGTCATTGGTCATTTTTGTCTGTCTGTCGGTCTATTTGTTCAGGCTAATCTCTGAAATCGCTGGACTGATTTTGACGAGACTTATTGGCAGGTAGCTGATGTAATAGGGAGTAACTTAGGCTACTTTTATTTTAGAAAAATTAAGTTAAATTCCACGCAGACATAGTCCCGAGAACAGCTCATCAATAAAAATTAAATTTTTATCAACAACTTACAGCATACAAACCATGGTCCAACAGAAAGACTGTTACTTCTTTCTCCCCTGGGTCCTGTTTGACCAGGATATTACCAGGGTGAGGATCGCTGTGTACAAAACCGCTAATAAAGATCATGTGAGAATACAAGTCCCCGAGTTTTGCACATAGATCAAATCTATTAATTTTATGTTCCTGAAATATAAAAAATAAGATACAATTAATTAGCATATCATATCAGGAACAGTTTACAAAAAAAATACATATTTAGATATTTAATTCAATTTAAGCATTTATTTACTAAACAGAAAAATACATTTCCAGTTGTTTTTTTTTTGCATAATTAATATAACACCCCTCTAGTCAGTGTATCTTTGGACACAAAGTCATTTAGATATAATATAAATTTGTTCAATTATAAAATAATAATATAAAAACTGATATGATATGACATGTAACTTAGTTTTGTGTTAAAGCTTACTATACTGAAATGCTTAGTTTCAGTAGAACCAGTGAGAGTAGCAATTGAATTTATATGATAGATGTCAAATCAAAACATACTTCATTCTACATGGGCTCATGTTTATTACATTAAATACACATTTTTCATTAAATGAAATATTAGTTTTTTATCTATATTAATAATAAATATACATAATACTTTATTTTAAGTGTAGTAATTGTTCTCTAAGTGATATGAAAATATTAGAAATACTGATATAAAAATGTATTTTCCTATACTTACATCAATATATTTAGCATCATTCACTAATCCACCAACTACATACTCCATAACTAAAACTCTTTCAGAACTGTAGTCCCAAAATATTTTTGGAACTTTCAACCACTTATAGTGACTAAACAGAGATGCAACTCTTTCAGCATTCTTTCCTTCTTGCAGGAAATCCAGTTCTTTTGCTATATTCTTCTTTGTTTCCTCAACAAGCCACTGCATTTGGAAATCTGGGAATACTTTGGACATTGTTGTAATTATAAACTCCATCCATCTTAAGTCCATATTAATATTTTTACGTACAAAATGATGTTGAACTTTTACAGCTACTGTATTGCCGTCTTTCAGTTTCGCTCTGTGAACTTGTGCTAAAGAAGCTGTACCAAGTGGTTCTGGATCAAATTCATCGAACAATTCACTGGGCTGAAAATATATGAAAATTAAATATTCATTACATAAGTAGATAATTTTATCTTATGTAGTGTTGTCTTTACAATCCCCTACAAAGAAGCCCCATGCATGTTTCTGGGACTATGAATCCCAGATTTAATTGATAATAATAAATATTACTAGTGTCCAACTAAACTTTAGGTTTAATTGGGACCTGGTTTTTAAGCAAAATTTGTCTACAATTAAGCCAAAACTACATCAGTAAATATAAAACATTTTTGTGAATAGTAAATAGTTAAATTTGATTATATTGACTAACAATAATATTTAATTATAGTACTTCATATATCATTTATATATTTTCATTTTCATAAGAAAATATTCAAAAAAAGTTTATTTAGATTGAAAATGAAACATGATGTTAAAAAAAAAATAGGTTATGATAAAACCTACTTTCAGTTAGATTATATGTGGTGTACATGTAATGCAGTATTAATTCCAAATAGATTGGTGTTGGATTGATATAAATACTTATGTAATTATTTTGAGCCATTCATAGAGTAATATTATAATTCTTATAATTTGTATTAACAATGCTGGAATAAATCTGTAACAATATCACAGAAATGAAAATAGATTTCAAATGTGTTACATAATCATATACAATAATAATTCCCAGTCTAATAATATTTTTATTACATTAATATCTAATTTCCAAAAATAAACAAATACTAATGCTTGGTATATTTGAAAGAAAGAAAGAAAGATTTACATATTATTAGACTATCAAATGTAAAATTGATAACATTTGCTAAAAAATGTAGGTCAAGAAGAATCAGAAAATATAATTCTATACCCATAGGATAATATATAATATCTTATTAAAATTGACAGGTAAAATTAACTTATAATTTAATCATAAATGATTATACAGCAATCAGCTAGGATGTCTTGGAATATTTATATTTATGTATATCCTAGGTTATTGCTGTATAATATTTAACAATTATATTTATTGCACAATATTTAGAGCACATTATAATAAATGAATAATAAACTATTATTAAAAAAAATGCCATTAATTTATGTTAATTACAGGTACAATTATAATAATAACTAATTAAGGCAATAAAGTGCAATTTGAAAGTGGCATTCCATAATTCCAATAAAATAATACTTAAATTTATATTTAGAGATATCTTTAAATATAAAATTATTTGATAAAAGTATTTTAATATCCACCATTAATTACATTAAAATATCTTTCAATATGTACAGTTATAAACTATCATAATCTAAAATTGCTTATGCAACCTAAACCATAAAATTGAAATGTGTAATTATAAAGTATGTTTCTCATATTTTATCATTGAAAAAAATATTAAAGAAAAAGTATTTCAGAATGTACACCAATGATAAAAATTAAGAATACCTTTTGTTTCAAATCCTCCTCTATAACTTTATACAGTTCCTCAACTGTGTTCTGTGGAGCATTCTTATGCAAAATACGCATTGTCGTAACATATTCATTTGGTAGTAAATAATCTAAGGCACCAACATGTTGGCCTACTTTTATATAGACTCCTTTATTAGCTTTACACAGTTCCAAGAGTTTTTCTGCTCCTATTCGATGCGCTTGACTTTTGACCTCTATATATTCTTGGGAAGTTCTATCCCATTCTTTGCTATATAGCATAGATTGGTAGGTCCTTCCAATCTCCACTGCTGTGAGCGCAGTTCTTGTAATCCTTACTATAGCCAGGGAATTGTAATCCTCATCTTGGAATTTCAAAGCGCTAACAGTACCACCAATTGCTACGCTACCATAAATCCCGTATTTAACCACACGTGTAATATTCCTCGAAAACATTTTATTAATATTTTACATTCGCCTATATATTTTTCATTTTCTTAATGGAAGTAGGACTTAGTATAATATAACATAAATAAAACTTTCTATTGTAATTATTATGAATTTAACTCATACAGCTATTGTTAAAAGTAGGTGACTGACACTACAAATCAAATCAGAACTCCTGACAGCACTAACTAAACTGAGAATAGAGAACTGCGTCAATGTCAATACGATATAACCGGTAAGAACAACTTATGTGAGTTTGACTTTATAACATTAATTTAGATAGATAGATAGATAAAATATACTTTATTTGCAACATACAGTAAAGTAGAGGCACAAACAATATAACAAAGGACACACGTATCGTTACAATAAGGCGGCGTTAATTTACGTATTTTCATTGATCTGTAGGGACGCTATCTAATGAAACAAAAGACTTTATACATCATAACCAAACTTATAAAATATTGGTCAATAAAAAACATTGTTTAGTAAGTTTTTCACGTAATAATTATTTTTGGAAAAACCTAGTATAGGTTGCTTGCCTTCTTGTTAGACAAGATTCCTTTCATAACTTAATGAAAATCTTAAGAAATTTAATTTATTGCAGAAGTCTGCTTTTATAGTAATGGTTTAACATAATAATATAAGTATTAAACATTACCCATTTCTGACATGAAATAGGTAAGATGTGTTTTTATCAGTTGTATTTTATTTCTAAAACAATTCGAAGTTTACAAATTTTAATCAATGTATTTATTTCAAATAAATTTATATATATATAAATAATAAATTCAATATATTTAAGTCAAATTTATTTGCGTGGAATAATTGAATTAAATTACAAATATGCAGATTAGATTATCTTATCTACTTATATGGACAAGCATATAGACTGTATTCCATAGCCGTTATAACATTGTTATTTAAAAAAAAATAACATTTGTCTTTTCTTTTGTGTCCGCGTTCCGTTTCCGTTGACGTTTCTTAATTCTTTCAGGCAAAATTCTCCAAAAATGAAGGCTAAAGGAGAGGTTAGTTATATATTTTTATAGAAAATAATACATTATATTATCCAAAACTCATTTATTCACTGGGTATTTGATTTGCTCTTTATCTTAAACTATAACAGAAATACTAACTAAACATGTGAATGATGATTACTTACATACACGTTGTCGCTAGTTTTATCAGACTTTTATTTCTTTATTTTGTTTGTTTTATTTTAATTCTTCAGAGTTTCTAAATTAACTTAGTATATACACACTCCAGTAATTACTTAAAATTTAGTTGTGTGTAATTAGTATGGTTTAATCAATTTATATTTTCTCATATATTAGGTTATGTCATGTTGTGATATGTCGATATTATACCATTATAAACTAGGATTTCATTACAAAACGAATAATGTGTGTCGTGTCTTTAAGAGAAGTCTAAAGATGTCCATCTATATAAAATTTACCACAACTAAAAATAGAATTGTCAGAAAAGCTAGAATAATTAATGCAAATTTCATTTTGTCTCGGTCCATCCACATATCATGGTTATAGAAAAAAGTTGGCACTAATAATGTTCTTTATATCATATGAACATCACCTGAAATATCTTAACACTTTACATGTATTCCATTATCACGCTATGTAAGGCTCATGCTATGGGTACAATACTTATTGATACAAATATATTATATATATATTACTTTCTTTTTACCTAGACCAAGACAAACATTCTATGTACCATACTAAAATCACAAATATTGTATGTATGAAACATATGAATATCAGACGGCAAAGAAACATACTAAACCGCAACAGCATGGTGCTTGTTAAATAGTTATAATTCAATTTTTCTGTCAAATCATGAAGTTTATACCATATTACTTTGTCCTAAATCACTCTTTTCAAGTTTATTTTATAAATACATTTACAAAATATTGCAGTTGAAGGAATATGAGGTCATCGGCCGCAAGCTCCCATCGGACAGTGAGCCAAAACCTCCACTCTACAAAATGAGAATCTTTTCACCTGACCCCATTGTAGCCAAGTCCCGTTTCTGGTATTTCTTGAGACAATTGAAGAAGTTCAAGAAAACCACAGGAGAAATTGTTTCTATTAAGGTAAGCATTTAAACAATAAAGTATTATCTATTTTTATATTAATATTAGCTAGTTATTTTATTTATTTAAAAATAGCCATTTAAAAATTACACTATTTTTATTTTAATGATTATTAATAAATTTTAATTAATATAAAAATGGTGCTGTATTGTTGTATTTTATTTCTATATATAATAATAATAATATAAAAAATATAAATTTTGCTTTTAATCTACCCAATATTGTATTATTTCATATATATTTTCCATTCATAAATGATCTATGTCATATTAAGAATAATATGCAATTATTCTATTAACATTTAGATAAATTATTTATTTGGTGTTTTTCAGGAAATCCCAGAAAAGAGTCCAGTGAAAATTAAGAACTTTGGTATTTGGCTGCGATATGAGTCCCGGTCGGGCGTACACAATATGTACCGTGAATATCGCGACTTGAGCGTTGGTGGCGCCGTCACGCAGTGCTACCGCGATATGGGTGCTCGGCATCGCGCGCGGGCACACTCTATACAGGTATGTATTCATTAGCTCATTAAGCATGATAGATTTAGGTTACAGTACCACAGATGTAAATACTTGGAAATAGCCCAAACCTCCACCAATATATATCCACCAAGAATACACTTAATGCTTTATGTTTTCTAATACTTGTTGTAGAATACATCAATCAATAGGTTTGTTTGCCACATATCTACTATTACATATTCTATAAAGAGTGTACTATGAACCTGCATTCAACTTCTTATCCAATCCGATTATACCAAAAGTGTGTTGAAATATTGTCTGGAATTGCAATATACATTTGCAGTGCAGAGTCTATGTATGTATAGAGTCAATGTATATATACATTACATTAAAGGTTTGTTAGATACAAACCTTAAATGATTATCAAATTGAAAGAAGAAAAGTTTTTAACATTTAGATTTAACTTTTTTTCATACTTTAAAGGGATTGTATCTACTAAAATATATAAAGCTAAAGAATTAGTCTGTTGTGGCATGATACACATTTTATAAAAAAAACATTTCTTTCAAATTAGAATGTGGAACAGCTTGTTTCATTTATAGTGCTAGTCATAAAGAGTATCAAATAAATGTGCCTCATAGTACAATACAATATGCATGACCTCCACTATGCAACTGTAAAGCACAAATTATAATAAGTATGTTTTAATTTGGTCTTGGTAGGCCACTGGTGTCTGAAATTTGGGCTTGGCCTAGTATAGACATTACTGCACTGGACTAATGTTAAAGGTTTTTTGAATAACAAGTTACTGGCTTTATCTAGGTAACTACTATTTGTTTAATAATACTAAGACTTGTAACTTTTACACAGATAATCCTGTATAGGATTAATTTCTTTATGAGTCGTAAATGGAGTTGTACCGAAAACTTACCTTAGGAGTATTAGGAAGTTACAGGGAAGAGTGAAACAATTTGTATTAACATTCTAATGATAGTGTATCAATAGCTTTGTTAATAAATATTGTAATAACTACTTATTTATTAGGTTATTGAATAAATTAATGAAGGTACATGCACTTTAAATCTAGACTGGCACATTTTTTACACACACACACACATATATATATATATATATTTACTAATATAATATTTCTCTTGTTTAGATAATTAAAGTGGAAGTAATAAAGGCTGCGGCGTGCCGGCGACCACAAGTCAAACAGTTCCACAACAGCGCCATCAGATTCCCGCTGCCGAAACGTGTACACCACCACAAACGTCTCAACACATTCGCCTACAAGAGGCCCAGTACATACTTCTTGTAATTTTAATAATAATGAGACTATCAACAATAAAATCCATGTAATGTGGAATCTATTAAAAAGTTTGAATTATTTTTATTATCTCTTTACTATATTGAAGTAATATGGTAATTTTTACAATCAATGTCATGACTGAACCATCAGAAATTCCTTATAAATTCCACCTGCTAGTCACTTGCCCAATGTGTGGATTAGCTAAGTCTTTTCTTATTTTCTATGTCAACTATAAACATGAAGTACACAATCCATCATAAAGTATATCGTGAGTACCGCCCAGGGTACCATCAAATTATTGCCATTCTTGACTGGTATTTATAACTACGTACACTCCAATTTTACAACTATAACGTCGTCCATTAAATACGAAAATAGCTTGAAAGTAAACTGAAAATAACCTTTGTAATCTACTTCATAGTAGATGAACTGGAAAATAAAATAAAAATTATAAATATAACACTTTATTTAAACAATACATTACGGAGATCACAAATCGAATACACTGCCAAAATACAAACAAATAGAAGTTAATCACAATTTATTTCACAGTCTTCTAAGTGACATATTTTATAAAATACATAATTATAATTTAAATTTTGTTTCACTATAAAATTTCTCGTAAATAAAAATGTTTCACATAAATTATAATAATCAGTACATAATTACATTGATTAAAATTAATATTTTTGAAGTATATTTAAGATTAACAACTAAACGACTATAATTATAAACAATAGTCTATTTTTGTATATAACTAATTTATAAGCATACTTGGTTTTTTATACTAAGAAAATAGGAAAGCTCTGGAGGAAATGTATACACCTATATTTAACATCACTTACATATTCGATATAAACATCTATAACATAAAAGAATATGAAAGGAAAACATTGTATTAGCATAACTGAACCTATAATTCAACTTTTATTTTGTCAATACGGGACGACTAAGAATGAACTATCTCAAATAAATTAAAGAAAATTTATTTATTATATCAATTAATCGATGTTGATTGCGGCCATGCAGAAATACGGAGCAAGCTACTTATTTATAAATGTAAAATTATGACAGTGATAAAAGTCGTATGTAACATGTATACATAAAATATATTCAATATATTATTAACAATATTTTTAAGATTAGAGGTTACTTTATAAAACAAATAATATAAGAGCCGAACAAATGAATAAAAAAATTATCTATTTCCTTGCATATGTTTTCAGGTGTGTATACCACAGCTAAGTTATAAATTCATCTATAAATACGAAAATCTTTCCTTTAAGGATACCTTCAATATTTGCTGTACGTTAAATATTGTAGTTACATTTCGTCTATAGCTCACTGGTTTGTTATATACTGTACAACTTTATTACCTGTATTTTCATTAATATCTAATACCTGGAAATCATGTTATTAATTATACTTTTGTGACTACACAATCAATCCAGTATTTTTTATGTTAATATATTGACATGATGACAATAACGAAGAAACAATTGAATTATTATTTTAAATATTGAGTAAATAAATGCAATAAATCGCAGAATTTTAACAAACAATAAATACCACAGACATCACTTCGTCATGTAATCCCTGCATGCATTTCAATTTCGGAGGACTAAGGTGTCAGGCCTCGTTACCCTACAATTTTACTCTTATATCTCCTCTTAAAACCGGGACAACTTACGAGGTAAGTTCCTTAGCGACTGAAATATAGAGGTACCCACGCAGATGACTAAAATCTACTGTATACCTATACACTAATGTACATTTTTCTTTATATAAAAAGTAGGCAAATATTGTTTCATTATAATATATTTCTTTTATTATACTTAATTAACGGGAATTACTGTATAAAAACGTTTTATTCAAATTATTATGTGTCCAATAATTTGAGTGCCAATTTAGCAGCTGCACGCTTGGCTTGTGATTGGTTGCTCCCCATGCCGTACACAGTGTAGCGACTTCCTTTCTTCGATACTGTTACGGGTATAATCACTTTGGGTATATCTGATTCTGTCAACTTCGATTTTCTACAAACAAAAATATTATTATTTTAACATTTTATGTAATTGAAATGGCGAAAACGCTGACGGTAAGCTGTGACATTGTGAAACTATACTAGACTACTTACAAGTAGCCATTCCGGAGGACAAATATAGTAAGTTATGCTTCGAATCCTGTAATTTGACTGTCATATCACTCTTTAAAGGGGAAAGGCTCGAAGCTTCCTGACAAATCAAATCAAAATATCTTTATTAATGCAGTATATCTAGTACTATTATGTATTACTCATACTCTTATGATATGTTAAAAACTACCGTCAACTGCTCTCCTAAGCATTCGAGCTAACGAGAACTGACAATAAACTCAGCTCTTATTCTTTTCAAATGTGCGTACATGTTTAGAAAAATACTAGAGATGAAACAGATAGCAATTTGGCCGGATACCGGATACCGGATATTCGCCCAACCATGTGACCGAATAGTCGGATATCCGGTTTATTTATCTAACTAATAAATTCATTTTCTTTCTATAACAGTCATTTACTATTGAGTGATTAAAAATTGTTATTGTGATGTTGTGATTAAAAAGTGATTAAATAAAACTAAAACTAATTTTAGTCCTTAAGTAATACTGAGACTAAATAAAGCAAATAATTACTAAAAAAAATATTTTTTTATAATAGGAGTCCGGTATTCGGCCGGATAGTATTAAGGCCGCCGGATAGTTACCGGATATTCGTTTCATCTCTAATAAATACAGATTCTTTTATAAATTTCAATTAAGAAGAATTTTGACAAAATTGATTGAGCCGGCCGACCACGCCGCCACAAGTTTACTTTATATGACTGTTTCAAGACAGCAGATATAGATGAGATAGAGGTACGCAGATTATTTTATCTACCTGCGTTGTTATGGATTGAATATTTAGTGTGCTTTTTGGTTTTAGTAGAGAGGTAAATGCATACCCAAATACAGCGCACGCGTGTACCCTTTCATAGAGAACTTTCACAGGCTGTTGTGGTATACAGTTGGAGAAGTTTTCGATCTCTTTCCACATGATGCGATAGATCACTGACCAAACTGTCTCCAGGTTGCCACCACTGTCCAGGAATATTGCGCCCACCAAGGACTCGAATATATCGCTCAGTACCTGTGGAATGTGCCATAAATAATGTAATATTTATAAGAGAGTCTCATTCCCATCCCATAAAAGCCTACTCGCATGGTTATCATGTACTCAAACAAGGCGTTTAAAATTATTCCAACGTTTATTGTTCTTATAAAAATTATTACAATGTAGCATAGTGTTAACAACACTATCCTTTTTAGCCGAATACACAGTATGTGTGTAAAAAGAACAAACATGAGACCAGTTTTTATAGTTTAATCCAGTACGAACAAAACAGGCAACGACAGAAAACTTTGGTGTTCTGTCCATACATAAATAAATTAAATGCATAAACTTCAATATAGCTTGTTAGTTTGAAACTGCGCTAATCTCTGGAACTGTGTACGTGAAGAATATTTTTTTAAATTTTATAATTCAATCATTGAGGAAAGAGTACTTGAAGAATAAGCTAATATGAAGGAATATTAAGCGAGAAGAGGGTAGTAATACGACCCTATTTCTTTTAAGTAATAATAATATCGAGAATCGCAGATTTCGCAGAATTCGAAGAGCGCCTTCTAGTTCCAGAGTAAGTAGATTGGGTACTTTAATTATTATTATTTAATTGAAAAATAACAGGTTGAAATAATTAAATAAATTTAGGTAAGAAACAATATAAATAAAGCACCCAGAGCAATACAAATAATGATACTTCTGAATACAAAGTTATCAATTTTATGTTTGCACAATGCGAGAATCGAACCTGCGAATATGAGAAGGGGGTGTTTCACACCGCTAGTCTACATATGTCGCGAAAATTTCTTTTAAACTGCGGGTAAAATTACTAAGCACGACTAGGATATATTTAAGATTGGTATACCTTAGGTACTTCCACGTATTCTGCAATTCGAGATTCCTCTTCATCAATCAAGTATAGAACATCTTCGATGATCTGGTGATCACGCTGCTCTTGGTGTCGTACGAAATTCATTATAGCGTTATCGAGGACCGGATTTAGTTGTGAACACAAGTACCTAAAATATATTTTTTTAATTAATGACAATGGAACGGTATGCAGGCAGGTGCCAACGGTACGCTGATGAACAGGTAGTGACAAATTCACCAGAACTTAACTACGACTGTCCCAGGGGGCTGATGATGGGGCTCAGAAATACGGTCAATAACAATTCCCGCCTTGTAACTAAAATAGGACAATAACTAGAAGAGACAGGATACGTAAATACTTAAGTGTGATAGTGATAGTTAAGCTATTAGATAGTAGCCATAATCAGGTACTAAGGCCCAGCACAAATTATCGACCCACAGGTTTATTTTTTAATTTTATACTTGCAGGAAATCAACAGGTAGGGGGGGAGGGAGAGGATCTCATGCCACAAACCCCCCGTTTGTGGCATGAGATGGTAGCGAACATTTATGTTATAAAATGTTGCCATATGGGTTTTAACCGGGACTCGATCCTGGCACCCGGCACCCGGTCCACTTCATGGAATGTGATAACCGTTAGTTATAAACAGTTTCATGGACGTATAGCTTCTTGTTGGTAGAAATATGAGTAACATGGATGATAAAAATGGTGAAATATTTTTCTATTATAAAACTTACTTGTGTAGATTCAGTTTCACAACATATGATGCGAAAGTGACATTATTCACTAGAGCTGATCTCAAATCCGTCAACTCACCCGGCTTCAGCCGTCTAGAGTTTTCAAAAATATGTGCCGTAATTAAGAAGTCAATAATAGCGTCACCTAAAAATTCTAACCGCTCGTAGGAACGAGTAAAACGATTACGGATATACGTTGGGTGCGACATTGCCTGAAAAACAATTACAAGACTTTAGTGAAAATCGAATTGCCTTCATATTATGCTACATTCTTTTCGCAAGGCAAAACGTCACCTGGCCTAATAAGAGTCAGTAAAAAAAATAAATAGAAATAACAAAATGAACTTAATGTTAAAAACTATGGAGCGGAATTGCATATATAGGGTAAAGTAATCGCAGCGTAGACAATTTGCGATTATTTTAATGAGTACCACATACCTCCAGCAAATGGGACGGATCCTTGAACTTATAATTAAGTATTTCTTCTACGTCGCTGGTGTAATAATTTAGCAGGAAGTTGATATCTTGCTGATTTGCACGGCCTTGTGTTATCACCGTTGGCACAACTTTATGTAGAAATTGTTCGAAATTTTCCTTGTAAAAAAGAAAAATATTAAGAAAGCGGACATATAGTTATAATAGTTCATGACTATAATGTGGTAAGGAGATAGTTTACAATATATTTAACATCGACATCCATGCCAGAAAGAGTGTAAGCATACTGTTTACCTACTGTTTGGTTTGATATCAGTATTTCCATCACTAGAGTCCGACAGAAATCCATACTAACATTATAAAATGCGAAAGTGTGTAAGTCTATTTGTATACATGTTACCATTTTACATATTTTGAGTCAAAAAATAGTCTAATACAATATATGCAAATACTATGTCTTTACTTAATTTGAATTATGTACCTGATAAACTGTTTAATTGAAAAAGTGTTCATCAAAGATTTTCAGCTCATCACTTTAATATTTACCTGTGGTGGCAAAATTCTGAACCACTCCAGAACTTTCACAGCGCCAAGAATACCACCACTCAAAAGGTAAGTTCCAACAAGGGCTTCGACACAATCAGCCACAGACTAAAAAGAAAAAGACAGATGGTACTCAACATTATATAAGAAAAGGGTGATTAAAGACGGCAAATACTAAACGAAGCGATAGTGTCCTCCTCACGTCCTTGACTTGACGACAACAATACTTAAGTAACCAAACATAATAATGATGGATATAGGATTTAAAATGAATGTTTATCCATATATTTATTTGAATCTTAGTGATTACTTACTCAGTAAATATAAACACTCAATTTAGTGTATAAAAACTAAAACTGAGAATACTTACTACTAAGCCGTAGGAGAGCAATTTTAATAAAAGTCAAGCATACATTTAGATTACTATCATCAAAGTTAGGACAAACACTAACAATTATGATAATAAATGTAATATACGCATGTATTATAATACCTATGCACATAGCAATACCTTGTCAGACACGGCCTGTGCGCGCACGTAACACTGCATAGAATTTTGAACTTCTCCATTTGGCTCTTTTTCTGATGCGTCACAATTGGTGTACCGGCTTATAACTGATTCCCAACTCTCATCAGACAATGAACCACTCAATGCCTCAGACTGCGAGAATTGCATGCCGATGAGGAACGTTGGCCTGATCTGTAAATAATGAATAACAGTTATGAGGTATGCTATTTTTAGTATAGTTAAAAAAAAATGAGTAAGACAGGAGCACAGATATTATTATAATAGTAAACTTTGTTAATTGCAAAATGAATCGTTAAAATCTGTTCAGTTAATACAACTGCGTATACGCAAACCTCCCTATAAAAACCTCCCCCTTATAAGGGGGAGGATTTTATACATTAATCAATTAACTTAATAGGGTATTTAATCAATAGGCTACCTAAATGTTTTAATTTAAGGGCTCATATCTATTCAAAAGTGCTATGAAATTTATGATAGTTTAAACTAGATAAGTACATACTGTATTGTGTTCAGATGTTCTTTCACCGCAGCGTAGTAGTACATCGCAAGTTAATTTTAATTGAATTTAAGTTTAACTTGACATATACATTATATTATAATAATACATACATTAAAAATATTATGTACACATTCTGCAACAATGTACAATAAATGCTAAGTACCTACTTAGGTATTCTTTATATCTCACTGTACAGTGTTAGTTACATATATCTTACAGGTTCAAATTTTTCTTTTTATTAATTTAAGTTAAAATATTAAATAATATAATATTGTAAAATTATTATTTATTAAAGGATTGCATGCCTCGTAAATAAAATCAAATAGGCCTAGTCAATTATTCGCCTCGTCCTTTCAGCACTCGATCAACAATCACTTCATTTGCGACGCCGATAATAATTCTAATAAAAGCTACCAAAGCAAAGATGTCATGAACCATGTATAGAAGTCGAATGATTCATAGTTTATGTTTTAATGTTACCTACTCGAATTTATTATCTTTTTTTTATAGATAGGTATGAATTGTGTTCGATGGTTTAGTAATCATAATCTGCTTAGTAATTTGATAACGTTGTCCAAACAACTAAACCTAGTAGTCCAAATAATATATTATAAGAATGTTGCCACACTCACACACACAATAGAATTATGTTACATATTTTCTGAAAATTTCTTAATTCGATTATATCTTTATTGTGTGTAACATCTTCGTCAATTCTAAATGTAATGTATGAAATAATATTAACCTCAAGGAACAATAATATCAAATAAAAATATACCTAACAATGAATGAGCTACTACTACGTTCTGAGAGTAGTAACTAAAACCAATTAAAACGTATTGTGCCAAAATTCTTAGTAACTTTCGCTGAATGAATATCAGAGTGTCAGCGGACGAAAGTTTGAGTACTTAAGGTTTAAGTGAAAGTCAACTGTTCCAGCATCACTAATATTATTTTTTTGTAGTTCTAGAGTTCGATTTCAATAACATGTGAAAAGCTTTTACTTCTGAAGAATAACAGATATTAAAATGAATTGATATTGAGTACTAAGTAATTATACGTATTATATTAAAGGTAGGTATAAATATAAACCTTCCAGAAGAAATTCTCGAAACAATTGTAAAAACGATGTCTGCGCGGTTAAAAAGAAGTAAACAGATAAATAATTGAATACAGCAACTTATTTCGTACTTAATATATTGACATCATAAGCACTCAAGCAATTCAAATTTTAAAATATTATTAAATTATTATCGGGTAGAGAGCATATTCTAAAAAATGTAGTAGTTCACATTGTAAAGTACCTACCTGCATGTCATAAGTGCACTGAATGCTATAATATACTATCCTAATAAGAAATACTTTTATTCATTTGTACAAACAAATTAATGCTTAATATGTAATATAAATAAAATATATTACACAATTACGCTCATTAAAATATTTCGTACACAAGTAAACGGTGTTCTAGATAAACAGAAGATACTTTTTTTACATTTTGTCATGCCAAATCATGGATTTTTCCCGGTTAAAGCATACAAAATTGGCAGTCAGATTATTAGGTTGTGCATTTCAATTCACATAGAACCGAATAGACATTATAAATTCGAAAGTATTAATATTATTAATAAGTAAGTAAGTATAGTCTGTATGTCTTTTTGTTACCATTTCACAACTAAAAGACTGAACGGATTTTAATAAAGTATACGAAGATAGAATGTATCAAGAAAATGTTATATTTTATCTAAAAAGAACTTATGAAGTTGTGGCTTATTTTATACATAAATAAATAAGTAATTTATAGCTTTCTAACTATATTAATAAAAAATATAGCATAGCTTGTGGTGAATGAACACGCGTGTGAGGTCGAGGTCGAATTATAATATCGTAAAGACGCGACAGTATTGTGGGTGAGAGTAGCTGAAACGGTCGGAGAAAATATTTCGGCTCCTGACATAGGCGCAAGAGTACGCGCTATAAAGTAATAAGTGGAACGTGTCTATTGACGAAGACGAGTCCATGATCCTCACATAGTGACTGTCTATTTAAATCAAATATTTAAAAGGTAATTGTTTAAAATAAATATGATCTTAAGTTGTTATACAGAGTAATAGTGTAGGTAGCTAGAAGCAACTAAAAGTGAGTGATATTTGCAATTCAATAATAATTAATATATGTAAATATTAAATACTTAAGTATCCTCGATATAAGTTTCATAATACTGATAACTTTCGATATCACAGACAAAACAACGATAACCGTATTTTTGCTAATTAATCTCATTTAACGAATACACCGTGAGTAATTACATTAATATTTTTCCTTTTAGTTTTTTAGATTTTAAAGTAAAAAGTACGCTTTAGTTTAGTATTTTTATATATAAGTATATAAATTAGTCCGAACTCAGGAATAAAAGCAGTTTCGGCAGGAACAAAATTGTTAACAATTTGCTCTGAATATTTTTTTAGTAAGTAGGTATTACTTATCAATCTTATCAATTTGAGGTCAATTGAGAAAGCCGTTAAAAATTTAACAGCGGTCAAGCAAGCTCAACTATTCAAGGTGTTAAAAATTTAGTGAAATAATTAATGCGACTTTTTAGTATATAATCACATCATCATAATATTTTTTTCCTTATTTGGGATATAATTATTATATTAAATCGAGTTCAATTGAATTTACTAATCAATTGTTTTTTTTTCTATACAAGCAATGTCTGCTAGCTAAATTTCTGTATTCTGTAATAACATTAGTATAACATATTATAGTTGGTTAGCTTATATTACTGATAGGTACTATCATAAATAAATAAATTAAAATAATTTAAATTAAAAAAAAAGAAAAGTTTATCTAATCCACGTGTGCTAAATTTATAATTAAATAAATTTATAATTTTTGTCTCTCTGTTTGTTCCGGCTAATCTCTGAAATGGGTGGACCGATTTTGACGGGACTTTGGGAGGTAGCTGATGTAATAAGAAGTAATTTAGGCTACTTTTATCTAATTAACTTTTTTGTTAAATTCCACGCGGACGAAGTCGCGGGTATAGCTAGTATTAAATAATATTTTTATTTAATACTAGCTATACCCGCGACTTGTTAAAATATCATTTAATAATTTAAAAATTCTAATAACATTTTATACATACATAGACTAATGTTAAATTAAGGGTTTAGTTTTCATTGGTATTTTTTATACTACCTACATAAAATAAATATCGCAGTGTTGTAGTGGAACTTTTTGTATATATACTAAAATATGACTGTAATTATAGATATTATTGGTAATAATAGTATAGCGGCATTTTACAACATGATAAGAATGATAATAGTACTAACATAATTACGAACAGAACTACGGTGTCGAAGATGTAGTGGTGAGTAATAAATACAGGTGTTGTGCAATTATAGTGATAAATTCAAATATTAAATTTTCGATACGCTGGCACTTTTATTCAATTGCAACAACTAGATTATTAATAATAGTAAATACAGGTAACAAGAATGACACGCTTCTACATACGTATTTGTTTTCTAAAATATTGATATTATTGCATTACAACATGTGTGCGTTATTACGAAATCAAATAAGTTATAATGTTACATACCTATTTTTTGATGGAGACATCGAGTCTCCGGAACCAGCTTGCAAATTAATAATGAAAATACATATAACGCATATGCAAAAATAGAGTTCATCAGTTATAAATTTTCTTTTTGTCTAACATTAAGTAGGTAGCTAAACTTCTGATACATTATCTATTTTAAATACTATACCTATAGGGTAACAACGTAAGTATTTATTAAATTAATAATACACATATACATTATTGTAACTCTCGATGTAAATTTAATAAAAAGTATTGTAATAGTGTAAAATATGGTAATATTATAGAATATAACTGACTATGATTTTAATATAAGTTGTATAATTTTAAGTTAATTAATCTTTTCTTCATATTCAGCAAACCATTCCTTTAAATTTAATTATCATTTACCTATATTATATACATATATATTTTTATTACTGGTTGTATTGAAATCATGAAACTGTTACATTTGTAATAAATTTTCTTTAAATAATTTTTCTGATTTCAAAAATAAAACTAAGGTAACATGGTTTTATTTTACTATAAAAAATATATTTTCTTTATATTTGCAGATGTTTAAATTAATAACAATATCATCAATAGTAGCTGTTGCTGCTATTGGGTCAGGCCTTGTAATATACAGACTTCACCTTGTACCAGAGAAGCCAGAACTAGACTTACAAAAATGGTGGGGAATAGGGATGAAGCCGCGTGAAGAAGACACCTCTATTAGAATATTTAATATTGACTTTAATGATACAGTGAGTTCACTTTATTACCGATATATTATTATCATTAGAACTAAAGATATCTATTAGTTAATAGTCCATATGCCAATTGACTGATATAAAATATTAAGCCGATAATAATAAATTCTGAACAACTCAGAATCATTGAGTCCCAAAGCACTGTGAGTAATAGACAAATGAAGGACATACTTCAATAAATTATATTCTACTATTATTATTTTGCACATTTTCTTTGTATTTATTAAGTACGACGCAACTGAATCTGTACATATAAATAAAATTGGGGTGTCTGTTTGTAATATTGAAATAACCGTTTTTTACTACATTCATATGAATACAAATACGGTATATATACCAAAATATTTTTTTTTTCAATTCTTGTCTTCGGTCTGTTTGTTCCGGCTAAATGGCTGGACCGATTTTGACGGGACTTTTTTTGGCAGGTAGCTAATGTAATAAGGAGTAACTTAGGCTACTTTCATTTTAGAAAAATAACATTAAATTCCACGCGGACGAAGTCGCGGGAACAGCTACTTTTTAAATATAACAATATATGTATATTTTTACGCAATTTAGCTAATTACGTAAAACATTTAAGCACGGATAGAAACATTTAGTACGTGTCTGTATGTTTATGTATTTGCTACCGTAACGCTGTAGCGAAGTACATGCTTGTTGGAAGTTGCCTTTGCTTCGCAAGCAAAAGGGCAACTAAACAACTACAATACTAACTAGTCAACTAATATAGTTTAATAATATTAAGTTAAACCTATTGAAATAAGAATAATCTTTAACATCTTGTTTTAATTTTTATTATTTTATAGATGATCCAAGACCTTAAACAGAGATTAAGAAATCATAGACCATTCACAAAGCCTCTGGATGGCATTCAATCTGAGTACGGTATTAATACAAAATATTTAGATACAATATTATCATACTGGCTGGAAAGGTATGACTTTAAGAAACGTGCAGAACACCTGAACAGGTATTCACATTACAAAACAAGGATACAAGGATTGGACATCCATTTTATACGAGAAACGCCTAAAGTTAAGGACCTTAAAGTATTGCCGTTACTGTTATTACACGGTTGGCCGAGTTCTTCCAAGGAGTTTGATAAAATAATCCCAATGCTCTCATCAAAAAGAAGTAACCGTGATTTTGTTTTCGAAGTAATTGCTGCTGATCTACCTGGATTTGGATTTTCAGAGGTAAATAAATTGATACTGATTTTATAAATACGAAAGTATGTATGTTGGTTACCATAAAGGCTGAACGCATCTTAATTAAATTTATGGAGATAATAAATTATTATTTATTAAGCATCTTTTATTAATAAAATAATCTAGAAGGATATGGAATTGGAAATTTGACTTTACGCAGACTCAGTCGCCGTCGTAGATATATTACAAATTCACTTACTGTGTTAGAATTTATTAGGAACGCTTTTATTGTCTAAATTGAATTTATAACAGACAGCCACAATAAAGAGTAAGCAGTTTCTATTGAGCAGTTTGTAATTAATAAACTTAATTTAGCAATATTCATGTGTTTATTATTATTATATAAAAAGTTGTAAGTTTAAAGTGTTCAATAAACTGGAGGGGTCTTCGGCTTCAAAAAAAATTAAATTGTAGACAATTCTACAGTTTTGGCTGTAAACACTATACATTAATTCATTACAGGGCACGAACAAGCCAGGATTGAATCCAGTACAAATTGGAATAATGATGAGGAACCTGATGAAACGCTTGGGATTCGATAAGTTCTACGTTCAAGGTGGAGATTGGGGGTCACAGTGTGCCACTCACATGGTGACATTGTTCCCCGATGAGATCTTAGGGTGAATATTTAAACTTTATTTTATTTTCAAAAATTTTTTTAAACAATTATTCTTTTTAGATAATACGAGATGAATTTTAAACCATGATCATTATCGGTTAGTTTTTATAAATAAATAGGAAAAACTTATAATTGTAGAAATAAAGTAATTAATATGTAATCACTTTAAAATATTCATCGGATCTTCTTTACCAAATAGGAGGAGATTCTCAATTGGACTGTTTTACTACAATTTTTTTAACAATTCTTTTTTATTTGAAAATTGGTTCTCTGTATCGTTAGTGGTATTCTCAGACTTATGAAATGTCCTATATATATTTAATCCGTATCTACCTATTAGTTTTGAGTCATCGTTAATAATGTCATTGGGTCGGGTTTTCCACGGCCTGATCACAGTATTTGATTGCCTAAAATACCCTTAATGTTTTCTACCTTGGTCGTATAGTTTAACATGTGGTTTTAGTTCTCAAAATCACTGTCACACTATTTAGAAAAAAAAAAATATTTCAAACTTATTACAATATTTCAGATTTCACACGAATATGCCGTTCTCTTCGAGATTGGTGAGCTCTGTGAAAATGTTAATGGGATCATTGGTGCCCAGCTATGCTGTAGATCCTAGATATGTTGACAGAATTTATCCGTTGGGAAATCTTTTATCATCTTTAATTAAAGAGAGTGGATACTTTCATATACAGGCCACTAAGCCGGACACTATTGGTAAGAAGAACATTAATAATATAATTTTAAATGTTTATAAATTGTGTTAGTGGCAAGACTATTTTTTTTACAAACATTATTTTCATTGCAGGTGTTTCTCTAACCGATTCCCCAGCGGGTCTAGCGGCTTATATTATTGAAAAAATGGGAGTAGTGAGCAATCGAGACCAAGTCAATACTCCACATAGTGGTATAGAGAACCTGCCTCTAGATGATGTATTAGATACCATCACCATCGTATGGGCAAACAACTGCATTGTTACTTCGAGTAGATTGTACGCTGAGGCATTTGCATCTCCTGAAGTTTACATTATTCACAAGTAAGATTTTGTCATTTATTCTAATTATTATAACTTATAAGCCACGCCAAAAATTTCCATTTTTGTAAATGAATGTAAATTCAAGAATTGATAGGGATCCAATTTTATTGTGTTATGCTTCTCTCTCCGAAATACTGAATTCATTTCATTAGCTTATTTATCAATCAACTTCGTTTCGTATTCGTATACAATCTTGTCGAATCGATACTAAATTTGTTGAAACATTTTGTTTTGAGGGAAAACCTTTAACTAAAATGAGATATTTTCAGTTCGAGTATCATTACATTTCAAAAAATTATTTTTAATCGTAGAGTTTAGGCATTTGTATGATGATCTTAAATATTGAATTTACTATTGAATTCTATTCTTGTTCCAGCATACCTACACCAGTTCCCACAGGTGTCATCAACTTCAAATATGAAGTGTTATACCAACCGGACTGGATATTAAAAGACAAATTTCCCAATTTGGTATCATCCAACACATTGGATATAGGTGGACATTTCGCTGCTCTACACACACCACAAATATTGGTTGACGATATTTTCTCAGCAACTGCCGCATTTATAAATTTCAATAAGAGAAATCTTTCATAGTAAAAATTTCAATACAATGACAGACCAAGCCTACTGAAATATTAGCCGTTATATTCCAAAATCATTCAATTAAAAATATAAATAGACGTACGTGTAAATACTGAAGGTACATATGGAGTGTATATTACTCAATCAATAATTATCAATAAGGGAATAAAAGATCAATGCTGGTGGGACGGTGAAAAATTAATAGTGACAATTTGATTAATACAAATATTTATTGTGCATGAATTGATTTTCAAGCACAGAATTTGTAACGAATTCAGTCATAAACTTTTATTATCTTAGGACATATAAGTACATAATTCAACTATTTGTATATGATCTGATTCTTTTTGCAGAATTTGTATTGGAAACTTTACATCACAAATTTGTAATATGACTTTTGGATGAAAGATGAGGGTACATTAGCTCACCCTCCATGAAATATCTGTTTATTGTTTAATATTTGTACAAATCGATTTGAACTTTAATGTTTCACCTATGTACAATTTATAATTAGAACAATAGGAATACAGTATTATTTGCATGTTTGGTATCGTGTGTGCGTACTTGAGAACGAAAGTAATGTATATTTATTGTATAATGTCAAAACTTTAAAAGGCTATTAAAATACGAATATTTAAACATTTTTATATATAGTAAACTTGATGATAACTTGTATGCTATTTGAAATTTAGTTTTATGCATGGAGGTAAACTTAAATATTGTTAGTGTGGTGCATTTGTAATAACAGTATATTATATATTTTTAATAACCAATATGGTGACGTATTTTTATTTTAAAATATATGTCCAAACAGTCCGAATGCAATAAATGAACAAATGTAAAAGTTATAGAAATAAATTATTTTCTTCAAAAAGGACTGGAGAAAACTTCTTTTTAATTATAACCCTATAAGATTACTAAAAGATCACGAAAATTTGAATAATTTAAAATTTATATTTCCGCATGGTTTTACCAAAGTATACTGCGAGATGGTATCACAAACGTCACAAGAGAATGTGATGTCCGTGGATTGTTGTTGTATAGGATTGTTTGCTAGTCAAATCACATTAAAGTAGTCCGGTAGGTTGACACAGGGAATAATATTGTATGAACACACTGGTACACGTGGGCCCTTACCTGGTAGCAAGTACACAGTCGTACAATGGACCACATAGTTCAATATTCACAGTGACATATGACTTATAAAAAAAAGTGAACATGATTACTTTACAAACTAAAAAAATAATAGGGACAGTATTGTTCAAAAGTTCATGTATCAATTACAATTTTTAATTAAATTTTGGCTGCAAAGGTTTCGGTCTGTGTATATGTCTGTGCATGTCTACTCCGTCAATACGTCGTAGATATCAAATCTCACCGCGTTGAGTACAGGGCCTATAAGAACTAGGGAACGATTATAGTGTAGGCTTTATACAATAGTATTAGGAACACAAAATATATTCAAATTACATACTTGTTCAGATTCAATAAGTGTCTGAATTTTCTCCGGTGCAAAGAAACCTGGCACCATGAAATCACTTCTTGGGCTGAACTGCTCTATTTTCATACGTCCACCTAATTTCACACGTGCGCCCGCGTAATACAGATTCCTGTAAAAAGTAATATGTTTAATATTACAGAATAAAATGTAAACTGAATTATTCGCCATGATATTATTTACGGGAAAGATTTTTTTTTTAAACATGTCAACCCCATTATTACAAAGTACATAAATGCTTTAAACAGTACCTTTGTCTGCATGAAAATCATTGATTGAACCGAATAGAAATATATCCTTCTCCATCCTAAATGCTCCGTGTATGCTATAGAGTATGATGACATACTTTTTCTTTAGAACTTTTATTATTACACGTGTTTGTTTGTAGACGAAGACTGCTCTATAAGTTAGTTTAAGAGTTCAATTATGTTATTACAGGGTGGCTTTCGCTGGCCTGGTTTGCGCCGCATTGTTAGGCGTTCTTTTACTTTTCCTCATGTGTAAATGTGTGTACTAATTACTACTGTTTTATTGTAATATTCTTATAGTATATAGCAGAAATTTACATACTTTCAGATGGGTACTTAAATATTTAATTAATTTGTTACAGAAGTAATAACCGAATATATTAATATGGCTTAACAATTGTTATCCTAAATGGGGTTGTCCAAAGCTTCAACTATTCTACATTTTGGTAAACGCAACACTTGACACACACATATACCTGGATATTTTTGAAACCAAGACGACAGAAGACCTTTCACATTCTTTCAGATCATCACTAAATAGTTAGAATTTCATTTAATAATTAGATTAAAACAATAATAAAATTCTTACTTATTTCCAATTAATCGGCTTTTAATATTCGTAAGCTGCCCTTCATTCGCCTTTGGGAACTTGTGAAACAAGTAGAGACTAGCTGAGAATTTAAGGAATGAATCCCCGAGAGTTTCAGCGCGCTCTAAATTAAATGTGTCATGAGATTTGATTGTGGTGAGTGCTGCTAAAATATCTCGCAACTCAGGCCCCCGACCCGTGGGAGTTCTTGATAATACAGCTATTTTGTCATTGAATCTGCAAGGAAACACAAATTAGTAAGTGATTCGTCAACTACAAAAATATTGCAATTATCACGCAAAATTTGTATTAAATACAGTTTTAGTAGTAAAGCGTTTAACGTCGTCGTAGCTTAAATTGTATTATAAATATGTATTGTTTACCACGCTTTAATTTTTTCTGATTTCAGCAGGTATATGGATACTATTTATAAAGCAATCTTGTTCTTTAAATAATTAAAATAAAAATAAGTTTATTAAACTACTAATGCTAATGCTTATTAAAATGCTAATTATTCTATATAATAATAATTACAATGACCCAAGACAATTTACACAGAGCCATTTATTTATTTACACACCGTTATTTCAATATTTCAAACAGACACTCCAATTTTATTTATATGTATAGATGTATAGATAAGGGGCTAATCATAAATCACATTACACCAATTTCAGTAAAATTTCATGTATTTATACTAAAATAGAAATGTGATGTCCCAAAGACCTCTCTGCCCAGGGCGGGACCCGAACTAGATTTCATAATTTTTTTTTATAAGTTTGTGCTCTTTCATCTATTTTAATGTCACACTTATCAACTTCCCCCCTCCTCTCCTTAACGTGTGACGAATGTGTGAACTGCTATATTTTCCTTTAGTGCTCAACGGTCTTTTATACAGGCAGTCCTCGTACTTAGAGCATATTTGGTTCTCGAAATACGTGACGTAAATCGAAACGACGTAAGTCGAGATATATTGTTTTCATATGTTTACATGTAAAACTCAAGGGATACGATCCAAACAAACCGAAAGAAATAAGCAAGCATGTGTGGAGTAATGTGAATTCTGCTGTGCCGGAAATCGAAACAATTGACGTATGCTTGAGGAATACTTTCATAACATTGTTTGACGTAACTTGAAACGACGTAAGTCGAGGACTAGTATGCATATCGACCAGAATATATATATCTCTAACAAATACGTACTTAGGTGGAGGTGGCAGAATAGCTGTAGCAGCCCGCCGTGGTGACGATTGTGTTCTGTTCGCTGTATCTGTGTTTGTAGTTTCTTGGAGCGGCGCAGATACGAATTCGTCGTAGCATTCGATATCCATTACAGTTACAGATGATAGATGGCGCTCAATATCTAATGGCTCTAATTTTTCCTATTAAAAATATTTAACAAATTATAATTTTGTTCACTGTTGTGAAGTGCAAACAAATTCATGAATTAACATGATACGAGTCGCCCCCGCCGCACAGTCTTAGGGCGCCAGAGCGAATACCTTTGCCCCGGTTCAACAACCCACGGGAACGGAGTTAAAACCTTTTTATAGACAGGTTATGCTTACTAAAATTTGGGTATTTATCCCAAATTTTATTTATTAGATGTAGTAAATATAGTACAGCCAAATTTCTATGAATGTGTTATCCAGTCCAGTTCAGTATATACCTAGATCCAATTGTGAAGAACTGGTAAGAAGCTCCATTGAAATACTTTTTTTTAAGTCAGTTTATTTACAATGTATATTTATATAGATGTCTATGTCTAACATTAAATGAACAACTATTGCCATGCAAGCTCGTCATTCAAATAATCGTGCGTTATACGCAGTGAGTAATAGGCTTTGCTCAGTAATAGGCTTTCTCAATTAGATCCATATACTGAACTGGACAGGAACAACAACTGGTAGGGAAAAAATTATAATATAAGAAATTTAACGTTCATAACCTAAATGAATAAAGATTTTAAATATGAATAACTTACATTCCATGGATACTGTTGGTCTATCTTCCTCATCTGTAGTTCATACAAATCTTTCTTCATTAATTTGTCACTTGGTTGTGTTTCTGGTTCACCGTTAGGGTTGTTTATTCTAAAAAAAAGTGAATAGATTTAAATTTCAGTGCATTATTGGATGTAAAAAATGTTTATTTTATGTTTATTTTTTAAAGTTTAATTATAGTTAACTTTTTTTTTCGTTTGTTGTTTATATTGATTTTTCGGTTGAACAAGAAATTATAGGTTATCAAACCTACTATGTCACTGCAATATACATATACAAGCGAGTTGTAATGGGCATACCAAGTCAAACGGCATGAAACTAAACTAGTTTTACCGATAAAAAAAGTGGAAATCTGAATATAAATATTAAACTTTTCAAGTGACTATACATTTCGTATGAAGGATTCAAAAAATATAATTAGTTTTCCAGTTTGTTTCTTTGGAAAACTTCTTTAGTTTTTATGATAAAACCTATTAACCATCGTATACTCCGTATATGTTAGTTAATAACTATAAATTGGTATACAAAACAAGTACCACCAACATTTATTAGAGATATAACGAAGATTTGACGTCAATTTAATTTAGTTATTAGATTGGGTTACAGCAAAATTTATATACTCTTGAATTACCTGTCAACTGTATTAATGGGCGTTGGTTCTTCTGTGTGTGAACGTAAAGAGTTTATAGCGATTTCTAAATCCAGTTCTATGGGTAACCAATTCTCACCTGTATAGACAACAATATAATTATACACTAACTTACTGAAGCATATAAATATTATTATATTTTATGGAGAGGAGAGTTGTATGTTACGAAACTGTCAGTTGGCTAATAAATTAATATACAACAAAGTATATAAAGATTTTAAAACCGGTATCTCTTACATTAAATTGCATACTGCATTCCGTCCCGCAGTCGTGTATACTTGTGCTGGTAAGCCGCATGAAATAACGCAAACAAAACTAATACAAGCAACTTGCATTAGAGTTGACATTTGCTTAGCTAAAAATGCTATAGTATCAATATTTTTATTGGACAGAATTCTGTATTTTGTAATAAATTACAGTGTAATATTAAGGATAACAATAAAAAATTGGATTTCCCATTTTTCCTATATTTTGATATGGGAAAAATGTCGGAAATCTAACGAAAACCACAACAATTCATTCAAATTGTCTGGTTTTTATGTTTTGGTTGTACAATGTATGCGACAGAGGTAGTATGTACCATACATTTGAAGCTATTAGAAGAAATTGATATTAAAAATTATTAATGTAACTCTATAAAAAGTATATTATATATAAGATGTACATATACCGGGGAAACAAACAGACGAAAATAACGACTTCAAATTAATTACAGATTCCATGAACGGAAAAATAAGTTGTACAATGACGCACCAAAATGTATCAGACTTATTTGAATAGAAGTATTATTTAATTTAATATAAATATAAACAAATTATATTATGAATTATCTCTTATGTAATTAAAATATTTTATATTTAATAACAGTAGAAATTCTCAATAACAACTTTTATGATTGTCCTATTTATACAACTATCTTTTATAGTAGAGTTGGTACATCAAGCATATACGACGACGCTTAGGAAACCGTCGGATATGGTTAGTATGGTATTGAATTAATATCTATTCTCAGTGCCCAAATAGAGTCGCAAATGCACTAGAATCTTATCATATATTTATGCTAAAAGTATGATTTCTATTTCTGTATTTTCAATAACTATTAATTATTTACAGTTTTTTAAAACTCACCTTTAGGTAAAATCTTTAGGCCATATTTAGTTTCTTCAGCAATTTCAGCGCGCAACTCATTTGCAATAAGTAATAATGACACCCTAAAATCAATATGAAATTATATATGGCGAAGCCTATGCAAGTGGAGTACATCAAGTTAATAGTTTTTTGTAGTCTATTTCGTTAACTCAAAAATAAATTACCAATTTATCATACCTATGCACAATACTGGGCAGCATCATGGCTTTATACCAAAAAACACCTGGAAACTCGTACTTGATACAGTATTCTGGTATGAATACTTCTAAGAAACCTTTAGGCTTATCGTCGCCTTGTGCTGCAGATATAAGTTTTTGTTGTTTTTCTGTGAATGATTTGATTGTGGGGGCTCTCGGCAGCAAACAATTCATTCTTGACGTTATATTACGGACCTGTTAATAAGTTTGTTCTATTATATCACTGTATTTACTTAAGCTGTATCTACTACAAGTTAATGTTCGGATTATTCTTTAGGTATTTTAGAAGTTATTATTTATAATAGAAGAGATATATATTAGAGACTATATTATGTTCAATACCTCTAGCATTGGCTGGTCCTTCGGTCCCAAAATTTCCAAATTGTATTTATTTCTGTAGTAATTTTCATATGTATCGTAGGTTTCAGTCTCAAATTGAGATTGCGGTGTCATGTATTCCAATACGTCGGACACTATATATCTGTTATAAAAATATGATAAATTAGCAAGTAGGTACAAAATGAGTAACAATAACTAATATATTTTAAAAATTAGTATAATAGGATAACAGAAAAAAGAAATTAAAAAGCAAAAAACGATAAAAAAAACAGTTACACTAACCTGTCTGGTAAAATAGACGATCGGTACCAAGGTGTCACTATAGAATATTTATAGTTGTCTCTTGTAACATTTAGAGATCTCCTCTCCTAGGCATACAAAAATGAGATTTTAATTAAATAACAAAATCAAACAGAATTTATATAATGGCCAGCAACCAACTTAGGAAAATACATAAACAGTTGGTACATACTTAAATATAGGGATATTGTAGATGTACGAAAAACGTATGTAACTGGATGGCAAATAAACTGACGGCACACTTGATGTTAGTTGTATTCGTCGCATTTAAATACGAATAGCCTGTGACGCGGTAACTCACGCGCGTCATATTAGCATTATAGTGTTCCCAAAAGGTGAAAATAAGAACTTTAGGACCTTCCACTACTCCCCCCAGTATGACCTGGACAAAGTGATTTTATAAAGATATAATTTTGATTTTTTATTTCAGATGATCTAGCACCGAGTTGGGAGTGTCACCGCCATTCGATTCTTTATTTCCAGACACTGCAGACTAATCGTCGCCATTGCTATATTTATCATAATATCACCATAAAAAAATTACACAATATTGTTCAAATGTCATACTATAATTCGTTTTAATAAATAAATTTCAACTAGTTTCATAAAAATCACAAAAATGTGCCTTTTTCACGCGAATTAACCCTATACCCCTCTTAAATAATCTTAACGACATTAAACACATGAGATTCCATCATTATCGTAATGCCTACTATATCCTGTTGAAGATATCACCGAAGCCAATAAAAATAATATAAATAATAGTAATACATATCGATACAATTGTGCTTATTGTACGGTTGAGACTGAATTAATGATTATTGATACACATTCTTAATTAATTTTCTTCTATATAAAAGTTTTTAACAACCTTGCTATAACATAAACACTATGGTTTTTGCAATAACCTACCGTAAAGGAAGGCGGGCCGATAGGGGGTACTTCGGTATATTGCTGCATTACTCCCCAGTCGATGTCGTAACCATTATCAGGTGTAAGTGGCACCACAAACATACAATTTTCTGTTCCATCATATACCAAGAACTGTTTTGCAATAGCCAGCACTTGATCGAAAATAAAAAAGTGGAATCTGAAATACATATATATCAATAACGCTATAAATATAAAATAGGTTCGTTGCATGGTAATCTAAATTTTGGTGGTATAAATATTTGTTTTTCTATAAATATAAATCGACCGATCGAATTGACGACCTCGGTGGTCTAGCGATCAAGCACACTGCTTTGCGACCGATGGTCGCGGGTTCGATTCCTTGCACGGCACAAACATTTGTATTCATGAGTATGATTGTTTGTATCGGTCTGGGTGTTTTCTATGTATAATATGTATGTATTTACAAAAAAAAAATATCTATGTATATGTATCAGTTTTCTAGTACCCATAACACAATCTCTAGATAGCTTAACTTGGGTCTAGATGGCTCTGTGTGAATTGTCCTGGGATTATTACTATTATTATTATTATTATTATATTAAATCACTTTTGTTATCTTTATATGATGTACAGTCAAAATAAATCAATAGGTTGAACAATCAACATAAAATAACTTTACATGTCCATTCCACGATAGAACAATATCAATACAAATGTGAATGTGTATAACTGTCGATAAATCGAAGGCAGTGTGCTGAACCGTTAAACTACTGAGTATTGTGAAAATCTAGAAATATAGAGGTAACATTTAATAATAACGTGTTTTCATTATAAGTAACAAGAAACTCACTGTTTAATAAGATCCAAAAGGGTCTTGTTGATTGGCACGACGGCATAATTGACTTGAATTGTAGTACTTACTTCCCCTACCGTCAAAAACAAGGGGAAGTCACATAACTTTGGCAAAGGTTTAGGCGTCAATAAACCGTAGCCCTCGGGACGTTGTAACAACTTGTATAATGCTCTCTCGCGAGAATCATTCGGTTCAGGGAAAGTGGCTATCACTTTTATAACATGAAGATAAAAATTATGCTGATTAATTTCCAAATTGCCGGGTCCTTTAAGGCTAGATGGGAACTGTAATTAGAATTAATATAATTAACATTATTAATTATTATATACTAGCTACCCACCCCGGCTTCGCACGAGTGTACATTTATTATACATATAAATCTTCCTCTTGAATCACTCTATCTATTAAAAAAATCCGTCGCGAAGTTTTAAAGATTTAAGGATGCATTATTTTATACTATGTAATGAAAAACGAATGATAGTTAAGTCAAACACATTTATAAACATAAAAAATAAATAAAATGGTTAAGAAACGGACTTTACCTGTTATTTGTAGGTATACTGTTATTCTGAGATGTAGGTCAATACTCTATATATATAAGTATTTAAATATATTAAACATGAACTATCAATAATAATTGCGTCGAATTCGTACGCTAGGGTTCCGGCCAAAATGTAATTATTACTCAATAAATATAACCTTTAATATTATTAATGTATAATTAACTAAACAAAACTTTAATACTATTAATGTTCCACTGTAATTGCAGTACAGAATGTAAATGCAGAAACGAATGAAATAAAACTAAACTTTATTGTATTGAAATAATAGTGATATTCATTGAACATCACAAGATAAGTAAGTCATCAAAGGTGCCGTAACGTTTATTATTGATAGCACAGATATTTTATACACTAAAAATCTTTGAATTAAATTTATATAACTAGAATACATCTGTGACATTTTAAAACTATATCGACTTTTTCTAATAAACATAAACAGTATCAAGGACATCACATTATTACCAATCATCTGAACTTATATATATATATATATATATATATTAAAAAATTACCATTTTTTTATGTTTACGCATTCTTTTCTTAGTTCCTGCTTTGGGTAAATCTCTAACACCTTCGTTTTCGTTGTCATCCCACTGCCAGTTTGGGAAACATTCCTTTATATCGTTACTATCAAATTCTACTAACCTAGAAATAAATATTATAACATAAGTATACAACTTCTAGGTTTTTAGTAGAGGAAGCTAAAGAGCATGAAATTTGACGTTCCACTGTCGATATCTACCCCAGTATGAGATACACGATATCTATGAATGTATGTAACGAATTTCCGCAACGCACTTTACTGGAGTGTAATGAGCTCTCTAGTGCGAGATCTTGGTCAACACGACGCTTTAGTTTTTATCTAGTAAAACATATTTTACCACACAAAGGATAACCAAGCTGTTATAAGCCTCCGTAACATGTACTTTTGTTGCCATATCTCATCTTACCGAAACACAGCTTGCAAAGGAAGCTGCTTGGCGAGTTATATAGGTGAGACACGGGTACGCAGGCAGGTAGAAAAATTCATATAAAAGAAAGATAAACTAAATAAACATAGGCATAACATACCCGTGAGAACGCGGCAATAAAGTGACTGGATCTAATTCACCTTCCTGGTGCAATCGTATACATGCATTCAACGCGGCCGACCGTTTCGCTGACTTTAGATTAAGCATTGGTGTGCCCTAAAACATTAGTGTTTAGGCGGAAAAAGAAAGCCATAATTAATATTCAATAATTGTCACACTCAAAAGTATATTTGACGAAAAACTATAAAATATATAAAACTTAATATACACAAAAACCTTGCTGAATTATATAACTAATCCTTTCTCTGAAATCACTCAGTCGATGGATGAAAATTTGTTTTTAAAAGTATTTTTTTAAAAAATCGTGAACGTAGTAACATACACGGCAGGCGTCATTATCCTATAATAGGTATAGACAAGCAACTTGTGCCTCTTTTCCTATTTTTTTTTTAATAATTCATAAGTAAATATTCATATTGAGATTTTATATTATAAGAACGTATACAAAAATACATTACCTCTATTTTCTCTTTGACTGGACATTCTATGGGCATGATTATGGTGATTTTTCGTAATATTTGATTATGATTATTCGTCACCTTTTCTTGGATCCACATGGGTGTTATAACCGTAAATTGATCGTGTGGTAAAATTGAGCAATATCGGTTGATAAGCGATATAGCTGACACAGACGAAAGGCGATCTAAACAGATTTATAGTATATATTATTATTATAAATTAAATAAAAATAATGTTTCTACTACAACCAAGAAATAAAACTATAATCTAAGTTTAGTCAATAATCAAGTAATTATAATACAATAATTTATGTATATATAACTAAATACTTTTATTACTTATTATTATCATTCACAGGCCATTCGACAATATGTTTTGGGTATGTTGAAGAGTACAAGAAAACTAGTAAAAGTGTCTAGTGGTTTTATTGAAGTTTTCAAAAACACAGGTTAAGAAACACTTACTGCCATGTTCCGTGAAATAAGGCGGAATATCGTCTTCATATAGATCTTGTAGTTCCTGTTCAGTTGGTGAGGCGCGGTCCTCTGTTTTCCCTACTAATACCTGTAATAAATGTTTCACCTTCAATTGAAAAAATAGCATATCGAGGTATACAAATCGGTAGATGTGACGTGCGCGAAATATTCATTATTAATTCATCGCCTATTTTTGAAATAGAATTACTTTTTATTAAATAATAATATTTTATTAAAATAACTGGTTACTCCCAGAACTCTAAATTTTGGTTCCTTTGGCACGTTCTTGAGTGTTTCTGTTATTTTAGATCAGCACTTAGTCCCGTTTTTTAGGTCATTTGGATGAAAGTAACTAGATAAGAAATCTATTCAAAAACAATACATTACAATCGTCAATGTTTTCGAATAATAAAATAAATTTTTCATAGAATAATAATTGATTTTTTCAAGAATCGATTATTTTTCCACAATACTAACCCGTGGCCGTTATACAAGCCTACAAACATCACTTACAAAAATATTTATATTGAATTATAAGCAAATAATAGATTATACCCAGAAGAGTGTTATCAGTATTTCTCACCAATGTATTAAAACAATTACTGTTCTACTGAAGCAATCACTGACTTCTTTACCAATTCAATCGCATAAAAATATAAATAAAATATTATACTAACGCCTTGAATGTGTTGCTCTATTTTTTGGAAATTCCTGTATTGCGCCTGAAATTTCTCCTTATTAGCATCATTGACTAATATGATATAGTTAGATTCAGAGCAACGTGCACGACCTGAAATGTCACTCAAATTTAGTTATATTATGAGTGGTCTATATGCAAAAGTTATGTGTATAAATTTCCATTATACATGTTTTTATATAATACATTAATCCAGCCATAAAACTTTCTCATAGTCAATTTTTGCTTACCTTTACTTTGTATATAGGATCTGTATTCAAGTGGCTGATCGTATCGTACTATTAACGAACACTGTGGCACATCCACGCCTTCTTCTATTACGCTCGTCGAGATTATACAGTTGAGTTCACTGTAATTACAATTTTTATTACATTTAAGGTCATTGAACTCTCATCGTGCAACATCTGTCACAAATGCTTAAATGTTATATAATATGTCATTTGCCTTTACTACAGTAATCACAATATTTCGTGACATTTTTTAATAAAAACAACAATGCCAAAATTAAAATGTTGTGTACGGCACATAATCTAATAATAGGTATCTATTTTCACCACATGAAGACCGTTTGTGACAAAAACATAAAAAAATTGTGTCACATTGTTATTTTAAATCTTGTTTCTTTTTAATATACATGTATCTGAGTTAAATAATTTTACTAAATCAATTTACATAATTTAAACTTTTAGTGAAATTTAAAATTAACAAATAAAGATCAAATAAATAGAGCAAGAGCCCACGACTGCCAGACATACGTCATTTTAGTAAACGTGAAAGTTCTTGTATGTGTGTCCCCAACACAGGAAAGAACGATCCCCAAACATGAAACCTGGATCGTGGTTCCTTTGGCAGGTACCAGGTAACAAAGGTGTAAAAAAATTCATATCAAATTCGTTATTTTAAGAAACTCCATATTTTCATATATTGTTCGTAGCATTATTATAACTTGCGCTGCTCATTGCCAGACACTTAGTGTGGTTCCAACCCCCCGCCGGACCCCCCTAAACTATACTATTTTAGAAATAAACTTACGTCATTTTAATAAAGCTGAACTTTATATATATTATTGAGAGAACTATTAAACTGAGTTTCCTAAATTGCCAGACAGTTTTCTTGGTTCCTTATCCTACCAGACTCATTGAAACCGTATATTGGGTAACAATGGTGTATACAATTTCATATCAAATTCGTTATTTTAAGAAACTCCATATTTTCATATGTTGTTCGTAGCATTATTATAATTTGCGCTGCTCATTGCCAGACACGTAGTGTGGTTCCAAGCCCCCGCCGGACCCCCCTAAACTATACTATTTTAGAAATAAACTTACGTCATTTTAATAAAGCTGAAATTTATATATATTATTGAGAGTTCTCTCAAACTGAGTTTCCTAAATTGCCAGACAGTTTTCTTGGTTCCTTATCATACCAGACTCATTGAAACCGTATATTGGGTAACAACGGTGTATACAATTTCATATCAAATTCGTTATTTTAAGAAAACTGTCTGGCAATTTAGGAAACTCAGTTTAATAGTTCTCTTAATAATATACATAAAGTTCAGCTTTATTAAAATGACGTAAGTCTATTTATAAAATAGTATAATTTAGGGGGATCCGGCGGGGGGTTGGAACCACACTAAGGGTCTGGCAATGAGCAGAGCAAGTTATAATACTGTTACGAGCAATATGTGAAAAAATGGAGCATCTTAAAATAACGAATTTGATATGAACATTTATACACCGTTGTTACCCAATATACGGTTTCAATGAGTCTGGTAGGATAAGGAACCAAGAAAACTGTCTGGCAATTTAGGAAACTCAGTTTGAGAGAACTCTCAATAATATATATAAATTTCAGCTTTATTAAAATGACGTAAGTTTATTTCTAAAATAGTATAGTTTAGGGGGGTCCGGCGGGGGGTTGGAACCATACTAAGGGTCTGGCAACGAGCAGAGCAAGTTATAATACTGTTACGAGCAATATGTGAAAAAATGGAGCATCTTAAAATAACGAATTTGATATGAAATTGTATACACCGTTGTTACCCAATATACGGTTTCAATGAGTCTGGTAGGATAAGGAACCAAGAAAACTGTCTGGCAATTTAGGAATCTCAGTTTGAGAGAACTCTCAATAATATATATAAAGTTTAGCTTTATTAAAATGACATAAGTTTATTTCTAAAATAGTATAGTTTAGGGGGGTCCGGCGGGGGTTGGAACCATACTAAGGGTCTGGCAATGAGCAGAGCAAGTTATAATACTGTTACGAGCAATATGTGAAAAAATGGAGCATCTTAAAATAACGAATTTGATATGAAATTGTATACACCGTTGTTACCCAATATACGGTTTCAATGAGTCTGGTAGGATAAAGAACCAAGAAAACTGTCTGGCAATTTAGGAATCTCAGTTTGAGAGAACTCTCAGTAATATATATAAATTTCAGCTTTATTAAAATGACGTAAGTTTATTTCTAAAATGGTATAGTTTAGGGGGGTCCGGCGGGGGGTTGGAACCACACTACGTGTCTGGCAATGAGCAGCGCAAGTTATAATAGTGCTACGAACAATATATGAAAATATGGAGTTTCTTAAAATAACGAATTTGATATGATTTTTTTTACACCTTTGTTACCTGGTACCTGCCAAAGGAACCACGATCCAGGTTTCATATTTGGGGATCGTTCTTTCCTGTGTTGGGGACACACATACAAGAACTTTCACGTTTATTAAAATGACGTATGTCTGGCAGTCGTGGGCTCTTGGGCTAAAAGACTTGTATGAAATAATAAAGTTACAATCTATACTCACTTTTTACTGAATTTCAATAGAGCCCTTTGGCTAGTTTTCCTTAAATAATATTGTTCTCTGGTATCTTTGAAGGGGTTAATATTAAAACCAACAAGAAAATCACCTTTCAAATAACCAAATTCCTCAGGATTTAGCTCCTTCGCATCTTTCAGTAAATTAAAAAGAATTTTCGCTGTAAATCTTTGTTGCGTAAATATTATACATGATAAAGGTTTTCTACTTTTATTAATTTTTAGTAGAACTGAAACAAATATTATGGACACCATTAACAAAATTTTGTCTTAAAGAACTCCTCCTCTTCTTTATTGCTGAAATTAATACTTTCCAAATTGTGCCGGCACTGTAAGTAACAGTAAACAAAATTCAAAATAACAAAAATGAAAAGAGATAGAATAACTATTCAAAAGTGCTTAACTTTATTTGAATAAAAATAATTTCTCTAAGTCAACCATTATTTGACTAATACTATTATTTTACAATTTTTCAATGAAATTACCTCCGCTCTTGTTAAACATATCAGGGTTGTATTCTTTCAGTATATTCAATAGCTGTACTATTTTTTCAGATGAATGATTTATTATTTTACCATACCCACGCTCATTTTCCATAGATTTTAATAAAATCGCTCTTGCCCTGGAAGTAACAAAACAGGTATTAATATTATGATGCCTCTGTCAATTATAGTATCATCATTTTTAAATGACAACGCTCAAATTTGTATATATTTGACCAGACGGGTCAAATATTCAAAGATACACAAATTAGTGCGAGCGCTTTTTTGGCCATGTGGGGAAAATATCGATTATATATTAATTATTATGTGTATTTTGTGCAACAAAAATGTATTACTAATATACATATGTCTATGTATAATAAGATATCCATTATAAAATACTTTTAATACTTACTTTTAAATATAAGGAATGGAACGATATTTTATCTATACATATAAATAAAATTGTTTGTAATATTGAAATAACCGTTTTTTACTACATACATATGAATATAAATACGGTACATACACTAAAATATCATTTTGTACTCTGCTAATCTCTGAAATGGCTGGACCGATTTTGACAGGACTTTATTGGCAGGTAGCTGATATAATAAGGAGTAACTTAGGCTACTCTTATTTTAGAAAATCTCTTATGTTTTAGAAAAATAAAGTCAATTCAAATCCCACGCGGACGAAGTCGCGGGTACAGCTAGTCATTCATAAAAATAATCATCAGTGATACTCATTTTATCACTGATGATTATTTTATGGTATCATCAGATGTATTAGTGACATAAATCACAACGATTGCAATCTTTTTGCAATCGTTATAAACAGGGCTCATAGTAAACTATTCTGATTTGGATTAATAAAGGAAAACCAATAGATTTTTTTAATGTAATTAGAATGCTAAACAAACTGGCGGCCCACCTGACGATAAGTGGTAACCATTGTCCATATCCTATTAATAATATAAACGCGAAAGTTAGTATCGATGGATGTTTCTTACTCTTTCACGCCATAACTACTGAACGGATTTTGAAAATACTTAACAATAATATAGCTTATACATCAGAACAACACATAGGCTGTAATTAAAAATATATTATGAAATGATAAATATCAAGTGAGATGCATACGATCGCGCGGGTCAGCTAATACATTATATGAACAGCACCACTAATACATAATGTTACGATCCAGTTACCTCTCATGCGTTGCCATTTCAGAGAGCTACGATATGCCTCTTTACAAAAATCCCCTCGGTAAAACTCGTTAGAATCATCATCATCATCATCATCATCTGCTTCTTCCTTATCCCATTTATTTGGGGTCGGCGTAATATGTTTTTTGCTTCCATTCATCCCTGTTCGCAGTCATCGCGTTATTTACTTCCTTTCTTACCATATCATCTTTCACACAGTCCATCCATCTCTTTTTCGGCCTTCCCTTATAACCATCCTCATTCATATGTAACACCTTTCTTAAAATATTATCCTCGTTCCTACGTGTCCTTACCATGATAGACGATTACTCTTCAACCTCTCTGACACCGGTGCCACTTTCATACTTCCTCTAATGTATTCATTCTTTATCTTATCTATTCTTGTCACACCACACATCCACCTCAACATTCTCATTTCAGTGGCATGCAGTCGTCTTTCATCCGTCGCCTTTACGTACGCCTTTTTCACACGTCGTTGCCGTAACCTGCCGCCACTTCATCCATCCTGCGTTAATTCTATGCTTTATGGTCCTGTCTAATTCACCATTGCTTTGGAGGAGAGAACCTAGATACCGGAAATCGGAGCAGATCGGTAATGGAGCTCTATTTAGTGATATGGCTGCAGAGCGGGAAAGAAAGCCAAAATCACAAAACATGTATTCTGTTTTGGAAACATTAATTTTTAAGCCCCCGCTTTCCACCTTTTGCTGCCACATCACTCGTTAGAATCGTTATAATATTATTGCCAGCGAGTGATCTGGGATTTTTGTTGGCGCAATAGAAAGGTATCTAATGTTACCTTTTATACTATTTCATAAATTAGAAGTTTAAACATAACAAATACTGACTGGATCGATTGAGATATTGTGAATGTGTACATGAGTTCCTCTTCTTTGGTCAGGGACTTGCGTTTCAGTCGCTCTAATACAATTATATGTGCTAGAATCCCTATAGCACCTCCATAAACTCCCATTTCGTTTATATATAATATCATTGATACAATCATGTTCTTTACAGCTTTCACTATCTGAAAGGTTAATATAATAATATCATAAAAAGTAATGTAAAAAAACATAATAAAAATACTCGCAAAGTGACATGCATCTGACATTTTGTCAGACATATATGTCTGTATTTGTCGTAGAATCTTGGTCACTAAATCATAATGCGATCCACACAGAAATAATGTAGTGACCAATATTCCGTCCTCCAATATAATTTATGTATATATAGGCTGTTATCAAATAATCAGCTTAACTTCTAGTGGGTATTATATATTATGATTATGGTAATGATGGATTTAATGTACCTAATGACATTAATTATCTCATACCCTAACTGCTCCTTAAATGCAAATATCCTATTTTTTGCTAATTTGCCTTTAAAAGCAGCTGTTCGCCCTTCGGGCACAGAATTTCGTAGGAACTAAAGGGGAACAACTGCCTCAGTCCCTGAATAAGGAGATTTACAAGCACATTGTGGCATTAAAAGAATGAGTTTGTTTTATTGTTTTATATTTAAATACTATTAAAGCATGAATTTAATTTATGCTCTTAACTTATATAAATAAAACTGTAGCAAGTAAAGCAGATTACTTAGTAGCATCCTACACATAACGACTATGTCTAGGTATAGTTTGAACTATGAAAATACCTTTTTGGGATCATTTGTGATGTCTTGTTGGCCACGTTTTAACTGTAGGATGTTGTCACCATTAAATGACGGTAATTTAATGTCTATTACAATATTCTGCAACTCCGTCAATATTTGTATTGCTTCTAGTGCAGCCTTTGTTAGGACTGGAGTTTTATAAATTTGTAGTAGTTCATTTGGATTCGTCGAGTACCTAAACGAAATTGTCTTTTTTATTAATATAATAACAAAGATGTTTATTATGGCATTAAAGGCCCATTTGTTGCTAACAATTTTTACTCGTTTGGTAGACAAATTACTGTTACAGTACAGTTTTCTGTGCATAGAGTCGAGTTTATCATTATTATTTTTAAGTCTGGCTAGTTAATTATTTTTATAAAAAATAAACTGGGCAGATAATTATGACAATCACTTAAGGCTTGGGGATACACGATATGCTGGCCACCAACCGGCCCCTATTCTGCAGGGGATTAATGATGGTAATCCCACAGCATTTCCACATTCTTTAATTTGTAAACGTAGATTCGTTTCCCACGACCTCGCAACACGTGTTCCACTTCTAAAATGCGTTCAGCGAAATTTAGTACATTTGTACGTTTCTTTACATATTACGCAATATGCACTAGTTAATATGTTGTTTCTAATTTGGGGCCAAAAAAAATTACGTGATTACATACAATTGGCTATGTAGAGCACACTAAAAGAAACGTCACGTGATTGACAACTACTGAAATTTAAAGTATCGCACAAAAACAATTTCCGTGATATCTTTTATGTGGTACTTTTAGTGTAGATTAAACATTAGGTTATTTTAATATTTCCTTCTATATTAGTTTTTATATGTAGCGGCAATGACTTGATATATCAAATGGCCGTTCTATAGCCAGTTACTATGACTTACTTTAAAACTTCTCCTAATTCATTAACTGTTGCAATAGTCGCATGAAATGTTGTTTCTAAATCTCGTAAAGATTCTGCAACCTTATTAATAGTTACATTCGCATTCAGAAGTGTGGAGGTTAAACCTGAAAGTAACCAATAATTGTAATCATTACCATTTCGTTGTAACAACATCAGATTAATAAGCATTTTTCAATATAAAAAAAAAGTTTGTTCATAACATTTATAACTCACCAAGGACCCTTGGTTGTAGTTTTAATGGGCATGTCTCAAAATGCTTCATGACCATCCTCATTGGATGATCGTCAATAGCATGGTGACACTCATCAAATATTATTAAGCTTATATTCTCGATTTTTATATATCCATGCGTGAGCATGTCAACCATAATTTGAGAGGTCATCACAATAACCTGAAATATATTTACTGTGCATTTAATACAGAACAAGTACTGTGCAGTACATATTATTAAAGTATAATAAAAGAGCACAGTTAAAGTGTATTGTGTATGACTGTTTCTGCAGATAAGCAATTAATAGTGTGGTATATTTAATAATTTATCAGCTTCTATCGGGCTTGTTAGGAAGTCACACTAATTCGTTTACAAAGATACAAATATGCCCTATAGTGCGATTTTCGAGTGCAAACATAGTAGTATAGCTAAAAATGTGTCAAAAGGTGAGGATATATATCTTCATTCTGCGGACGTAATATGTTAGGTATATTTTCAATTAAAAAACTTTTAAAACACCTAAAGAACATCGTAACTAAACAAACGAATAATTAATTTGTTTCATGACAGGAAGAATTATATTTATTTAGTTGGCTACATAGCTAATTAATTAGATTTGTGTTTATATGTGTCAAAAAGATGACACGAGGAGTATGTGTGCATTATTGGCGATAGTAGTTCTTTCTATCTACTTTTTTGTTCTGTGTTTTTTACTACTTAGAATGTAATTGTAGTTTGTCTATGTGTAATAGGTGTAATACATATACTTCAGTAGTAAAAATGCAAAGTATGTACGTATTTTTCTTAGAACTTTAATAAAAGTCATCCGGGTATGAAATATGGGTAATATTTCATACCCATATATCAGTGTAAGTTTAATTAATTAAAAAAAATCGTTGCAATACCTGATATATTGTTAATTCTTCGTCCCATTTATTCTTATCCCAGTAGTCGACTTTGTTTTCACTGCTATACGCACCTACACCCTTAACTGGGCACAAATATTCAATTACTTTTTGCTGAAACCAAAAACATAACAAATAGGATTTCTTTAAAACAATTAAAAGTACTTAACAAATATGTTAAGTACTTTTAACATATTTGCCGATTTTTGTAATATCATATTGTATGGATAAATATGACATAAAAGAGCGTAGTGGCTTATTTCATTAATACTGGGTATTACACACCCAATGTTTTGTCAGTCCAAATTGTATACAATAATACTATTTTTTTCACGAATATAGTATTAGCACAGATAATATAATATTACATACAGATACCCCATCCCATACAAGAAAATGGTTCCTTCCTAACTCGGGCTATTTTATTTCGCCGCCGTAGGCGCTAGATGTCGCTATATCTGAAGCAGTTCGGATTACTAGTTGGTGATTAGTAATAAAGCATGAAAATAGATGGCAGAGAATTCGGTCTACATGACATCTGTTTTGCAAAGATACGTACATAATAGATATATAACTGTATCGAACTCCTGATTGGGTACAATCGAAAATTCAATGTAGGTATAATATTGTTCGCTGACAGTCTACAGACACGGCTAATGTACCTATGTATCTATGTACTATGTTACAGTTACTTTTTTACATTAGGCATGTGTGGCTTTTTTTCTCCCGACGAAGATATGTCGTAACGCGTCTGCACTAAAATCGGGCTATCGGTTAAGGAGCAATAGCTCCTTAACGAATAGCCCGATTTTAATACGGTTTTTTTTATTTAAATTGTTATGTGATAGTGATAGATTTTAGCTATAATCAATTGATGTGCATATGGGTACCTCATATAATTTTCAGTGTATAATTATTTCTCAATATGTAGTTAATTATGGTAAACTGGCAATTTGTAAAACTGAAAATAATATCTGCAAACCATCAATCTGTTATATGTAGGTTCTTTCAGGGATACTACATCGGTGCTAATGACATGTAGGTTATTTTGATGTTATACCTATTTGTAGAACCTTCGATATCTACAAACTACGCCTTTACTGCTAGTTTTTTGGTATTCATGTAAGTTGTTATTCAGTTGAAATTAAGCTGCGAAATTACAGGATATTTGGACATAACATCTATGTTCTCCGGAATGATAACGTATGCGGGATATAGCGGGCACGACATGATGACGTAATGCTGTTTAATAATATATGTGTATGTATGTACGTCGGATAGCGTCGTGGTTGGATGGATCGTCAGCTTATCTACCATTTCAGTTAATAATAGTAGGTAGTAACTTTTGACAATATGGATGAAGGAGGGTAACGGTGATGATGATGAGATCAATAATGACTGTTGACGATAGTGACGGTGGTATTTATTTATGACCACCATAAAATTCATCATTGGCAGTATTCTCAACATTATCATCATTGTTCATCATGATGATTGAGATCAAATTAATTAATTGATTAAAAAAGTAGCAAGTATTAGGTAGGTACTAAGTCCTTATATGACTTAAATACAAGGTTCTGGGATGCTCTGATATACTACAGTCTCTAGATTTTGTTTCTTATTAGTATTCCACGACCAAAGTCTATAGACAGGGAAATATAGATTTACACAAAGTTTTTTGATGTAAATGGGAATTATTATACACATTGCACATTGCATTGCATAGTAAATAATTCCTGACATTTTAAATCGAATGAGGTGAAACTAACATTGCATGAACACAACACTTGAAGATCATAACATTTTCATTTCGGGTAATAAAACACTTTTTAATAATTTATTAATCACAGAATAAACAATTGTTAATAATTTACAATAATATTTCGTTCACTGCTTGTCTGTTATACCACTAAAACTTCAAACACTTCTGTTATTTTTATATTATATTCCAAATAAATCAATATCAAGACATAATATTTCATCAAAATCATTTCATAATTAATTCCTGGTACACAAAATATTCCTGGATTTGTTGATGAAGCAATATAATAATAATCATGAGCTTAAATCATAAACTTATTTGTAGTCGGTTACACATAATATAATTACTTGGAATTTCTTCTCATCACTAGTCCGTTGCTTTCTTACTTATTTAATTATATTATTAATTGCATTGTGATTAATAATTTACAGATTTTTCTTCTGCTTTTTTCTCTTATTTTTACTTGCATTATTATTTTATACAGTAAAATGTTATTTATCTTCATCTGAATGACTAGGAGATTTAGAATATCATCTCTTATTTGTTTAAACTTTGTTCAGTATTAAGTTGTTGATGTGGGGCTGTTCAAGTATTACGTAAGCAGATTTATCACAATTATTTACCCCCCATCCCCCGTTGTCAGCAAAAGTAAGCAAAGCTCTTACCCCCTCCACCCATGCTTACGTAAACATCTCTCAATTAATGTATTGTTTTTTTTAGCAAAGATGTGAGGGTTGCCATTCGTGTAAAAAAGTAAATACGAATATGACGTAATCATCACAGACTCCCCCACCCCCATGTCATCCAAAATAAGCAAATAAAAGACCCCCCCGCCCCCCTATAGTGCTTACGTAATACTTGAACGGCCCCTGTCAGGAAAATCTGAAAACAATATCATATACCATGTTACATTTTCATGAACTTACATGAATGAATTTACATGAAAGTAACTAAACTGTAACCTTATTAGCACAATAAACATATTATTCATACATCATATTCATTCAGTTCTAATAAAATATAAAAATAATACTACTGTTTAGTACTTTATTTTGATTAATAATTTTCAGTATTTTCTCAATCAATCAATCAAAAATTATAAAATCAGTGTTAGTTTTTTGAAGTTACATTCATAACAATAATAAAAACATAATAATACCACATTAAAGCGGTCACCAAGTACCTATGTTTATTATATTTTAATATGAAAGATACACACGCATACATATGCAAGTTTTTAACAACTTATTATATATTTATACCTGGTATGAGATAATCCTCAAAGACACGATAGTTTACTAAATATTTGTAGTAGTCCTTAGACACATTTAAATTATTGAGTTTGACAAAAAAATAAGAAGTTCAAGGAACTCTGAACAGGAACAATTCAAAAGTTGAAGTACCTACTTAACTTAAATGATGAAAAAAGAGAAAAAATCCAATGCTAGTGAAAATATGTTTTAAGCATTTGACTTAAAGTCGTTTATCCTATTCTTTTATTCCTATATTTTATATTTTTAACATTTCATGTATGTTGCCAGTACTCGTTGTCATTTCGATATAATAAAAAAATATGGACCAACCTACGATTTAAAATCGATATTTTTATTTGTGATGAAATCTAATAATATAAATTATGAATAACCTACCCTCGAATGGAGATATTAAAAAACTAATTATCATGAATAGTAGGTACTAGGATCAGTAATATATCATAGTATTATGAATGATTATCGTTTCAAAACCTTGTACAATTTAGTAAGGTTGAAAATATCCTTCTACAAAAGCAAAATTCGAGTATTTGTAAAGTTTCCTATGAGTATTTTAAAAAATTCGAGGATCCTCATATTTAGCTATCAATGTCAGTAATTTAGATACCATATAACACTTGTTTATTGAGGTTTCATAAAGGTATAGCTGACCTTATATACTCTATACCACATTCAATTCTCATTCATTAAATTACAATAAGTAGGTATTTATTTTTTTAATAGAAGAACTATGTCACTAATGTTATTAATTGCTATAATTACCAGGGTGACCGCGTGGAGGTTGATATAATAGAGTACACTTATATCAGATCAATCTAATTAATATTTCCCTCTTCAAGTTTCGAAGTTATGAGCGAACAGATAAATATATAGTACTTGCATACCTGTCAAAATCTCTCTATTTTACCGTCGTCGAGTAAAAATTATGCATTGCAATTCGTTCCAAATAAGAATATAATACAAAATGATGAAATTTTACTGTTTGCAAAGACTAATTAAAAGCACCATCGAATAATGCGTTGTAATATCCTGTTATCGATTATTCGAAAAAATCGATAAATCTATGCATTTATTTTTAATATGGCAACACTTTCTAAATAAGTATTACTGAAATAATATGGTTTTCTTGTTTAGCTGTTTTATATTTACTTAAACTTTTTTTATGTTTAATTTATCATAATAATATAGTAAGTACTTATTATTTGAAAATATAAAATAAACTTTAAAATACGGTGATACAAATGAAAACAGCGCCATCTATGAAAGTATTTTGGAAACAATAAGCCCCAATTAGCAATGATTAAATTGTAAACAAATACAGGGCAACAACAAAATGAGTAAATATATGAAAATTACTTTTCAAAACGCATTATTTCATTTTAACATCTATATATGACTTTTTAAAAATAGAATAAACCTTTTTAAAAACATAGTTTTGGGTTTTAAACGATTACAAAACAATGTTGAATTCCATTCGATACCAATGACGCCATCTAAATCCGTTTTTCGAACTAAAAATGGCTACTATGCCATTGATCCCCACTGGTATTAGTGTACTGTTTATACACTAATACTATTTTTTTCACGAATGAAACACCTATAACTAACTAGAAATTAAACTGAAACACGTAGGTAGCATTCCATTACCCTTTACAGAATAACTAGTCTAGTATTATTCAAGTAGACAAGTCGAAATATATATAACTCAAAGGTGACTGACATAGTGATCTATCAACGCACAGACCAAACCACTGGACAGATTGGGATGAAATTTGAAATGCAGGTAGATGTTATGACGTAGGCATCCGCTAAGAAAGGATTTTGATTAATTCTGTACCCAAGAGGATAAAATAGGGGATGAAAGTTTGTATAAAACTTTGTCAATTTTAAACCGATCGGGCTGAAACTTTGCATGCATAAAGCCACTATGACGTAGGCATCCCCTAAGAAAGGATTTTGATAAATTCCACCTCCAAGGGGATAAATTAAAGCGAGCGAAGCCGCGGGCAAAAGCTAGTAATAGTATAGTTTGGGATTTGGGATGTGGTAAAGATAATGCAAGAACAACGTGAAAGAATAAGTTAGTATTGCCCAAAAGTAACCTAACGTGATTTCAAAGAAATGTTTTTTACATGGCACATAAAATATTTAATGGACTACCTACAGATTTAATAGAACTGACAGGACAACATTATCAAAACAAATTGATTAAATGGCGGTTAGTGCACTGTTTCTACTCTATAGATTATTTAAATTATAAATACTATGAATAAAAATGTAATGTAATGTATTAATAAGATAAGATAGTAATAATAATAATAATTGTAAAAACATTATATAATAATCGTCAAATATTAAATTTGAATATAATAGTTATAACGTACATACGTTATAACAATTAGAACTTATAAACTTTAACTGTAAACTTTTTAGGCCTAGTAGGAAATAAAAATTTGCATGCCTACTGTAAAAAGGGATATTACGGCGCTGCATGCTGATATCATCACTGTGGCTAAATTGTTTACTTATCTGTAATGCAAATAAAGGACTTACTTACTAGCTGTCCGCGACTTCGTCCGCGAGGAAAACAACTTTAATTTTATAAAATAAAGGATTTTTCTAAAATAAAATTAGCCTAAGTTACTCCTCATTACTACCTGCCAATAAAAGTTCCATTAAAATCGGTCACGCCATTTCAGAGATTACCCGGAACACAGGCAGACAGACAAAAATTACATTAGCAAGACATTATATTCATATGCATATAGTAGAAAACGATTATTTCAATACATATTACAAACACTTCAATTTAATTTATATATATAGATAATATAATTTATAAAATATGAGACATAATAATAATAACATTACTGATAGCTTTGCAAATGGAGGAAAAGTTTTGTAACTTGTTGTAAGGAACGTAGTTAATGAGTGGTTCAAATTTAGATATCATATTTGCATATTACATTTACTGTTCTTGTTTACGTCATTATCATTAGAATCAAGCATATTAATACATTGTACAAAAGTACAAACTGTATTACTACTGTAGTACTGTATAAACTATAGTACTCTAGTTTATTTTCAGATGGATAAAATATGTAATGATGTCTAAGAAAACCGTATACAACGGTGGGGCACCAGTGGATAATATGTACATAGATGGGCTAACTGATTTGATTAGATGATAACATGTAATCAAATCAGTTAGCCCATCAGGAAAGATTCACTTACAATTAAACACAATAATTTACAGAGAGAACCATGCTGTGGTCTGTAGTAGTATAGATGTGTTTTTTTAAAGGATGAAAATGGAATGGTACATTCGATTGTGTTAACTGTTTATGCTGCCAGAGCACCAGTGGAGGATAAGATAAATATGAGGTCAGGCCAATAAACCCATGGTGACAATTTTCTTAGGAATTTATTGCAATGGTATCCAGGGGGGAACTGCGTGGAGTTCAAATGGACATGGTACATTGCTAGCAATGGTGACATTAATCCACATTACTAACAATCCACTTTCCCCCCGTGTAGGTGTGTTGTAAATTGTTTCCTACCTTTGCATGGTTAACCCTGAGGATGTAATACATTGTATTTTCACATAAAATTACATCACACATCTTAAAAAAATTAATGTGAAAATACACTGTATCACATTCTCAGGGTTAACAATTAGAATACAATAAATTCGTTCTGATATAAATTGCGATATTTGCGCCAGTTATCTCTATTATACTTCTTTTATTGTCATGTTAATATAAAACTTTATTTTACTGAATATAGATATACAACTTTAGTTTTTAAATCATGTGTTAATTTGATAATGATATAGATACAGAGTGGGTGGAACAATAACAGTATTTCCTGCAACTATTCTGTTGTTTTGTACAAGAATATGCCTTGAGCGACATTATTGTATTAGGACATTTCTATAATCTCACTACAAAGTCAACCATACCAATAATCATGTTAATGATTACAGCATTTGTTTCTTTGCATTGCCACTGGGCTTTTGTGAGTTAAGCAACAGGCAAGTTTTTAATGCATATTCTTGGCTTAATTTACTATTTACATTTAGAATAAAAAGAAATGTATTTACTAAGTTTATCCTAATAATATTCATAAATATATATGTATCTAACCACATATACATATCCCAGTGTATCCATAATGTACATCTTATTTATTTTTTGTATTTCCAACCATATACATAAAAATAATAATTCAATTTTACCTGTTGTTCAACTAAGGGAATATTGTTCACTAGAAAAAAAATTCTCTTCCCGCCTTGTCCCCAGGGTTTTTGAAGTTCATGTCTGAACCTTTTGATTAATTGAGCAGCAATAAAAGTTTTTCCAGAACCTTAAAACCAAGCCAAAGTATTAAAATGAATGGAATCTGTTTATAATGATTTTGTAGGGAAATAACAAATGGATGTCATACAAAGCATTTTGTAAAATAAACAAACAGTATTCAAATGATCACTCTCACCTGTAGGTAAATGTATAATAGTATTTTTTCTTATGGCGATTTCTTCCAACTGATACTGATAAGGTCTACATATTAATCGCTGCTCTTCCACATTTGACACCATTTCATCCATGCTGATAGAGTGGCTGTGCGGATAAAAAAAAATATATTATACTGTATAATAAAAATATGAGAAAACAACTTAAATATACAAAATACATTAAAATAGAAAGGAGCTGCATATACGAATATAAATTATTACAATTAAATATGATGAAAAAGAATATGCATAAATTGATTTGTAGGCAGAAACTTTTTGTCAAATTCATTGTTATGAAATATATGCCAATCATGATGCAATAATCAAAATTGATTGTTCTACAAGTGGGATTGTTTTGCAACCATGAGTCTTGTGAATGGACGCACAAGAGTCATTGTTTATCTGGTTAAGAGAGGCAAATGATAATAATGGTTTACCACCAACTAAGGTGTTTATAAGAGTGCAGTATATGTAAATCAAATTATCCAAACCAATGTTTTATTTTTGTGTATCTATAGACATTTAAATAAATTGCAACAACAATAACAATACAGCATGTCCCAGAAGTCAACATCAAGCTGGAATCGGGTAACAGGTAAGTCATAATAATAAACCAAAAAATAAAAAATCTGAATTACGTTTTAGAAGACTTACAGGCATTTTAAAATTAAAGTTTAAGTACCAGATTCAAGAATAATATTAACAAAATTAAGGTTTCTGGACATATAAATATTAAATTGAATTGATACTTTTAATATGTGTAGTCTCAAATAATACATTGTATTATTTCAAATTATATAGTCAATTAACGAAATAATAAAATAAAAAGCCTACCTTTGAAAATAACATTAAAATACAACTTTTAAATTTAATACACTAAATATATTTCAGATACTGTTAATCACAGAAGTTTAAAAACCAAGAACAACTCTAATGAAATGCAATGTAAATCTGAATGCCGAAGACAGAAAAGTCACTGACACACACTACGTCTAGGAAAGTCTATAGTTATCTTTATTCAGTGTTGCCACCTGGACGTCTGGCTTTGTCCTCAAATTTCGTCAAAAATCCTACTTAAATTCAAATTTTCAATGCAATCCATACCATAAAAAAGTATGTATTAGCAGAATTTATAAACATGATCGTTATTCAATATGAATTACAAGTAATGTTTCAGATATTTTATTACTTGTAGGAAAATGAAACTGAATAAAGTATTTTTATCTATTATAGCGACATATTCGTATTTAGAATAAATATCACTATTACGTCATTGTGCGAAGCAAGAAAAACTAGGAGGTCAACAATTATATAGAAAATACTGGTTGACTTATCGTGGTGACTTTAACTCTCGACAACTTGCTGAACGTAATACTTCTGTATTAAAGTTTGTGGACTTCTCATGTCTCGGGTAGTCATTGTCGCGTTAGTTATTAAAGATTGAGTATTAGTAACATTGCGTCCGTCGCGTCATGTCATCTTTTGGTTCAATAGTTTTTGCGCTGTCTAGTGCGTTAGATATAACAGTGAATTGTCATTACAATTGTTTTTTCTTAAATTTTACAATATCCATGGTGTTTTATTTTAGTTTTCGTCAGTCTCGTCTATGTTGCTACGCGCTATGTTGCAAATATAAACTACAAATAATGTTTTAGATATTTTGTTATTCATAGGAAAACATTCAGTTTGAATTTGACCTATAATTTTTTTTTATGTATGCTCTTAGCGACATTTCGTTTTATGATTAATATGGATGAATGAAGTAAGGAAAGTAGTTGAAGAATGGGAAAGTTGGAAAAAAGCTGTAATCTGGCAACACTAAATTACTCTTTGGTACGTCGTTACCCAATTCATTGACTGGTATTATTGTGATTGGTCCAGATTAGTTTAGTCGTGCTTGACTTTTTTTTAATGTCAAGGCACGGCATGGTGCTACATTTGCCAAAGACAATTAATAAACGATTTTGTAGAAAAGAAATTTGCATCAAATAATCGTCTGGTGATGGAAGCACTGATATCAATCGTACAAAATTACTCATACAGTAATAAATACCCGCAATTACCGCCTTTTATGCTCTAAATTGGCTACAAAAAATATATTAGAAGGTACTGATGTGTCTCTTTATATACTTTAGTAATAGAATACATAATCGACTTAACTCGACACTCGCCGCGCTTCTGTTTTAATGATGTCTCCACATAACTTTGATTTAGCTTGTAAAATTTGTTTGAATCTCAGGTAAGATAATATGTATATCATATGAAGCGTTCACTTCGCGTTTCTCGTAAGCTTACGTACCACAGGATGAACTAAAATTATAATAAGTCGTAGTACAAATATTTCATTAGTCTACTAACTCTTTATCAAGATACAGGAACAACTACAAATCACATCATAAATAACTCTACAGTGGTAAGGTAATGTTTAATAGTTTCATGGTGAATTTACCGATAATTTCAGTTACGGATATTATTTTTTTAAGAAATTTCAAAAGTAAAATACATATAGCTAATATAATAGTTCCATAACGTGTCCCAATTAGGCTCCGCCTCTATACGATATTTGTAAAATTTTGGATTCAGTTACGGTTACGAATATCGGATAGTTTCGGTTACGGTTACGGTGCTTCCTACATCCCTGATGAAAACGTCAAAATTGCGGCTGTATGAGGTTAAACTCTTTGCCTTTCTGTAATGATAAACGAACAAAAAAAAAAACAAGAAAATTGTCAAAATGTTCAAAAGAAATTTATTTTTATTGCTACCATTAAATAATGTTTTTGATTATTAAATCATCACAAAATAGAAACAAACTACTTTTTCTATACATTAGCTTAATATTAATTGTATTTGTAACAGTTGTGTCCCCAGGAGGTAATTTTAATATACAGAATTTTTAGTTGCTACTACTTCTACTTATTAACTTTAAACGAAACTTTTAACTTATTAAATGTTATAGTTAATCTATATTCCTATTTTTTATAGCTAATGACCTACATTTTAGCGATGGGTCATCTACGGCTGATGCAATCGCAGGAGATGTTTTTTTTGAGATCTTAGATCCACCTGAACTTAGATATTCATATCGCATTAGACCAGCCAAAGATTTTGGTACAACTTTCGTGAGTATTCATTATATTTATTATTTCCTTTACCACTTGTTGTACAAGAAAATTGTAGTACATTCTGAGGATGAGTTTTCAAAATATTACATCATTATTTTTTTAGAGTGTCACATAGTGGTTTAGTAACTTGAATTACCTCATGAGGACAACTGTTCAAATCTGGCCAACATAAAAAAAATGTGTGCAAATTTATATTACTGACTGATCTTTTTGTAAATAATTCCTTTTATACATCTGAAAAATGGTAAGCTCATCACATGCTATATTTGATTCAAATGTACGCAGTGAAATATGGACAAGTGTTGTGTTCACCAAAACATTGACAGTTGACAATGTCTCTGACTCCCCCGTCTGGGACCAAAGCTGTGGCAGTTATTTGTTTTGTTGTATTTTTATAACCTATTACCTAGTATTATGCTAGTAGCTTTGACATTTTGTAGCCTCTATGTATTGGGTGAATAATTTTTACTAGCCTATTCATTTATACAATATTCATTTACTTTCCATCTTCTGCATCTACTGTCAAATATTTATCTTAATTACAAAATTGATAATTTCTATCTGTTTTGAAAGGAAACTTTGAACATTAAATAATGAAACCTAGTGAGTAAAGCCTTGGAATTTGCTTCTAGAATTTCATATGCTTTATTTGTAATTTCAGAATGGAAGTCTCCAATTCGAAAAAGCTCGTTTGGTTCCTACAGTGCCTTTACATAGTTGCTCAGATATTATTAATCACGAGGACATCGTGGGACATATAGCATTATCTGAAAGAGGGTTAGTTATTTTAAGCTTAAAATAATTGAGCACATCAATTAGTAGTTGACATTGATAGTTTCTGATGTCATGTGTTAGGATCCTACTGTACACCCTGAATATGAATGGTTGGTTAGCTATTTGTCTTCATAACTCGATGAGTGAGTGACAAATATTAACAAACAATTCTTTAATAGTTGGGACAACTTCCATATAAATCAGTAACATATCTACTATTAATATTTTTTTTACGAGTGTTGTATATAATTATAAATTCAATTAAAATTTGTGTGTGATTTGAATGTGATGTAGTGAATTAGATAATGTAATGGGTTTTTATATTTTTAATGTTTTATTGTTTCCAGTGATTGTTCCTTTGTTTTCAAGACAGCTAAGGCTCAGCAGGCTGGTGCTAGAGCATTGATTATTACTGAATCTGTTGATAAGTGGGATGAATCCCTGGACCATCTTATTGAAATGGTGGATGACAAGTATGTATTATTTTTAAAAATTAATAGTTTTGTACTAAATTAAATTAATACAATATCTCAGTGAATTCACTCACCATAATTTAAGGTTTTACTTGTAAATAAAAAATGCTTTATCATTCACACTTGCATACTGTGAAGGTTTGAGATATTGCTATAAATGTGGCTTGGGTTGAAAACATGGATCTTACAATGAACTTCTGAAATATTTCAATCTGGACCCTTTGTATAATAGGACAAAATAATGATTTTATTTTGTTACATGAAGTTATTCATCATCAGTTAAACTCCTCTAATCTTCTATCTCTATTAAATTTTAATTGAGATTTAGATCATGCAATTATAACTATAATACTTTTTATTGTAGTCTAAATTTATTCAAATAACACTTCACATTAAAATTCAATAGCTGGGAAGTGTGCCCAATAGAATGAAATTTTTGTCTCAAATATGGATATTTTCTATTTAATACTTTTTCAGTTCCAAAAAATAGAAATAGAAATAATCTTTATTCAAATAAACTCATTACAAGCACTTTTGAATAGTCATATTTTGATTCTACCACTCATTCGGAATGCAGATTCATCACAAGAAGAATGAGCAAGAAACTTGTGTGTTGCTCTTTTTAATAGATTTTTTTATATAAATAATTACACTATAACAAGTAAGAGGCATGCGATAATCAACATAGAAATCGCTATGCACTCATTATTAGTGTAATTAGATAATATTGTCAGTGCTATGGATTTAAAGTTTTTCTATAAAAACATTATTATTGTTAACAAATTCTTCAATTTTATAGTTAGCTTTTTTGCAAAGGAACTGTTTTATTTGACATTTAAATCTTTTTTCTGGCAGATTTATAACAGACTCTGGTATTTTATTGTAAAACCTTACGCAATTGCCATAAAACGAATTACTACCTTTAAAATCAGTTTGTTATTGTTACGTAAGCTTTTATTGGTGCTGATTGCACCAATAAAAGTAACTCAACTAACTCTTTTGAAATTGTCTATATTCTTCCTGGCATAGATGATATTTTCATAAATGTGTTGAGAAGCAACGGTTAGGATATTTGATTCCTTAAAACACTCTCGCAATGACTCCCTGGAACCCATACCATAAATGGAGCGAATGGCCCTCTTTTGTAAAGTAAATATTGTATTTATATCAGCTGCTTTGCCCCATAACAAAATACCATACGACATAATGCTATGGAAATAGCTAAAATAGACAAGTTTAGCCGTTGCCATGTCTGTTAATTGTCTAATTCTTCTTACCGCATAAGCAGCAGAACTAAGTCGACTCGCTAATTTAGTAATATGAGCACCCCATTGCAACTTGGAATCTAATGTGACGTCTAGAAATACAGTATCGTCAACAAAATTAATAGATTTATTGTCCAATACGATTTTTGAATCTACTGGCCTTACATTGGGGAGAGTAAATTTGATACATTTAGTTTTATTTGCATTTAGTAGCATATTATTAGCAGTAAACCATTTCAAAACATAAGAGCGAGAGCACCATTTACTTCGTCCATATCATCAATATGTCGATTGACTTTGAATACTAATGAAGTATCATCAGCAAACAGAACTATGTCAGCTATCTTTTCTACTATATAAGGAAGATCGTTTATGTAAACTAAAAATAAGAAAGGACCTAGAATAGGAGGAGCCCTGAGGAACACCCATTTTAATACTAGTTCCCTCAGACGTTACACCATTTATTTCAACAACTTGCATTCTATTATTTAGATAGGACTTCATCATGCTTAGTGCTTCATATCTAATACCGTAATGTTCTAGTTTGAGTATGAGTGTTTCATGATCAACGCAATCAAATGCTTTTGAGAGGTCACAGAATACACCGATAGCATCCTGAGACCTCTCCCAACAGTCAAAAATGTGTTTCATTAAAGCTACACCAGCGTCAGTAGTTGATTTACCGGCTGTGAAACCAAATTGCTGACTGTGAAGCAGTCTATTTGTTTTAAAGTGTTGAAGCATTTGATTGAGCATAATTTTTTCAAACACTTTACTTAGTACTGGTAAAATAGAAATGGGCCTATAATTACCTACTTCAGTTTTATCCCCTGACTTATGAAAGACAGTCGTAAATCCACCATAGACAGTCAAATTGAAATACTGTAGAATAATATTTAATACTAGCTGTTCAGAGATTAGCCGAATCAAACAGACAGACAGACAGACAGATAGACAAAAATTATAAAAAATGTTATTTTGGTGTATGCACCGTATTTATATTCATATGCATATATGTATTCATAAAACCGTTTTTTACTGCATAGTAAAAAGTAAAAACAGACACTCCAATTTTATTTATATGTATAGATTGTACCCAAAAGTATTCATACTGTTTTCTATTACATTCTGTTTACTATACTTTTTATTATCTACCCTATATTGCATGCATACCATATATTGCATCCAAACAAATGTTTGTATTGAATGTAATCTGTTTTGTGTGATAATAAATAAATATAAGAAAAATTATATAATTTTTATGGGTATTAGTTACTGCAATATATAGTTAGTTACTACAATATAGAGTTCAGTATCCAAAAGAGATTGAATACTTAGTGTTAACTAAAAATAAACTTGACTGTTCTTTTTTAAATTAATTGTTTCAACTAATTGTTGCCTTTTTTATTGTGGATGATCTACTAAGAAACTATTGAATGGAAAAGACTAGACTCTTTGTCCAGAGTTGCTCTTGAATATAGTGTTAGTTACAGTATAATATCTCTAAAATGTAAATAATACACTAGCATTATTAGTAATTCGCTTAGTCCTTATTACATGTTTATATTTACTCACTAAGTGTTTCTTAATTAAAGGTTTTAAACTATCTATTTGAATTAAATTTTTGTTTTTGTTTTGCTTGATTTCCAAAATATTCTATATATATATAATAATATAATAAGAATAAAAGATACAAAAATTTAAAATAGTATTTTTTATGGATTTCAGAATGGAGTTAGATGTGAATATACCTGCTGCTTTCCTGCTCGGGCGAAGTGGTGCTACCATAATGCGGACGCTGAGACGTCTAAAGAAAAGTTATGCAATAATTAATTTACCAATTAATATGACACATGTGCCTATTAGTAGAATGAATCAACCACCATGGATTGCATGGTAGTTTTGTAACTTTGTACTATAGCTGTGATTTGTTTTTTTGGGTATTTATTTATTGTTATGTTACTAGGGCAATTAATCAATAATTTTACACAGGATTACACAATATATGCATTATATATTATAATAATTAATAATTTTAACTATTAGATATGGGACTTTATGAACATTCGTTGGCTTTAGTATTCTCTAAGATTTTTATGTCCATATTTCGCATATCTAGCGAAAAATAGTTATTTTAATTAACTTGTACTATATAAAACTTACATTAAAAGACTTCAGCTTGTTTAATTAAAGACACTTGATCGAAAGTTACTTAAGGCATATGTTGTATACATTTCCAAATATAGGATCAATACCACTACTATTTACTCCTAGCCTAAGCCTTGGAATGCTCTGAACATGATAGCAGTAACAGGTTTCAACCACCATTCAGAGTGACTCTCCTAATATTTGGTACAATTCTAGTTTTCTTGTATATTCTTGAATTGTCTCTTTAAACTTGCTTAGAAAATAGATAGCAAAATCTCCTGGATCTTGGGAGACTTAATAATTATTTCTTTTTTTCACAATTCTTGTAATTGACATGAAACTCATATTCTCTGAGGTATTCTTTCTTCTCTGAGTATCTTGAATTTCATTCATCTATTTCATTAATCTCATTCTCATTAATTGAATAATTAAAATAGTAAAGTATTAAGACTCATGGACAAAAATGTAAGTATTGCATCATAAAGACCAAATATATTTCTATATTGAAAAAAAAACACACATAAAAGTAAGATTTTTACTCTTTTTTCTTTATCGCAGTTGAATATGTAACCGATAATATCCGCATTTTATCTGGAGCTAACTATAGATTTGGTTAAATAACGGTGGCTAACGAGTTTTTTTTACAATACAATGATCCGTCCGCAAAATGGGAGACTATGGTAATCAATATGTATACAGATGTCAGTACTCACTAAATGTATATTCATTACATTCTTACATAAAATTAAAACTGATTACCAAAGACTGTCTTCCAATTAAGTGTTTTAAATATATCTAAAGCTAAATAGCTAGCTAATAGTATTACATTTATAAAATCTTCAGCCCATTTTATAGTGATTATTCCCTCAATGGATAGATATCATATGTAATAATCTTTATAGCAGAGATAACTTTTTGAAAGATACCATTTTAAAATGTATATTTTTTGATAAAACAAAAGCAGCTTATTCATAGATATATACAATTTATAGCAATCCATCATATGAAATAGCAACAGTCCTTATATTCACGGTTGTGACTTTGTTGTATAGTCATCATCGGACCGGAATGAGGTAAGTGTGGTGTCATAAAATGTTATGTCCTAGTACCTGTCAAATGTCGTTTAATAAAAACAGCATTGCATTTAATAGAAATTTGAGCATAGTCTTCTCTACCAAGTCTGGGTGTAGCCTATGTATATGTGTATTCTTTACGGCACAAAACACATAGGAATCTGTTTTGTACCTGAAAGAAAAAGAATAGTCCATCTCTACCACAGTACACTATGCTCATTACTCGAGCCTTGAAAAATAATATTATGAAATGGTGGTTTTTATATAACATAAGCAAAGCAATATACTTTTTAGAAAAAATATTACTATAAATGTATAATTTTAAATATTTAACAATCACGATTTTACCAAATTCGATAAGTGAGATATTATCCAGAGTTAATCTGTAAATGATATTATGCCAAGTACTAGGTAAATTAAAGGGATGGATTTTATGGATGTTAGTAAAATTGCTAGCCGCTTGCGAAAAGGTATACAGTGCTCTAATAGAGGGTGATTGGATGAGCATAAATACTGTTAGTCTTTAATGATAATTTTAACCCTGCTAACCGTTATAGTTACCAGGGAAGACTGCATATGAAAATATAGTTTCATTTCTACATTTTTTTTAATGAGCATTTCATCTGGCTTTTGAAATATTCGTTATGAATAACACTGTTCAAGGCAGGTAAAGTACATGTTTAAAATCCGTATTTTATTTAATACAAATCTGTGTCGGTTTTATAGACTGTTTATTAAAGTTTAACAAGCTTCATTGATAGCAGTTTGGCATTTCTCGGCAATTGGCAATATTTATGTAGGTGGCTCGGATATAATTATTATAAGAATGTTTGTATTTGTAAGATGGTTTCTATATTTACCTATTTTAATAACTTAATTTGAGGCAATAATTTACTACCAATTTTCATAGAAGGTATTTTATGTACGTATGTCATACAATTTTTTTGGTTACTTCTATTGTAGTTTACTGTAGACAGTAGATATACATTATAGTATCTGAATTTTTATTGTACAATAAATCTGCCTGGTCTACGCTGAAGTGTATTCTTAAAATTGATAGAAAACGTTCTTTTGAAACGTAATCAAGATGAATCCAATATATTCGATAACATTGTTAATTGTTTTATTGATAATAAAATATAGAATTAATTCGTTACTAGTGTAATCAAGAATATAAAAAAGTGAGAGTGGATTTGAATTAGTTACAATGGTAGATCGAGTTGGTCATCATTCGGATGGCTTATTGGTATGCAAATGCTGTTTAAAATGTCTGTAATATGGTTAAACAATTATGAGGTTAAATATTGTTTTTAGCTATTCAATAATGTCCTGGGTTCGCAGCTAAGTTGCATAAATGTTATTTTAGCGTTTAGTTATATATATTTTTTTGTAAACACCTAACGATTTAATAAAACGAAGCTCCAATAAATACATATACATATTTTAGAATTATGTTACCAAAATAAAGATTTTTAATTTTTATTGCTGTATTCTTATATATATATTTCTTGAACTGGAACAAATATTTTTACATTTGCAAGAGGGTTTTGAAAATAGGTTGTGTCAAATAAAAGCGATTAATTTAATTTTGTTCATTATAAAACTGATTTTGATTGGTGTTATAAGTTTTTCTTTAAGTCGTGGAATTTTGCAACTCAATTTTGAAGCAGGTACAGTTTAAGTTGAAATTTTGTTTACATGTTTAGTTTATATGACAATACATGATTAGCTTAATGAAGTCATTGTAAGTTATATTTATAGCACTTGTATAATATGAGCATCAAAAGAAATGGTTTACTAAGGATTACTGGAATAGTGACGTCGCTCCAATGTGGTGGACTAAGGTTTTTAGGCCACTCCATTATGTCTTTAAGTATTCGAAGGTTTGAGTGTTATTTACTTTTAATTATTACAGCTGTTAACAAAGCCAAATGTAAATATCACAGAGGTACCCTTACATTGAAGTTGTATCCGCAGGAGTTTGCCTTCAGCTTCTCTATAAGACCTTTTGCAAATTTGGCGTATAGGTTTGTGTGTACTTCACTTGAAGGTTGAGATAAAGCAGTGAAATTAGAGGCAAGACACCCTAGTCATCCGGATTAGCATCGTATGAGTTTTATATTGTCACTATAACTATATCCGTTATAGTGACAATGATAACTATGTCCGTAGTGGTGCTGTTCATGTGTACATAGCAACGGTTAATAATGTCAGCATGTTTACCTCTCCGACACCGGCGCCACTTTGCATACTTCCTCTAATTTATTCTTTATCTTGTCCATTCTTCTCACAACACACATCCATCTCGAAATTCGCATTTCAGTTGAATACAGTCGTCTTTCATCCATCGTTTTTAATGCCCAGCATTCTGATCCATACCTACAAGAAAGTAGTCCGGATGGTCTTGTAAACTTTTCCCTTAAGTTTACACGAACACACGGGAGTCACACGTCGTAACTTGCCGCCACTTCATCCATTCTGCGTTAATTCCGTGCTTTAAAACTTAAAACTTTATTGATTTTGTACAATAGGCGGGCTTAATGCTAATAGCATTCTCTACCAGACAACCTTATTTATGCAATTCTAGAATTAATTACGATAATGAAAATAAATTTTTACTTATATTTTAAGATTTTCCTATATTTCACTACAAAATGTGACATCTATATCTACATATAGTTAAATTTGGTGTGTTTGTTTGTAATATTGAAATAGCCGTTTTATACTATATACCTATGAAATAATGAATATAATACGGTACATATACAAAAATAACATTTTTTACAATTTTTAGTAAATAATGTATGTAATAAGGAGTAATTTAGGTTAGTTTTATTTTAGAAAAATAAAGTTAAATTCCAAGGGGGCGAAGTCGCGGGTACTGCTAGTTATTAATATGATTACTTAAATGCAAAATCGTTCCTGTTGCATATTATATTAATAACTAGCTACCCACCCCGGTTTCACGCGGGTGTACATGTATTATACATTTAAACTTTCCTCTTGAATCACTCTATCTATTAAAAAAACCGCTTCAAAATCCGCTACGTAGTTTTAAAGATTTAAGCTTACATAAGGACAGACAGCGACAGCGACTTTTTTTTTTAATCTATTAAATATTAAGGGTTTATTCCGGAGAATATGCCACCCCCATCGGTGCAATAATACAAAATATTTAAATTATGTTACATTTCCCTTGTTAATGCCAAATTTGACTATATTGATCATTTTGATGGCCTATTCTGTTAATGGGTTATTGAGAATACTATTGCAGAGGCCGATACCATTTCGAATAGAAGGTAACAATTCGCGTCTTTTGGTCTCGTTCCGTGCGCATTCCATAATATGATAGACATCTTCAATTTTTCCACATACTGTACAATTTGGATTTATAGATTTTCTCATTAAAAATGCAAAACTATTTAAAGGAAAATGTCCAGAACGAAGTCTTAGTGCCAAAACAATATCTTGTCTACTCATATTAGAATGTTCAAACCAGGGAATGCGAAGGAGATTAGGTTGGATTGTTTTATACCATACCTTTGGATAGAGATGTTTCATCAAAGTACTCTGACCACAGTTTCCAACAGTCTTGTCTTATAATTGGTAGTAAATCTGAGAAACCTGGCATACAATTAAAGTTAAGCCCATTCGAAATAGCCTCTGGCCAGTCTATCCGCCTCCTCATTCCCAGGCAGACCAATATGCGCCGGTATCCATTGTATTCTTACACATATATCTTTGAGTTTAGTTATAGTTTTAATTATCTCATAGGCCAATGGTAGTCCTCTAAAAACAGAAGTACATTAAATAAAATTAAGTAATGCGCTTTTGGAATCAGTGAGAACAACAACCTTTCTGTAAGGTAGTGATTCGATATATGCTAACGTCTCGGCAATGGCAACCAACTCTGCATGCATGATACACATTTGTGTATTTATTTTTAATTTAAGATAAATGTTTTTCTGAATATCTATGAATGCTGCTCCAATTTTGTTGTTGTCACTTGATCCATCTGTATAAATTTTGTAGAATTCGTAATATTTATAATTTAAGAAATTATTACGTTTTAATTTTAGTACCTGACTGTTGTATTGATCTTTAGGTTTAACTACGATATTAATATTAGGTTGTATGACATCTGTTAGATCCAAATTGTTGACCCATGTATTTAACGAGAACATATGCAGATATTTATTAGTGTAGATCGACTTGTCCCTCAAAGATGCGTTAACCTTCATTAATAAGGGTTTTATTTTACGTCTCCAAAACAGACCTTGACACAAATCTGCTAAATCATCAATTAGACCAATCAATATATCATCACGGGATTTACATTTAAGCCAGAATTTGCTGGCTAGATATTGTCTGCGAATAAACAATGGCTGTAAGACCAGCTCAGATTCCATCACATGGATTGGTGTGCTTTTCAGAAACCCCCCTATTGTACGCATACATTGATTTTGTATTTTGTCTAATTTAGTTATTTGGACAGCGACTTTGTTTTATAATTTGTAATGAAGTCGCTTTTCGAGTTCCGTATAATTGAATGTTTTTTTTTGTGAAACAGAATGGCTGCGAGTTCTCATCTTTTGATTATAGGTATGTATGTATTTCGATTTTCGATAATTCTGCAAATATCTAAACAGTTTCCATTGTTTTCTATAAAATGTAATGAAGCGTTTAACAAATAAAACAGTAGTATAAAACAAAAGTTAAGAAATCATAACCGAAATCGTAGTTTCGCGTGCATTGTTGAAATCGATAGCATGCGATTTCGTTATTATGAAATGTAACTTGGCTAATGTATCTACGTGTCTGTTTCAAAACACGTTAGATATTATGCCATGAATATAGATGGATACATCGTTATGTATCTACGTACACTTTATATCTTTCTTACTATATTACTAGCTGTTCCTGCGACTTCGTCCACGTGGAATTCAACTTTATTTTTCTAAAGTAAAAGATTTTTTTTTAAATAAATAATAAATCTCTAAAATAAAAGTAGCCTAAGTTACTCCTTATTACATCAGCTACCTGCCAAAAAAAAATCCTGTCAAAATCGGTCCAGCCATTTCAGAGATTAGCCGGAACAAACAGACAGACAAACATTGTAAAAAATGTTACTTTGGTGTATGTAGGTACCGTATTTATATACATATGCATGTAGTAAAAAAACGGTTATTTCAATATTACAAACAGACACTCCAATTTTATTTATGTATAGATTCTATATCTTCTATAAGTTTAGGTATACTTTCTAAATTATAAAGAGGCAAATTTTGCATAAAGGAGATAATATCTGAAATTACCGATCCATCATTATAATATCCTTAAATAATGCCACTGTTGCCACTGAACTCGTGTCTCCTCCGAAGAAGAGAATTTAGATCTATTTTGGCATAGACGTTGTTCCATTGGTCAAGATTTACAGTACCCTGGGAATAAAAAGTAGTAATGACTTTTTATTCCAATTGAATGTTTTGTTTAGTGCGAAATACTCGTTATCCAAAGTACTCGTCCGATTTAAAATATTCAGCATTGTCAAAGATAGAGCGAAGTAAAAATGTTGTTGTCGTATAAAATATGATTCGAAATGGATCATCTCAATTAATGAGGATTTGCGTCAAAATTAGCGTAATGGTCTAATTAGTATTTAATAGCTACCGACGACCGCTGAATTTATTATATTTTATTTACAATAACGTCTGGTAATGGATGTTTTGACTTTTCACTTGGTGATATATTACGGCTGATGTCTGATGACATATGGTAATCAGTATTAAATCATACAGCTGGAAGTTTGCCTTAATTTAATTTTATGACAGATGTAAAAAGTTTAATATAATTATTTTCTCTGTCAATTTAATTGTTTATAATTTAATATTCAAAAATAGGATTAGTAATAATATATGTTATAGGTAAGAAAACTAGGCTAAGTTAATTATTTAATGCGCTGTACGGGTGTATTCCACCAATAGAAGTAGAACTACCATGCCCTCCAAGTTCAGCATTGTAGTGTATGTGGAAACACTAGCAGTTTATTATCTATCGTCTCGAGCCGGAGGGAAGGGAGTCCCTGAGCAAGCGCCGCGGAGTAAAGACGTGGAGCTATGGCTAACGAGCCGATATTACGTCGATAACAACTTACATACAAGAAGACATAAATAACAAATAAGTGAACACTATATGTGGCGACGAGGCAAAATGGATATAAATAAAGATAAGTACAAAATCATTTAATAAGATATACATATACCTACGGGTACGGAGTAATTACAAATTTAGAAGGATTATGGTGGGGCCGCACGGGGAGCGAATTATATAGACCTATACAGAAAAAACAATAGCTGGGTAACATCGGTTTACGATCGATTTGCGCCAAGTAAGTAGGTACCTAATTATAAATTGTACTTGCTATACCTATAGTGTCTCTAGCTGGTAGGAATAGTCGTATTAATAATCATTATAGTAATATGTTTACGTATATCCGTGATTTATTATTTTTAATGTATGATAATGGTGTACTGCCTGCGCTGGCGTGGCACTGATGGAGTATGGTAGAATGAGCGGGGGGGATAGGATCGGTTGGCCCGTCGTGGTGGGTTCGTGTTAATTTGTCGCGATGGTTTCTGGGGGGAGCCGCGTGGAGGTCCCTCTGGCGTCATATATTGTTAGCAGTGGGATTATTTTAACAATCCCATTCCCCCTTCCGTATTTCCGTGTTGAAATAAAAAAATCGGTAATGATTGTTGTTGCCGCTGCATGTTCGTTTCATAAGGGGACGGTGACGGTGAGATGTTTAGTGGGACATCATATTACGTGATGCAATAGACCTGTGGGTATGAAGTATAATAGAGCACTGTGCGGGCGACACGTTTGTTTTGCTTTATCTTTTCTAGGTGTCGATGCACTTTAATTACTTTTGGCAATAGGGCCGCCTTATTGTATTTATACAGAGGTGGTGACTAGTGTTCAAATGTCACTATTTTCTTTTAGAGTATTGCTGCAAATGGAAGTGGTCTAAAGTTCCTCTTTCTAACTGTAATGATCACATGATAACCTAATATTACATTTTGTACAATATATTATATTACGATGTAAATAAAAAAAAAAAATATTACGATGTTGTCGGGTGATACGATATTATTACAAATGATGGTGAGCTGACAATTGTACCTGCATTATAGTACTGATGTTGGGTATTATATACAAAACAACAATAGTAAAATCTAAGGTGGGGTGACACACACGGTTTGAGCAGTACTTGGTGAACAATATTTATATTTGCCTTAATTGATTGCAAGTGTTGAAGTATCTGGGTAACAGTGTCCCATACATTTCGATGCGGATGAGTTGTTCGGAATACCTGCAGACTATTTTATTCTGGTATTCGAGCAGAGCCGCGAAGTAGTGTGGTTAAAATGTTTTTATTTGGATTGGATTTGGCTTTTGGATTATATAATTTATAAATAATAATTATTAGTGAGCATTCCAATGGATGCCGGTGGGAATTGCAATTGTTTTGCATAGGAAGGTTTTAAATGTAGATTAATTATTAGTTTGATATATTATGTTGGGGTCTACTATACATGTCGTATAGTGCAAGGTGCCTATCTACTTGTCTGGCATATTTTTACCAATTTGTGCTTTGTGTTAAAATGAAGCGCGCATCTACACTTGCGACCTAGAAGGCAATCTTTTGGTTTGGTGAATTTAGTGTCTAATGAATTTGTTGAAGAAAAACAAAAAACAACGTAGTCAAGAGGTTGAGATGCCGACTATTATATTGCGAGGAAGTGTGTCGCTAGTTATGGTCGGATGTAAGGTACAGGAGTGCTGTTTCTGTATGCGGTGTGTGGTTTCTATAGTCAGTAACACTGGAACGAGAAAAATGATACCTAATTATGTATATAGAATTATTCTATTATTTTTACAGCAATGACAGTGATTAACTTTTAATAATAAGCTATAGTATAGTACAGTGGTGGTGAGTATGTCTTTATGGAATCATATTTAAGATTCTCTCTAATTTAAAAATACCAGTAAATTAGAAATTGCACAATAATGGTTACATGAAATAGAACTACTATTAAGTTCTGAATTATTGTACCTACTCGCCTAATGCATTATGCGAATGAGTGAAGGGGTTATTAGAGTGAAGAAAAAAAATGTTTTTTACATTCTTTGAAGTTTCGGGAACATGGAATAGAATATGAATATTCTTTATTTAAAGAAGCTTGAATAAATAATAGGAATAATAGCCATAATTGCATTAATGTACCGCATTTAGTAGCTGTGGAATGGAGTTAGAATTTGTTTTGTGATCACATGCAGACAGCGCTGACAGCTGTTTTATATGAATGTGACGGGGATGTTGGAGCGATGGGGAGTCATTTTTAATTGACAGTTAATAAGTTGCGGCTGGAGTTGTGTAGTGTCGCGATACGCGAAATAAGTGTATTAATGTGGTTTTGAGTTTTGAGATAGCTAATAGGAAATGATACCTGCTTCCTCCCGCGTACACTTAAATCGTGGAATGAACTTCCTGCCGAGGTTTTCTCACGAGACTACAGCATGGGGTTTTTCAAAAAGGGTATATTAAGGTTTCTTAAGTGTCGGCAACGCGCACGTGACACCCCTGATGCTTCAGGCGTCCATAGGCTACGGTAACCATTTACCATCAAATGGGCCGTAGGCTTGTTTGCCACCATAGTAGTATAAAAAAAAAAAAGTAGTTGTAAAATATATACATGTATTTGTTTATCGTCATAGTACTGGTGTTGGTCGCTCTCTAAATACTTTGGCCGCATTGCAGGGTAGCTTAGACAAATTAGCGTGTTTTAACTTTTACATACGTACTACAGTGCAACCTCGATAAAACAAATCGAAAAAAAAATATATATATATATAGTATATCAAGTAATTCGTTGAACTGAGATTTATTATGTTGAAGGTACGTTGGTCTAAACTTCGTTATAAAAAGGTAAAAAAAACTGTCGTAAGCTATTTCAACTTGAATCTTTAATAATAGTGACGAGCAGCAGTGTTTACAAAACTTTACATTACTTTCCATCGAACAACAATTATTGTTCTACGAACATAAGTACGTCGAAACATGTCCTGACATGAATCACATTTTATGAGATAAGAGATAAGTAGAGTTAGAGTCATACCATTGGTGGGAACATTATATAAAGGTTTTGGGTTAAGAAAATTCCTTAGAAAGAGGTGTTTTTCCAAATTAAAAAAAAATAATAATAATGTCGCAATGTAAAGGTATATTTTACATCGATTCTTATGGAAAATCCAAGGGATTACAAAGAATTAGTTAAATCAAGGAAGTCGTTATATACGAGGTATATTATTGTGAATGAGGTGCGTTATATTATGGCTGCACAATTATTATTATTATTATTACTAGATAATAATGTAAACCATGATGCATGACAGTAACAATTACTAACGATACATTATTGGAAAAAAAGTGGTTCTGAGGATACTATTAGTATTCCTATACTTTAGATTAGAATTATTTACTGGACATTCTTGTGGAGTAAATAAATCTGAAATATGTTTAATATTAGTAGTCATAAATGTATATATTGTGAAAATTAAATGGATAAGAGTGGCGTTTAATTGTCTTATAATTATAAAATTTGGTGTTTTGCAGGAGTCCATGATTTGCTTATAAATTGACTATTGGCTCGGATGACCTTAAAGAAATTAGCAAAGGAAGAAAAACAATGAGCATAATACTAATAACCAATACTTAAAGAGGATGAATTAAGAAGTTCAATGGAGTTATAATGACGGTGACAATGGCATTGATATTCTAAAAAAGGAGCTACAGAGGTAAGGTAGACTGGGCCGTCAAGCATTAAATTGCGTATTGACGGACAGGTTGCATTAAATTGCGTTAGCTGGGCCATCAGGCATTAAATTGCGAACTGATGGACAGATTGCATTAAATTGCGTTGGCTGGGCCATCAGGCATTAAATTGCGAACTGATGGACAGATTGCATTAAATTGCGTTGGCTGGGCCATCAGGCATTAAATTGCGAACTGATGGACAGATTGCATTAAATTGCGTTGGACTGGGCCGTCAAGCATTAAATTGCGTATTGGCGGACAGGTTGCATTAAATTGCGTTGGCTGGGTCGTTAAGCATTCAATTGCGTATTAACGTCCAGTTTGTGTTAAATTGTCTTTGGCGGGGTCATCAAGCATTGTATTGTGTATTGATGAATAGGTCCTATTCATTAAAGGTAAATTGATAGAATGTTGCATTAAATTGCGGTTGAATATAAGTAATAAAAAATTGCCAGTTTTAATGCATATTAATTATCGGAGTGAAATGGAGCGGATTCAGTAAAATATAATAAATCAAAAGTCATAGGACACACATTAATTTTGGTCGAAAATATAATTTCTATAACTAATATAATTGACGATTGCTGGAGTACGTAGAGTCGCTGTGGTGATATATGTGGTATATGTGGTATATGTCGATCGCTCAAAGACTGGTCTGACAACCTTTCCTAATATTTTAGCACTGAATTAATGCAGGTGATAAGAGAGATAATTTTGGTACGATGAAGAATGGTTATAGTTATACCCAATTAATACTATATGGACTGATATCAGATGTGTAGACAGAATATAGTGGAAAGTCGTTTGCAATTGTTGATGCAACTCTTGATATAATAATAATATTCTGATATACCACCACAGGACCCATCAATATTTTATGGAATGATAATAATAAATAGTGGGGAGTTTTGAAGAAATTCCAGATTGTGTTTTAGATAATCAGTTTTCAAATGTACATGATAAAGAAAAATACTACATGTAAATAACACATTGCATGAGACAGATAGAATGAAAAAAAATATAAGTATTTACCTTAAACCTACAAAATATAAAGTAGTGACTACTATGATAGAGATATTCTGGTCATAAACATACAACATTTTTTCAGAAGTGCTTTATACTAATCTTACATAATATTACACAATAACAAAGTGGAATAACGATTATATGAAAACAAATATAAAAGAAGAAAGGTGAAGTATGTGAAACACAGAGTAAATTGGAGTTAATATATAAATGTAATTTATATTCGAAAGAGGAGGAAAAATCACGGTGCTGGTTACGCTGGAAAGGCCAATCGCACTAGAGGCATTCGGCTTATGTGTGGCAGTATAGTGTCAAAATGAGTCCACCATCGGTGTAACGTAGCACACATGCCTCCAAGGAACAAATACCTAATAGAGTGGATTGATTCATGCTTGAAAAGAAAATAAACTTAAAAAGGAGAGAGATGTAGTGTATGTGGAAACACTAGCAGTTTATTATCTATCGTCTCGAGCCGAGCGTACACGGACCGCCGTGCGCAAGAGGGAAGGGATTCCCTGTGCAAGCGCCGCGGAGTAAAGACGTGGAGCTATGGCTAACGAGCCGATATTACGTCGATAACAACTTACATACAAGAAGACATAAATAACAAATAAGTGAACACTATCAGCATGAAGACGACGATTCAGGGGGTTTATAGGGTCTTGACGGAAAGGTCTTGTTATTTGGAAAATGTATTTGGTATGTCGCACGTAGCCATCGTGTCGCAATGGCGTCTAGCGTATCAAACATTCAAAGCTATCGACGCCCAACAGCCATTTTGTCGTCCAAACACCACTTGTTCGCGAGTAACGCTACATTAATTTTATTATAACACTTGTTAAAGGGAAATAAAAAGAGATCCCTACGCCGAAGGGATGATGTCTCTATATTCCAACATATATAAGTATATACGTACGTAAATGTTGAGGCTATAGTATTTTTAATTATCTAGAGTATTCTATTCTATACATATTATCTTAAATGTAGGTACCTACTGTTTAATAAAAATATCTACTAAATTAATAAAAATCAAAATATTCTATTGGCTCTTCTACTATAACACAAGTAGGCATATGTAGGTCCACTAAAAATATAATAGTGTATAAATACAGATTCAAATCCTGTCATAAACAAATAGGATACTTACAGTTATAAACTGTACAATGCTTTTTATTATGTAGGCGTTCTATTGTTTTTACTGTATGATTTTTTTATTACATTTTTACCTTTTTATACATTTTTGCATTAAAACATTGAATTGTTATTTCATAGCAGAGCACCATGTTACTTATATTCTGCGTCATTAAGCTTATTCCTGCGGTAAGCGTTGACACGGTCGTTTCATTAAAGATTTTGGTATTACTATGTAATATTATCCTATCTGTGGTAGGTATTACTTATTTAAAGAGTCGGTAGAAATTGGGTTACTTCCGTACGTTGTATAAATATCAGATTCTGAGAATTTTTGACATATTTCTTTTTAGTAGGTACTTTTCGTTGATAATTAAACACTATGCTATTATAATTTCTAATTTTACAAGTTTCGTATGCGTTTTACTCTGGAATTCATACACAAGAAATTATTATCTCTGAGATTATGGCGTCATTTTATCTCCGTATACTTATTTTCATAATATTTTAAAATTAATAAGTTTTATAAGACAATTTCATAAGTTTTTAAATTATACTACTCACTTATAATAATTTATTGATTATTACATTCAATATCAGCAAAAGATTAATAACTTTTATACTAAATAAATATATGTGTTATGAAAAGTAGATATAGAAAGAGATAGTATAAATACTTTTTAGACGCTCCAAAAGTATAGTATAGTATATAAATATAGTAGGAATGGTGTGTGTATTAAATCAACATGAATAAAGGTAACTGAATACTACTATGTATATATAATAATATATGCCATAACTAAAAATATACATGTACTGTTTCGGGAAACCATATGCACTATGTACTTACATATTTGTATTGTATAGGCGGGAAATTCAGCGTCCGGTTGACTGCAAAATATGTGGGTATTTTCCTATTTCAATTGGAATTTTCTGTTCTGCTGTGAAATGTTGCATGTTCAACGTACAAAAAGTATACCTACCTATAAGCACCGCATAGAAAACATTCTTAGAACTTATCAAAGTAGAACAAACAAATTGTATCCAAATTTTTTTTAAAGTTACCTACACAATAAATTAATTATATGTAAGTAGGTGTAGATCCTATTGTCTCTACCCCGTTTCTATATCGTAATGACCGATGATAAGAAATTACACAAATAATATAGGTACGCATGACAACATTATTCGTGTAATTTGTTATCATACGATTTTTTAGTACAACTTCTAATAGTGCTTTTAGACTAGTGAAGGTAGATAAGTAAAAATCGAAATAGTACACTTAAATTAAAATTAGAAAGTATGTTCATGTGTAATTAAATTTTAAAAAGTTAAAAAATGTGTAGTTTTAAATTTTATGAAAAATATCACCAACTGGTCGGTGTTTGGAGATTCAGTATCATTAAAATCCGATTAAAAATACTGTGTCATTTAAAACACCACTATAAATAATTAATTTAAATTATAGCGAATACAATTATTTAATTGTTTTGTAATAAGTAGGAGTCAAGCGATCGCAGGGAAGTAAAACAGGTGATACGATCAATCGGTGTAATTCTCGGAAATTATTGTAAGTAAATGATGGGACATGTCTCACATGTCATACGAAGTTATTAGAACTTTGTTCTTGTTCTTTTAGTAGTTTAACGGAAGGTACTTACTATTCAATGTTTTTCTTACATCGTATAAGAAGTGGGAATTTGCAAAAACTTCCCGATTTAGGCATTTAATTGCAGTAAAAGAATTACCAACGCTACAAGATATACAAATTAGACAAAAACGTATAAAAAATTCTAAAATAAGGCATACCTTTCTTGAATCAGCGAAAAGTTCGCTTCACATACTTTTCACTTAGGACAAAGGGCCTTGTAGAGCTCGGAGCCTCGCCATGGGTAAGGCCGCCGCTGCCTAACGGTTCACACAGCAGTAGAAGATGATGGAATGAGCATGAAGTTAGTTCTATTAGCTCATGGTAGCGAATTCACTATTAATTAGCTGAGGGACCTATCGGTATTGCTAGCAACGTCTACAATATATAAAAGTCAACTCTATTTCATTAAAATAATGGATATGAAATGAAGTAACCATTATCTGTATACTAGAACTACTTATCTATGGTCGAAACTAATTATTAATACGTAAATAATAGATGAATGCCGAGCGTAGTAAATAGCTGTATAAATAAGGACATTGCTTGTAACACGCAAAGAGCGTTTGTCAAAGATAATTAATTAATCGTGTCTAGTATCTATACTTATAATGTAAATGTATATTTAAGCACACAGTACAAAATTACAGAGTACGGTTACAGTACACCTTAGCCCTCTGGAATTGAATTGCGATGTGGTCGAAGACGTACTAATTTATTGAAGTATAAGGTAATTGTGGTAGGTATATCTAGAAGTAATAGAAATAGCGATTACTAATTTTATATGTCAATCACAGAGTCAATTTACCGTAAATAACATATAATAGTACAACATCTCATTATCTGGAAATCATTCCGGACTGGCGGTAGATTTGACATATCATAAGAGTCTGTAAAAGACCTACATGAATAAAGATAATTTGAATTTGAACATAGTTTTTAATTAGAATTGACCAACCTATATATTAATCGGTCACAAACCTGAGCTACGTGTCTTATTATGTATTTTAGATTCATTGAAGATTTAATCGATAAGTATGTCGTGCTGTATGTGGGTTCATTGCGTATGCGCATCGATAATAACGTAATTTGAATAGATGCGCTTCAACAGGTTCGAACAAAGGATAATCAACCGGAAGCGATATCAAGACATGTTTCAAACTCAAACAGTTGTTTTAAATAAGGAGCAATTTAAAAAGGTTGTTATCAACATACATATTCATACCTACAACTACGTATTTAGTGGCGTATCTACATTCTTACTTATTACTCTCTAGTCGCAAAAACATAATCTCATTGCACATAAACCTTTTTTTGTGGATGTTGATGGTCTGAGACACCAACCGTATACTCTAACAGTGTATGCTGGCGAAGCATCAGGTGGAGATGATAGGATACTATTTGATGCGAATGAAGTCAGGTAGCAAAGTTTACCATTTACCATATTTACCACGACAGTTTTACAATAGAGGGCACATAGATTGACATTTTGGACGACTAAAATATCATGCCTCGTATCCTGTAATATCACTGTCACATTTAGTTGAAGCATGGGATACCCGACAGTTGAAACAGCTGCGTGGCACCCTGCATTAGGTGAGACTGAGGTATGTACGCAGACAGCTCTGTATCCATATCGTATTTTTTATTTTTAGTAGAGATTTCGAAATGCTAGTAAACTAATCGAACTAGTAAAAAATAAAAGTTCTAGTTTAAACTTATTTTATTCATTATCATTGGGGTTCAAAATAATACTACACACTTCTATTTTCAATATATTATTTATACCGTAGATATGTTTAAGTGTAATCTAAACTTGTTAACGATTGAAATTTGTTACAGTTTTATCTGCTTATAAGTTAAAAACCTGGTCATTTGTTATTACATTTTTAATATTCATATTATAACGATAACAAAATAGACTTACCTAGGTATTTATTACGGTCGTAGGCACTACGTGCCTGAATTATAGTGCCCAAAGGAAATTCGTGTTAACTAGTGATAAAACGTCTGACTCATAAATTACGCTACCTGTTTGATTAAAGTATTTGATGGGAGTAATAAACTAAGATTACTTATTTTATTTAAGATGTAATTAAACATCTAAATAATTTTAAAAGTTTATTTTAATCATAAGAAAGTAGGTACGAGTAATAAAATATGTAAACGCTTAAAGACATTGAAATAATCGATCATGTTACCTACTGTTACCTACAGACCTTATATATATACAGTATAACGAGAAAATAAGTATGTATATTAAATATATATTTATATATACACTACATCTAACAGTTTAAACTTATTCTTTGGAAAATTGTTGGGATAAAACTAACATTTAATGTATATATATACTAAGATTAGTTCGTATAAACGAGACAAATAACAATCATTGTTGCATACATGTCAATTGTGGTTTTCTCATAAATCTTTCATATTTTGTAGATGCTTATATAGATGGACAACAAAACTAACTGTTGTAGCATCGTAGTTTCTTTTTTCCTACTATTCTAATATAGTTGGTCTTTATAGCGTCACTGAATTTTAGAGGGCCAGTGCAGATATGGCAGTCCAAATCCGGGGAAGGACTTATAGAGCGGCTGAAGACCAACTCCCATTTAGATGGGAGTCCTTAGGGACACCTCTAGGAATTCGAATCTCCGCTCAGGCCGTCGTAATTTTGATTGCCGTTTGAATTAACGGCAATAGTAACGTATTAAGAATAATTAATTGAAAAATGAGCAATAATTGAACTTGCTGTACTCGTAGTGCTATTATAAACTAAAAGGTCGGTCATGTACTGTAATGAATCGACATGGTCAAGTGATCACGAAAAGTGTATTGTTCGTGATAAGATATTGTATTCATAAGCTAATATAATTGCTAATTTTAATCTTCATTGAAATATTTGTTTAATAGGTAGCTTATGAAGACATTATGTATTGCTTAAATTAATTTATAATTTAAGATCTGCTCTCTTATCAGTTGAGCTCTTGTTATTACTACGATCTTCCGTCGTTTTCTTTATATTATGTTGATACGACACAGCTCAAACTGCTTTTTTTATTTTTTAGTGTAACTCCTTAATAGGTATTAATAATAAGTTCATAAGTTCATCGTTAAGTATCGACTTCATATAAAGTCCCCATGACTTAAGTGGCATTGTCTTATCGCTAATGCTTTTCCCTCCATCACTGATAATATACTATATATATGATTTGATATAGGTATACGAGAGAAAAGTATTTTTTTAACTTCGTTATCGTATAATACACTAAAATGTACATAGGTACCACACACACATTCAGCATAGCGTAGCGCAGTTACATATATATATATATACCTATGTATATATAGTAAGTACAATATTTTACTGTACCACGCTCTGATATTTCTAGCATTTTACCGGCATACAACAATGACCGTAGTTACGCCCGTCGATTTCTACTGCGAACAATGTTTATGTAGAAAAAAACGGTTCGCGCTTCACTGCCCAACCGTGACGGACATGGCGTGTGCGCCGTGCTCTATGCCCGCCATCTTGGATGCGCGGATTGGGTTGCGCATGCGGTTAACATTTTTAATATTGTATTTTACTAACCATTATTGTATATCTATTGTACAGTATTTAAAAATACTGACAATAGTTGACTATAATGGACAGTCCATTGTGATTTTTAAATGTGGTGTCATATTTATTGTTAGTTCCATACTTTTGCTCGCGAATATATAATATCTATATACTAATATAATTTACTAAATGTATCAAAAAAGGATGTCATGAGATTATCACGAGAATAACTTATAAGAGTAGATTCTTTTTGTTGAATGAAGAGGATTCATGCTCATGTTATCAACACTGTCAATTATTAGATATTAATTATGATTAATAATAATAATAAGTTTATTGTGCAAAAACAGGTACAAAATGGACTTAACTAAATTTCTATAATTATTTCCATACATAATGCAAGTCGTTCTTATGATGGTGTCTTGATGATAGTATTCCAATATTGTTTCATTAAGTGTACTTATTTTCAATATTGTACATTTGTTAATTTGTTTGTATAGATACTAATGATACTAGACTATTATAGGATTCATTTAAGTTACCATACAACTTAAATGAAATAACTTACAAATAATATGATTGTGGATTAGTGCCTAAGCTACTATTCTATATAGGTAATTTAGTATTAAATTATAAGTCAATAACTGAAACGGTAAGAAATCTTTAATGGTAGGATCAATGACTTATGAGGTCCTAACACCATAATTCTCGGGTCAAGGGTCATGGGTAATACAAAGAGGCCGTGCCACGGGCGGTAGGTAGATGTCATGCTTAGTAGTGTACATGCTCTTAACTTTCTTATTTTAAACTCAAACTCTCTTGTACGTACGTACGTATTCAATAGAAATAATTTAAACTTTCATATACTCAGTACCTGTTGTAAATTAGTTCTCGGAACGAAGTTGGTAACAGAGTATCATATTAGGGCATATTTTGCAATGCTATGTAGTATGTGGTGTCGAGCGCAGGTGCATTTCAGTTGCGCAAGGAATTACGTACGTAAGTACTTTAGAACGGGAGCTCTACTGATTTAGAAGTGCGGTATTTGTATATTTATTTATTTATACATCAAGAATAATAATATAATTTGCTGTAAGTAGTCACAAGTTTAATGAATTTAGTATAATTTTTGAAGGGCTTCATTTAGCAGCGAGCGTCTTAACGACAACCTCGATGGTTTAACGATTTTGCATAATGCTTACTTTACAATGGTGACGGACTCCATTTCTTAGCGATACAATCCCTGGTTTTTTTTTGGAAAAAAATATTTATGTTCATAAATATTACATATTACATACCACAAATGCAAACTATATATTCTGCCGTAATCTATTCAACATACAAGGCATCTACTCAGCTTCATCACTTGCATTCTCTATATTGCACTGAAATGCTAATCTTGATAATTAGCTGCTGGCCTGGCAGCCTAGATCTCCGCATCTAATTGTTTTCGGTAGCACGCAAAGGTGTTTGAGTGAGATTTCTAATTGTTTCACTTAGCGGCCTCAACTTTCAAGGCTGGTCGAATTTTACATTAAAAAACAATGAAAGATAACAGATTGATATGAATTTTGCAATATCATAGTTATACAATACATACTATTTTGGGAATTGCATGTGTTACGAAATTTGGTGTGGTTACGATTGTTAACTATTTTGATATGGTCATATTATGTTAGATATCTATCGTGTAACCTCGATGCAGTAGAAATTGTAGATTAATAGGTGCCTAACATTTTTTGTATAAGTTTTAATAATATAATTAATAAAGGCATTCGAATTAACCACACGTCTTCTATGTCTAAATTTTATTGTATCTATTATTAATTTATTTATAGTGGATTGGAATGGACAATGAGTTCCCGTCTACTGGAAAATAGCAACAATCATATAATAAACATGAATATACATACGAACATCAGAAGTGGCACCAACTTTATAATTAAAAAAAAATGGACATAGAGTTCACAGCCTAATTTACATTGATATTATAGAAACGTTAAAAATAGTGAAGGTATAAAAATATACTCAGTGACAAAAATAATATTTAAGTAAAATTAATAAATGAGACCAATGTAAAATTTTCTCTATATTGCCCACGCACAGTTGTGGACCGTTGGGCTCGCATTATAACTACCTAAAAAATAATATTAAGGCATGCAAACAGGTGTGGTCTACCGTAAACTTTTTCGCCGACCCGAAAATTTTGAATAGGTCATTTGCGCTTAGTACTCGCTGAGGTGCCCACTACAGTAGTTCTAACTTATTAAGTGGGACTATGTATTCCCTATCTCCCTACTATTTATTAATGGAACGCCATTATAGATTTGCTTTATATTTCAGTATATTTATTTATAGTGCAAAACAAAAGACGAGCCATTTTTGATCCTATACCTCCCATAAATATCTCATCATACTCAAATTACTAAAACAAGCAATATTTCTTAGTTTTTTAAATGATGTAAGAATTTTGAAGATTTTGAAGAAGCGAGGCTTAATATCTTATTTTTTTGAAATGGCAACGCAAGAGAGGTATCTACGATACTACTAAGTGGCACTGCCGAGATGTCCGTGGTCCTCCTCATGTACATATGTAAAGGCTGCCACACTTACCTTACTAGTTTTATAAAAAATGTCAGAGTGAATTAACTATACATTATAGAGAGGTTTGTGTGATTGTAGGATTACCTCTGGGTATACTGAACTGATTTTGAATATTCTGCTAGTGTTAGATAGCCCATTTATCGAGTAAGGTTATATAACATCACGCTATGACCAATAAGAGCGGAGCTGTAATGAAGTGTTACAGAAACGGTGCAGATGAAGTCGCGCTGGTAGCTAGTCTACTAGAAGAGTGTAAGAGGATGTAATTACACTTCCGACCAGAGAAAAAAATGTTCACATATCGTCGGTATCCAGTACCTACCTACTGGCGGACCCGACCGTCGAAATCCATTTCATCTTGAACATTACCAACATGGTTATTCTTCAATATTTATATAAAATGTAAATTGTTCAGGGGCTTTGGGTCGGGCTAGAGGCTTGTGTTTTTTCGTATGATAATAACGTACTCTACGGAGAGTGCTTCACTGCGATGAGTTTAACTTTAATTCTTTCGTCCATAATCCACAAACTGATTTAGTTCTTAGTAATATTGGTGTTATATTTGTATTGTAGAATATTTACATTTCAGTGATTTCTACATTTACTCTTGCACATATTAATATTTATTACCTACTGAATAGTATTTGACGTGATTAGCAACCATAATACTATAATCAAAATATATTTTCGATCTAAATATTTTAGATATTCTATATTTTCGTCTACAAATCGTGTATATAAATTCAAATTCAAAATATCTTTATTCATGTAGGTCTATTACAGACTCTTATTATATGTCACACCTACCGTCAGTTAATAATTCATGTATTATGATTATTAATATATCTTTACATATTTTCTCAGTAATTATGTAAAATTAGATACTACCTATAAGAAACCTTCAAATTTACATTCACACAGACACAATACTAAAAAAATGGGCATAACAATATGTATAGTTCATTATCTATCGTTAAATTGTGAAGTAATTTACATTTAGTTAAAAATGAATGACGAAGGATTGCAGGATTTTTTAACAAGAATAATTTTTAAAAATAATGAGAGTCGTTTCACTTTTATGTTGTAAAAAATTATAAGAATTTTTGTAAAGGTAATTCGACTTACGTAAATATGTATGTAGGTACTACTACTACTACTGATTTTCTACACGATTGATAAACGACAATAGATTGGTCAGTTGATTACAATTTTATAAAAAAAAGTTATCTATATGAATTAAGTAGTTCTGGATATACGAACTCACATTATTATGTCGATACAAAGCACGGTTCCGTACCATTGATCTCTCACAAAGAACAATAAACCATTAATTTGAGGACAGTTTATTGCGTCCATTGAACAATGCTATATACAAATGGGAGATGTGTTACTACTATGTAGCTACCTGTAAACATATTTATGATATTCAGTTATTGGATCGTATCTAATTTTGGCATGTACATTGGTTTATTAAAGCTATTAATTTAATAACTCAGTGACAATAATAATAGTGATATCTCATTCGAACGTTGGAGGACTGACAATATTATCGTCTAATATTATAGCAGATAATAAATATAAAATTATCAAGCTCATTGATCATCGTCCTATTTAATTTTAACACTTTGCACATACCTACCCCTTGCATTTTAGAGGTTATATATAATTTTAAATAATATAAATTCTGTAAATAGTTTACTTCTTTTTGTTTATTTGGATTGGAAGGTAACACACCTTCCAATTGTTTTAAAATAATAATAGTAATAAAATATTTTAAAACGAATACCCCGTGTGGTATCAATTTATGTTATGTATTTTATTTAGAGCTATCCGTCTATTGTATTTGTGTGATTTTCTTTTACTTAGTCGTCTCTTACGGAACGTCTCTTGGACGGAAGTAATATAAATTTATACATGCCGTTTATAAATATGCTAAACCTTATACCCAACAATAAAACAGAAATGCGCGTATTAATATGAACTCGTATGTTTTATGATAAATACGATAGCAGTTAACTACTATGTAATTAGTCTGTAAAGTACCTACTACAAAAGAGCAAAATAAAATCCAGTGATTTGTTCTAATTTACAGACCTTCATTGCGACTTTCCATTACATATGGCGTCAGATTATTTTGTTTATGTTAAATACTTATACAATAAGTACAGTCGTAGGGTCTTGATACAATCATTGATTATTACTTCATTATACACCGAAATGCTAATGGACTAGTTAACTTCTATCACGAAGTTCCTTGAACCTGCTCTCTTAGTCATACGTTGATATAACAGCCTTTAAAAAAATCAAGTTCAACATGAGCGGTACATAGTAATTAATGAAATAGTAAATACAATTTAAATATGAAATTTAATATCCTTATTATCCTATTACATTTTCACTAAAATATGTTTATTTGCTATGAATCGATAAAGAAACATTCCCAGGCAATAATGGAAAATAAAAATAAAACATTTACGTTAATACCTTATAAGGAATTTTTCACAAATTTTACTGCAGGTATCGCTTAGTTATTGTTTCTGATGATACGTAAAGTTCTTTGGTATTATTGCATTGTCAGTTTGATAGTATTGTAGGGTTGCTACAGCTACAGCTGTGAGATTATAAAGGAGGGGTAATGTTTAGAGTAGAATGTGTAGGACATTCTGCAAGGCAAAATACAGAGACTTAAAGAAAATTGTTTTACAAAATGGGACATATTTTAAAACAAATGTTTCTTTACATAAAATTTTTAAAATGTTCAATTACGTAGGTAGGTACTTTTTTGTCTTTTTTATACCCTCACTTCCCTTACTATTACTATTGAACTAACCTAACCTTGTGGTACTACACGCGCGTTAGATTTTGCCTTATAAAATCAAAATCCTATGTCTATAAGTGTATTGGAATGACGAGAAATTAATATCTCCTAGTACGTGTTAGAGGGTATGCAAGACCTTAATCTCTTAATCTTAATCTTAAACTTAAGCTCTAGTATTTTCACTAACAAAACAAAGTGATCATACGTAAACATATATTGTATTTGATAACTTGTTATAGCTTTAGCAACAGGGTATTCCACTACCACACATGTTATAATTATTAATTTAATTTAATCCACTTCAATTAAATACTACGATGTACTATAATAAATACCTACATACCTGTTAGTTAAATCTTTCTGCTTAGTTACACTCTGGATTTTTATTTTTACCACATGATAACCCTATGGAGTTATACCATTTTTATGTCAACGACGAACGCTACGCACTTTATTTTGTACCTAAGGTAGCATAAACTTTACTTTTATTGGGCCACTGATCTGACAAGTAAATGAAATGTGCGTTACTTTACTTACCGAGAATGAAAAAGTAAAACTGCTTATTTCAATAATCACGCAATGCCAGGGCATTGGCTGCAGAAAAAGTCTCACATTATATTTTTTATTATACCTTATCTTGGTTCATGAAATGCTGAAAAAAAAGAAACGGTAATGTGTCACGCTATACCCGACCACAAATAGAGTCTTTAAAGGTTACCAAAGGTCGATAAATATGAGTATAATACTTTCTATATGATTAAAATGTTTAAAATAAATGATATAAACTTATATTAATATATTTATAGGAAATTTGCTAATTGCAAATACTTTACAGTGATAGTATTACAATGTAATCTTATCTGTGGTATTACTAAACATCAGCTCATCTTTTTCCCAGACATCTCTTTGCTCTACTATACTGATTTTTATTTAGTAAATACAAACGTAAAAAATATGAATATTACACTACCAAAATTGAGGATGTGATACTTATTGAGATAATTAATTTTTTATCGGGTTTCAGCTTTACTTTGTATGTTAGAAATGTATAATTTTTTTTATTTGGACTCAATACTTATGTATGATTAAAGTATTTTATCGAGCCTTAAGAAAGAATGATGTAGGAACCTACCTATAAGATCATACGAATATGTCTCCTATACGAGATATCTCTATAGTACCTAGTAACAATTACTTGAATAAAATCATGTTTAAGATGTTAAAAATAAACGGATTCCCATGACTATGTATTGTAGAGTTGATAGGGCTATATAAAGAAGATTGGAGTTTGGAAGATTGTAAGAGATTCTAATAGCATTTAAGCCTTTATGATTACCATATTATTCAGAGTTTTTATATTACTATAAAGTTATTATACAATAATATCTTCTATATTTAATTTAAACATGCACAATAGCCGTGTTAAAGGCACTAACAAAAGTATATTTGAGTAATTACAATCACCTGTGTGTTAAAGCCGGTGAAAGCTCTGTTACTGTTTTATCGACGTTACATTTTACGCATCTGTCAAAATAAGACCTTCTGCGCATGTGCATTATTTTGACAACTGTGACACGCTTAGAAAATCACTGTGAAGCAATACACCCCAAAACATATCAAAATAATGTATTTTGCATAACTAAAGTTTAATTTCTCATATACTATCTATAATATTTGTGTAGTTTTATCATAACAATTGTTATAAACATTCAGAGTATTCAATTATCAACCTCACAAGTCTGATAGTTTGTATCAAATCATTGTAATTCGCCATAATTTGGTAGCAAACAGTGAAATTGTGTGAATAGGAAGTGGACAGTACTTGCTAAAATGTTACACCGAGTGACTCTGTGTATGAATCATGTTGAATACTTATAAAGTGAGAACGGACGAACAGTGTAGAAATGTGAATATATTCATGACAATTTCTGAAGTGTAACCTAGACTAGATGAAAAATATATCATTTAAGTGACAACATTTCAATTAAATGACCTAGTTCGTAATAGAAATCCTATAAAAATACATATCATTACTGTGCCTGTAGATTTAATGTAACCTATCTATTTACCTTTTATCCACATGAAGGGGTATTGTTGATTGTAGAAATAAAAGTTAATATAAACATTTTACTACTATACATTATCGGAACTTTTAAATTTTTATATCTCTACAATTATTGTTTTTAAATTGGAAGTTGGTAAGTAGTTCTGTCATTTATATGATGTTGATATATTTTCTGTGATTGTCTTTTTATATTATGAATGAATGTGTAACATTTAGTATAATATGTTCTACAGTGTTATAGGTAGTTAGGTATATATATTTTTACAAAGTCTTATGAGTTAAAACGTACTGAAATGAATATTGAACGCGGAATAAGACGAGTTAATATCAATTCACGTTCTCATATATGTACATATTTAATTTTTTGTAATACATTATTTCACTGAGACCGCAATTTGGTAGGTACAGAACACTAAACTATCGATCCCTACATAATAATAAAAATTACCTAAGTTATTGTATGCTTTTATTTTATGTAATTGGAATAGGAAACAAGCATGCACCACCTGATGCTCCGTCGCTTACACAACTAAATACATAAATAGCACTATAGACAGCAGGTTATTATGTGACGCCAATGATATAGCTTATGTGTTGCCATTCCTGGGGAATAAGATATCATACCTCTTTTCCTGTTATTTCGCTGCTTTACCTCACATTTTAAACGAAATACAGCTTAGGAAGCAAGCTGCTTAATGATTGAAATAAGTAAGTCTGAGGTACACAAAAATAATATATTTTTCGAAACTAGACCCCGCAATATGATCGTAATAAAAACACCTCTTTTTGTGCTCGATCGAAAACATTCAGTTTATCTAAGTACTCATATTTTAATTAAATGTTAAACAATCGATAGTGTTCTTTATAGACGAGTCAAATATAGAAACTTCGTGAAGTAAGGTATACGTAAGTACCTAATAGAATATTTAAAGCCAATTAACACAATGACACGTGGCTTAAAATATTTAAGTACACCCACAAACTAAGTAGAGCATGAATGTTACTTATGTTATTAGTAAATAGATTATGTATATAGTCAACTAAAGTTAATAAACTTAGGTCTAATTAATTAATATAGTAAAATAAACCATATTTCTTTGCTGTGTCCACTTTAGGTCTATTCATAAAGTATTATAACAACTACATATGCATACTTATTTGGTTCTATTCATACTCCGAATTTTGTCGCATAAAGATTTTTTTTAAACTAACAAAATATATAAATTTAAATTCACTATGTCATACGTGTCAGTGTCTGTAAAATAGTCTAGATCACTAATGCAGAAAAAAATCGTAATTCATTATACGCATATTCATTTAATAAAATATATAGAGTAGTGATAACATGTAAATTCATAAAGACAGCTTTTTCTATACCTACTCCAACTTATGTTTTTTTAATTACACATTACTAATCACATTTTTCCAACATCTATCTGTATGGTATTAACTTATTATGGTAACATTTCTCAATGATGGTTGAAATATTTATTTCTAGTCAATGATTTAAGTTTATTTTCATATTTCGTCGGAGCAATATGTATAAAGTTAGCATATATTTTGCGTCCCTATTAATTACATACTTAGTAAAATTGTACATTATAAAAAACCCCAACAAAATATAACATTATCTGCAGTTATTTTACATACCAAAGTATTTGAAATATTTACTTATCAAACTTTTGCAAGCAGTAAGAATCACATTGGCACGTATTTACTTACGCATTTCCTTGACGATGTGGAAAGACGGAAATTTGACGGGAAGCCAAATAAAGGCGTGTTAGGACAATCTACCTGCGTTCAAATTACATTTTTCCGTGACTTTGCATTCGATCTTCGCATGTTCAGTATACATATATAGTCTTCAATGTAGCTAAAATAAATATTATACAAATATCTAAATGTTTTCTGGGTCTACTATCAATATACTCGTACCTAATCATGAATAACGTATTTTGTCAGTGGAAGGATTGATATAAAGACTAATATATATAGTTACGTATGTCATATTATATTGTTACACGGAATGTATTGTAATTTTGTAGAACTACCTAATGATATTAAAAACTATTATAATTAGAAATCTAATTTTAGAAATGGAATTACATTATTATGTTTGTATAGATTTACAGCACAATAGGTTTTGTGAGTATAGTGTGGATAGGTGTGACTTCGTTCAGCTATTTACAGATAATTAACTTAGTATTTACTGCATAGACGAGGAATTCTTAGAAAAGATCTTATTGGTAGTAAGTGTTCATTACTAGCGATAAGATCTATTAAGATTGAGAGAGGATTATTCGATCTGTTTTAAGTCGATCACTACATGGGCCGTCCAAGAAATCTACGTGGAGAATTTAAGACGAAAGACTAAGTGATATTACAATAACATTTGCTAACAGTCTAATTCTGCATTGAATTAATAATCTTTGACAAAGAAAAAAATTCAGTGCTATCACTGACACAAAACCATCACTTGCTACGTATATACCAGTCAACCTCCTCTAGGTTCACTCTGGAATAGGTTTTTTTAGTTTTTTATATACAATAGTACCTAATCGTTTATCTCATTGTAGAGTCTGCACTAGAGCTTCTGATTGCCTTATATGGAATTGTGATTGTATTCAAAAAATATTATTACCTTATATGGACATATGTAACATTACCTGTATGTGCAACCATATTTATTTGAAATAGTTGTAAAAATGTATGTGTGAAAACCGGACGAGACGCCGGTAGTGAACCGTAATGCATCATAGAATGTCCTAATTGACCGATTTCGAATCCGCTGCCTGCGCACCTCCGTGACCGAATTATTGCTTTAATGGTTGATAATAAACTATAGTGCATTGTCTAAGTTTTTTGATGAACATATTCAAGTAGTCATTCAATAATAAGTATAATAGTAATATTATTGGAAGTAAAGACCATTAGTTCTAAAAAATACTTTTATATAACATAATATTTTTATGTACTGTTCTATTTCAAGCATTCTTTAATGTACACATATAAATATATTCAAATTATCCAACATCTCACTCCCTCTTCTCAATAATATCAAAGTATAATAAATGTCACAGTGTGTTTGTTTGTTATTTACCCATTGGTGCGCTAGTTTGTTTCTTATGTTTACATTAAATGCAATGTTCGTATTTCTGTGTATTATTGGTCGTGACAAAAATTTGTATCATTAATTTTATAAAATATATAAATTTTATATTTTAGATTAAATTATAATCTCTGATCAACACGACGGTTGACTAGACCAGTAGTAGTAGAATGCCATCAGGCATTAAGTTCGCCATGTATATAATTTTGTGTGCAAAAGAATAAATAAATTATTTTAACAAAAGTGAAATCGATTTGTTTGTGGTACTAGTATCTATTTATGTAGTCATCTACAAATCGGGCAACAGTAAGTAGCGGTGTGACAGGAAATTGGCGCACGGGTCGGCGCGCGCGCAGGAAATGAAATCGCGTCCGACAATATAGAACTATTGTGTGCGGGAGCATTATATTGTTGTGTCGGTCCAACGTAGCTACTTTGTTACATATTTATTATTTCGACACGATGTATGCTAGAAAACACCATGACGATACATTCTCCATCAAATTGCTGGCAGGCGAATTAATAAAAATGTCAGACGAGATATAATAGATAGAGGAACTCTCAATTTTTATTGCGTCACTCCTCATCTTAAAACGAACTTATACGGCCTCTTTGAGTCCTAAGATATATAACTCCAATCTATTTTAGAGTGGAGTCTCGTACAAATGCTACTGTACTACATTTTTGCTACTGTCCTGTATTTCTTCTTTTAATTATGACTACGCTTGTGGAGTAGAGTAAATAATATAAATATTTTTTGGCTATTAGAATACCATAAGACACTATTCATTATAATATGTATTTGATTTATTACATTATTAATATTGTAAATTTTGTACTATTCATTTTTCTATCAACTATTTTCAAACAATTCACGAGTCAGGTAGAAAAGACCAAAGTGAAATTACTGCTACTACTAAAATCTTTCGTTTTGTCAGAGTAGGTAAATATAGCTAATTAACTAAATCATGATTGAAACACTTTAATATAATTTATAAAAGGCTTTTTTATGAACAATCCTACTTCCATTGTTGCGTGGTTGATTTCTAGTTTTTGCGTGTAGCACGCAGTTTCATGATTGTAACGTACATTGACATGAAAAATATGTGTTTAAAACTGTACGCAAATAAATAATAAATACATTTATGTATTAGTTTTAGGAGTCAGTAGAAAAATAAAATAAAGTATATAAATATAATAAAAGATACTGTCGACTGTATTCTTAAAAGGTTAGATTATAGAAAATTGACATTACTGTGAGGTTGACCTCACTTGCTTACATTCTGCAAGCACATATGGATTTAATGTGGCAAGGAGCCAATAATTTACTGGTTTTCCGCATCAATTTGTTTAATATCATGTAATAATTATAAAATTGACACATATTTATCTGCCTGAATACAAAAATATGTTTTTTTAATTAAAAAAGACAGTTTGAATGTTTGTCAAAGGTTAAAAACTATTAGATTAAAAAAAAATTTACGTAGAAAGTAGACCCTGGGTATCACTCCCCTAATACAATTTGATTGTTACAGTGAACTGGATGAAATATATGTATAATCAATTAATTGGGTCATTTACTTAATGTAACGGTACTAAAAATGATTATAACCACAAACAAATTACAGAACAACGAATTTAAATTACGAGTACACCGACTACATTTTTTAATCGAAATAAGATAGTAGCTTCAGCAAACAAAATAACTGTTAAATTTTTCCACAATTGTTGTTTTTAAAACCCCTGTAGATTACCCGTTCACCTTGCGTTTGCGTGTATAACGCGCCGAACCAAATCTTATTAATTATTACCAAAATAATCACGCAAATAGTATAAAGAATTCACTCGTAGCCATCCGCATTGTACGCGGTGTGCGTGAGTAGAGCTTTTACACATAGAGAATTTGTTATAATAATGGCCTCCTAGGGTAAACTACCTTTTATGGCACCAATTACTAACATTACCTCTTTGTAATTCCTTTGAATATGTGCCACTAAGCAGTAAGGGCTTTCTTGCCTTGTGCGATAATGGAATAGGTTGTTATGTCGTTTGAGTTATTGATTTTGTATTATGATATTCTATGTTCATGTATCTATTTGTCTGTTTTATATTTATGGTATTGTACGTTCATGTTATTTGCTAGTGATGTATTTTATAGGTAGGTTCCTTTCCGTAAAGAAATTGACTTCAATCTTAACATTATTAGACTATAAATCGGACTAGATGCGTAGAGATATAAAGCATAGTAGGGTGAAAATTTTGTTTTATCGTCTTAGAGTACGTACATTAATAGTGTACCCGTGACTTTGTGTATATTTGTAAATGCCCTCTATTATTTAATTAAGCAATTAATAAACAACTAAGTGCGTGTTAAAAAAAATCACAAATATATTTTCTCTGCTTTATTAGACTGATAGAGTAATTGTCGTTAATAGACATGGACATTGTGCAACCTATGGTCGTGATACGTCTTATACAATGATATTTCAGTGAACCGAGATGTTAAATCGCCGTATTCAGCCATTTTTACTGACATATCTTAACACTCAAAATAGAGAATAGCTGAAAAGGAGCTGCGTGTTGGCAAAATAAATAGCCGAGGTAGATAGACGATTGATACGATAAAGGCTCACTCATCCCATACATAGGGATATATATATATATATATTACACTATTCCGAGCATTAGTAATATTATTAATGTTAAATGAATTTGTTTTACTTCTTGGCAAGAATCAGTTTATTATTCGTTTTGAAAGCCACTAGGTCTGCTGACCCTGTCAAGTATATGGGCCACTCCAGTTTCTTTTATATGTGGCTTGTCCTCGTCTATGAACACACTGATTGAAAACTTCCGATTTCAAGTGCTACAGAACGGACACTATAAAGCTAATTGTCCTCTTATGGCATCTTTCTGAAGTTTATGAAGATAGAAATATTATATATCTATTGTTATTGTTAATGTTCCTATTTGCTGTAAAATTGTCTAACAAATATAATTTAGTAACGAACAACATATTTGTTATATATATAACAGTAAACTTGTTATTGTCAAACAATATACGGTAAAACTTTAATCATGGTAGCTAGTAACGCTGTTGTAATGTTGTGTTGCTCTTTGGGGACACCTGAAAGCGTGTGGGAATGTTGACTGTCAGTTGATGCATTAGTTCAACAAAAGTGTATATTCTTTTTTCAAATTCAATTGTTTTGTACTTTCAACGTGTTTCTGTTGTTGCAAAAGAAGTAACAAGCAGCAAACACATAAAACATACATAATAAGTACGGTTGTGTGTACACCAGGGTCGGCGCCGCCGCGGCGTGTTGTGGGGCGCGGTTGCTATAGTAACACCCCCTATCCCACCCCCCCGTTCGCTTTCAGCTGACCCGCCGACCTCTAGTGACGAGCCGTAATACTGTCAGTGTTATAAGGATGAGAACGTTTAAAACGTTAGTCGTTAAAAGCAGTTATACTGAAAACGTTATTACACATTTTCACAAATGAATAAAAAGACTAGCTGTTCCAGCGCCGTTCCGCGTGGAATTTAACTTTATTTTTCTAAATTAAAAGAGTTTTACTAAAATAAAAGTAGCCTAAGTTACTCCGTATTACATCAGCTAGGTGCCTGCCATAAAAAGTCCCGTCAAAATCGGTCCAACCATTTCAGAGATTAGCCGGAACAAACAGACAGACACATAGACAAAAAGGATAAAAAATGTTATTTTGATGTAGGTATGTACAGTATTTATATTCATATGCATGTAGTAAAAACGGTTATTTCAATATTGCAAACAGACACTCCAATTTTATTTATATGTTTGTTATTTATATATAAATATGTATTTTTTCTTAACTAATAGTGATATTGAAATACATTTTTCAAATTAAATTGGCGTTATTTTTCTTTCATTATCGTTTTTTAAGGAAACAGTGATTGAACACCCTACTATATCATCTCCTATAGACATCCACTACTACATTAAGATACTGCTTTTTTTTTTAATAGGAATTCATTTCATAAAGAAAGAAGAATGTATTTCGTTATAACCTTAAAATTATTTAAATTATTTTTATTTATTTATTTACTTAGCCCAAATTATTTTCAAGAAGAGACATAATGATTTGAATCATTATCCTTTATGAAATATTATGATGATGGAGAATAAAAGTTACTTGATTTAGGTCTCTTTGATCTTTTAATATAGTAAGGTGGAACAAATAGTTCTTAAACGTGGAGTTGCACTACGATAATTTTTATAATAATTTAGTAATTGATCTTCTGTTACAATTATATATCAATAGTTTGTCATACCTGTTATAAAGTTATAACATATATACATAACAGTTATTATTTGAGAAAAACAGTTTTTCACTTAACCTTGATGGTGTCACATCACTATTTTCAGTGTGTAGTTCTTGACATCCTTGGTATTATGAATACTTCAGGTTTCAGGTATACTTGCATCGTACAATTCCGACCAATAAAATTTGGTTACAGTATGGCTTATTATTTATTAATGATTAATAAAGATAAACATAATATTTTTTTTATTCATTTGCTAAGAATAGTAAATTAAGAAAAAAATGTACAAGAATGTACTTTTAGGTATGCATAATTTTTATAGGTACTCGTATTTGAGTTATGTTCTACTTTGTTTTGGTTTCTACAACATTAATAATAATTTCTGTTGTATATCTCTAAATAAATTTATAATTATATTATTTATAGCTCCATAATGAATTAAATGTAATCCATGGTGTAATACATGTGACAGACGGTGTACAGAAACGCTTTTCATACTATTCAACGGCAAATGAGTGACTCATGTGTTAGAGATCAAAGGGATAATTATGAAGTGAGTTGCTCGTTTTTATGCAAAAATGTGCGACACATGTCTACGTAGTGAATTTTTATGTAGCTACATATTTACGCTTACTTTCCTTTTAAATGACCTATGTTTACTGTTTTGTTGTACAGTATTCAGTTGGTTTGTTATATACACGAAAGTTTTAATTTACACCCTTGCAACATAAATAAGCCTTCGATATATTTTTGACTATTTTTGATTCCGTAATTAACAACTGAATTTGACAAATGAAATTGACAAAATGAGTTATTTTAGGAGACTGCTTCAGATATATCCTCATTCATCGTGATCGATCTTCTAAGGTAAACAATTTGCTCTTCGAATAACAGTACTTAACTATTTGAATATTCTTATAGAGACCATTGTACCAAGAAAAATTTTAGATGTTTCCCGTAAATCGTATCATCCCACCTCACTTTGATCTTAACTGGTATAAGCAACGAAAATCAATCCGAAAAAGAATAAAATCATCTTCCTGTGTCGAAAAAATTGATGAAATACAAATAAAAGATAAACGACAAACTGATAACGTTCTTTTTGTTTTAGTTTTAGAATCCATTATACATTGTACTTATAATGCTATAGCAAAAATAAATATTCACCATAAATCTACTTTCAAAGATGAGTAATGTATTCGAATGTTTGTAGAGGATAAATAAAACAAGGACAGTGGTTACAGAAACTCCCACGCAACAATAACAGAAAGCAAAATAAAAGGCTGTTTCTCTATTTTTCATTCACAAAGGGATAATTTTGCTTTAGTTCTCATTATATTCGCTTTTGTTGTACAATGTTGTGGTTTAAACGCGCCTATTTGGGTGCTTAGAAAGCTGCTAATGTTCTGATTATAAACGATGGACGAAGGTCAATTAGTTATACTATAGTTGTACTTAAAAATATAATAACGGACCAGAAAGGACTTTAGAGCAAATAATTATTAAAATACGTATAGTGGTAATCTGGAGAGGAAATTTCGAATATGCTGTACACACATAGTAAATAAAATTATATACAATAAATGTAATATACAAGGGCGAGCTTATCTCTAAAAAGAGATAGTATTCTGTTTTTTTTTAATGCAGCATATTTGTCTCATATTTATATTTTCATAATTGAATAGCATCTTTACTTGAAATAAAAATTAAAGTTGTGGTTGAATTATCAATGCCTAACTACTAATAAGGAAATCTTGTCGTCAGAAATTACATAGTAAAATTATTAAAGGTGACAGTGTATTTGAGTGAATTAAGTCGCATAGTTTGAATATTTTCATGAAGGGAGTACTCGAGGGAGCCACTATACCAAACAAGGTCATCTGACTGAACCACTCTATGTGGATATAGTATGCATACAAACAAGATTCAGAGGTAAATCTCTAGTTGGAGACCTTTAGGGCGACGACGGATTACATACTACATTATGAATAAATAAGAACTTTTGTATAGAACCTTTATGAATTAATTTTGTAGTTCTATCTGTGTCTAGTAAAACAAGAACTTACTAATTATCGTTTTATCAATGATATTGGTACGTTCAGTGCATGGACATAATATAATGATATGAATAAATATAATATTTCATATTTCGAAAGAAACCATTAATGATATTATATTAATGATAAAAGTGCGTTAAATAACAATAATGTTTCCGTGGGTGTCACTTTTGACGAATATGTTGCCTTTTGTCCTGCAGTGCGGCGAGTTTTTTAACATATGTAATACATTCATTATATTATGGGGCATACGGCGGCTGTATTCTTAATAGGCTTTTTGGAACATTACCAGTTTGCCCCGGTTGGAACAGTGTGTGCTTTATCTCGGTAATTAATTTATTTATTACGTAAGTTGTCTGTTGTTTAAACCGATATTTAATAAAATATTAGGTAATAACAATAATAATGTCATGAAAGAACATGTTATATTATAATGTTTTGACCTTTTCAAGGATTTCAGTTTTTGTTGATATATTGTTATTTAACTGATACAGCCTATTCTGCAAATACTATAAATGATATAGTGGTGCAACTTGAAACGGTCATGCTGGCTATAAACTTTAAACTAGTGACGGTCTGGTAGGCCGCCGGGTCAATATGCTCCCTCTAATAGCATACTAATATGATACTAATGTTGACATTATTAATAATGACAATGATGGCTGGCTTATCCGTCATACTCGGGAACGGGTGCTGCATGTGGGGACTGGTCTGTTCGGATTACGGTCTTATTATTATTCTTTTTAACATACATGCTAGTGGTCACTCGTTTCTCTTTTTATTTGTAATCTGTACAAACGCATTTGAAAACGAGGAGTTGAGTTTCTTGAGTTCTTCTTAGCTCGAAAGCACTCCGAACTGACTGTAGATTTGACATGCCATAATATAAGTAGATGAATAAAGATAATTGATTTGATTGTTTGTGATGGATAAAACAAAAAATACTTAATCTTTTTTCAAAATAAAATTACTTTTATTATCAACGAGTACTTTGCGCTGTATTTTATTATTAAAATATTAGCAAACCTTACATTAATTGCAACCGTGGGTAGGCTGGACGAATCGCTAGTTGGAAAATGGAATAAATGGAAAATCAGAATAGAAATTAATCGAGAATAATTTATATTTGTCTATTTAATTATGATTGTATTTCAGTAATTCGATACATAAACAACGTATTTAGTATCGAGTAAGATTGCAGCCGCGTTAAATAAAGAAAAATGATAAAATTCCACAGTGAGGCAACTTGGAAGTTTTTGCTTGGCTTCCTTGCAAGTTAGAACATTCGCCCTCCAAGCTAATAAGTACCCAAAGAATTTAATAAAAGCATTTTATTATTTTTAAGAACACTTGTTTGCTTTTTATGATATCAATAAACAACGTTAATGAATACGAAAATATAACGTTAAGTATACAGGTCATGGTGTTTTCATTAATGTTATTGATCCTCGATATCATGGTTATAATAAGTTCTCTGTCTAGTGCTGGTCATTGTACCCTTTCATAAAATGTACATATTGTACATAGAAGTACATACCAACTAATATTTCTTTATTTAAATCTTAATAATTTTACCTAAACCATCCATAATATTAGAATAAAAGGCTTATAGGCAAGATTAATAATATTTGTTCATAGATTGTAGCGTTTAGGTACTTATTGTAATATGTAATTAATTTACACAGTGTAATTTTATATGTTACTATTCATATTGCAATAATTCTATGTCAATTAATTATCTTCACCAATAGTAAAACAAAATAAAAGGGTGGTTAATGACATAAACGAGAGTGTCCTCAGTCGATGTGTCATCAGAGAGAAATCACACCTCACTTACATTTTTATCAACTGGTTGAAATTCCTTAGGGTCACATTATTTGTAGGGGTTAAATTTCGTTGACGAAACTTTTAAAAGCCGGTAAGCCTCAGTTCGTAACGAACGAAATCACAGCCTACTAAAGTATATTTCACCCTTTTGACGACACATTATGTACATTTGCAGCGCGTAACGACACGGGCACGGCTCACAATTTCCATTAGGGCGCGCCAAAATAGGAATAGCCTAAATTTTAAATGTGGCATACAAAAGTAGACTCTAATTCATATGTGTTCTGTGTTCCTTTTGAGGTTCGGGTTAGGTTCATTTGTGTTCGAAGCACATCGGTCTCGGCCGCGCCCTGTGTAACACATATCGTATTAGCAAAGGACGGTATCTTACTGCAATTAGCTTCAGCTTTTTAGGAGTGCCGGGTGCGCGTTGTTAGAATATTTTTGCCATACCTATCCAGAAAATTACCTGTTACAGTCCTGAGCAGAAGTGCTTACATAAGAAATATTAATGCTCACTGTTTTTGTAATAAAACAATAAATAGTGAATCGATGAACGTTTAATTTCAATTTAGCACAATTTATTGCGCTATTTACTTATTTAGGAAATGGGCGAGTGGGTGAGTCTACTGAAATGATTGAGTATTATTTTTAATACTAGACTTTAATAATATTAATCGCAGGCTCTATGTCTGTCTGTTTGTTATCTTTTCATAATTAAACGGCTGAACACATTGTAATGAAATTTAACATGAAGATAGATTGTATCACGATGATGGATATGGGCAATTTTTTACCTCCATAATATTACGACATTACGGATAGCAGTTGGTTATTAATAATAAATTAATAAAAGCACTAGTAAATTGCTATATTCTAGCCATAATATAAATAATATGTATATAATTATGACGATTGTATTGTTCTTAGAAATAAACATTTTTCTTTACTATAATTAATATAACAGTCCGAACATTTACAGTAGAAATCTTTAAATTATGTAATAGTTTAGTTTTCTATCTATTTGTTCCCTGCATATTAAGATCTTTCGCCTGCATATTATGTCATTGGTCTGTTTTCAGCAGAATGAATAATTGTATTAGCATCTATGTACCTACATTCTCATATCACATTGTTGCGTGTTTGATGTTGAGTTGTTACGCTTATATCCTTATTCCGATATATTTAGAATGTTATCTATATCCTATATTAGGAATTTGTATATTAACCATACTTGTAATATGTTTCATTTTTCGGTACTTTGTTGTCAATTTGTCACATTATTTAAATATGACCCGCTGTTTACGAGTATCAGAGTTCAATTATCAGTACAAACTTTCGTCTTAGCGATATTTGTGGTTAATTGTAAATATATCAAAAAATATTTTGATATTTGCCCTCCATTATCGCTGGTTAGATTTTGTGGATATGGTTAGACTAAACATTAAGATAATTAACGCCTATTCATATGTTGTTAGTTATCCATTGCGGATATTTTTATACTGACTAATTTTGGATCATCGTAATCTTCTATTTATACTATATTCGGAATCAGTTTAGACTGCTGTACTATTCGATGCGTACCTCTCATTGGTAGCTTATTTTTCTATTAGTAAATATTTAATTAAGTAATCTGTTCACAAAAAAATATATTAAAAATGACTATTACTAGACTTACATTAATTATTATAATTATAATAACAATTATTGCGGTTGTAATAATTGTGTGTACCAAAATTCGGGAATATAATGAATCGGACGATCGGATGGAAATCATGCCTATCAACATGTAATTTTCGAATATAATTGACTCGGGTAGACGGTGCAAAAGATGTGCGCAACATAGTTTTAAGGTCAGTGTCATTAATTTTTATCTTACCTGTTGATACTTTTAAAAAAAATGCGATAATTTAAAATATTAAAAGAAGGTAGTTTCATAATTACTCGGCATCGTTAAACTATATAGTTGTGTATAACCCAGATATTACTTAATTGTATAATGATCGCTGTAACATTCGATTGAATCCGAAATTTACAATGATGAAATATGCGACTCAACAATTTTGTAAAAAGTAACATTGTATTAATTATTGTTATGTATAAATATTAATACTTATAAGTATTTTAGGAACTAGTAAACTCATTATGGGCCCTACTTGAAGATAGGATAAGCTTATTACCATGACAAGAAACGTTTGTATGCTATTTAGAAGACATCTTATCCTAACTATATGTAGAGAGTACACACGAATTACAACTACACAGAAATTTAAGCTCATTGTCTGTTTATCCAGCAAGCACAGAGTGGGATAATTAATATTAAAATTATATCACAGTCGCACTAAGCCGCACCGATTTGCGACATATTAGCTGGTTAATTCCCACGGCGAATTTGAATATTGACCAGACCTATATAATCTAAAGAAATAGCTAACCTTATAAACCAATAGCTTTCGCTTTACGTTTAATCGAAAACGTAACAAAAATACACGCTTTCGCGCTATTAGTATCGATTTAGGAACAGATGTTTATAAATTAAAATATAATATTAACAAGATGTATGTATAGTTATATATTATTTACTATTTTTATTATATTGTAGGAATATGGAATAGGTTTTGTCCCTTTCAATTTTTAAGTAAAGTTAATATATTTATGTAATATTATGTTATCTGTGATATAAGTGACAAAGTAACCAATTAAAATCAGTAAGGGATGAAAAAAAATACGTTTCATTGTCACTGTCAGATGGTGATACATTTGGATACCTTAAATAGAGGAGTGTGAGAGGGAGAGGGGGGGGGGGGGTGTGAGCGGTCGGGACATTGCTGGCATGTTATTTTCACTCACGAAATATTTTAACCGGCTTATTAGCATTGACATCCCATGCTAACACGTAGAATGCACGTGGAAGAATCATTAGTATTATGGAATGATCATTTATATGTTTTCTGTAATTATAATATGTTACACTAATTTAATAATTCTAATTCGTTTTTTGTATAAAAATAAAAGATGGCTGAAGTATGATCGAAATGTTTGTATCGGATATAGTTACATTATGGCAAGATTTTAACTCTAGAAAGTACTCTAGACAGTACTGCTAAACTAAAATTTACATTTTTATTAATTTAAAGACTCAGATAACTAACTGTCTTACTGTATTATATATACTAATCTGTCCTCAGGTTACTAAGTGTTATTCTAATGTTATTTTATATAGGTATAAATTTATATATTTACACACATTATTATTTTATAGAAATATTATAAATTTGTTTCATATTAAGTATATTGATGTTTTTTTTAAACTACTTTCATGTAGGCCAATGTTTCACTTGAAGCATAAGTGATATTGGCAATCTTAGCCTCAGCTCAATATTGGCATATGGTAATCATCCTTCATCATTCGTGTAAAATTCGGTACATACATTTATTTATTCATTTCATACATTTCCATAGTGTTTGAAGTGGACATTGTAAAAAGTTACCTTTGCATGCTTCTGTCGCACTTATTATAACCGTTAAGTAATTTGCTTTGTACGAGTGGTATAGTGATGTGACGTGTGATGACGTGATGGCGATGGTGATGAAGTACTGAAATTACGAGGCCTTAAGGAATGCGTGCATAACATGTTCCTCAGAAATGACAACATATGAGTGATAACGTGGTGTAAAATATCATACATCTTGTGTATAAACTCTAGAAATTTCCATACTCCTCCGAAATGGCTGGACCGATTTTTAGGAAATTATAAATTCGGTTGCTTAATGATTACAGTTAAACTACAAGTTAAACTTATTTTTATAGTAAAATATAACGATATCCCGACTGTACGATTCTTTCATGATGTTTTATTTCAGTATTGTCAATTCCTGGGAAACAATATATTTTTTCATTTTAACTCGACAGGTAAAGGTCAAAATAGAAAGCACGGAATACAGCTTTTAACTAAGCAATTTCACAAGTGGAAATGCTATATGTGTGAGTATGCTCTGTATCTACTTATATAGAGCGCCAGGTATCATAGGACATTTATTTTAACGGAATACTAAAAAATATTTATAGGCAACTAAACGTAGACGACCTCATTCTATTCTTGTTATTATATGTTGTTTTTATTTATCTTCATTTTAATTTTGGTTTCAAGGACATTGTCATGGTATTTAAAGTATTTATGTTATTACGTATATTATTATACGTTTTATAATAATATAGTTAACACGCCGTGTCTATAGAATAAATTATGTATTTGTGTAATGAAGAATAAATATGTTTGGATTTTATGTCTATTTGGCTGTGCATTTTTAAACAACGTATCTGATTTTGAATACGGTTCTTGCTCATATTATTATTTCTTTCCATAACAGTTCATGATTGTTTATTTCCAGTTGTATATGTTAGTAATGTTTTGTAAGAATCGCCTGGATTGGTATTATATAGTTAATCTCTGACAAGAGATATCACTCTTAGTGCTAAGAAGTGCCAACATGTAAGGGGTCAATGTGCGATATACAACGTGTATGCAACAGAATTAACTGTGTATTCCTTATAGGTAACTCAACTAACTAACCTCTGAGTGGTATACACCAATAAAATATTGAAATATCCTTCTCAGTTGATTACTCAAGATATTGATTATCAGGAATTCTCTTTTCAACTAGATTCTCCAGGTATCTCTGTTTTGTGCCAAACGGATAACTGTTACATTCTGCTGGATGACATCTAGACCATAGAGTCTATCATAGGGGGTTCGTATAAATTTCAAATGCTACTTGTATAATTTACAAAAAAATTTTGTTATTAAATTTATGGTATAAAAAGGTATACAATTATTATAATTTTTGAACAGTTGGCGATTGGTGGATAACTTTAATATGCCTGTTAGCTTATTAACTACCTTCCTAGTCACAGACATAATCATTTTAATGTAAAAAATTAAACTATAGAGAACATTGCGAACGAGTCATATAATATGATATTGCTTTTTATTAATATTTATAAACAATCTTATCCTTTTTTGTAGTCAGTTAAAAATGGCATAGATATATTGTACCTATATTTGTATTGTATATATTTTCCTTATATTTCATTCGTAATTATTAAAACTATTCAAGTAATTACTATCAAATACGTACATAGACTTTTATTGCGTGTACTACTATGTGATAATAATAATCCCAGGACATTTCACACAGCGTCATTCAGACCCAAGATAAGCTAGTTTGTGTTATGGGTACTAGATAACTGATACAAATAGATGAATTTCGTAAATATATACATATTATATATAGAAAACACCCAGACCAATACAAACAATCGTACTCCTGAATACAAATGTTTGTACCGTGTGAGGAAACGGATCCGTTTATTTGTATTTAAAAGTTGTATGTCTATGTAACGAAACAGTATTAGATATTTAAAATATCTACACTAGACTTACCATTACGAATGCGTATGGCAATTCAATTGTAAAATGAAAACGCGAATGCATCCGCACTCCTGTCAACACTCCTCCTGCACTCGCTAGCAGTCACACTACGGCACAGGTCACAGGCGATATCAAAAATTCAATTATAAAATTGCCATATTCTCGTTGCGCGTTGCAAAATTAACTCAATGCCAACAATTTGGCGTAACCAGGGTGCATTACATTAATTTCGAGCTGAAAGCTCGGGCATTAATTTGCGTCTAGCTCCAGAGGGAAAACCACAAAATACTAGTTCCGTTGCTATTCATAATAAAACCGGTGCAAACCGCTAAGTGCTTCAACATCTGGGCGCAACGAAATACTATTATGATGACAAAGGCCTGTGAAATAGTATTTGCGAAGTCAGTTCCATTAATAAAGCCTGCGCTCGCATGGTTTAGGTGTTTAATCAAACAAAGTGGAATATATTGTACAATTTAATATTGTACTATTTAGATAATCAGATACACGTGTGGTTTTTTTTATTGAATTATATTGTTTATAGATATATTGCGTCGTATATCTATCGTACTCGTATACATATATCATATATAAATATATATAAATAGTCATCATATTCATTCATTCATAATTTAAGAGCCCTGCTTTTGTCGGTGTAGCATTTGTCTTTTTCCTTCTAGTCAAGATTTAAAATCTTTAGATATGATTGATATTATTTAATTGTTATATTATTATGTAATTAAAATTAACATATTGCCAAAAGTTTCGTATATTTTCATTACTATAAAAAAAGATTTTTTAGATAGATATGAATTGTCGTAACTCTATATTTTACGTAAATCAAAATTCTATGATAACAAAACTTTTATAATACAATCTTAAAGTTTTATGAAGTTGGCTTTTCAACTGATTGTTATTTAGCTTTATTTAGCAATATATTCAGATGAGGTCCAGTAGATTCTTGAATTGGTATATGATTATTATTGCAACGATTCTACTCGTAACTCGTAATTCTACTCGAACTATTCAAAATTATTAATCAATTTATGTATTGTATAAATATTTATTATTAATATATATTTTAGCATACCTGGGTTAAAGGACCTAGTGTTTACGAAGGTCAAACCTCTGATTCACACAATAACTTGCTTGGTCAGAATTAAACTGAGTCTAATAAAGGTTAAAAGGAATCTAATAAAAGTTATGCATTATAATGCATAATTCTATAGAACTGTACTACATGTAGATATATATATATAGTTAGTATATATATATAACTCAAAGGTGACTGACTAACTGACATAGTGATCTATCTACGCACAGCCCAAATCACTGGACGGATCGGGCTGAAATTTGGCATGCAGGTAGATGTTATGATTTAGGCATCCGCTAAGAAAGGATTTTGATACCACCCTTAAAGGGATAAATTAACGCGAGCGAAGCCGCGAGCAAAAGCTAGTGTAGATATACCGTAATTTTTATCACAGACGAAGTAATCAAAGGCAGTGACAACTGTCGATGTTGTGGTGAACGTAACACGTGACATTGTGTGTGGTTCAGATTTGAACTCATGATGGATGGCGCGGCGGTAAGCCTGAGTAGTAAAGCATTATAGTACTAATACTATATATATATACATATATACTAATGCTGATACGTAAATGTATTATGTTAAATATAAATAGTAAATTTTCTAAGTTTTTAGAATGATGATAAATTTACATTTTTTCTACAAATACAATATGTATTTGTAGAAAATACAAAATAAACTTATTTGACACTGTCATTATGTTATACAGATTTTATGTTTTTGTTGTAGGCTAGGATAGAAAATGGATAAAGGATCGGAAAATTCCCCTGGAGGGAAGTTTTATAGAGAAGATAGATGAGTTATTCTGATTTTTTTCTATAGTGATTTATCATAAAAAATTGCTATATCAAGGATATTTAGTATCGATAAGTATCATATAGGTATACAGTATTTATTATAAGTATTTACAGATAGGTTGTTTAATTAATTTTGAAATAATTGAACCGAGTATTTACAAATAGAACTAGAACCTGTCATAAATAGATTACGTATAGAAAGATAGAAATATCTTTGGTCGAAAACTCGAGATATTAAAATAGGAGTATTTCCTATTCTATTTTTAATAGATGAAATGTTCATACTTACAATTTGTATTTTGTACAATCCTCTTTGCAATTTTGAGTAAGAGAAAAAATTTTGTATATATGTTAGCATTTCAATTTTATTGGAACTACCTTTCATATGACCATTGAATTATTTTTTAAAAACTAAAATGTTCAGATTATAGCCTTGTTTTGCACCTAAGAGCTGGTGCTGTATGTAATACTTGATTTTCCGTCTATATGTAACTTTATGATCCATTCTTTAAGCAGCAATAAAGATATACCTACATATACCATACAAATTGTGTTTTCTCGTGTTTATATTAAAAATACAGTGGTATTGTGGCAAACAGGATCCGTGAGAATAAAAATGTTTATTATCTCATACTACTGTCAATAATTACTACAAAAACGTATTACTGGCTTTATAATTGGATACGTAATAGAAGACATTGCAGAAACGAAGTAAGTTGTGTAATAGTTTTTTTAATGGCGTAAAAATATTTTTACAGTTCACTTGTACTATTAGATAGTTAGATAATGAATCATATCTTTAACACACAATTAACAACAAAACAAAATAGAAAATGTGTTTGACGAATAATACTATTAATTTATATAAGCGTAAACACGTGGGATTTACGCTTTAACAAAAATATGCTAATGTGTTTAGGGCTACCTGTTTTAAGGGGGTCTTCCTATGTGACGGCCTGTTTTTTAGGGATATTTTAGGATTTTTTTTCTACGACCAGTAAATATTTAGAGCTTCAAGTTTTTTTATCATTTATTAACACATATTTGGACAGTAAAAATATTCAGTCAAACTAGAGTTACAGCGCTCTGAACACCCCCGCCTCGAAAAAAAGAGCTCCCACTTCCTCCACGATTCCGGCTGATCGGCTTATCTGAAAAAAAAAAAAAAAACGGCGTTTTAATTTGTAGGCTTAAAAGCACGGAATGACCTATAATCAAATGAATATAAAAAAAATTGGATTTTTGATAGACATTTGAAATAAAAGTTGCAAATTAGGCGTTTTTTTTTTTTGTTTTTTGCTATAAAAAAATCGAAGTTTTGAAAATTTTCGATTGATAATAGTTCATTCCATGCGTTTACATATATTGAGTGTGCCCTGTAAATTTCAAGTAATTCGGTCCAGCCGTTTCTGAGATACAATGGAGGAAAGTTTGAAAAACACAGTTTTGAGAAAAACGCGTTTAAAGTTTCAAGTCCGTTAAAAACTATTAAAATATCAACTTACTCTCAATCGGCGATGCCTGGTCCATAGAGTATTCCTTCCTCTTCCTCGTGAAACTCTTTTAAAGCAGATTGTTCAGCTCTTGAGTCAATCCTGGCTTGTTTAACGACATCACTTACGCGCCGCTCAGATATTTCAGAGATTGCAGCAAATACAGAAACAAACTCCAAAATGCAATATGCGAAATTCGAAGCGATGGGAACATTCATGTTCATGTTATTTTTAAGTTTTTTGGCCGAAGCTGATGTAAATACCGTATCATTTTGATGGGTAAAACGGTTTCCACTAAACTTTCTTTTTTTACTACGACCAGGATGAACATTTCCACTCGTACTTCCTTTCCGTCCACTCATTATGAAAAAAAATAATTTGTAGCTGTTGCTCTCTTCGAAGTTCAACCAAGACTAAAATAACTTCGGTAAAATATTATAACAATAGAAATTTCTGTTTAAGTCTGTAGAAACGTGTCTAAACTTGTATAAACAAATATATTAATAAAAGGGAGGCCAGGTATAAAGCCGACGGTACACAATAGGCCCGGTCTCTAACTGCCAACTCACCGCTCCGAACCGCTCTTTCTTTTACCTGCTGTATCTTTAAAACGACTTCGAATTTTCTAAAATCGCTTTACTACCGTATTCTAGACATGTTAAGGGAGCAATTTATGAAAAAAAAAATCGATTTTTTCAACCCATCACATAGGAAGACCCCCTTAAACTATATTAAATAATTACTAGTAGTTTACAACCACTGATACATTTCTAAACTGTAACAGGTGAGAAATTTCTATTTAGAAATACAGACTGTGCGTGAGAAATTGACCTTGTGTTCTCTGTAAGATCGTTTATCTTGGAGTAATAAACATTCGCCTAATAATTTTATGCAATTGCATTCAAACAATACAGTCAAAAAACCTCGCGAAATCTCGAGGTTTCGAATACAAAATTTACACTCTAAAAGATGAGAGAAATTTAAATAAATAACTAGAAGAATTAAATTAATTATGTATAATCTACTTTCAACTATAATACTACATATGACTAATATTAAAGTGATATAAAAAATATTTCTGTGATTATTTCACATAATCACATGAAGTATAATTAGGTACAAACTAATTATTATTTACGTACAAAAGAATGAAAAAAAAGGGAGGTAAAGACAGTGTTTAAATAGTTATACGAGTATTTACTCTAGACATAGAATGGTAAGTATGCTGGCCAACTCCTGATTTAATCTGATTTGAAGATAGGTTATATCACGAGGATAAACATAGCCCATATTCTAACTAAAAAAAGAAGCCGGCTAAGTCGCGGTCATAGCGGATAATTAGTGATCAATATATTTGCGGGTAGTATTATAACTAGCTGGATTCCATAAATACTCTTATACAATGCTATTGGTTGATTGGGTTCAGTAACGTTGGCTTAATTGAAAACATTCATGTCACTCACCCACTGTGTCTGTTGGAGAAAATTGGATCTGTATTCATTTTTCCGTTGCTTTAACTCCACCGGAGTTATTCAATCGAAACGAATCATGTTTTCTTTTTTAATAATATTTTTGCGGTTCTGTCTCTTTCTGCAGTTTAGCCTTTTAAGCCTGTGTCGTTGTGCCCATTTCTGTTTTGTTAGCTATGTTTCCATTTCAGAAATAGTATTACTTGTTAGCGGAAATGTACAACATTTTGTTTACTTTACGCTGATATACATGATGCATAAAATAAAAATGAAATAATTTGTGATTATTATAGTTTAGGAGAGAGCTTTGTGGCTTTATACTGTGCTATCTGACTTAAATCTCAACGTCGTTAGAATCTGGCCGACATCAAAAAACTTTGAGTGTCAATTTATATTTCAAACCAACACTCTGGTGATGGAAGCATCGATATTAAACTAAAATTAGCCTCAGAGACTGCGGTTAGCTAACGCTTCCACGTCAGATCGACGTGAAGGCAACGTCAAGTATTGTGTTCACTACAACATCAATAATTAACAAAGCTTCCAACTATGGATAGGTAGCATTGTAAAGGTATATTATTTTAGATTAATTTTATTTTTATTGAGCGACAATAGTAGTAGAGCAATTATAGTTTTGTACTGCCATAATCTCGGGAGCTAACATTTATGACTCACAAGATCTAACACAGTATCCATTAATTTCACTTCCACATACCTATTTACGTTACCAATCGCAACACTTACATGACTGACACTTGTAAGTCATGATGATATCAACTACTAATACTTGGTAATTCCATTGTAATTTATCTATATCGTCTTTCAATACATAAGGCTGCTAGTTTGTTGGTTAGTGCCACCTAGTAGAAATAATTATAGATGAATATACTTTTATTGCTTGGCATTGCTTGTGACTTTTTACAAAGATTTTGATTATGAAGTTAATTATAGGGTGTCAAACTGCCACTTTATATATTCAGAAAAAACATTCGGATTAATCTCAATATTTATCGGCTTTCTTGTTTACTTATAAACCCGTGTAACACTGCATCTCCTCCGTGGCATTTAACTATGGAATAGCAAATAATAATATGCATTAAAAAGCATTTATTATACAAGAGCATGATTTTAAACCGTGATTTCTATGTAAATTAGATATCTGATATTGGTTTTAGGTGGACTGAATTAATCCAATTCCTACATGAACACACTAAACACAATTACCAACAAACATTGGAATTTTGATTGAAGCCAATGTGCAGAGACGAGTTTTATCTAATCTGTACAAATGAGCAAAACATGTCCTTACTTAATTCTGTGTCGATATTTTGTTCATAATTGTTGCCTACTTTTGTGTCTATATACCATTGTTTTATTATACGTAATTTTCTAATTATTAATAAATAAATGTTTGCAACAAAAGCAATTTATTATATTTCTTAACAATGGATAATTTAAAAAATTATGCATGGTTGGTGATTGTTTTAGTATTGCAAAAGATATATTATATATGTAAGCAGAAGATATATACATATATTACTTTAGTGATTTTTAATTTACATAATTGATTAAGAATGCGTGACCCACTTTAGACAAATAAACACTCATTCATAAATTTTATATTTTTACTTATATAGTCACAATTTTTTTTAAACCCTTAAAGAAGAAAGAAGAAGTAATAAAGAAGAAAGTAGTTATAAGATTTGGTTTTTATTTATATATATTACCTGATATATTTCTCTCAAGAAAAGATTGCTATTTTTTGTTATAATTAGTATCATGTTTATTCTGTTTGATTTGATTCCGGTAACATGAAATTGAAACTTAGATCGTAATTATCTTCTTATTAAATTTCTGCAATATTGTTTTTATTATAGGTTTCTTTCATATTTTTTTCCATCTAGATTTTTTGGGGCGATCAATCTACTTGTATACACCACTAGTTATGTCATTCTTTGATTTCCACTGTATTATACTACTAAACTATTTCTATTCTTCACGATTCTGTCATTCTAGCTACCTGTTTCGCCCTCTGCCATTTCAATTTCACCACTCGCTTAATCACTTTATTTTGTATTCATCGCCGCTTGTTCGTTTTTCTAAAATCTATTGATCTAAAGAATACAAGGAAAACCTTTCATATACAACTTCAAAGTCAAGATCTAATATTAAAATATTAGCAAAATATATAATATTTATGTTTATATTGTTTTTCGGTAAAAGAAGTTATTTTATTGATTTATTTTTATGGTGCGTTATAGTTGATAAACAAATTCTGTATTTAACAGAGTTCTTATAGAAAAGTGTAATAATTGTTCTAATTATAAAATAGCTTTTGTTGTTTGTTTGAACTTATACTACATAATCAGGGGTATAATAATAACTAAAGTTGTTAAAATATTCATATCTAATTTTATTAATTATTTCATAAACTATATAATTTCTAAAAATAACAGTTTAGTTTTTAGAAATAACGAGGAAGAGAAATATATACACCGTTGTAGCTTTTGCAGCAAAATAAATTAACTCGAATATATTTATTAACTACTGTAATCTGTTACTCATTTAGCCAACGTGTGGATACAAAATAATTATTTCAATTTTAAACTAATTAGTCTCAATTAGGTGTTAAATAAGTTGGATTACCTTGTTGGTGAAGCGGTTCAAAATGTTGGTTTATTTTTCCAATGGTCGCTGCTTAACACAAATATTTGTATTCAAAATAATTGTTTGTAGTGCTTTCAGAAATTTTTAATATATATTTTTATATAAGACAATTGTGGCGTATCAGTAATTTTATCAAAATTTATTTATTACATTGCATTTTTCACAACTTTCTTTGTCCTATATATTAAACTACGTGTATTTAAAAAATATTTCATGAAAATCACATCGTAATTCAACAAACAGATAACGCGACAACCAGTTAGCCCCTTGTCATGATTTTGTGGTATATACTCTATCAGTTGTCTAGTAACTAGTAACACTTTATTTAGTTTCAGATAGAGTGTTAACTAAATTTGAGGGTCTTGTACTAAAAAGTATCTATCCAATTTAAGGTCTCTATTACAGTCTGCGGTGTGTAACTTCTCAACGTATTGTGTGCGTCTTCTCACAGAATAACCAAAATGCACCATTTAACCTCCGATGTAAGAAGAGGAGTGTTATTAGTTAGACGCGTCTGTTATCATAATTGGTTAAATTAGACAGACATAAGGTATGGTTATGTCTGTCTGAATTAACCAATTATGATGCGTTTTTTATTTGTACAGTTTAAAAATAAATAAATAGGTAAAAAGGTCATTGGCAGTTAGATGCATACCATTGCTTTTGTAGTTAGTTTAAAGTTCACTATATAATCTTCCTGCTATTAAGTTTTCGTCTCTAGTTCCATGCACCTATATTGCAGAACAAGTAGGTAGATGCTCTCATTAATCTAGTACATTAGTCGTCGACTTGAAAGGCTCACTTCTTTTGCTGAAAAAAGGCAGCGCCTGGGGAAACGGCGCATGTTATTCTGAAAGAGTATAATTTATTGCATTTCTGCTGTATAGCTATGCACTACGAATTCCATAAAAACTTCTAACTTCTTCTTCTACTAAAAGTAATTTCATTCAGTAGTAGTTATTAATACTTGTATAATTTAATACATGCAGACCTTTAGATTTATTATAATAATAAGGCGAGGGCAAACTTAGAAATGAGATCTCACGCACTCTTTGAAACGATACTACTCCGAAACAGCTTGACCGATCAAGACCAAAATTTCATCGAAGTTCGATTTAATAATTAAATCACATATTTGTACAAATATTACCTGCATATAAAAATCAATAGCTATCAACTCAAACAATTGACCTATTTGAATAGTTTTTTGTATTGTTCGCTACGATACAGTAGTTTAGCAAAAAATATGTTGGAAAACAATAAAATTCGAAAATGCTATATTTTCTGAGTTCACTACGTATGAAATCAGAAAATATACAATATGGTCAATTCATTATTTTATTGTTTCACAGTACAGCTAATATTTATTATTGTTCAGAATGATTTTGAAGAATAATTAGCATTACTAATCGCTGATCAAATGACGTTCACCAGTCGTCTAGTTATATTAATTACACTAGTACCTAATGGATTAAGTTGTAATATTTAGATAGGTACAGGTAGATATTTACAGATAAATTAAAATCTATAATTATTAATTTGATAATAATTTTTATTCTCAAATTTTCTATTTCTTAATGAGGATTATGTAGAAAATTACCGAAGATTTGGTGAGACAAAGCTTGTTGAGATAAAGTTATTAAGATTCTACCTAACTATTCGGGCCCCTGGGCAAAACTTACTCATTCACAGTAAACCGTATTATTATTGTTAATTAGATAATTGATCTGGTAGTGATTTAGCCTACGGTTTTATTTTGAATCTGGCCGACGTCTAAATACTTTGTGTGTCAATTTATAAATCTGTCTAACTGTTACTAGCGATCTCGTCGCGTGGATTTTGATTACTTTTATTAAAATAAATTAAGTATCCAAAATAAAAGTAGCCTTAGTTAATCTTTATACCCATACCTGTGAAAGTCCCGTTGAAGTCGATCCAGCCGTTTTAGGGATTAGCAAGAAGAAACAGACATAAAGCCAATTTTTTTAAATTAATTTACTAGATGTACTCGTATTTAATGTTTACCTTTTTTTTTTTTTTTTTTTTACTGGCAGCTTGTCTACCATTCTTTTTATAAACTTTATATTTTTTATATCTATTTTTATACGTCACTTTTGACTATTACATATTGTTTTCTTACTTCTTGCTGTGAGCCCTTTTGGGAAGAATACACATTTTTGCTAATATTTGGATTTTATTAAAATAGTAGTTGTGTTGTGTGTGATTAATGTTTACCATTGAAGTTACCATTTTAAATATACCGTTTAGATTGTAATTTCTTATGCACGTAGTGAAAAAGCTATTAATTTGAATTTACAGACAGACTTCATTTTGTTTGTATAGATTTTGTTCAGTAGTAAAAATCGATATTAAAATTACTAAATTAATTCCGGAAAAGCTAATCTCAAATGTTTGTTCACCACGATATTATCAGTTGGCTACTATCCTTTCTGGGATAACAGTTGTGGAAAAGAAGCAATATTAATTAGACTGTCTAAAACACAATTTCGTCAAGAACGATAGCTTTACATATTCTTAGATAAAATATAACATTAAAGTTAAGGGTTTGTAGAAAAGACATTCAATATAATCTTTGTATCGCTATTTAGTTTGGTAGTTTTCACCTGAAGATGTTACTGATAGGCTATATCCGTATATTATAGTGTATATTGCCGTCTCAGGACGATGGGAACATTAGTACCCATTCCTGACAATGCCATCTGTCCTACACGGGTCTTATATTAGGAAGAGAATATTATTAAGTTTATCGGTCATATATTTTTTTAATGGATGATTATGAAAGGTGCACCCGCCATTTTCCACTTATTTTTAATACAGAATGCTTAGCTGGTTTATTTTTGCATAAAATTAATGTTTTCCCTTAACTCAATACTTACTAGGTATAATAAAAATATGTCTGTTTTTATCGCATAAAGTACGACGTATATTTTTAGAGCTTACTCGTTGAGGTTTTTATGAATGCTATTCAGTTAAAGCGTTCTCTATAACGTTGGCAAGTGTGGCCCAAGTTATAGTGCGCGCTATAAACTAGGGTCGAAAGTTGTCGGCTCTCGATCGATACAGACATTTACTTATCTACGGACGCACTGCCGCCGGACACGTCGCGTGCTACCTTTAATACAAAAATATCGATTTTTCCACAAAGCCGCGTCACCGCAATCAATATACCTTTCCGCCCCGTGCCTAATTACACCCGCCTACATCACTCAAACATCCGTAAAAAGCCCCGTAATCACTCCTAGGATGGAGCCTCGATGATATCCATCCTGAAAATAGCGCACACTGAATCATTTAAAGCGCACAGGAAAACGCTTCATTGTAAACGTTTTATTTAATTTTCCCTCCATTTACTTTTTTATAATTTCTGCCGGGCATAAAAAACGATCCGCCGCCGCAGGAAGCTCGCAAACATGTGTAACTGGCCATATCGGGACGCACACAGGGATAGGAACACCTGTCTCGGGAATGAAAGGTGTGCTCGAGCGTGCAGAAAAGAGACCACCGTATATGGAAGTAATAAGTGAGAAAGGGAAGTGGCGTGCGCGCGCAGAGTGCCGGCACGCCCGCCGCGCGTCCCTCTCGCGCTCAAGTCCACCCGCGACAAGTCAGTCTATCGCGTGCAGAGGCATCGCTTGTATGTGCCTCTCTTTGCTTCGACGCGACCGACGCAGTGTCCGTAACCGGTGTTCGGAAAATTGTGCATGTGCGTTTTCCGACTAGAGCAGTGTGTGTGCTTGTGAGATGTGCTATTGTTTTCTAGGTAACGGAGATTATTGTTGATAAAAGGCAGCCGGATGCTACGTATTATTATTACATTATACACTTGTTAGCGCCGTTTTATTTTCACTTTTATTGTATTTCCCACGATGCCACTGTCAGAAAAGCTTTGGTCAAAACATCCTAAAAATTGTGGCAAAAGTGAATTTGTAAATGAAAACGCCTGTTTTATCGAAAGTTAAAGTGCGCAACTCTTAATTAATAGCGCGATATGAGTTTATGATCCGTTAATAGTTTACGCTGTGGTTTCAGATAAGCTTAGCAACTGTCGGATAATAAACTACCTAGTTATTTTCAGGAACATCGAAAAATTTTAAATTAGGCTAGCGGTTTTCTTATAAGTCAACAAACTAACACATCTCATTAACTTACATAAAATATTACAATATATATTTTTCTGATAAGAAAGAAAACGTAAATAATGCGAATACAAAACATTCATACGACACACAAAACTTACAAAAGCGAGTCAACAACAATGGAGCCATAGTAATTACTGCTAAGTATCGAGGTACCGTAGATACATTTTCAAACCACGCATTCTTCGAAAGATTTCCTAAATAAATATATAGGTTATTATAATAGTGAAGATCTTAAGAAGTACCTGTAAGTATAGGTTCATAGTTTAATACTTAATTATGTAATAGGGAAAATCTACAAGGAAAATATAAACTAGAAATATTATTTACTAGTCGCGATTAAAGATGAGAAGAATAAAGTAAAAACTATCTAGTATCAAATAATGAACTACACATAATTTAATTAAAGAATATGTGAAATAAAAAATTGTGCCTATAGATAGATATATTATGCAAGTATATATTATTTACATGTATTTGATAATTGTGTAAAAAATATTGCATTAGGAATAGAAACTTCTTAATAGATTGTACAGGTACCGATACAATTATTTAAAAACCACATATTTGCTACTATTTTGAGTCCCTATAAGTTAAAACTTGACTATTGATGAGTCTTTGATTGAGAGAACTTCACAAAAAATATTAAATGAATAACGCTTTTTTTTAAATATATAGGTATATGATATGTACAATTTTGTAGAACAAACCTACAAATACAGAAAGGACATGAAATTATAAGAACTATTATGCACCACGACTGCATCCAGTAGGTAATAATGAATTAAGATTAAACTGTGAAAATATAATATAATTACCGATTCGAAAATTGCCATGTTATTACAATCTATAATTTTACAACAGATTAGTTGGAGCAGTAAGAAAATATTAACAAACGCTTATTCTCACCGGTTTTGGTTAAAATAATTTACATTTCAAAAGCAAGATTATTGTAGATGAAGGTCGTTTGAAAATGAGCTCGAAATCGACTGTGATTTGTACACAAAGTGAAATCTTAAGTCATCTAAGGTAACCTCGCCTTTCTGTTCAGATGTCTGGAGATAATTTATAAACCAATAAAACATAAAACAACAAGGTTACTCTAAATAATTAAGTATTTATAGTTTTGGTGATTTATTTATTATTTTAATTGTCACAATTAACATTAGAATCATGGTTGTATTCGTATGACAAACATCAGATTTATTAGAGATTAGAAGTAATAAATCCGTGACAAGTTTTATATGTATATAAATGAAGTAGTGAAGTGATAATACTATTACATTGAATATTACATATTTCAAATCATAATTAATCAATTAAACATACAGTCGTTTGAATATTTAATTTATATATGGATGATTCATTTCATTATTAACTACTAGTCACAACCGGACAGGTCACAACCGCCACTTACTATAATTTTCACTTAAATCATTGGACATTTACATTTAACATTGGACATTGGACATTAAAATTTTAAACGAATTATGTCAAATATATTATAAATACTAATATCTTTTAGTAAATTTCAATCTAATTTAAACAAAACTACTATTGTTACCTTACATGCTAAGTACTTCTTATAACAACAGGACTGTCCCGCTGCTTCATACCAAAAACTGTTACACCACTTGAAATAGAACTTTAATATTTTGTGGATCACCATCCTCCATCACTATGTGCATGTCTAGTTTAATGATAATTTTATTATTGTAACAGCGACCTTTAAATAGGATTGACCCACCTAATTGATCCCAATTAATGAAATAACCTCAAGAATGCCGCCGAGACAATTATACACATATGGTACTAAAAGTAATGGGAATTTTATCGAATTAAGTAAGAAGAATATTTTTTATAGTAGATAATATAATTCATGAAACTTATAATACGACTAGCTTTGTTATCTTGTCGCAGTATTTGTTCATCTAGTCCATCCTATAGTTATAACCTTCTTTAAAAAAAATTGTATTATTTTGTGTTTGTTGGTTGACATTGTAATGGTTTCTGAATACGTTTCACGTCCACCTATCATTAACTTTTTGTTGTCAATCCGTTTTTCGTGTACACGTAGTACTTTGTTTGTGTAATTACTAAGTCGAGTTCGTTTCGAATCACTTGAAGCAAGGTCTGCTATTGTGCTGGTTTCGTTGCGTCACGATATTAAGAGACCGCGGGCCATGGGAACGACTAATAGTCGCTTGTTAAATTAATTGTACCAGATTGAGATAGAAATCTGTATTTATATCTGTACGACCTCCGTATGAATGCATTTCAATGTAAATAGTTTAAAGAATGCAATTATTGCTTATAAAATTTTAACGTTATTCTATTCAAAATTCAATATACAGTAATAATAAAATGAATATAATGAATAATAAATATACAGATGAGTTATATAAATGCAGTATTGATTTATTGTAGACTTGATTACATATTACATAACATAATATAATAAAAGATAAAGTAGGTATGCCCCCTTTTTGCAAAACGAAAATAATATGTAAAAATATAAAAAAACACGGGCAATGCAAATAATATAAAATAATATAGACATGTATAATATATATAATCAACATAAGGAAATTTAATTAATGCATAATTTTACGTTTCATTGAATTGATAAAAATAAAAATTGTTACGTAGAATGTCGTATAGGTATAAATTGAGTACGATAGGATTTTCGCCGACTAGCAATTTGTTTTGTGTGTTCCGGAAAACGATCGGATGGCATTGATTTGCAATAAAAAATATTGCTTTGTCACGCTTTCTGCGGTTCGGTCTCTTTCACAACAGGCAGCAATGGGCCGCGATAATGCAGAAAAATCTATCTTTAAATTTGAAGAATATTGAATAGATGCTGACAGAATTGTTCAAGGATCACGCTCAAGTTACAAAAAGAAGAAATTGATTTAAATTTGCATAAAAATTTGTTTTTCATAAGAGCTGAACTTCACAAAATTCTGTTAGCCATAACTGTTTTCTTTCTAAAATCACTAATCATTAAGTACATTTTAATTTGCTTGATTTTTTTTATATTCACAAAAAATCCTATAAATTCAAAAATTAATTGCCTAAAATTTATGGTGGGCAATCTATCTACGATTATTTTAACTAAATATAGTATAATAAAAACAGACGATCAATTTAGGAGGCATGAAAAAAGAAAAATGTGTAACTAGAACACCAGCCGAGATTTTACACTGTATGTAAATATTTGCTGTAATAAAATCTATTTGCGTGATTAATTAAATGAAACGCTACATGATGTGTTTTTACCATCACTACCAGCTGCCACTGGATTGTGGATATGCAAATCACATGTTGGATATTTAGAAAAACATATCATAAGTATTTTTACTATATTTTTCACTGAACGAGATAAACATCTCTATTACAACCTAAAGAAACTGTGATCGTTCTATAGACTATTTTAAAGTAGTTTTTCACGCAAGTTTTTGAGAGTACCGTTTAAAGTTCATCAAAAGAGGGATGAAAAAGAATAGTGAAATAGTCTTTTTGAGTGGACAAAGAGAATGTAATTATTACTGCAATCTAAGCTGTGGTAAGTTCTTGATATCATTTAAACCGTACGCTTATTTGACGCCAGTTATTACAATTAATTAAATACTACCACAAGACTTTTATTCAAAGTGAAGTACCTCACTTTCTGTAAAATTCTTATGTAACGAAGAATAATATGGCGTTTGAACCACAGCTGATGTCATCGTTTCGCGAAAATTTTGCTCTAAAACAGGTGGTCTGTGGGTGTTCTCTGCCTAAGTGGGTAAATAGGCACAATTTAGGCCACCGCCCGGCAGTCGGACTGATTCAACACTTCGTTGTGGCAATTAGAATCAATTTGTGGGGCGCTCACTATGAATATAGGCCTCCGACTAAGTACCGTTCATTTCTCCTAAAATTAGTCCGAAATTATTTAGAGGCCACCAGTTATAGATGATGTCACTAAATTTGTTGCTGTTAAAGAGCTATTGGAATTATATATGTAGTAACAATTTTAGATATATTTTGGAAATTACTGTTGTACTATAATAGTAGGTATCTTGCTGAATAATAATAATGTAACAAATTGTATAATTATACTAAGTACTTATAATCCTATCTAGTAGGTTAGTCTGAATTTCAGTTGAAATTTCATTACGAAAATGGCTCCATTGGTCGCCAGGCCGACGTAGTTAATTGAATGGGTTTGTTTTGTTAGCCACATTCATGCAATAGCCCGAACCGTCTACATAATGCTTTGAACATGATTAATTAAAATTGATCACATAAAATAATTTATTCATTCCAATGAAATTGATGAATTCCAATTTATCACCGAAATAATTAGTCTTACATAAGACCTGATATTAATTCTTGAGACTTATTTCATTTGGCGTATTATTTTTTCGTTTAATTTTATAATCGTGTTTTTTAATATAGACCTAATAATGTTATTAGAGTTACTACTTTTTATATTTTTAATAATGTTACGCTTTAATCTAACATTATCGTATATATAATATGTAATAGCTACTACAAAGCTATTGTACAAATAACCGCTCAAAACCCAAGGAACTATTTCTTTGAGCTCCATGCTCATAGTTTCAAATTAAATTAAAGCAATTTAATGGATTTCCAACAGGGCCTTTCGTAAAAGGTCACGTCTATTGATCTTTCAATTGTTAGACTACATATATACAAATGTACCCACAGACATTACAGTATAGCTAATAACTAATATATAATGCTTTTATTCATAATGTAATATAGTATTTATTAACTATAGACCTATTCTTTTATTCGAGCTTCTCATATTGAAAGAAAGTCGGAGTTTGTTAGAATATAATTATGAAGTAACTAATTCGTTTGTTTAAAAGTATCGTTTAACATTTAATTTTTTTTTCGGAGTTCTTTTGAGTCACCAGATATTTTTATTTATTATGTTCCTGAGAGGCAACGATGAGAACACACCTGTCACGAATGCAGAAATGTAGAATGAGGTTCCTTAGCCGTACATATGTGAAAAGAAGACGCCTGCATTTTATGCGATTCAATGATGTTAGTGACATAAAGAACAGATAAATATTTCTGAGCATTTTATACACCATTTATAACATAATATATTTCCCTGGATTGGTTTAAAACTGAAAACTTATGAGAATCAGTTTATAGAGGCACACTTCTAAGAAAATATCGGTTAGAGCATAATAGAAATAACAATTGTGTTTCTGACTTTGGAGATTATACTGAAGATTGAATAGAAAAGCAAATAAGCACCTAAGTGAACTTAACTAGTCAAATGATACACGGCGACGTCGATGAAAGTTCACATCTGTCCTCTATATACATATTCGAACCTTCAATTTTTATTTTTTTATACCTTATTAGTTGCATCCAAGCATTTATATAATAAGTATGTAAATTAATGTCTTACTCAAATCAGAATATACTGACTTGTAAGTTAAATCTATTTTAGGTGCAATAGATGAATTTAAATTTGCTGCTCTATCTAAATCTATCGGCTAAAACAATTTGAAAACGAATTCTAATATTATTTAAAGTTGGGACTGAAAATTCTGGTCTCCGTAATTATGAAGGAATGTAATACTTAAGGATAAGAAAATTTATATATTACATATCATATACAATTTAAATTAGTCTCCAGCTACATATCTATATCTACCAATACAATAAAATTATATTAGCAATAAATTTAAATTGCCAGGCTGCATTTGTTACTTTGGAAGCAAAAAGTGAAACCGTACAGAACTAATTAGTACGTGATGTGTAATCTTCTACATTTATCAGTTCCCACCTCATTTAATATGCATACACGTTTACGGTCGCAGCTACTAGAATTACAAAGATCACTCGATATCTGACAGTCGGGTGGTCATATCAATGACACTTTCACTTTCCACCTTTATCGTTTTTATCACGTGTTAAATAACACTTATGACGGAAGCTTTATCGTTAGTTTTAGATTGGTTCTCCGAGCTTGATAATAATATATTTCTTATTTGATATCTTCGAATGCCTTTCACGTCTCTTATGTAAGTTCCGATTGAATATAATCCCACGGGAAGGCATCATCGGTAGTGAATGAAACTTTTGAAATCTTAAACAATAATTCCAAGTTCTATGAAAATATCAAATTCAAAGCGATTACCTGAATCAACAATATATATTTCACAGGGATATATAGGATATTAGCACACTTTTTTATGCAATTTGTATTCATCTATTCGGAGAATTAAGCATAATTCACTATTTATGTAACATTTTTATAATGGGTGTATCTTTGTGTTAATTAATGATTGTACCGAACAGACATTCGGCCAAATCTAATAAACAACTGTGGCATGCTGTGGTTTAGTCTGTTAATCATATTATTGGTAAATTTTCCATGGCTTCCGTATTGTGTCAGTCCAATAGATACATTCGATTGTGTACTCAGTAGTGGATACCTACTGTTGATTGCTTATGTGTGATTGGAATCTTATATTTAATAATGTATTATGACTAAAACTAAGAATAATGGAAATAAAAATAAATATTGGCCTCATGTAAACCACGATAGTTAAACATCAATCAAATAATATTTTATTCGTATTGGTTTTTTTGGCCACATTGTCTGTGTGTACAGTACTGTACAGATATTTGGAATGACAGCTCAAAGACAAATCAGCCTCATGTAGTGCTAATTTACCTAAAATATGGTAAAGAAAGAGAAAACTAAGATTTTAGATTCTATTTATAGTTTTTTATTTTTTTCTAGCGGGCCCAACAAAAGTAGACTGGGTTCACTATTTATTATTCTCTAAATTTAATTTATATACATACCAAACAGTACGTAGTCTTTATTAATATTATACAAATATATTGTATACTTTGTATATGGTAATTGCGGATTTTATTATAGTAGGATTTTTGATGAGATCATACACTGAAAATACTTGTTTGTCGTTCCAGTAATTTAGCCGCCAAATATAACTAATAGAGTCATAGCTGTATTCAGTGACCGTAAAATCTGAAAAAAGAACTAAAGATTATTTTTTTTCAGTTCCACTCATATTAAAAGTAAAAAAAAATGTAATTCTAGGATTCGAACATATGTAATAGATATTATATTTATATTATATATATAATATTAGTGAAATTAACTAATTTCATAAGCCAATTAAATTTTTCTTTTCATGTCAATACGTATAGATAGTCTTCACGACTTCTCTCAACTACGGCAAAGCGAAAAAGAAAGATTGAAGCGTGTCGTAACTTTCATCTATAGGTATCTGAAAATTAAAAAAATCTGATTGAAATTCAAATTATATCAGTTATTCGAAGCGGAGATAGTCCCGTAAGCTTCGTCGAAGTCTGGGATCTCTTAGGGACTTAGTAGTTATAACAAATGGAAAATGTAAGAGTTGGCCGGGACTTATTTATGGTGGCATTGCGGCATAAATACACCACAGGATTAAAGTATTCAGCAGAGTAGGAAATATTGCACCGTGGGCTTTTCTGCGAGCTTGTACTCCCCTAAGTGTAAAAGTTTGGTTTTGTGTACCACAAAGATGTATATGCTAAAACATACGTATTTATTTACCAAGTTGGTGAAGCTCGATGATTATGCAAATGATTTAATGATGTCGGTTGGTATTTATTAATTTTTATTGGTGGTAATCTTATTTTTATACTCGGTTAATGTTTATTAATTCAACTAAAAATTGTAAAAGTATCTTTATTATTACCACTAGAATTATTTACACAACCATATAAAATAAGGACATTGAGCTAGAACTCAGAAGATATTGGAAACTAGGTACCTACTACGAGAACAAGAGAGCATTCACTTTACAGGCTTCATGACCGAAAAGAGGAAAACTATTCACCACATAACTTCTACCACAGGGGACCTACATATAAGGCTTTCCATAATATATTGGAGGGTTTGGCCATTTTACAGTAATGAGGCCCCAACGATATTGATACTATTATACCATATTAACATCGAACAAAAAGAGCTTGCTGGAACTAGGGAGCCCCATATATTATGTTAGTGTGGCCCTGAACATTTGCTTATACTGGCCATGTGGGCATTATATATAGGTTATATATGTATATAACCTTTGTGATCTCTATTGTTTATGGAATGAAGTTTGTATTTCATTAAAAATATTTATTTATTTTAAAGTAAACTTATATCCTTAATTTATAAAAATAGGTTTCATATTTTATTTACTGTTAGTTTTTGTTGTGTTTGACTTAAAACTAAGTCAAGGTTTCAAAATTACTGTTATTGTAAAAAGAAACTGAGTTATTATTTTTTGTCCAATTTGCAATCATTATTTAGTAAATTTTTGCATAGAGACAAATTCGCTGCAATGCAATTGTGTAATTATGCAATGTAAAGTAGAAATGAGCAACAGAAAAGAAATACAAACACACTCAATAGGAATATGGAATATCTGTTTTATTCGGGTTCCTGTGACGGGACAAATCCGATATAGGCGAAATTTTGTTTTATAACCTAATTTAATAACCTTTACCTAATAACTTTTTGACTTCAATCAAAACAGTTTCTGTGCGCCGAGTAATACAATAAAAGAACTAGAAATAGAAATCTTATCTGGAAATAGATATATATTTTTTTCTATATTTTTTATTATTTATACAGTTGAGTTGGATGCTGCAATATCCCACAGAGTAAACATTTCTCCCTCCTACCATTTATGATAGTTCATAGCTCGAGTGCTCTATGTACCTACAGTGCTGGCAATACCTTACCACCTTATAATAACTACGTCACTATTATACTAAACGTTATGCAATTTCATTGTTTTTTCAAATTTTAAAGTTTCGAAATATAATGTTTTCACTTTAAAAATTTTGACTAAATCCATCAATATTAAACTAAGCAGACTTTGTGCAATGAGTTCTTTTTTGTAAACATATACCCTGTGTAAGATGCATAGAAAATACCCAGACTAATAGAAAAAAACATGCATGATTGCAAAAGAATAGAACCCGCAATTATCGCAACTAAGTCGCTGTGCTAAAGAGGCCGTCAAAGATGCTGTAACACTATAAGTATTAATTCCTACAATTTTTTAAATTGGCAAATGAGAGATGAGGCCTTACATCGACGAATAGTACCTAATCACGTAATGACTATACTACCTTATTTATCTAAGATCTAGCTCATCTTGTCATCTCCGCTTAACATCCTTGGTTGATATACTTCTGTTATGCGTAGATCGTAATATATTTTGCTTTTAAAGTGCGATCTACGGTCACTTAACTAGGTAATGTCGACTTTTTTGTATACTTCTTAGTCACGGTGTACCGCAAAAACTTAGCCTTGGAATTTCTAATGTTCTTACACGTGATTGTTACAGTATGTACCTTTAAGTCCGGTTTATGTACGCGTAAGACTACAACATGTATATACTTATGTTTCAATTATTGTGTACCATGGACGAATGGTAAAAATTGGGTACTAGTAATAAATTATAGCACATAATTCAGAGGGAGATATAGTTTATTAATAGATTTCCTACAAATGTTTAAAATTAAGTGGAGTAATTATTGCTCATATTAGAATTATTTTTAAACATTCATATTTCACGGATATAAGCATTTAAAATTATGAAATGTAAGTAGGTAAATAAATATAATCAATTAAATGAAAAATCTATATTTGAATCTATCTAAATCTATATCAATTGAATATTATCGTAATCACAATCTTTTATGTCATTGAAAAAAACCAGTTAGTCATATAAAATCAGAAAAAGTCATTAAGAAATAAAAACGAATAAATTAAGAGCTAAAATACACAACTAGGTAAAATACTGTGGGGTGCTACGCCCAGCGGGTATTGGTACGTTAAAAAAATGAAAATATGCTGTTGAGGAGGATAAAACACTGGTTACACGTTGGCGCATGAATCGTACATTCATGATATACATATAAACACATATCTAACGTTCAACGTTCAACAAAAACAAAAGCTACTTCTTATATTGTTTTATTAAAATAATGTTTAGAAATTTAATAGGTTCATATTCCTCTGTAAAATTTATTCGTTACCTAAAATATGAATAGTAAAAATACAAATGTGCTAACTACAAATAAAGCGACATACTCTTACCTAATTATTCAATTAAATAAATAATGGAAAGTACTCAATATTAAAATGATATACGTGTATTCTACTTGTGGTGGTCCAATGGTCGAAATTCAACCGTACATAATTAATTTAAATTATTCTTATTTTTTACATTAGATAAGACTATATACAAGACAAAAATAATAATATACAAATAATATAAAAACGAACAACATTAATCTATTCTCAATTTGAGATATGCGTGGCTCAATTTCAGATATAGGTTTCAGATGTATGGCATCTAATGTTTCTTTTATTATATTCTATTATTATAACTTAAAAAATATGCTTAAAAAACTATAAATAATAGTTATATGCATAATTTAAAAAAATATCTTTCTGCACTCCATTTTATATAAACTGTTAACTATTACATAAACTATTAAGTACTGTATAAGTGTGTGAAATTCAATAGATACTCTTCTTTTGGCGCAATTTTGGTAAATAGTGGTACAAAGTTTTTGCTTCACGTATTAATATAATGATTAATCAGGCTATATTTGTAAGGCATTCTGATGTAAATGTTATACCAGCTACTCATATTTTTATATAGAAATGCAGTTATAAATATGCATAAGGTTTGTTCTCGCGTTCGGTCCGTATTTAATTTGTCACGATTGTGTAACAAAATCTTATCGTTATAATTTATGTAGTATTCGCATATTACCAAGAAATATAGGTCGTTTTACTAAAATACGTGAATATGACTGATATCATTCATCTAGTCTTCAATCCAGATAATTCTGCTCGTTTATTACTCTGACTAACAGTTTTAAATGGCTTCACACCACCCACGTGATTGCAATCGGCGCTCTTTGACATTTTAAAATAACTATTTTTATGTTTCATGCAAAACCTATCTTATGCCTTTGTATTTAAATGTAATATAGTATACTTGTATTAAATTACCAAGTACGGTTTGATATCAATTTGAGACATTGTTACAAATATTTTTTTCGGATTCGTTCTGTACACGTATACTATATTATTAATGTCTGTAATACAACATGTATAATTTATTTGTTGCTTATTATTTAGTTTTGTCATTTCTCCTTACTTTTTTGTAGTATATACTATAATAATATTTTTATTTGCATTGTAATGATTATTTGTGTAAAAACAATTTTAGTATAAAAACATAATAAAGTCAACATAATGGTAATAAAAGTTGTCATTATTATTTTTGTCATATTAATATAAATAGAAAGAAAAACGATAAATATGAATATATAAACTGGATATAAATATTAAAAACAATAAGCTACCTAACCTAACTCCAAAAAAACCCAAGTGAGGGACTAGAAATTAGTAGAATCGAATTGTATGTATAATACAAGTTTTGCTTGAGGATATATAATCGTTTCAAATATGCGCTACCAGTCGCGGTCGCGAATTCAGTTTAGAATTATCGTAGCACCTTTAATTCAAACGTATGTTTAAATCCCGATGATAAAAATAATTTAATACTTTATATTTTATAACGGAATAAATTATTGGTATATTTGATTTTAGTAGAGTATTATATACTATAAGTATATATATTATGTTTTATTTTATTCTAAGTTCGAAGAAAAGAGAATGAATCTACAAAGAATAACTTAAAAACGCTTATCTTTTATTAAGAACTCAAAGAGGATTTCATCTTCAATTAAATTAAAATCAAGTAAAATTGAAACCGGAATAAATATTGTTAAATATAAGATATAAGATATTTTTTTAGGTTCCGGCTGCCTGTAGAATAATTATTAAAGTGAAATTAATAAAATTTTAATTATTCTATTATTATCTTAAGACTAATTACTATTTTCTTTTCTTTCCAGAAGTGGTTTACAAGCTGAGGATCTACTTACACAATTGCTAGTAGAAGTGCTAAGGCGCTGAATTATTAATAAACATTTACAAAACAAGAAATCTATAGAAAATTCAATTTTAAGAGTCAATTATCAAGCGTGTCACGACGAGCGTAGTGCTGCGCCGTTGTCGTTACGCCGATATCGATACCGCGTCGCGCCGCGCGTGGTTTATCGCCTGTCGCTGCAATAGTCAGTGCTTGCCAGAGTCACGTGACTCGGCTTGCACGCCCCGCCACAGCCGTGGATAACCTCGGCCAGAGCCCCCTCCCGGTGAAGAGGCTGCACGAAGCGCTTCAGAGTGCGCAAGTGAAGCGCCAGCGGCTCTCCCCTCCGTACCCCGCACCCCCCACTTCCCTTCATCCTATCCACCAACTAGCCGTACACCAACACATCAAAGTGCAGCAAAGCATAGTGCAACAGAGCATCGTGCAGCAGCACCAATTGAACCTGGCCCACCAATCACTGCAAAACCTGCAGGCGCAGCAAAGTCTGCAGGCGCAACAGACTCTCCAGGCGGCGCAAAGCCTGCAAGCGGCTCAAAGTCTGCAAGCAGCTCAAGGGCTGCAGGCGGCACAGAGTCCCGCGGCAACGGGCGGCGCAGGTGTGCAGCAGGCGCCAGGAGCGACACAAGGCGCGCTGGTGCCGCCGCAGCAGCCTTCGCCCCGGGCCGCGTCACCCCAGCACAAGAACATGGAGTTGGCCCTTTGTCAAAGCATGGACTCCGTCAACACCGCCACCACTGAGGAAGAGGTAAGTCTCTATCTATAGACGTTACATTTATCAAGGTACCTATGTAACCCAAGCCTTATTTCTATTAGTCACTGTCTATTGAAAATTATATGGAGCCCTACTTTCAAAATTACAGCGCAGTGAATTATTTCACAATAGAAACTGCAATGTTTTCCAATTTTGCTTTCGAAAAGAACTTAATGTATCGCCTTTGCGATTTGTCATCATACAATTGTGAAATAATGCCAAAGAGGTGCGACTCCGTAGCTGTTACAATGGGGAAAACGTTCGGATATACAATAAGCATTCGCTAACACAATAAAAGGAAATTTTCCTCGCGACGGTGGCAGCTGCGAAACGAAAGATTATATTATTTAAGTGTGGCGTTATATTTCAACTCCTATTTCATTCATGTGTAGGTTGTATTTTGGAATCGGTATCGAAATGTCAAAGGCAGCTCTGGGGGCCATGCGGCGCCATGTCACTTCCGAACACAATGCGTGTTGTTTTCAGCTAACGTTTCGATACTCTAATTTAATTTTTTGCCTGTATTAATATTTTTATTTATAGATTTTCGACTAAAAAGTATACAGAACTTTTAGCAATATATATAATAATAGATAGATAGATATCTTTATTGTTTTAAAATATAGCTTTAGAACAACACCAAAAGAAGATATTATCTTTTTTGCCCGCAATAACAACGTATAAATATTTGTATATTTTTTTTCTCGATTTTAATCCTACTCGCCGATACTTCTAAAAGATACTTGCATGACGTGAATAGAGTTTAGAATATGTCGCTACCTATTATTGTTCGTTAATATACATTCTCGAATAGTGGGTATCTCAATACAGACGCAAAATATCAACACTAAAGAAAAACCGATAAAACCCTCATCGCAAACTACTGGGAGGCAACACGAGAAGTGGGCAGCGGTTGTGTTAGCCGAGACAAATAGAGTGGATGTCGCCTCAACGCCTCTAACTGATCCCGTAAATGGACAGATTTATAAATAGCTTGTTTTCTTACACAACTCTAGGTTTTATTATCCAATAACTAGCTTAGTATTGCTAGAATGTTCACGGTAATTACACTTTATTTACTCATCAAGAGTATTTGTAGGTGTATTCTTTAAAATTTTTCTCTATTTTTGTACGTCTTCCTTACGAGTTTAACAAATATTGTATAACGAAAAAACAAACTGTACCTATCTATTAATTGTAAAATAAGTAATCGACTTTAGTTCAATTTCGAGTAATATTCATTTATTTAATATTCAAAATACCGTCGAACAGAATATTTTAACAGTCAATTCAAAATGTATTGGATTTATTTGCTATGTATGTATTTATTTTACTTCAGAGGACAGTATAAATGTAGAAAGAAATAAATAACACGTTACTTTATCTAAATTATTCGGAAAGTTGTTATTGAAAGCTTTAGCAGAACCACTACAAAAGGGAAGGATTATAGAAGATCCTTTGCTAATTTGCTCACATAGCGTAGGTGCAGTCAGACCAATGAATTATTGTTAGATACACCGTGTTACAAATGCTCTGAGCGTGGCACGCACATCGTAGCACTATGCGTCATTATTCTCATCATATTATTTACACATCCTGTATTATGTAGGTACGGGCCAGCTGGGCTGTTATTATTTATAACATTATATTTTTCATTCTACTTATATAATGTTTATATTAATTCTTAATAATTGCTGCTATTTATTATTAGAACTCGTTTCTATGTATTTATTGAGAAACATAATTTTTAGCAGTTAGTTTGTATTAAAAACTTTGTATGTTATGGTATATTTCTATATGTGATGATTATGATCCTATTACCTACATGTTCGCCTTGAAGTAAGTGATTAAAATTTTATTTAATCTTAGTAGATTTAAAAAAAAATTGAACGCTAATATAGAAACAAAGATGTTATTATGTAATTTATATGTAAATATTTTTTGTAAATTCTATAAATAAATAATTATTTCTACACTATTAGATGCAACGGTAAATCAAATCCAAAGCAAGCTTCCGAATAGGTATTGGCTATTTATATACTTAATCAAGTAACATGGATGAAACATTTTGGTTGGAAGATGGAACGACAAGATTATTAGGAGATTATCAGAAATCTTGAAAGAATATAGAAAAAGAGGATTTCTAGAGGAAATGGTCGCAGTATTGTATCATGTCTGTGTTTGTGAGGATAGCGATTACGACTCTCATAGAACATTGATTACATACAAAGTTTCGACAGGAAAAGTTCGTTGCCGGGTCGCAATCGGTATTGAAACGAGTTACATAGTTTCTTAAAGGAGTCGGTTTGGTTCGGGCTATAATGCGTCTATATGTGTGTAAGGGCGCGGCGGCGGCGGCGGCGGCGTCGGGGTCGGAGTGGCGGCGGGCGCCGGCTTGTCTGGCGCCTGCTATGGCTGTCTATTTCCATTTGACAGTACACAGTTTTCTTCTTCTACTAATGTTATTTTACTAATTTTATAATTTACTTAAATATTTTAGAGTATTATATGATTAACTAAATCAATAGGTAATATAAATACACTTATAACTTTTAGTTAGTAAATTGATTGGAATAGTAAGGCACTAAATTTTAAGTATAGCTTATAGTAATAACACACAGACAGATAGATAGATAAAAACATGTTTACATATTCAACACTAGTGATGTAACGAAACTTGATATTGTATTCAAGTTTAAACATTTTTAATCCTTATATGGAAAGAAAAATTGAGTTCACAAATTACAGTAAATCGAGGCACTTAGCAGTTTAACCGCGGATTAAAACATTATCTATAGCTAGCACTATAAATTTGTTTTTTTAGTTTGAAATTACAATAATATGTAATATCAATTTTATCTCTTATTTGGATTAATGTTAAGTAATATGCGACAACAGTAACTTAGTGCTAACTCTTTACCATGTTCCGTTTAGTCAATGTTACATTTGTGGTATATATTAAAACTTAAAATGATATAAAATATAACCAACACAAATTTTGTTTAGATCTTTAAATAAGTTGTAAAATCCGTCGCAAGACCCACACACAGACGGACGGACAAAACTAATATGGCTTCCCGAAACCTGGAACTGCTTTTCATGAGAGTTCGTTCACATTTTTATTTATAAAAGTTTCCACTTCACTCTTTGTTATTTTGTGTTCCATATTTCTTCAATTACATATATTTAATTTAGTTTGCAAATTAAATACATTGTTTATTTTGATTATTTTTATAAGTGCAAATTACGCTGTTTAGTATTGCATGTAATGATAGAAGCCAAACACAGATGGTTCTAGTGATCTAAGTTATATAATACGTTATTGCATATAAAAATTATAAATATTTTATTACATGCAGTTAATAGTAACTGCATGTAATATAATATTACGCATTACGTACATATTTATCAATTTAATTCTAATTCTAAATAAAAAACAAAAGCAAAATAATGCAAACCATCAAATAATTTTAAATATATACATTTGTATTGTAAACAGTAATGTGTACATTTCGGAAACATATAACAATAGAATATAAGATAAAAAAAGCGCAAAATCTGAAAAGAATAAAACACTTATAAGGGATATCGTCACAGCGTTCGAAAATCCCTTAAGTATCCGCCAATAATACGAAGATCGAACGAACATCTCCATGGAGCGAGGAAATTATTACCTCACTCAGTTCAATCGTGGCGACATTCTCTCTCAAACGATTTTAAAAGAAGAATTTCCGCAGACTGGAATATAGACACCTCGACCGTTTCAACAGTTTGTCCACCTAATTTGTTCGTCCGCGCTCAACTGTAAAAACAAATAGCTGCTCCAGAGTTTTCCCTTGTAGAATGAAAAAGACAGATATATATCTTAACTAGACAGAGAAAAGAGATAGTTTTGCAAGCTTCCAGTGAATGAACGATTGCTGTTTACGTTCAAGCTTTTGTCTAGTTTGGTTCGTGTCTTGTTTGATGAGTGTTGCGAGTTCCTTTGTCCATTAAGAGAGTAATAATTAATCGAGCTTTAGCTAATGTTGGCTGGCTTGGGTTACTCGTACAAAAGTTTTAATTGAATTTCATTGGTCGATTTTGGCTTTTTGACGGGGGCGAATTGCGGCTTTACAAGAATTTTTAGGTAACGCTTTTCAGAAGTTTCACTTATGAATTTACCTGGATTGGTGTCTTTAAAGTAAAGTTAAAGTTAGGTTACTTTAGAAATCGTTGGGTTGGTACCGCTCTGAAAATTCTCTGTACCTATTTCAACCATATTGACATACCAAGTATTTCTAAAATTCTATAAATCAAAACCATATAATTTTTTTCGAAGTATCATTGCGAATTCTGGATCTGTTTTTTAAGTAGAATGGTGGCCTGCTTTATTTCTCTCATTTCTATGTAAAAATTTAAGTCAGTTACTTGACTTAAATTTTGACATGGAAATGAGAGAAATAAAATATTGTATTTATGAACATCAAATTAGTGTTCATTTTACTAATGCATTTCTGATGGACTGAACTAAAATCATCTAACGCAGTGTCTACACGTAAACAGGTGCATACACCTAACCAAATAACAGTTTTCCGATGCGCTGAGCACCGCCTCTCTATCGCTTTTGCACCTCGGATTACCGGCGATCGCCCTCTGAACATAAAAAGCGCAAAATGTTCCCGTTTGATGGTTTTAAGTCGCAAAAAGGAAGTCCAAAACACCAAAGAGTTAATTACCCATGTCGTTCAGTGAGCTGAATTTTATAGCTTATTTTTAGCATTTCCCATCTCAATTGACGCTCATTTGATGGCCAAATGTGTTTATTTAACAAGTTAGAGGTTATTTATGTCCATGTACACGTGTCATTTAAAAACATAAATTGACTTTTTATGTCATGTATCACAAATTCTCCTTATTGTGTTATATACCATATACATGAGAAAATATTTAAAAGCCATCTTTGATTGTAACCTAAAATAGTGATAATATAATAATACTATAATACCTTCATTAAAATACGTAATATATAATTAATCTCATAGTAGAAGTAAATTAACAAAATTTATCTAAAACTTGATCTTATTAGATTAAACAACAAGCGGTTTTACAAGCGCTAAAATAATGTAGAACTTAAAACAGTATCTTTACATGCTCTATGTTATGATTCATTTAATCGAAAAGACTTTATTAATAGGTTCTAACTATGATTGCTATTAAAATTTGATTCATGTACTTAATATAACGATATTTTACTGACTAACAATATTATTTCAACTTATCAGATAAAGTACTCTGTAATTTATAATGGACTTTATTACTTCAATTTAATTTAGTTTTATAATTGTAACTCTACTCTCTTCATCTTTTCCAAGAGAAAATATCTAAGTATAGAAAACATATTACAAGATTTTGTTGAACTTACAAAAGTCTTTCAGATATAGATATGCAATAGAAGATATTGAAAACTTCATTGTAGCTGTATGATGTTAATAATTAATATAAATATATTGGAATTGCATGAGTTTCTTTTGGACCATTATTATTAGACGTGTTCTGCAATGTGCTATTTATACTAAATTAATAGGTAATTGTAAATATTAGGGTCCCTTTTTAATAAGTGTGTATTCTCTTTTTATTCAATCGCATATATAGAAGTTACGTACTTAATGAAAAAATTGTTGCATACAGTTACACAATGTCTAATAAATATTTATTATATATAAGTAAGTTGGCTGCATGCCATGAAATCGCGTAAATCTATAAAGCTTTACGAATGTACACATTCTAATTCACATATATTGTAAAGTGGAGGAATTAAGTATATTTTAAGTTATACATTAATTGAAAACAAGACTAAGTATATTATTAGTAGAAAAGATTCAATAAAGCGAAATCGAAAGAATCCGTGCAGCATAATCATGAATGCAATAAGAGAATCGCATTGTGAGTGCAAAATCGAAATAGAATGTCGCCAAGCGGAAGGTTCTTTGTGCACAATCAATGGATTCTCGATTGTTGATAACTTTCGGTATTTGCCACGATTCTAAAACTGTAACCTGAGCTAAGCTACAGGGCTATTTGATGGTTACAATTAAAAATATCTCTTTACCTGTCTCGTTTATAACTTACTTTATTCTATATTTTAAATTAAAGAATATAGAAAATTTAGACCCATTTAGATAGACCCAAATTAGAAAAGTTTCCACGAAATCTACATCAATTTATGTTCAACTATTATACAGTTTAAATATGGTTAAGTCTTTTTCAGTATTTTCTGAAGATTTTGTTTGTAACCTTCACACAACCGTATTATATTTTAGATAAAAATTCTTTTAGTATCAAATCAGTAATTGAAAATCCTTCACTTGTCATGCATGAAAATAACTTCAAAACCTTTTATCCATACTTGTACTTTTTATTGTAAAGAAAAGTATACTTTAATATTTTGGTCACGTTCCCAATTTCAAAACTTCAATCTCGGATTTATTGTTAGAAGAAAATTTAAAGTGAGTTTTTAAACGAAGTTATTTATTGCGGCGAGGATATTAATAATTGGTTGAAACACGGTTCATTAAGTAAATAATTAACAAGAAAAGATGCGAAAGAAGTTTACTTTCTAATACAATTGTTGTTCTTATTCTTTTCGTTCTTTATAATGCTTATTGTAATGTTACTTTTTATTCAATAAAAACATAGATTTATTAAATTGTAAAATTTCTTTCATAGTGTTGGTCATACTTTGAAATAGAAATATGTACATGTTTTATTTTCATTTTAGTTTACTACCTTTCTAAAGTATTAGTATACTAATACACACAGCTTAGTCAATACAAACCTTGTTATTGGTTTTATATAGAAATGACAATAATAAACATTAGTTTACTGTTTGTTGATTTTTATTGAGTACATAAAATACATATGACATTTTCATTTAAGTAAATATATTTGGTTCACTGGTTTATCTAAGAAAGTCTTATTTAAGATTGCTGTTGTTTTTAATAGCAAAAGTAGAGTTCTCGTAGATGAGAGGTACTATTTCTGTGTATTGGTTGTTTATGTTCGAGTGGGTGCATTAGTTCACCTGTTACCTAGATTTTCATATCTTCATCAAAACTGTGTTTCTATCATTATTTTTTGTTTATTCTACTTAAGGCACATTAATTTAAATGAGGCTGTTAACACCAGTTAGACTTGGTGCAGTGTCTACGTGGATGCCTCTTTCTCATCTATTTCAGCCACCATGTAACTAATATTGTAAGATATGTTGAAAGGTGTAATAAAACACACACAAATTATAGGTAGAGGAGTGACTTCGTAGTCCTCCAGAAAGGCACCGCAGCGGTCACATTGAAATGTAATCACATGTTGTTGTTCATCTATATAGGTAACGGTTGCCATTTATTGACGACTGGTTTTGCTATTCTTGTTACATATTATATATTTAATAAAAATAATGTCTCAGGACAGTTCATATAGCGTCGTCTAGTCCTAAGTTAAGCAGAGTTTGTGGGTAGTGGACAACCGATATAAATTCATAGATACATTGTTCTTGTAAATACATACATTGAAAACACCAAGACCGATACAAACAAACATATTTATGAATATAAATGTTTGTACCGCGCGAGTAATCGAATCCGCGACCATCAGTGTGATAAACCGCTGGACCACCGAGACAGTCTATATACTTTTGTATTCATGAAACAAAATGTACTTGTCTTCTCTATTTCCGCGTTTCCGCAACGCTGAATGAAAAATTACAAATGGCGTTGGAAGTCCATATCCAAAACAGCGTAATTCGCAATCATACTCCTCAACAAATTAAGTTCTTGCTGCGATGTGGTCACGTACGGGCTCGTTTTGTTTGGAATACGAAGGAGCTCATCGGTCTTGCTAGTTAAGCGCTGAAGCGTGCTTTTATTACACGGAGGCGCGCGCCGCGTCCGGGCGACACTTGAATATTAAAACCGTCGCCACTGGGTCATGCATATTGTCGCACCAATAATAACCAGTAGGTCGTACCATTCGATTTACGCTTTTCGGCGTGTTTTAATATTTCTTTCCTCTATATTCCTTTACAATGTTTTTGGTGTATTCTCTTCGGTATGGATATCCATACTCCGGAGTTTGGCACGTGCTATTATTATACGAATCTCTATATTATTTGAAAACAGAATATAGATTAATATAATACTGGCTGATAATGTAGCTATAGGTGTAAAATTATAAACATCGTCAAGTGTTTTTTAATTTTATCCACTACAAACAAAAAATAAATAAATCTATTTGTAACAACAATTTGGAAACGTTCCTCTAACTTTTTAAGTATTTGCATGTTGGTACAGAAAATGTTAGTGCAATTTAGTAAAAGTTTATTTTAAAGGTTACATTTCTAGTACTGTTGGTTTTGATGAAAAATGGTGATGATGGTATACTGATCTATTCATTCGTATGTTTATGAATATATACGTGCATTAATTTATATTAGTTCATTTCGTTTCATAATATTTACACTTTATAAATAAACTGTGTATATTTTTAATGACAACTCGTGTATTCCTACAGCAAATAGGTACGCCAAAATGTGTGTGGAATTAAATTTTCAACACGTTTAATTTCTTTTGTTTGATCATTTAATTAGAGATAAGCAGGCGATGTATTCGTCCATGATTCCATAATATGATTTTAATTACATGTTCACGCTTTGGTAAATATGGATGAAAATTCTATAATTTTCATATTATTTTCCATAAAAGTAAAATTGTTAAGTTTTTTTAATTTTCATTTTCCTGAAAGAACCTACGAATCTTCTCAATCATCTATTATCTTTATTTGCAATGACGTCTTAAGCTCAGTGAGCAAATTGCCTGCATTTATTATATACCTAACTAAAATTCTCAGCAGCTTTCAAAGAACCGGCTGATTTAATTCAACTTTAGTTAAGCACTTGTTTGAAAATATAACAGATATTTTAATGAACATTAGTGAGACGCTGTTGTCGGATTTATGACAAGGAGGACATATTCATGGTATGCGATAGTGAGACTTCGTGTGTAAAGCCATCGGTATAAGTAGTGTAACCAAATTATTAGTTTTTTTTTTATCTGCGTATCAGTTATTTGTTCATATTATATTGACGAGATGCTTTGGGCTACTTTGGGCTTCATAGAAATAGGAATAGGCTTCATAAGAATAGTTTTTAGGTTAGAGGTTTTAATTATATTATCTCTTACTTTATGACGACAATGTACAAGACGTTGGTGGACTGCTGTTGCAAGCACACCACCACAAGCCTTTCATTTACTCTGAGTAGGAGACGTATGCTTGTATATTATTACTATTTTCACCATTATAGAAAAGTTACGTATTTTTTTTAAACATTATTAAAACCTGTAACCTATATCTTGAACATTAAATTTAATAATTGATAATTTGTGTATTCATTAAATCACTTGTTGTAAACATACCGTAACCACATTGGATAATTCTATGCGCGTAAAATAATCCTCTAACAATCATGGACAAGCGATATATAATAAACATGTTTTTCTCGTTTGTGTTAAAATTTATGAAAACGAAGGTAGAGCCAAAAGCACATTTCAGAACAAGGTAACTGTCTAATCTGTTCAGCATTTTAGTGCTCGGCGGATATATTAAGAGTTCATTATTGGTCTAGGTCGCTAATGTTAATGAAGTTCTGCTAGATTTATGTATATAATTCTACATGCTTATTGCTATCAATTTGCTGCTAATAAGATACGTGACAAGGGTAACAGCTTTGTACTTGCTAAATCCGAACACAAGGGCATGTTTAAGAAAATTTGAAGCAATTTTAAGTACTATTATAGTTTATTAGGTTTACGCAAAATTGTTAGAGTTTCGAATCACACGACAACATTATTAATAATTTCGGTGTGAAATATCTTTAACTTTAGTAATAGGTGTAGATGTTTACACCTGTTTTAGTAACTAATTATAACGTATTAATTTTGACAGACATTTAGGTGTCTGCCAAACTAAATATGTTTTATGTACCTGTACACCAAAATAACGTGATACTGACAAGACACTTTTCAATCTATGTTCAACGGTAGAAATATAAAGATATTTTATGTATATATGCTTTATCTATATAATATGTATAATTTAATAATTAAATCTTCTATTTGTTTTGACAAAGAAATTCAATATGACAAAGGAATTAATGTTTGAACCGAACCTTCGACTGTATAACGTGCAAATATTATGAATTAGAATTAGTCTTGCTGTCGCAACTAGACGTTAGATTGCAATAATTAAAATGCTTAGTGCGTCACGTTTGATCATCGCATGATGACTAGAATGAGGTCATATCTCCTATTCAGATTAGTATTGTTTAGAATGATCATAATAATGATTTAATTACTTACGTGGTATGTAAAACAATGAACACTAATTTTAAACAAAATCAGATATATGTAGATTTGAATGTTTGTGAATATACCCACTCGAATATTAACATTTGTGATCTAAATCTTCCTATATGTTGAAATTACTTGCAACAGATCCATTATACATAGTATAGGATGCTTGGGATTTGTATCATAAATGTTGGATTTTCTATTAAAATTATTTATTTGAAATCTTATGGAGGTTTTCATAAAAAGAATTATGAGGTTTACCAAGATCAGCTATTCTGATAATGTAGGTTCAAACAGTGACAAAATTAGTATGTTTTTAGTAGAAAAGATTAGTTTAATATGTTGCGTCTTTTATTAAATTTATAAAATTTGACAAATATTAGGGATCAGCAATAAAGTTTTGAATGATTTATTTGGTCATGGATAGAAGGGATTAATATTCAGACGAGTACAACGGAAGGGGATATTAATAATGGTGATGTATAGCGATTATCGAACGAGCGGCTACTGAATCTCTTGCGATGCCTCGAGCTCACGTACCAATACCTGTTCATAGTAGGGTGGCACAAGTAATTTATGTTCAACCTAGTTTAAAAGTAGGCGATTCGCATTTCGATTATATGCACCTATTTTTTCTTCATAAATATATCTATTACGCATTATCATATACATAACATATTATACCTTTAATGATCCACCAACCACAAACCAACAAACATCCAAAGATCCACAATATCTAATTAGAATTTTAAGCTTTAATACTTTTATATAAAACATATTATAATAGTTAAGTATATAGTAATTATTTTCATTTTATACATCGCTCTAAAAAATTAAAAAAAAATATTATAAGTAACATGTTTTGCCATATAAAATAATAACGCTATAAAAAAATAAGGGTTGATGATAAAAGGGTGAAAATTTAGGATTGTATGTATTTTTGTATGTTGTATCATAAAAAAATAGAAACTAAAAATTTTACTAAAAAATAAAAAATAAAATTAGGGTTGCACTACCCCTAACATTTAGGGGGATGAAAAATAGATGTTGGCTGATTCTCAGACCTACTCAATACGCTCACAAAATTCAAGCCGTTTCGGAGGAGTATGGGAACGAAAACTGTAACACGAGAATTTTATATATAAGATAAATACAGTTAAATTGCGCAGAGAATCTATTTAGGATGACTGTTAACTGCTAGAGATTGGCAACAAATATTAAGATTCATGTATACAATATTTTGCACAACAATAAATAATATTTATAGTATTTTATATGTAATAAAAGATAATATATAAACTGATGGTGCCTCAAAATAATATTCCAGTAGACGTGTGTGGACGTCGACGGGCGCCACAAAAGGTGCTATGATTTATGGCGCATTCACTGGCCTTAGGGATAGGGTTGCCAAGTCTGAAAGATTACATTCGAGTTAAAATGAATGTAGATATGAATGAATATTCGCATTAAATGCGATTATACAAAATGAAACAATAAGCTAGAATGACTTTATTTGTATGAGACTGAATTAATTGACGTCAAGAATTTTTAATAATGAGTACAATAGATATATATATATAAATATTAAAACACTACACATATTTTCTTAGATATTAATTTCTAGTGGAACTATATTTTTTAATGGCAACCTTCGATGTACATGTGCAAGTATGGAGTTAGGGCAGTATTTAACATTCATGACGCGTGTCAGCTAGTGCGCCCAGTATCCCGTGCCTTATGCGAGCTCTCTACCAACGTCATTGTAAATAACGCTTGTGTGCAATAAATATAAGTCACTATATATTTAAACCATCTTTATATGGGTTGAGTTTTTCATACAAAAATATATATGGGCTCGTGATTATAACATTTGATGGATTTTTAACCATATTAAAATCACAATTTGAAACAAACTATTCGTTTGTTCTAACTTATAGATTTCAGCAGTATCTCGTTCTAATTTAATTACATGGAAATAGGTCACTCTATACGCCGATGGTGTGGATTTAAATTAATTTTATTAATTAAAATAAAAAGAAAAGCTGTTTATTCATGATAACATATAATATCTCAAATGTTGAATCATGTATATAATTTTTTAAAGATTGAATGAATGAATAATTATTTCTAAAATAAATGAATTAACTAATTTAATTTAAATATTATATTAAAATTAAATTATATATCATTTTAATTTATTTATGTAATACACACAGTAGTGTAATATACAATAGTAGGAAATTTATTGTACACATCAAAACTTCGATTGGTCCCACAACATGAAGGGATATCGCGACGTCGCGTCCGTAGCGCGACAGTTGGCTCGTGACCAACGCTGTGTTGTTGGCTGCTCTCTCACTATTTACTTTTATTTTATGTTCTCATCAGGACTTAGTAAATTACCAACAAACTTGAGAAACATACCACTATAGTCGTTGCAATTTACTTTTATTGTTACATATTTTCTTACATTCTCTTATAAAGTCTTCGTCAACAGAATTTATTATTCAGTAGCGATATGCAGCGTCAAGATTTTTTTTGAAATATAATGAAAACTACTAAATAAGTTTACACAAAGAGTTACATTTTCTTATGCATAATAAAAGATAAATAATAATAATGAACATGGTGACAATTTAAATTGAATGACTAATTGAATTGAAATTAATGTATTTAAATTTTAATAGTATAATGAATTAGAAAAAATGAATGATAAGAATACACCTTTGGAGTTTTACGGATAAAATTTTCTTAGTAAACCAGAATTAAAATACCGAATACAACTATACCGTTGACATAGGTTCCTCATTGTCTTAAAACATACTAGCCAAGACAAACCAAGAATACCTACCTGCATAACTTTACCCGAAACAATATGACATGACATTAAAAATCGGGGAGCTAATCCTTATAGTGTATTCCTAAGTATTTGTGCGACTACCAAACTAATCATTTGATGCAAACTTAGTTCTGTGAGTTAGGCCTTTTCCAATTTCTTCTTACTATATGTGTCATGGTGGTTATATGAAATATTGATAGAAAATTGCTTTGTTTACAACAGTTGAGAAAAATATACATCAGAATGAATTTTGGAATCATACATTTTATTGCAACAAATAAGTGCGCTTCATAATGTTTTCACTGCACGTATTTATGAGATGTCATCTTAAGGGTACTTTGCATAACCTTATATGTTTTTATTGCAGTTACGAGTCGCGTGGTTTAAACTACGCATGCATACTGATAATGTTGGATGTTTGAGTTTAATCTCAATAACATCAAAGTAGCTGTTAGTAACGTATGCGACCCATAAGATGGTCGGGACCAATATATTACACGACTGCGAGGTTCGCATGCCTTTATATAGACAGGCCCTAGTGACATAAAGAAATGGGTTCTTTGGCATGTTTGGAATACAAACATAGTGCGTGAAAATAATAAATATTCTCTAACCACAACAAACAGTTTCTTTACTTTAAATATATTTAATATGTTCCCAATATTTTTTTATCCTTCTAATTCAAATATGGACACAATAATGATGTCTTATGTAATGTTCGTTATTTTTTGTATAAAGGTTGCCGCTAATTAAGTCTTATTGTGCAATTGTGTTAAATTTACACAAAATTGTTATTGTGATTATGTATATTAAATTCACCTTGTTGTTATCAAAGCATTTGATTCAGCCGCACAATATAATTTTGAAAGGGATTGAATGAGGTAAAATAATAACGGAAATCTGAATACACTCGTATATCTGGCGTGTTGCGTATGCGGGTGGGCATATTATGTAAATGCGATCTCTCGTGTATTTTGTTGATAAAATTGCTCGCACATTACCTACGGACTACGCGCCTCAGATGCTATCCCTTGTATATTTTAGTGGTACCAAATTTGAAAAATGGTCTTAAGTAGTAACCTTATATTGAATCTAGGCAATTTTATTTAATCACATAGTATTAAATTTGACCTCAAGTTATTTGTTGGAATCTGTTGAAAAGGATCTATGAGTGTTGTAATGTGAGATGTCATATTTACTGAAATGTGGATTTCATAATTGACTACAATAAAATTCTGTTTTTTGCGTAGCAGTAAAATATACATTTTATTGCTACGCAAAAAACAGTAGGCTGATAAAAATTATACTGTAATAACGTTTAATGAAATATTACTCAATTGTTCCTATTATATCATATGGAGTAGTCGATTTATTCATTTTTCCCATATTTTTTCAATCCATTCTAATAACAATGAATTTATTATGTAGTTCTAGTTCGCCATAAAACGATAATTTAGCTTAGTAGTATGTAGTATTATCATATAAAGTGCTCTCTTTTCTTCTAGCACGCATTGAAAATCCGTCAGCTCTTTGAGGTGTATAGTTGCATCTAAGATTACATATATCTAGGTCTGAACATATTTTCATTCCTTCACATTTTCATATTGCAGTGGAGTAAAAAGGTAAAGTGCAGTGCGTCACTTACTTCATATAGCACGAATTATCAATTCGGTATTTAAATCATCCATTGTATTCAGTTGTCAGTCGTTCGTGCGATATCATATGATCAGCGGTGCATCTAAAATTTCCCACAATGTAATCGAACCAGAATACCAGCGCATAATTGCTTATTTGCCTCATTTCGAATTCATTCGCGATTCGTTCCCCGCCCGGGTCAATATGACCGGGATATGACCGCTTGCTTTATAAGCGAAATTCGTATTACCCTACCCTTTACTCGGTTGGTGGTTAAATAAATATGATTTACATTTTGTAATATCCCTTCTAAACGACTAATATAATTATTGAACGCATTAAGATTATGATTATAATAACGTTTTTAATGTTATCACTTAGGTATAGGAATTGTGTCAATTATACTTTAATACAATAAATGTAAATTTAATTAGGCTAAGCTAGCTGAATAAATCTGAATTAATTTTAGAATATAATTTTGATAGATCATGTTCTACTTTAATAATTGGTATTATCATTATTTTATTTCCCGACAAAGGCGAGGGTTGTTGTATTTACAGCATGTAATATTAATGATTTAGTTACATATTACATTTTATGTTAATTATTAATTGCTGTTCTTATTTGTTACAGGTATGTAATACTGTTGATAATAAATGAAGAGTAAAGGTAATATTCATAATTATAGTATGATTAAAGTATTTTAAAACTCATAAATAATGCTGGCTTGGTGTGTCAGATACGCACTTTAAAACAATAAGCTCTAAATTATACCTTTTAAAATGATTTTTATGTGCCTATAATTATATATATATGTATGTCAGTAATTGTTATTTCATATAAAAACAGCCAAAAAAGTGTAAAACACAGATATTGAACAAAAATATGACGTAATTTACACAAAATATTACTTTGTATTTGGGACATTCTTCTTTTTATAGTTGATATAATCAAGTAAAATTATGTCTAAAAATTATAACATTAGTTTGTATATAACCCACGGTTGAAAATGTACCAATTCTTCGACTAAATCCCTCAGGGTGAAATACCTATTAAACTCGGCCGGTTACACAAAGCAAATTCTATTATTATTCGTGTAAACTAACGTTATTAGACCCGCAGGTCAGGTCTTTGACCATTAATAAGTCTATCACTTCCATTGGTACACTGAATCATCAGAATTTCAATTAAACAGAATTGCTCTATTATTATTGTAGATCTGTTTTCGTAGTACGAAACTGGCGTTTAAATGTTTGTAACACGGGCAGAGGAGCCGGTCACGCGAACGCATTATTGATTCCGAATGAGCGATGCTCAACTTTAGGCAATAACAATAAACGCCGATATTGAATTAGTTCTAATTTTATTGTTTCACCGACAAATTTATAAAAAATAAATAAAAGTTAACCAAAACTTAATATTAATTTAATTATTGCAATAATCTGTGGTCTATGGACCCTTCAGTTTAAAAAATCAACTATGTAGCAATTTTAGGAGTTGTATTCCTTGACTCCAACTGAATTCGTAATCTAAATTCCAAATGAATTCGGCTAAAAGTATCTCATACATTAGTCTAGCCGATGGCTATTTAATGCGAATTTATCTAGCAGTTAAAGAATGATATACAAACAAACATTAACAAAGATAAACATAGAGCAGGACTAACAAGGATCGGCCAAATTATAATAAATATGTAGTATTTCAGTAAATAGTAAGTATAATAATTTGGGCGTAATTTTATCTCACAAATATTTACTTAAATTCCAATTACATCGTTTTTCGTTTATCATATACAAACAGATTCTAATGAGCATCTCGCTGGATTCTATTCTTTTTGAAATATTTGTAAATGGTTATATTAAAAGATTTTTGTAGCCAAGGTATATTACACTATATATTTTTCGAAGAAAGCACAGAGGATCGAACGCCAAAACTTATTATACTATTGTTTTGTCCGGTATCACAATTATTCATAATTACTTACAGCTTATATTTTCAATTTTATCTGTAGTATGTATAATTTTTAAACATTTACATAACTACCCCAAATCTATTGCTATTTTTTTTATTCCAATTAATACCGCAATTACTTTGAAATTCTTTTCCATAATGAGATGGTTCAAAAACAACATATTAAGGATTACTCCAAATAAATTATTCAATGATAAGAATAACATACGAATACATAATGTAACGAGTGTCGCATTCTTTAATACATTGCAATACAAAAAGCAAACAGTCTGTTTAATTAGGGCTGTCAACGGTTCATAATACAAAATGGCAATAAATATTTTGTTTTCTATTAATCGAATATTTATAAATACGTATATGATATTAAAGATCTGTAGGATACGTTTTTTCTACTTTTTAATCCTTGACTACGATTTAAGGAATTATGTATATTATAATTGGCAGCAATTCTTAAGTCACGGAATATCAAACTATTTTTTTAATTTGCAATTAATAGTGCTACATTTTTTTTTTTATTAAAAAGACTGGGTATATTTTTCGAATTTTGTCTCTCATGTTTGTCACAGATATGCCTACACTGAAGGTAATAAAAAAACCTTACAAAAATATGTACGTAATTAAAAAGTTGCTTGGCTTTTATTATTTTTATAATAAAATGAATAAATTTTTTTTTTCTTTCTATTTTTAATACAAGGCAGATTATATGGTGCAACCCTAAGTAGGACTGACATGTCCGTGCAGTGTTTCGCAACGTTGCTAATTCTGCAATGTTGCACAAGAAAACAACATTGTACTTGTAACAATGCTCTGAGAATCCCAACAAACCCACTCGTTGAATATTTCTATGCAGTTCGGCGTACATGCGAATGTTGTTGTTTACTCGTAGTTTCTAAAAACATTGTCGGTAACTTGCAATTGGAAAATGTTGAGGAATTTTTAGTTTACACCATAATACGAAACTTTTAATTATACCACAGTAAAGTTTTCAGTTTAATAAATAAATATTTTACTCTTATTCTCACAGGATGTAATTACAACGTATTTAAATTTAAAAAAAATGTTCTAGTTTAAATAATTTATTTAATCACGTACCAATATATCATATTGTTATAATCTTTATTGTACATAATTTGCATTATATCTAAATACAGAACATACTTACATAATAAAAGCAGGATGTTAATAATTGTAACTCAATATAAATTTAAAGCGAAATAAATATACAACACTTTACCGCTCTATAGCAATTAACTAAATTTCTTTATAAAATAAATTTAAAAAATATTGTCGGATAATCTTGTTAACACAGGATCGGCGCCCATTAAGTCTGTATGTCTCAAAAGCACAAACTTACATACGTACGCATGAATTGATACAATAGTGAGAAATAAACTGAATGGAATCACGGAATCACGGTACATTCTCATAAGTTTCGACCTTAAAGCTTTATTTAAAGATATTAGTGCTATTTGTAAAACAATGTACAACGATAGAGATAAATCTAAGGAACGAGCGTGCAACAACGTTTTGTATAAAATGTAATAAAATGGTAATTATGAATTTAATGTAAATTACCTTCACAGAGTGGCACATAAACAAAATGATAGACAACAATATAGATAATACAGCACTTATTATTATTATTATGTCTATGGCTACAAATGATGTGCTTATATGGAGAATGAGAATTACTATTTTCTTATTATAATTTTTAGTGTCCATTACAAATACATAATATAATTTAAGTTTACATGTTGATAAGGCTTATTTCTAAAAACGAGATGTTAGGTCGTCGTACTAGAGCTGCATATTTTAAATATCGTTTGTTAGCGAGACGAATAAAATATATTAGGTTTATTAGAAAGTTTTCAAGTTTTAATAAAAAAACTTATTTTTCTCTTACATTTTTAATGAAAATATGCTACCTCTCTTTATAGTAGCCACAATTTTGTTGTAAGTAATTCTACACATAGGCTTTTTTATTTGAGTCAGTGATGTAGAATAACTGAATACTTATTTATTAATTATTTTAATGTAATACTATTTAATGGAAATAGATCGACACAAATAACATACACATATACACACACACACACAAGGCACTGTAATATTAACAACAAAAATAAAAGTAGTAAATACGTAGCGTTTTAACTATTCATATATTGTGTTAGGATAACACTAGGTGGTTACCTATATGGTTAGACGATTGTATAAAATAGTGAATAATATCCTTTGAGTAGCACGTAACTTGGATACCTACGTACTACGTAGTGTAAACGACCACAGCGTAAAGTTAAACACAACTGGATATAAAGGACGCGATAAAATCTCTCTTCCGCTCTACAACACTTTCGAATTTATATTAACCGATTAAAGTGATCATGTGTACATTTATAGGTGTATATATAACAGATGTTACATCTTGAACGTACATATAAATGAATATACTATGATAAAATTATTTATTGGCTTTGACATAATATGTAAATGTAAATAAATATATAAAAAGATGTTTTTTTTTTTATTTACAAAACATATCCTATATTATACATATTTTTATTTAAAATAATGAATTAGAACGTTAATTACATTCTAAAATGTTATCTGTGGTATTATAATGTTAATGTATGGTCATACTGCGCAAAACAAGCAACAATGTCCGACAAATAGGCGCGTCCACACGCGAAAGTCCCATTATCTAGACCAACAATATTTCATGCGCGCTCATATAATATGTAAGTGACGTGTCCACATTTATGACACTGTGTTGGATGACGGAAAAAATATTATATTCATGCACGAATTATTTAGTGATGCGGCAAATCGTCAAGTAACTATCCAAAAGTAGAGAGTCAAAAGTTTAAAAGTATTAAAAAGTGGCTGTTTTATGCGGCTTTGTTAGTATTAGCTGTTTACGTAATGTAAAGCTGTATTCAAAATTTGAAGTATATAATACAAGACGCTGAAGGGTGTATCCATTGGACAGATTATTATTATTAGTACTACAATGTATTACCTGGTGTACCTCACACCTAATGTTAAATTTTGTCAAAATATATCGCATATTCTTTGAACATTAAGGATAATATAATAAGCAAAGATTAATGGTACGGAAATCTGAGTTGCGGCAAGGGTTCAGCCGCAGTAGATAATCGCGATAATACTCTCGGACATTTTCTTTATGAGGGTCCATTTTAATAGGGGGCTATTAATTAAATGACGTAATTAAATTATTAGATCCAATTATTTACGCTCCGTGTCGCACGCACCGACAATGATGTAAGACTTCGGAATAGGTCTGGTTCTACCTTGACATTTTATTGGCAATAATAATTATAATTACATATAATGAAATTAAATTGCTATATAAAATTTAGTTTTAGTTAGAAAACACGATAAAATTCAACTAGAACATTTAGTTTTGTGGTCATGTCAGAAATATTTTTTTTACAAATGATATAAGTATTGTTTATCTATTTTCTAAATACTGAGCAATATGTGGAGACATGAAACGATAAATATAAATATTTTTAATTTATTGCTTTCCGTCCACAGTATTGATCTAGATTGAGCGTAATATAAAAACAGACAATGTAGCATTCATCCACATTTGCAATTTCGATATGCCAGTAGTAATCAATCTTGCGTTAATATAACCGCTAAGCCGGAGCAGCGTTACAAAATATCCTTTTCATTACGCGATACACAGCGAGATGACCTAATTAACATATAATGTATCTGATAGTTTATCTACTCCTACGTCCCAATTACTTGGTATTTCGTCATCCACCCAAGTAACCCATACAGAACCTTGATTGCCCACGTTTTGAACTCCACTATAGGAACTGTATGGCCGCGTAAATATAAAAGTTACTGTATGATTTATTGATCCGGTGATACCTTATCGCCTACATTTATCTAGAATCAATGGCCATGGCTGATACCGAAATAAGTATTAGCAACATTGTTTTATTAGCCTTTGTTGCAATGAAATGAAGTCTATTGTTGAACTTTCGATTTTATTCTATGATTTTGGTAAGTTCTTTTAAACAAAAATTAAAAGAGGTATAAACAAAGGATAAATACTAAATAACGTACATGTAGAACGATCTACAATTAAAAAGATAACCGCTATCCCGGTAATGATTGTATTTAAATAAAAAGCAAAGAATCTATGGTCTAAAGAATTTTGTATTTATAAAAAAAATATTCTTGTTATTTTGTCATTACTGAAGTTTATTAGCAGTGAACGTTCTAAAATACAAAATGAAGGCTAAAACTCGGGTGTAATTAACATTAGACTGTTAACTTAGTCTACCTGCATGCAAAGCGAAAACTGTGGCGTGAAAGTTGAACGCCGTAATAAAACCAACACAGTATAATTCTCTTTTTTTATATATGGCTCAAGGATGAAAAGTCATAACGGTGTATACCTATCAGTTCATATCTACCCTTCTATAACTTAATATTGTACGAAATAAAAAACAGAATGTCAACTCGCGAAGAGCACATACGCTTTTATTGCGTGGGTGTGAGAGAGATAGAAGTCTATTGTTCCACACCTGCCAGGCGTCACCTGGTGCCGGCCCAGTTCATATTTGATTAGATTTTTGGGGGTTGCAGTCATAACTATGAATGCTAGTATTACTGGATAGACAATTTTGGTTCTGTTAAAATTGTTTGAGACTATTCTATGAAAACAGAACATATTTTTTAATAGTTGTTTGAGACTTTGTATCTTATATATATAAACAAATGTGCACTAACTTTAATCCAGGTACGAATTTAAAAGCTATTTATGAGGGTTTCTATACTAGTAAAAACGTAGGCATTGTATATACAATGACAGTTCGTGTACAATGTACCTAATTACGTCTTAGAAAGAACTAGTATTCGAAAGCTACGTGTATTTATGATACATGAGTGATGAAATTGAATGATTAAGTGTAGTGAATAAATATAAAATACCGATTACTTTTTGTATTCATTACTTATCGTTTATTTGTAGGAATACAAATTATGTAAGTACAAATTACATTAATATTCATTCAACAAGAGAGAACTTATTACAATTAATTAATCAGTAGGTATAAATTTATGTAATAGTCACTGATATTTACTGTCAGTATCATTGAAATGTTTACTGCAGACGATAATGATATGTGAAATTTAAATTATTTTCCTGTTGGACAAAAAATAAAGACTTGAGTCAAATTAGATAATAAATATTGCCTACAGCGTTTCGGACGTTTCAGATGGTAGTTGCTAATGTAACCTAACCTATAAAGGTAAGGTGAAGGTTGTGTTTATTAATATATACTATTATGTCATTTATGTTATGTATGTATTTGACACAATTTATTATAAAAGTTGTATATGTAGGTGTTCACTTCTTTGAAGAAGTATGTGGACTATTTGTTTGGAAATAAAATTTATATTTTAGCTACTAGTTTGATAGACTAGTATTCCCACAGTAAAATAAACATAACAAACATATATATATATTATGTATATATACATATATTAATAAGCCATAATCAGGGTGTAAGCATAATTGAAACAACAACCTACTTTTTTACTACAAATTATTGGTTTTTATTCTTAAAAGAAGTATATTAGCGTATTGCTACCCTGGCCAGGCGTCTTGGTATAGAATTTTATTTCGGGCTATCGTTCTCAAACACTAGTGAATTATATACCATTTAAATTCTACTATAAGTACAATGAAGGTCTTACTTTATATACCGGTAAATCTAAAATATATCTACCTACGCAAGAAATACTAGTATTTCTTGCGGACAAAGTCGCAGATATTGTTAGTATCAATAAAATCCCAACTTTGCAAAAACATTACCTATTTCATAACCAATCTATTTCAGTTCGAGGTTAGCGGTGTACCGCAAGAGCTCAGACTAGCAACTTTGTGTTCAACAGCGACCACACCGTCAACTCAGAAAATATGAGAAATTGCCAGTTTAAATTCTGACTGGTTTCCCTAAGTATTTAATATTACAGTGCACAATAAGGCTTCCGTACATTTTATGTCACAGTTTCAAGCGACATTAAGTTTATGAACGTTTTTAACTCGAGCAACTTGAAATTTTATACATTTGTCCTTTTAATATAAGAAGAGATGTAGATAATAAGGAAAAGTTTTTAGAAAACAAAGTTCTCATTTCATATAACGAATAAACAATGTATGAAGTGATTTAAGTGTAACTGAAAAAGAAATAAATAATCTTGATTTCAGGGTTCACGGGTAATCTAAGGGGTAAGATTACTAAGATACTTAACCATACCTACTCACCCTTCGAATTATTTTGTAGGCTCACTGGACCCGTCAATAAAATTTACTCAAAGTACACATGAACAGATAAGTGGATTTGTGATATAAGATTTATCGATATTCTATTCCCAAGAGGAAAACAGGGGTAACGAATGGAGAACCGACATTAATGTACCTGAAGAAACATGGTTTATTTTGCCTTTAAGCAGGTATATATTATTATTGTATCCTATAGTAGATATACATTTATTTAAAATTTTGTTTCAAATTTTTAAACTTTCGTTTATAGTTACTAGTTCTATGCGAGAGATGAGTAATAAAAAATGCACACAAATCTGGGATGTGTCAGAAACGCCCAGAATTACATAGACAAACAGTCAAAAATTCCAACTATCATTATATTGAATTCTTTTTAATATAAAAAAAATTGCAATGAAAAAATCTATTTACAATGGGAGGATATATTACGTATAGGCGATAATACGGTCGAATTATGAAAATCTTTCTTATTTCATTAGAGAATCCGATAAATAAACAAGGAAATTTGTAATAACTTTCTGTGCTTAATGTTTTTTGTCAATGATAGGTATTTCTTTGTCAGTGAAAATGTATAAAATTCGACGGTATCGTATATTCCATGGTATAGCAATTAAATATTACACTGTTTACTAAAATCTATATTTTTTATTAAATATTATGTAAATATAAACTACTAAATCTACTAATTCTATTACTACTTGTAGTAACAAAAAAGTTATATAATATGTGATATACCCGTGGTGATATATCACTCACGGTTATAAGCGCGAAAATTAGTATGTGACTTTATGTGGTTCAGAACTTTGCATGAATATAATGTAGATATTATGTAAGACATAAACATGCAGTATATACGTGAATTATGTTCAAGTCATATACCTATGTATAAGTAAAATCATTAGTAAATACTCATTTACATATGGCCACTATCCCACCATAAGGCACTATATGTTGTATAAGTAGGTCTAAGTTTTAAGTTAGGATATGTGTAGTTAGTCTTTGCTATATAAATAGGTGGTTGCTTTATGGTCGATTCGCAAAATTGTAGTCTAAATGTACGGTCGGAGTTTACCAACCGTACACAGGCGTATTAAATATTTAGGATGTTATGGAATTCAGCCCAGACGGCTTGTTGACAGTGACCCTTGTCACGAGAGAAGTCTTATGATGTACTTTTACAGACAGTTAGACACACTGTCAATTTTGCGAAAGTGAATAATGCTTTGAAGTCGACGCATATGAAATATTTTCTTTTTATTATGTAGTACACAATATTAATACTTAGTTCGTAGGATTGAAACAACATAGCAATATTTACCTAATACCAACATATATATATATAGTATTTAACTAACTATAAAAACTATTTTAGATGTCCAGTTTTTGTACTTAATATACAATATAATAGAAAACATAAATAATCTTGATTTCAGGGTTCACGGGTAATCTAAGGGGTAAGATTACTAAGATACTTAACCATACCTACTCACCCTTCGAATTATTTTGTAGGCTCACTGGACCCGTCAATAAAATTTACTCAAAGTACACATGAACAGATAAGTGGATTTGTGATATAAGATTTATCGATATTCTATTCCCAAGAGGAAAACAGGGGTAACGAATGGAGAACCGACATTAATGTACCTGAAGAAACATGGTTTATTTTGCCTTTAAGCAGGTATATATTATTATTGTATCCTATAGTAGATATACATTTATTTAAAATTTTGTTTCAAAATTTTAAACTTTCGTTTATAGTTACTAGTTCTATGCGAGAGATGAGTAATAAAAAATGCACACAAATCTGGGATGTGTCAGAAACGCCCAGAATTACATAGACAAACAGACAAAAATTCCAACTATCATTATATTGAATTCTTTTTACTATAAAAAAAATTGCAATGAAAAAATCTATTTACAATGGGAGGATATATTACGTATAGGCGATAATACGGTCGAATTATGAAAATCTTTCTTATTTCATTAGAGAATCCGATAAATAAACAAGGAAATTTGTAATAACTTTCTGTGCTTAATGTTTTTTGTCAATGATAGGTATTTCTTTGTCAGTGAAAATGTATAAAATTCGACGGTATCGTATATTCCATGGTATAGCAATTAAATATTACACTGTTTACTAAAATCTATATTTTTTATTAAATATTATGTAAATATAAACTACTAAATCTACTATTCTATTACTACTTGTAGTAACAAAAAAGTTATATAATATGTGATATACCCTTGGTGATATATCACTCACGGTTATAAGCGCGAAAATTAGTATGTGACTTTATGTGGTTCATAACTTTGCATGAATATAATGTAGATAATATGTAAGACAACATGCAGTATATACGTGAATTATGTTCAAGTCATATACCTATGTATAAGTAAAATCATTAGTAAATAATCATTAAAATATCAAGAAAACATACTGGGTTGTGGGAATTTTTGATCTAGGTGTGGATAAAATATACAAATATAGACAATTGAGTTATGGAGCTCTTTTTATATTGTCTCTGTTTACGGATCCGTCCCAAAGAGGCCCTTTTTCAATTCCGGAGAGACGAAGACTGTATAAATAAACGATTAAATTTTTCAATAGAAATAAATATATTTAGATACTAATAGTAAATATAATATAAAATGCTATTTTATTAGAGAAAATATGAAAATTAAACTCTCATATTATATTGAAACTGCCTAACTTATATTTATAAAAGGAAAGTAAAATCAGTGGAAGAAGAGGGAGAACATACTGCCCCGACCCTAAATAATGGGATAAAGTCAAAGCGATGACGATGAGGTTATAGAGCGATTCTAATAAATTATTCTCAAAGAATGCAATACTTTAAAGATTGTTAAATGAAGACATTTTTTAATTCGTAGATTTTATGTAGGTTCTGTGGTTACTTTACAGTATATTTTTAATTTATAATGAATATTTTTTTAAATTATAATCATATACAACCCTAAACAGGGTTTATCAAAGCATTTACAAAACTTTAAACTAAAGACGTAACTTTCTAAATCTTGTGATATCGAAATATGCGGGTGGGTATTAAAGCTATGCCCTTACGTACCCTCCAGAGTTTCGGCCGGAACCGCTTACGGACAAAATGCGGGATTTGACCGGAAGTTGTGCAAACCCCTGGCTGATGTGTTAAGCTTTAGCACTGAGGCTTAACTGAGTTATTAATTAATGACCGCAAGCATCCGGCCCCTATTAAATGTGCAGCTTTTCTGAGTTTTTTTTTTTATATGAATACAATTACTTTTTAATGACAGGTAGTTTTTAAACAACGTACATATTATTATTTCAGTATAATGAAATTGGCTATGACAATAGATGAATAAAAATTATATGACGTTAACATATTATAACAAAAAACAAAAAAAGAGCGTTATTAAACTAAAATATATATTTTCTGTACTATTACATAGGTTAGCTACTGTATGAATAGTACAGCGATGGAATCTTTGTAGAATAGTCTGAAAATGTCCATTAAACTATTACTAAGGCAATATTAAATTGAATATGCATCCAGATAATTGTATCGCCCTAGGACTTATTACTTTCTTTGTTCTGAACGTCATCATTGAATTTATCACGAATTAAATATATGATATGAGGCGTAGAATATACTATATCAGACATTATGTTGTAATAATTTAATTACTATTTTACTTTGTCAATTAGCGTTCTTTCAGACCTTGTTTCTTTTTGCTTGTAAAGGTCACAGCGTGTTGTTCATCAGCTTATAACCTACATTAAGGAGGGATTTCAAATTAGACTAACAGTATTAGAGATCTGGACATTCAAAAACATAATATGTTTTTTTAGATTTAATGACTTCGGTGGTATTACGGTCCCTGGATCTATTTTTCGCACGATATAAATGTATGATTATTTATATTGGAGTAGGTGTTTTCTATACATATATTGTATGTCTATGAATTGTTTAGTACCTCTAACACAGGCTCTGTTTAGCGTGGGACTAGATGGCGTTGAGTGAATTGTTCTGGGTTGTTATCATTTATTTATTTATAAGCTAATTCCAACGTATCAAAGTGGATATACATGCTTAATTGTAGTGATATTGTTTCCGACAAACTTCAAACACGAGTTTGGCGTATTCACTGACTGTTTGCTTTTCATCAGTTTGAAATAAACATTCGCTTAAACCTATATCATGTAAATAGTCACAACATTTGCATCTTACAGTTACTATTCAGCATCAGCATGTGTATACCATTAATGTTATATCCTGAATGGATGGAACTGTGCCTCAAGGAATTTGCTTGTGCCTCTAGGGATATAATCCATCGGCCATCATTGTTTTAGCCATTCTGTACGCATTAGGTAAATAAATATTTTAAATCAAATGTCCAGGATAGAAAGCATTGAAATCTAACTATTTCTTTGTATTATTACATTTCAAAAATGAAATTATACTACTTTATAATCGAAGTATGCGTATTTATGTTGCAATTATAGCGATATATTTGTCAATTCTCTATTATTATGATTACATTTATTTATTTAGGATTAATTGCTCATTAATTTATTAGGATGGAAATTTTTTTGAAATATACAGTATCTATTCTAAAAGGAATCTTAAATATATATCTTAAATATGGTAGGTCAGTATAACCTAAATTAAATAAGGAAACCATTTTTTTTAAAGTTGGTTGATTAACTAATTAACTTGACTTAACGTATTTTTTATAGTATACAAGTACTTAAATTGAAATTAGGAATATAGTTGTTGTTGAAGATCAGCTGTTATCACGTGTGCGTGAGGTCGTTGGCATTTAGGAAGGCATATGTAGGGATCACCTGCCGATCCCCCATTCCAGGCCCTCCCTCTCGAAATATTAAACTTTACTTATATGGCATGTGTAGTCTCACCCCTCACGTACGCTCTCAGAATCATCGGGTCGTGTCTATAAAATATCATAGATAACTTATTCCTAGTTGAATTTTTAGCTTGACTGGTTTTACTGAGTTCTTATATTTAAGATATTTGAAAAATAAGAACTTGCTTTCATCCCTCAGGCATTAGCGGTGTCTATCTAAGTATGTTGTTTTTTAATTATTTCTTCTTTTTTTCAGATATTGTGTGAAATGTAATAACATGATCTAATTAATTATAATTATTTATGATTTTACATATATCTTTCTGACAAATTTGACGAAGAAATTTATAATTATCAGTTATAATAAGGAAATAATGTGCTCTAATTACTTTTTAATATTTATAATATTTGGTTCTAAAGTTATAAATATATAAATATACAAAGTTATATGACATATATAGGCGTTATAAATATAATAAAACAATTGATATTTTAACTTAATCCTTTTATATAATTTCCTAATATATAATTAGCAATGTACTTACATTGCTAATATATAAAAAGGATTAATTTGTGTATCTACAAGTATAAAAAATATTAATAAAGTTATAAATATATAAATATACAAAGTTATATGACATATATAGGCGTTATAAATATAATAAAACAATTGATATTTTAACTTAATCCTTTTATATAATTTCCTAATATATAATTAGCAATGTACTTACATTGCTAATATATAAAAAGGATTAATTTGTGTATCTACAAGTATAAAAAATATTAATATTGAAACAAATTAATTGTACACTCCACTCTATTTAGTTTAAATGAATCATTCTTCCGTTTCTAGGTATTCAGTCTGCAGAAATAAATATTTACATTTCAAATTACAATATTTATCTTCAAAACTTAACCTTCGTTAGTATAAAATAATGTTCTTTAATGAAGCTTGTTGTTCTATAACATTACTATAATTATGTGAAGCAAAATTCTCAACCAGTTCCAAAGTAGTACAATAATTATCATGTTATAATTGAAGGTCGACTACAATACTGATGTACTTACCTACATATTCTAGAAAGATCTATTATTGTGCGTCATTTTGTAAATCACGCAAATCAACTTATAAAATTTCTAATAAACCTACTATATAACTAGTCCGTTATATATAATAGTGCAAACTCATTAGTATTAAAAACAATTGTAATGTAAATGTAGAAATATACCAATATTTAAAAATTATATTTATATATTTTTGCAGATAGATCGATAAAATTTTGTCGACAGATAGTTTATATTATAATATTATAATAGTGAATATTTTTACATATAAAACATTATTGAATTATATAGCTCTATACCTGTACATATACCTATAAATATCATACGCAAAACAAGTATATAATATAAATTGAGTATATATATATTGCTATATATCTTAGTCTCGGGCGTCCCCAACGGGCTTAGTGAGGCAAGTTTGAGGACTTTATTCAGAAGAACTTTAACATTATGGCTTCCTGTAGTCAAGCCTTATGTTTTCTTAAAGATTATAGTATACTTACTAGATACATGTAGACTGTCTATAAAACAGAATTATAACATAAATCAGAAAAGTGTCCTAATGTAACAACAAAAATGTGTTTTAATGACTTCATGATTTTACGATTAAGTTTTAAATAGAAACACTGTAAATATATTTATAATTTCAATACCCGTTATTATATAAGCAACCCATATAAATAAAATAATAAATGACTAAAAAATACAATAGTATAAAAATCTGAGATTGATTTTTATACTATTGTATTTTTTAGTCAAACTGGCAGTCTACTTCATGAAAAATAGTAACTAAGGATACTTGATATAATTAAACAATCTATCTTCACTTCTACATATTCAATATTGAAGTACTTATATCTAATACGTAATTTTTAGGTAAAAATGTTTCTGACCATGTTCCGTGTTGTAAAACAATAATAATATTAAAAGTACACAGAGACTTGATAATGCTATTTTATAATGTCCATTATATAATAATTTGAACTTGCTCCGTGTGTACAAAGACTGGATCCGCTGTGTTCTTTTTGTATCTTGTTGGGAGAAAATGTATTTTCTTTTAGTTAGTTAGCCTTTAGCACATTTTATCTTGCTTATTATATACATATTTTAAAGAGTTTTACTCTTTTAGGATTTATAATATAAAAAGCAATGTCTTTAGTCAGGACTTGTAATTAATAATAACGTATGAATACTTTTTAAAATTTCTTTCATTTTTAATGATATGTAAGTTTCTTCCTTTCTGTACATTTGTTCTTACGTAAAACGTGCAAGGTTTTAAGTTTTTCAGCAAATATATATAAGTTATAATACATATATATATATATATATCAATTATATATGATATATATTATTGTTTATGATGCTACCCATAACACAGTAGTGAAAAATAATCATTAATCATTTGTAAAAATACTCTTTAATCAAATAAAATATTACGTATGCATTTTATTTATAAGCTGAAATCAATAACAACGAAATAGAAAATCTAAACGAGAAATTCTGTACAAGCTCTTTGTATTGAGCTTTGTAAACGGATGCTTTCATTGTATCCTCAGGCTGAATAACTTTGTATAATGCAATGCATACAAAACCGACTGTTTAGAGGTACCACCTACCTATCTACCTATCTAATGTATCGTGTTTCTTTTCTGCCATTCTATACCTTTAGTTTGTCTGTATCAAAATATAATAATTCAAATTCAGACGTGTTACTTAATCGTGACGAAATTAACATGGATTTATACGAGAGTCAAGTCTTATATTTTGGAGTAAATTAGAAAATATAATTATAACCGTCACTTTTTTCTTAACTAATGCCAGTGTAGTACGTATGTATATATTGTTTATTTACAATTGATAATAGTATAAAAGTACTCCCACGAATCGAACTAAATATCATAAAGAGGAAATTACAGGACTAGAAAAACATGAATATCCATTAGACAGGGGTTTAGCCCAGGGTGGCTATATATATATGCTATATATTATTGTGTGAAAGATGATGGACTTACTTCTGTATATATACTGTAAGGTTGAAAAATTTTAACTTTCAACTACTCGACCTGACAGGGCTCGAACCTAATTTTTGCAATCTATCCTTTTGTTTATATAATATAATATACTCTATAGTTGAATACGTTTAAAAAGATTTTTAGCTGTAAGCTAAAGAAGAGAGTCTAAACATCTTTTGTTTTTTGAATTTAGAACGGATTTGAGAATAATTTAGTTACTTATATTCTATACATACTATACTTATTTTTTGTGATTAATAATAATATAAAGCAAACCTTCCTTAAATTTAATAAAATTTTAAACAAAAACGTTCTAATTTTTTAATCTCTCACTCGTACGTTACAAAAATGTCAGGCTTAGTTGGCTTTGTGTCCGTCCTTGGTATTCAATGAACACCACATAGGTTTGCTCGCTAAGATCAAAAGGTCAATAAGCATGTTAATTCGACATAACTACCTAAATACTAGATTAGGAGTATCCAGCTGACCTCATTAGACTGTAACACGAGTTATTTCGGTCATTGCATTTATCACGTTTGCGTACATTCATAGGCGCGTGCGCGGCATTTGCTTGTTCACTGGAGTTTGTTTGTTTTATTAAAAATTTATAGCGTTTCGTGGAGATTCTCATCGCTCCCTTGCCTTTGAACGTTACGTGTTCACAGTTGCAATACTGCTGCTACTTATATTATGAACGACGAACACAGACGGAATCAAAATAATTATAGTCCACTGCTTGATGCTGTGAGTGTTTTCTTTATGCTATAGGTATGTTTATCTATGTACATCTGGATGCTCGATCTTAATTTATCAATGATAAATATCTGGCGTCTAATTTATCTGATTTTATATTAAACACATTTAATGTAACTGGAAATTATTATTAAACCTTCCATACAGAAATAGAAACTGACACATTTATCTTTAAATTCAAATGTTAAAAAAATAGATCTATAACACTATTCTATAATGCATTATTTTATGTTTTCTGTGAGTAGATATATATTTTCTATAGATATATATCTCAAATTCTTTACTTGCTCACTATGCTAAGTCAAAAATGCCAATTTGCAGTAGTAATATTTCTAATGAATTTTATACATGTGCTATACATTGCATGTGTTATACAAATTAGATCAAATAACACATACATATACTAAGAACTACTTACTATTAATACTATGCCACTTTCTTATTGGATTGTTTATGTGAATGCCTTTTTAGCTGTACTAGAAGGTGTTAATTACTTCTATTAACTACGCACACATTCGTATGTACCTAGTGAACTACTGTTATGTGATATGTGAATAGAAGTTATAATTAATATGCTTCCTATCCTATTAGATAGGATATATAATGTTTTATACCATTTTAATGGATATATAATAAATTCTAGAGAGCAATCATACGGAATCTTTCGACAATGGTACACGATATTGAATTCGTTAACAAAATACATACTCTTAATTGTATTCAATCTCCCGTATCGGCTGTTGTACCAACAGTCATTAATTGCGAGGGAAAACAATCAAATGGACTTTAACACTCAAACATTTTCATTAAGCCGACTGAGCTAGTAAAAATCGGCATCGGTAACATTCAGATTTATCGTCGACATTATATAGGTAGTTGCATTTGTTGGTTATTTATTTGTCTTGGTTTAGTGGCGATCGTTAAATCGACGTATACTGTGGTTAAGACGTGTTTTATAGTCATGAACATTTACCCTCCACTTTTCATCTAGTTTGAGTTGCTCTGAGTAAAACCTTTTATCACAAATAAGTACATTTCAACAATATATTTTACAATAGATAACTGTTTACTTTCAGTAGCATACTTATTAGTATAGATTTACCTACTGATAAAATACTATATAGAATGCATTTATTTTTGTTGTCTAAAAATTATAAAGATAAACTATTTGATTCTTTATTTATAATTTATAATAATCAAAAACTCGATTAATTTAAAAATATCATTTCGCATAATAGAAACCTATATTCTCAGGGAATGACTTCACTATAAATAATATTAGTATTTCCTGGAATATTCAATGTAATAATATTTTATAAAAAATACAAACAATATATAAAATATTAATATATATTAACTTTCTGTTGTATCTCATATGCGATTCAAGTTTGGCTCTACTTTCTCAAGTACATAGTTGTACCTGCATATATAAAAGACTCATATACAGTGTAAACATTTTTAAAAGGCCCTTATCAATTTAATTAATTGTCTCTTTACATTATAAAGGATATAGTGCTTGAAGGTTTGGTGCACAATAACCTCGAAACAAAGCACCATCCATCGCTCGACGTCGGCAATCCTCAGCGCGTGCCGTCCTCATCTCCTAATGGATTCCCATATCAAATTGTACGTAGTATAAATATACGACTCCTATCATGGCAGTTTCCTTTTTACCTGACTATCAAATGTTAAGAATCCAAAGTAAAACACATATTTGAGTGATATATAGGGCTGAGAATACCCGTACCTGTGTCGTGTTTAAATATAGAACAGCTATTAAATCGAGATGCTAATAACAGTTGGGTTCAGTATTCTTTTTGCATTTATTATTTTTATACATTTTAAATAACAAATACTTGAACAATTTTAGAGAATTTAAAATAATTCGTTAGAAGACTTATACCTCCTTTATACTTATTTATCCTAATAGATCTCCTTTTTGCATTTAGATATTTATTAAATAATGTAACGGTATATTAGTGATTACCAGCAACTGAATAAATATTTCACGTACATATTATAGAACTAAATTGGATATAACTAATTAAGTTTTATACATAAAACAAATAGAAGAGTAAGCTATAAATAATATATGTTAGATAATTTCGTACATTTTATTATGTTTAACAACTGTAATGAAATTTTGGTATAACATGGATTATTTTAAACTCCACGCTTAGTCAGCGTTCACCTAATTAATCACAGCTTTAATAGAACACAACTTTTAATTACACATTCACATAATAGACCACAATTTTGTTACTAAAGCGAATTAACGTGAACCTGTGCGTAAAATACCCCAATTAAGTGCTATAATCCTCGAGATAAAGAGACATAAAATTAAAGCACGGTATTAAAAAGAGTGGCATCGGCCAAATGGACACGATAAAGTGAGGCTTTGATGAGAACTATATTCCAGAATAGTTGATTAAGCGATCCAGAATAGTTAACGAATTAGTAGATTTATATTTATGTTTTGTTTGTAATTATGAAAAATAATATTTTATTATTTTTATATTCTACTAAGTATCAACAATCAGTAGCAGTAGAACTTTGGGGGTAAATAATACTGTCTTCTGCAATTAGCCATACAAAATAATCTAATTACATTATCCATTACCAGTATATAATATATTATTGAAAGAAATAAAAATTATAAATATAAACACCATAATTAATCATTTCTAATTTCCGTCTTGAAACCATTAATTCATATTTATTCATGTTATAATAATACTCATACGGTATGGCATATTAATGTCAAACATGTGTTCTATCTAATGTAGTTGTGTAATTAAATAGATCGAAAATTTGTACATATATATATAATTAATATATATTATGGTTATATTTATACATCATCATCTGCTTTTCCTTATCCCATTTATTTCGGGTCGGCGTAATATGTTTTTATCTTCTATTCATCCCTGTTCGCAGTCATCGCGCCATTTACCTCCTTTCTTACCATATCATCTTTCACACAGTCCATCCATCTCTTTTTCGGCCTTCCTCTGCCCTTATAACCATCCACATTTATATGCAATATTATAAATATTTATACACATGTATATATTAATTTTATGTTTGAAATGGAAACGCAAGTTTACTCTTAAGGTATTATGTACTTATATGTAATAGAAAAGCCCCGTTTTCGAACGTTTTATCGTTATTGAGTTAAGTTAAACGTAATTTGCAATTTCACGTCGTTCGACGCACCGCATCCTTTACTGATAAAATGTCGCCACCCATAGTACGGTTCAAATTGTTTTTAGAATTTTCTGTTCTATGTCATAGACGGAAAGTCCATTTTACAGTTATAAATTTGTACAGACAGGTAACAGGTTGTCATACGTCTTTGTCGTATGTATTGGATAACTTGCTGTTGTAATGTATTTTTATACCTACATACATTTATGATTAATTGGCAAATAAATAATTACTTGTAACGTCAGGTGCAGCCGAAAGGACTAGTCACATAGCCAACACCATTGGGATAGTTTGAAAAGAAAACCAATTTCAATGCTCTTTAATCACGATGCACCCCATTATTACCATTATCATTAAGTACTATTTATTAGTTATACATAGTATACTACATATAATAATTAGTATAAAAAAATCCTTAAGACTGGCAACATCTGACGGGTGCTGTAGGTATATATTTTCAAAACTCTTTGATGTAACACGAGTAAAAAGAAAGAAAAATATGATAAGGTTATCTACATGTCAAATTGTCAGACTTCTCATGTTAGTAGAAAGTTTCATAAGCGTTTTCCTATTATCGTTCAAAAGAGCTATGTAGCTGTAATGTATTATTTAGAATTCTCGTAAATTGCTCTAACAATTTCCATGTAATTTGGCCTACCGAACATAACCATTATGTGGGTACCTTATATTATTATCTACACAGTGGTTATATTTAAACAAAAATATTGAATGCCTAATCATTCAATATTAGCAAATAAATTGATATTAATTGCGACATTCCTCACAATACTGACAGCTGAATAAAGCTTCTGATCTATTACTACAGTAATAATATAGATACCTATTACAGGTATCTATTATTATTATTTTGTGTTTTTTTGTAAATGCTTCATATTAAGCATAAATATATGATTTAATTATTCAGTAACACATTTTTTTTTCAGTCACAATTTTGAAACAAGCGGCATTGTTTATGGTTGCTTGAATTCTGTAAAGATCTCGTCGTTGACAGCTTTACGAGTAAAGAATTCTTCATAAAGCAATGAATACGTAACAGCTCTTGCCTCATTCTCATCAATTGTTTCGCTTGTTTGTTTGTGTTTGTTCGCGGTTGCTTGTTTTCATAACACACTGTCTGTCTTTGATGGCAGAGTGTTTGCACAGTGGCGGTCGGATTGCTCCGGGAACTTACTATAGAAATGTCGAAACTTCCTATTTCCCCTAAGGAAGTTTTGCAGTTTTTAAAGTCAATTATGCTAAATATTTAATTTAAATCTCAAATTCGAAATACTACGTTGACTTTGTACGAGATAAAATTTAAATGAAATCGTATACAGTCAGTAATCAAGGTAGAAAAAATAAATAAAAAAAGATACCTAAATTTTTATTATGTTAATTATTCCATAATGGTCTACTTATATGTTCGTAAATAAGTATATCTTTATAACCCGGTTATAGTCTAGCATAAAAATAAATATTAATATAAACATAGCATAGATAATGAATTATAATTAAGAGTTTTATTATTTTTAAACGGACAACAACGGGTCTGTACGGTAAAATTAAAATGCGTTCCACTCACTACGCATCCACAAGCGTATAGCCTTAATAAAAACTGTACATAGCTCTATGCTGGTATTTTGATTTTCTTAGCAATTTAGTAACAAAGATTAAATGTAGCGTTGTTAAATATAAATGATTCTAATACATAAAGAGGAAACTGCTTACAGAATTGTTAATGCCTGGTTGGACGCATATTACCCGCTTCACAGAGTTTTGGCCCATGTCCACAACATGCATCTTGCTGCCCCGCGCTCCTCGTATTGTAAATCCATTGTTATTTATAGTAAGCAAGATGCATAATAATTACCCCGTGTGATTCCGTTACGTAGCTAATTATACGAGGCAACGTTAGGCTGAGTGTATTGCTTGATGCACACGAAAGCTATTAAATGCAGTAGCGGAACGCTGTCATGAACAGTTCACCCATTGCTGGGGATCCGATCTATCTACAAACTAAATAAACACACCCTGAAACAATTAACCGCATGTCAGTATAGTATCAAACTGCAATGTTAGTAAAATTCAATTTTCAGATACGTCCTATACACACGTCGACGTAGTGATATTCACAAGTTAATTCATCAGACTATTATTATTTTCAAATATATAAAGTATGACAAACAATTTCTGCAATTGTTAATCAAGATCTAAACGATTATTATTAGTACTCACTGTGATGATATTTGTAGTCCTGATGAACAGTGATGATAATTGAAAGTGGTCATCGAGGCATGTCAAACTAACCTCAGAAGACAGTTTTTGCCAAAAAACATATAGTGGAACATATGTATGTAGGAGGAAACAGTCTCGTTTCAAAAACTATTAACTATTTTCCTATTAGGCACATTGATTGTGGATTAAATAGTATCCATCACATTTAAAATTAGTGTTCTTGTTGCTAAGTAACTGTTATGTCTTACGTACGACTGTAATGAAATCAAGAGTAAATCGTAGGTACGTACTGCTGTATATTCACAGAATATTTCCATCATATACAAATGTTCCTTTTTCTAGATACGGTCCTACTACACATATGGCTGAAGATACAGGTTATAAAAAATAGTTAAAAAATTATAAAGAAGCAAAAAAATATATCTAGCAATTATGAACTTCATTTTACTTTTTTATTTAAATTTGCAGTCGTACGAAGTCGGGGCGGGTCGGTAGTAAATAATAAATAGGCCCAGGTTAAAGTACGGTTTAATTCTGTTAAGCTCTTCGAACTTTTCGGACGTTAAGCTGACTTTACTTTAAACAACTAGTTATACCAATAGTCTTTTTATACACCTGCCTTTAAAATATGTATTGTTTTGCCCATTTTTTAATAAAATACTGTATAGAGTAATGTATAGAGTAATATTGACATCGTGACTATGTAAAAAGTTTATCGATTTGTATCGGTTGGTGAGAGGTTCGTAACGTCGCGATTGGCTGATCCGAGGTCATTGACATAGCGGGAAAACTTCATTGCTTTGCTTCTCTAGGTGATACGTGGAGAACGGCGCGTGCGCAGTCACCGATGGTAGGCTGTAGCTAATTAAACAACTGAATCAGTTATATTATATCTACCTGGTAAAGATTTAAATTTTACGGTCTGGTAAACTACGGTACTTCTGAATAAATAATTTTTCGCAAGTAATAATATACTCAAATTAAATTAGGCGTTTTATATTTGCAAATAACAGTGTTTATTCCTACCTTATTTAAATTTCGTAATTTTTAGTATTGATTTTGGGTACCATTAGGGTAAGTACTAAGAGAGAAGAGTTTAGAATTATCCCTTGACATTCAGGTACTATATTATAAAGTCTTCAGTTTAAGTGTAATCTTGTAGTACAAAAAACTTACCGCTTCACTGATTTAACCCTGCTGGCTTTTAATTTAAAAAGCTACAAATCCTCTTAAGTATGTTTAAAGGGTAACTGAGGTCTGTAACATTTCTCATAATAGTTTGATATGTCATAACGTTTCACCTTACTAACAGTATGATAAACCTTTGTTCAGTAGTTTTAATACAATTTTTTATTTGATCTTGCAACAAACACTCTAGGTGTTAGGACATCTCATTGATTATATTTTAAGAAATATTGACCATTTATCTGTATGCGTATGTATCACCGACATACGAAACTGTGACTAGCAGGAACCCCCATAGCCAAGTATTAACAACTGGGATGTTTTTATTCGTAATATATAGATATAAGTTTTTCTGTTACTCTATGCTGGAGTACACGCGATTCCAATGTGCTCTCTTATATTTGTCGGGTAGAATCCATCAAAGGATTAAGGGGGTGTCGCGGAATCGAGATGGGTTTTTCCTGGATGTGGAATAAATTATCCGCCACTTAAACGACAGCTACCCGATTTCAGATGCTTAACGATCCCTAAACGATGCCGTAACGAATTCCGTTCCGTAGGAAGTGTTTTACGCTGTACCTAGTTGAAGGAATATTTTAAAAAGAGAATAATTCGATAAAATACTCATTTAAAGAGTGGACGCAACGAAAACAAATCATAATAATGTTTCTGCTGTTTATTTTATATAATATTATATTCAGCCCACAGGAAATAGCGAATTAAAGAGAATGTGATGATGTTCTACTAAAGTACTTTGCGTTTAAGTTTTAGGTAGGTACTCGTAATACATTGTAAATGTAATTAAGAGGTTACAAGATGAATATAAAGGTATCCAAAACTAGTATCGTTGTTATTATTAACATTATACATACCTACTGCTTTTATAATACGTATTAATACTTAGAAAGACGAGTTTCAAAATTTAGTATTTAATTAAAATTAAATCAGATTAATTAAAGTCCAAAGAACAGAAATAATACAAATGAATTAAGCTCTTTTTATTGACAAATATTCATTGACATTTGTAATTACAAAAAGAACAGTACAAAAACTAGTAATAATCTAATTTCTCGTCCCGTACTGCAGGGCAATCACCTGACACTAAAACCCTACCACTATGAATGCATTTATAAAGCGTCAAAGCAGAGGAGAGTAAATGCGTGGCAAGCACTTCTCCACGTTTCAATCAGCACAGATTGTGGGCCACCGCTGCACAGCGGTATGGAATGGAGAGATTATAGAATGCATGACGTAGCAACATTACACCAAGCCGTCATTTCATACCGATGAAATTGGATGTGCTAGTCGGGACGTATTTAAAGAAATTGGTACCGCTTACCGAGACGCATTCGACGGTTTTTATGTACGTATTATGTAGATGGAATTTAACTGCAATATAAAATATTTTAACGTTTCTTTAGGTACTTTAATTTGAAATTATATTGATGGAATATAAACTTCTTATATCCCATATTATATGTGTATTATACATATAGTATTATATAAAAGTAGTTTGGAGTGGAAGCTTCTCAGGCGGAAGGAATACCACAAGAATTTAGTTATTATGTATAGTGTAACTCTTTGAGAATAGTTTAGTATTATTAGAATAGTCAGTAGAAATTATAAAATTATTATAATTTCTGTGCCTACTTATGTATTTTTGCTCTCAAAGTCTTCTAATAACTTGGCACAAAAGTGAAGTCATAATTTATTCAGTTTTTAAGATAAAGATACAGGCTTTTCGTTCATCTTTTGTTGGTTTTTCGTTTACTGGTTTATCTATTTTTAATCTAAGGAATATTAAATATAAAATTCTGTTTGTTCTATTTTTGTATACTTAATATGCTTTTGTATACTATATATAACGAGTTTCGATAATTCCAGAAAATGAATGTACATACTACCTACACATTCGTTGAGTACAGACGCGATAGAAGTTATTGATTACCACAGTAACAATTCAGTGGAAGCTGTGCTGTCACAATCGTTCGTTGATTACGACCTTCCTACATTCGATCGAGTTCCGAACAAAGTATAACAGATCACAAAGGGTTATCAAAGAGCCGCTTCCCCGATTGAGATTTCAACGTTTATTGCAACCGCCTCTCGGTTTGTTTGTGACAAATCAATTACAATTAGCATTCCTGTAACTATTATTCCTGTTCATAATTCATTATCGGTAGTCGGACCACCATAATCAACGTCCGCCGCATTTAATTGTATAGAAAGTATATTTCAAACATACATATTATTGTTTTAAGCTTCTTATATATTTAAAGCTTTTATTTTTTTTCATTTAATATAAGTCATAAAATTATTATGCCAAGTGATCGAAATATCCGCCAACTGTCCTAAAAAATGAAAAATGAAGCAGTTGGATTTAGTTTTTATGTTTCAATATATACACATATTTATCTATTGTATACAAAATAGAAGAATAGTTTTTATTTATTTATTAAAATATACCGTACATTATACTGTAACTAAAAAAACGAAAAGTAAAATTAGACGTAACGTAAATCATAATTGAGATCAAAAATAAAAGACTAACATTGATATTTTATAAGAATAAATAAATCATTCCCTATGCCTCAAATAATTGTGTAGTTTAATATAGTATTGATCTATATATATCGAACTATTCTTTCGGCTGTCGTTTCCTTTACTTTGAATCTGAGTATTGTATATTACATAGTTGACAACATAATTTGATTTGAATATGAAATAGTGTAATAATATTGTACAAACAGAGTTTCAGTTGGATTTTTGTGAGTTAGGGTTCAAATCTGGACGAAACTTGTGGCACCGTTTAGTTTTATCGGTTCTTCGGTAAAGTACGACAAATCTTTCCAATAAGACAGTTTAGACAATCAGCTTTCCGTTTACAAACTATTTTAAAATTTATTCATATACAGTTTGAGCTTGTTTATAATAAAACCAGCTATTTCGGCTTTATCTCATGAAACTCTATATGTCTCTCGGATGAAATTTAGGACTCTACTGTACTCGTTTCTTAGAATTAATTTCCTTACCATAAATTAATTAGCTTGTCAGCCACGGCAAGTCTCTATGTATAGAAATTATGATATTACTAATATAGAATTAAATTTACACATAATTAAGCAAATAGGAAGTAGGCTGCATGCCAATACATAATAAATAGTCTAGAATATGTATAATAGTAATTATTTAGTTAGCTGTATATCATTTGAGAAGCGCACACCACTCTTGTCAACTTACAGGACGCTAGATTTATAAGTGTTCTCTCACAATAAATCTCTTTCTTAATAAAGGTTCTTTCATTTACTGGTAGATAATCTTAAAAAGGGTGTAAAATAAAGGTTGTCTTCTTCAATCTGTTTTTCTGTTTACGTTTAAGTCGTGCATAGAATTTTTGTAAAGACGAATACTAATGTTCTAATAATGTAATATGAACAGTCAGCTAGTAAATAATTAATTGTGTAAATATGTATTTGCTGTTAAGACACAGTATATACATATATTCTTGAAGTGATAATACAAATAATATATAAGTATTAGGTACTTCTTTCTATTAATATTTCTTAAATTTTATTTTATAAGACTCTTGACTATTTTTTTTTAATATTATGGTGACTAGTAAGTCATCCAGTCACTGGTGTGTGAGTGGTGGTGGGTGAGTATTTATTAAGACGTGAAATATTATATTGTTTTCTACCAGAATATAATACAATAAATAATAGTTTTATGTTTCATTATTGTGAATCGGCGTGTAATAAAAACGCTTACATGCCTGATGAATATAAGAAGCTACTTATGTTCAGTGTACCATAGACGATCTGCCAATGTCTTATATTGATTAGCTATTTTTTCATCATGGTGATAAATTTTGGCTGATGGGTACTAGCGCCATATTTTCGTCTAGAAATTGGAAATTTTGATAGGACAACAGAAACTTATACGAATATAGTTTGCCTTTGCTTCGTCGTTTCTTAGATTGCTTTAGATTACAAAATTGTTATTAATTTCAGCAATTAACAATTAGTTCTATAGTTCGAAACATATTACATTATCAAAATTGAAACATTTATCTCTGGATAAAGATTAAAAGGTTAACATTATAATCAATAACTGCTTCGTAAGCTGTAAAACGTGTTGTCAATATATGGCGGGTTGTTTATTGATTAACATCAAAGAGCCAAGTTAGTTAAGAAACTATGCTGCCTACATGGGAAAATTTACTGGCACGGGAACTCGTGTAAGTGCCGTTACCGAAACATTATTAGAAATTAGTTGCGTTACTTACCCTAATCGACCTAAGCGCCGAGTTTGACTATCACTTTGATGGGCGTCGCACGCAAGATTTAATATGCCCTGTTTATTTTCACCTACATATAGATACTATTGGAAATGGCGTCTTGTCATACCTTACAGCGCTCTCAGGGGATCTTGTTGTTGTTGCTATATTACCCGTAGCCTATGCTACATGCACATTATTAAATCGGTACCAGTCATATTATCAAATACACACATATTTAAGCTTTGAGGATATGTTCAAAGTACGAACAAATATTTGCTCTTTGCTGTTCGATGTTGGTTTTTGAACGCACATTAAAGTGTTCATAAAATGTATGCGTGGCGTGATTGACTTTTGCAAAATCTAGTACCTACTCAGAGGGAGTGTCTAATGTGTGCGCACTTTTAATTATCCTAACATAACTGAGTTCAAATGTGTATTGAATTGTCTTCAAAGTTTTGAAACTGCGCTACCACCGGAGTTCGCTAACGGAGATAAATTAAAGTTGTACGAGTAAAATACTAGTAGCATATAATTGAATTTGTAGTCGTATATATACTCACCTAACAACGTAAAACGGGTCGTGAATGAAACGTAATGTATTTATGTGTTTATAAATATAGCAACACTATTTATTGCATCGCGTTCTTTAAAAAAAAGCAGTGTAGGTCACGTATTATTTTATTTAAGTGTATTTTTATAATAATATTATTGATTAATAAGATTACATATGCAGCGTGTTTCAAATATTATATTATAGTAAATAAACATAGTAATAAGTTACATGTGTTCAGAACAGACTGTTTTAATATTGTTTATCAAGGAAAAAAGTTAGCCCTAGCTAGATAAATTTACTGATTCTAAATTTATTTGACTTAGAAGTTACCTGGCGTGAAGATAGATAAAGGTTATTGAGGAAGTTTAGTTTATAATCCTTGTAATTCAGATTGTATCGTACAGTAGATGATAGTCGTAAAATTGTCTGATTTATCTCAGGGGTTACGAACGCTGATAGCAATCGTTTTGTTTTAAATACTAGCTTCTTCGCTGCTTATTTCAAGTTAGATAACAGATCTCGGGATGAAAACGCCGTAATCAAGAGTAATAATGCAAATTTATTACAGTGTAAATATCATTGATAAAATAACATACTAGAGTAATGAGTATGAGGTAAATACTAATAAAATATTTAATACAAGTATTAAATACTTTATTAGTATTTTTGAATAATTGGGATGTAATAAATTAACGCGTAAATTAATTTAAATACGTATCTATTTTTCTTATATATGTTAATATCTTGTTTATCGTAAATACAATTAGTCTCTACTTTTTTTTTCTAAAGATGGGTTTATGTTTTTCTGGGTGCATGACTGGATCTTTAGAGCAACGCAACGGAAGAAACTAAAGTCGCTTAATGAAATCTACATAATTTATGTTTTGACTTTTATTAAGAAAATACCATAGACTAGAATGATATCTTTACCGACAAATAAAAGCAGTCAAATTTTGTAGTCTTTCTTATTCACTTGTTGATGCTCATCATTAACATTCCGTCCTACGCTTTGTCATGAATGGTATCAGTTGAATACTCTAAAATAGACTCTCCGTACAAATATGTCGCTACCTAAATCGTACTTATATATTTGGTAGCACGTGCGAGAAATATCTAAGTTACACTACGTCACCTATTACCAATTAAGTGAGAAATCGTGTTTAAGGTTTGCGCTAAATGAACTGCTCGATCCCTCGTCTCGTAGGCAAGTATTTCAATTTGGAAATGTCATTTAACTACATTACTGTTACTGTGACAATATGCTTACACCGCGTTCATCTCGTGCTTGTATTGAATTGTAATGTTAGTTTGGATGTCGCAATAATAAATTAAAGTTAAGCTTTAGTTGGTAAATAGAACTTTGCGCGTTTCCATATTGAACATTTCAATGTAATTTGGGACTTTATTGAAAAACTGTTAACACCAATATTTTTTGTTTAACATATAGCCTTCAAGAATGATTGTTTAAGTAGAAATTGTGAATTTTATGGATGAGAATAGATCTACCCCCGCTAGAGTCGTTAGAGTTTTATTTTCTATGAAAGATGAAAAGATGTGCAACAATAATCCTCCAAACAATAGTCTAGGTCCGGTAATTATATAATATTCCGAGATATTTTTTTAACCGTCTATGGTTATAAGGTCCGTATAATTATTATGATACAAATACAAATGATTATTATACATATTCAATTGTATTATAACAATTTCGCGAATCTATATTTATAAAATAGAAATCAATTTCTTCCTCTTTTATTTTAGACTGAAAACGGACATATATAATTTATAATAGTATTTGTTCTGTTCACTGTACATATAATTATATTTATATCTATCACGGAATTCATAATAGCATAAAATAGTATGAAAACGTACACAGAAACATTTGTCTACAAAAGAAAAATGGCAATAAATAGAGGTGATGTAATAGCAAAGGCGAAACATTGCGTGTGTCTCTTGCACGGCATTTGTTGGGTAATCCAATAGTGGGGAAAGATAAAAGCGGAAAAAGATAAAAGGGGTGGTTTAATGGAATTAAACAGCGAGCCAGGGGGTGCGGACTGGCCGCTGCGTCGTTGTAAGCTGGACTCCGAATGTCTTTGTCTGAATAACTCTAGTTTATTCGTATTTGTATCTACCACGACTAAGACAATTCCACAGTGTTTTCCTAATACCGCTGTCTACATATGTAATTCCTCTTAAGTCCCTTGATTCTTTGTATAGCTTAGGATTGTTTCGGCATGCGCTAGTAACTCATTTTCCTTAAATGATTTATTATTACTAACGTATTGTATCATGTAAATACACAAAATATAGCATTTTTTTAATGTAAAGAGTATTAGTGATCGGTAGCATTTTAACCATAATTTTGTCAATTTTAGAGTATATTAACTATTGAATACTCAAATAACTCCAACTAGACGTCAAAAAGAAGGCAACTATAAATTAACAACAAAATTTCATTAAATGATATATTGTAATACACTTGCTTTCGATTCTTATACATATTTTCACTGAAGGTTGTAGGTATTTTTAATATTAATACTTATGTATATTGTTTTAACCTGGCTTATTGTTAAATAAGAATAATATCGTATAGTCCATAACAAAGGGACAGGTTAAGTTGTTATAAAAATATATTATAAAATATTTCGATATCCTGCTCCAAGGGCATACAAGGGAACAAGCAAGTTAGTGAAATTAAAGTGCCAAATATTTATTATGCCGAAGAAGACGCTATGGGTGATGAAATAAAGCTTATTTTTATATTTTTAATGTTAGTAAGTGTACGAATACAGATAATAGTTTCAATATCGTGCTGGGGATGGCGGTATGGCGGGCTAGCGCAGCAGGCGACTGCGATTAGTAGGTCGATTAGCACGCCGCCAAGAGACGCTATGTCGATAGATCGATAATTCTGATAGGGCTGTATCTCACTACATACAAATTCGATTTTCATCTGTGCAAAACCCCTACTTGTATGTGTTCTCCTAGTATAAATTTACTTTAGGTATACGTCAACATATTAGTCAATAATGGTTTTTAACTTGCAATATTCTGAATTTATAAATTTGTTACTCTTTCCTTGAGACCAAAGTCTTTAAAGTTAACTCTATATAACTATTGAAGTTAAAAAAAACATGAAGACATATATTTAAATTCTGTACTCGTATCATAAAACACTCAATGCTTGATAATTAAAAATTTCCACTAAAAGTGTTTTGAATCGGGGTAACAATATTACAAGAATAAGGATTTTGTTAACTTGTCATATCATAAATAAATATACTAATATTGTGTGTATATTAGTATCAGTCTGTGGGTATATTAAATTTACTCTCGTGCATAATAGAACTGAATACAGAACCTCGTTCGTTCAGAGTCTGCTAAAATCTTAAGCAACTTAAAATTATCGAAATGCAATGTATCATATGCGGTGTACCTATTAATTAGTACACCTACAATGGCACTTAATTAAAGCTAAGTCTACGGTGCAATTATTGCTTGGACGCCTCATTAGTCGAAGAGCAGTTGTGTCGACCTCGTAACGCGTCATTTGCGTAAATTGCTGTGAAACTAAACTATATCGATTAGTGATAATTGTTTGGTTTGCCAAATTGTAGGATCCGTAGACCGTAGCATATCTCATCGAATTGTGATAAATGATCACTCAGTAGTGCCTAATGATCAATTAAAATTAGAGTAGTCAGTGTTAAAACAATGTAAATTGTTTACCCATTTATTATAAGCATTTTGTAACTATAATTAAATTCAAAAAACAGAAAGGATCTTGCACTGTTCATACATGTATATAAAGATAATTCTAGAAAGGGTATTTTGTCGATTGTTACCTTTTCGTGAGCGTAACATTCACTACTGTATGAGTGACTAATCGTTAGGCATTCGTTAAAATTATTTTACACAATATATTATATATTTGTTGTTTTAAATTGACAGAATAAAAAAATAAAATCAATTATATAAAGTCCAACAGTGGATATTGTTAATATACTTTTTTTTATCTGTTACAATAGTTACTAATTAAGGGATATTAAATCATTTTCTCTATATACAGACAATCTCATGCTATATATTTATTGACTAAATTAGTGATTAAATTTGTGTGGAAGCCATGGTTATACCATTAAGCCATCAAAACTAGTCTAATGACTATGGGTATGTTATTACCACTGACATTTATTATTCTTAACATTAATATAAAACAGTCAAAGACAACACTTAAACTACAATGGGCAGGATTATGATGTCTAATACATATAATTGTAAAATAATATATTAGTGGTGCTTGCCAACCCTATATAATATGCACCTGTCGGGTTTGTCAGCGCCAACATCTGTCCACGGGGCATGCAGTTTATTTTTTTATAGTATAATTTTTCGCCTTCTTAATTACATAGCAACAAATATTTCAACTATTTTTAGTATTTAATGCCATGTATCGTATTTGTTTTAGTAAAGCTAATAGTAAATAATAATAGACATCTAGACATAAATCTTTATTTACTGTCACTTATTAAGGCCACTAGAATTTTTGTCCCTAACTCTGCGAACTAGAGTTATTAGAATCCCTACTAATGCGAACTTAATCGCTTAGGGACTTCAACTATTATATTTAGATTGAAAGGAAAAGGTAGTCATAATTCTTTTAGTGCTACAGAGTGCCTCAGTACTGTTATTATATTATAACATTATTAATATTCAATACATTTTATTTAATTGTTTATATATTAAGTTTAGTTAATTGTCAGCTGTCGATTTGAAGACAATAAAAAATTAAAACTTAACTGAGATAAAATAGGGCACAAATATTTATTAATTATTGAATTCATACTAAAATTATAAATGTGTTATAAAAGAAAAGTATAAGCATCTATCTGTTGTTTGTCATTTTTCTTGGTTAAACGGCTGAATAAAATTTAGTATATGAATAAGATAGAGTGTATAACGAGGATGGATATAGGTTATCTTTTATCTGACGCAGAGAAAGTACTAAAAGGAGATGTCGTGTTTTCCTATATCCTGGGTGGTTACTAAAATTTAGTGCAGTGGTTATATATATCTTCGTATCCTCGTTTACGTTACAGCGTAGTGGTTTCGTGATAAATGATAAATAATAATTCATATCTTACGCTACGCCGCATATTCTATCTAGATAGATTAGTATTAATTATATCTGACGCATTTATTAGAGTACTCTAAAACTTACTACGTACGTCTATTACAGTACGAATACTAAATATATATACTAGATGAGGCATATGACATGCCTCGTCTGGTATAGGCATTTTCCGATTTTATATTACTTGTTGTAAAATACATTATATATTTTTCTTTTCTAAACTTAAACTTACTGAATAACAAGATTATTAAACTAATATAATAATAATAATTAATCTGCGGACAACTTACACAGAGCCATATAGCCTCATGCTAAGCAGATTTTGTGTTATGTGGTCTAGATAACTGATTTGAATGCAAATTTTTGCACAGTACGAGAAATCGAACCCGCGACAATCGGAAGTATTTTATATACATAAGCCTATGTTGTTTTTATTCAAAAAAAATATTGGGTACTATTCATCAAATTAACACAATGCATTAATTACAAAAAAGGAGTAAGCAAATACAAGTCCTATTATTTATATATTTTATATCTGTTTTACAACACGATATTTCGTCAAGTTACATATTATTACTTTAGTATATTTATGAATTTTTCATTAGATTTTACTCAGCGGAACTTTTGAATTGTTTGTATTATATTATTAAAACAATAAATCAAAGACTTTAATGACACAATTTTAATATTACTCTTTTTATTTTTTCAGGTAATATTGACTTAATTCTGGAATATCGCACGATGGTTATAGGTAACATTATTCACAGCTCTAATACCTATAGAAGTAACACAGGTTTCATGCTTTTACGGTATATCACAATTGCTTCATAGGATGCTAAGGTTGATATTTTATACGTAAGTGTATTTTTTAATACATTGTAATAACAATGCTATTAGAAATCTTATAGTATAGATATAAATAAAATAGGACACTCTTGACGTCTTACTCAAAATTAAGTAGCAGAAATATTTGTTTCTTCAATCCATATGTCTTATAGGGTTATTTCAAGAATCTTCTGTAACGTAGAACTAAATGGACAATAGACACAATTTTTGTTGATCGCTGACTGTTGATTGGCCTCTGATTTGACTTGGTTGAGAGGTTGATCGTTCACGGAATCCGATTAAACTATATACGCTGGCGAATACCAGTGGAAGACTAAAGTTGAGCATAAAGTCAGGTCAGTAGCATATTGTAGTGAATTTACAAGAAATGGAATCTGATAAAGTGTATTGTTAGCAATAAGGTCAATAATGACTGTTATTAATATTCCCTTCTCAGTCATAGACAGCCATCCTATCCTGTATGAAAAGCTGCTCTAAGCCCGGATAGTTTTACTTGCTGTAGAAATAAATGGTTATATATTCTGTTTTAAATTTGACGCAGTAAATTATATATATAAATAAATATGTATATTTTTAGTAATAGCAACTAACGAAGACGTATGTAGACTAATATGTCGACCCTTAAAGATTTTATTTACCATATACTCGATGCTCTTCAGTTTACTCGTGATCATGGCGGTTGAAACACTGCCGAAATATCGGGCCCTTAATAAAAATAAAACGTAGTAAAATCCCGTGCATTTCACTAATTATACATTCAAATGCCTATATTAGGCTAATCATACCTACTATCTTTCCCTACCAAATATTTTTGTAAGTACCAGTATCAATAATAACAATTATTTCAATTATGCTACCATTAAGGTACGTACTATAATACGTAATATTTTCTTTCTGTTGTCGTTTGAACAATATTTATTCGTACAAAAGTCACAATATTGTGAAATGTACTAAAGCTTTTTACTGATGAAGCAAATTTAATATTCGCCCGAGATGGCAGTTGCGGGAGGGCAGAGGGTGATGGGGAGGCCTCACGGAGGGAAATGCAAAATTTTTCTTACGGTTCTTGTGTATCAATCATTGTCATTTTTGTTTTATCTTTGTGATCTACGTCTCTTTTATTGTAATTTACACCTGTGTTTAAAAATTGGGGAATTTAGTTATTGATACTTTTGCTTTTGGACCTTGATTGTAAAAATTGTATACAGAATATTTTTTTATAATTTTTAATTAAAAACTCCTAGTCGTACTTCTTATTATAAGTATGAGGTTTTCTCAGCGTTCACTAAAACGATTCATATTAAAATTTTTATATCTTTTATACTTAAATAAAAACTTTACACATACGAAGAAATGAAACAGCCAATAATAATTCGCAAATATCCTATAAAACGGTATCATGATTTTATTTTATAATTTGTGTTCGTTTTGATTTGAACAAAACAATAGCTCACTCTAGTAATACCTATTATTCCCAATATTTCCCTTTCCGTCCGTTCTCCTCGGAATCTTAATAGTAATTTATTTTCCCTAATTGCGTAATTCAAGTTAATCCCAGCGAGGAATTTAATTTAGGACGCCGGAAATACCTTTTTTCTTCAATATTAGGCAGTTCTATTCATTTTACTCATTTTTTTCGTTTAACATTGCTAATTAAATCGAGCTGTTTGTTAATAACACCAAAGCTTCGTGATTAATTATAAAAGTAAGTTAAAAAAACGAATATTCTAGGATACCCAATATCGGAAATTGAATAAAGAATACGGTGACGTTCGGAAATTAACTCCAAGAGTTATAAATTCGTAGCGCCAACTGGAGATCATGGCCGGAATTGCGTCAGACGACTTGGAGTTTCTAAGAAGTTTGTGTAAATTGAACTCAAGCTTGCTGTATTTAGGTAAACGGATCTTTCGTCAGGTAACTGATAGCATGCCATGTTATTTGTATAATTTTGTTGGATATGTGTACTAACACGCGATTTTTAAATCGTTAAATGAACATAGCTATCATATAATAGGAATATATAATGTTTAATGTAATGTAAATAATATACATTAAGAACCATGATTTAATTTGTTATAAAATTGGGTGCACTTAGCACATTTTTTTTTTTTTAATTTTGACTTACAATCAATGAAGAAAATATTATTGTGGTAGATTAGGAAAGTTAGATCAACTGTTATAAAATCTATGGGTACAGAATTATAACATAATATTACGTGTAGGCCTATAAATTGAAAATATTAGTCACAATTTCCATATAATATATGGCTATGTAGATATTCCAAGAAATATAAATACTTAAGGGACGGAATGGCCAATGCATATCGTGTCCATTAGTTCCAGACTGTCTACACTTATATAGACAAACTTATCTATTTAAATAGAAATACCATATTTATTCACTTGCTGTAACTATTATTATAATATCTCCAAAGGTATTGTCAAAATAAGAAATGGAAGAAAAGCTTTTTTATATAGGAATTTTGTTGCTATGCATAAAAAATATTAGCAACTTTGCTTTCAGACGAAAGTTCTTTGATATAAGCCCTTGATATTTGGAAATTGGAAGCCGGAGTAAACTTTTAATGTATTGGAAATTCCCACTAAAACGGAAATATTACCGGGTTTCATCTTTTCTCTTAGTATTTAATCTATTATATTTAAAAAAATTTTTTAGGTATATTTATAGTACGTCTTTGTTCTAATTTTGTAAGTGACCAACCAGGTTTCCACTTGGCAAAGCAACAATGACTTTGTATATATTTTTTCTCCTATTAGAGAAGAAGTTAAAACGAAAAAGATGTAAAGACATTCAATATTTTAGAGTGTATTTATTAGATAGCAGGATTCTATAAAATTCTATGGATCTATGTGTACATTTTTTTTAAGAATTCATGTCTTCATAAAAATGCTAATCCGCTCAACTTTCTTTTGTTTCATAATAATCTTATTAACTTCAGTAGAAAATATTGGCATTTTTCATTTTTTAACAACTAATATTATTTTTATAGAACTTTTCTGGTTTCGCCTTTTGTAAAATATTACTCGTCCGATAAAAGATCATTTGTCGTATACAAAACGCGATTGGTAGAGTCAAGTGCGAATGAACTCATATATTGTTCGATATAATTTATGTCATTCAAGCGGGAAGTCACTCGTAATTCAAAATCTAATATTCGTCACGTATAAAATCAATAGGATTCATGCACACCCGATCGTTTTTCGTGCAACCGAGTGGAATTACCCTCCATAACGTCTTGATGTCAGACATCTGCCGCCGACCGAGGGCAGATGTTTTATACGGTTTTTTACTCATCGGCTAACTTATTGTAGATTGACAGATACCGTACGATACTATTTGCGACTGACCCATCGGTTTTAGATACTCCTATAGAGCATGAAGAATAAAATAATTTGTATGAATTGCGCGCTATTATTTTATTATTAAAATCTTGTATTTAAATATGGTACTGTAGGTAAAGTATGAATTTCTAGTAAATAGTCAAATGAGTGAAACATCAAAAACTACGTAAGCTATATAAGCGTCTAGGTTATAAGTGAAATGTATATGAAACGGAATGCTATAACTTATGTGTAGGGTTATCATCCAGTAAGCTTACAATGCGAAGACAAACTAAATAACAGACGAGTGATAAATCTAGATATGGAACAAGCTCTAAATTAGGGTTGCCATCCTTAAAATATGTGGCCTCTTAGATAGTAGGTTAAATGTTTCTTATATATAAACAGCTAGTAGTGTTCTTTAGGATTAAAATACACTAGAAGAGATAGGTATACATTTAAAGTAAACTCAAAAAATGAATATGTTCCAGTAAAACATTCACTATAAATTTTCGTAGAACTAAATAAATCTCACACAAAGTTGTGTGATGAAAATTTTACCTGGTACCGAAGACCAAAAATCTCGTACTTGTACCAGGATTCGTGTACGGTAGTCGTCCCTGCTGCAGACACATGCGTCCGGCGGTGGGGACATCGTTAAAGTAATTATATCATGTGATATATGAAGTGCACCGTGATATGAAAGTTGTAGTGCTGCGGTATAAATTCCGCATGCGACATCAGTTATATTAAAATAGGCCAGCTTTGGCACAGGTCGTTCGTTGAATTTATGTGCAACTAACTGATGCTGGCAAATTCACCTGCTTATTATATCTTTGTGGGTTTGAATTTTGAAAATTATTGATTCCGAAAACAATCTTTCATTCCCTATTTCATCGTCTTCTTGATTATTAATTGAGATAAAGGATATGCTTTGACCTCTTAAAATCTATATGAAATTCAAATTTCATCAATATCAACCTATCAGACGTGAAAAAGAAACTAACAGACAAATACGCATTTATAATATTGGTATGAATTGAAGGAGTACCAATTGCATTGCATTGTCTTATTTCCACAATTTGATACACAAAAACCGACATATTACATTAATTGATATACATGTATAATGGTTATCGAATTTAGTTTGAGAAACATTATAAACAAAAAGTATATATTATGTGTATTTATTCGTTACCAAATATCAATAGTAGATATGTCTTATTATAAACAATAATACTTTATAATCTGTAAATTATATTCTTTACGTAGATAATGGCAATATAATCAAGAAAATTGACTATAATATATCTATCTTTGCGCAGTTATGAGTATTTTAATCCAGCCACACATGTACCGCCAAAATCTCAACGAGTTTTATGATATAAAAGACACGAAGTCACCGCGTTTTACGACTTTTATAACATTATACCTAATTGCTCTCTTTAACTGTACGAAACATATCACCATCATATACATTACCAGCTTTAGATGATGTAGTATAAATGTAAAATATGAAAGAGTACAACTGCGAGAAAAACATTCGGTCTACTCGTGAAATACGGTTCATTGGATTGATTCCAACTGCTTCAGGTGTGAAAAAATACTGTACATTTATTACAAGAATTTCATATTAACATAAATTGTGGTCACATTATTTATTTCTTTTGATATTTATGGGGTACTTGACAATGAAACAATTTAGATAATTTTAGACCATATACCTGGTATTGTTTTAATGTTAGTTGATTAGGTGTATGCATAAAGTCTGCTTTTTAGTAAACTTTAAATAATTTACTGTGCAAATTTTTTTAATTAATATAACCACTGGTTTTACCAAAGTAGTAAGAGGCAGACAACCAGCAGCCATAAAAAATATTATTTTTCGTGTAATGTCACTTTGTAAGTTACCATGGGATAAAATTCTGTTTAACGATGTAATAATTTATTATAATAAAGATTTATTACCTTCTCAATTTAAGCAATAGCTTTGTTAAAAAATGAATTTGTGTATCAGTAGCAAAATTGCGGCAATTAAGCAAATATATTCCTGCATTCTAAAAAGTTTCGTGTGCATTCTACAATGTGTCATCTTTACTTTCCGTCCCCAAGATGTCATAAAACTATAAGTGCAGGAACAAAGCGCAATATTTTATTTGAAGAAAAATAAATTTAAATAAGACTTTAAAACAAACCGGTTAGATAGCATCAAGTACTAGCCTAATATCTAAATATGTATGTGTAACTATTTTATTTAGTATAGGAAATAGGGAATAGGGAACAAGTTGACGCTTCAGTTCTTGAAAACGAACGTTTTCTATTGAGAATTCTGCGTGGTACCTAAAGGTCGCACTACTCTCGCACTACGGTCGCACTGTATGAATGTGGAGTAGTGCGACCTCCTGCCTTAATGGTTTATACTGGCGAGTGTACCATAGTTAGCCCATTATATTCACCAGGAATTAACAAGGATGGCTTCTAAAGAGGGCCGGGTAAAAGTCAATCTGAACTGACATTACTAGTGATGGGGTCACTGTCATCCATTACTAACAATCCTCTCTCCTCCCAAAACCGGATGGTTATCTCAGTCGGAACTAATTTATTCGAATACAGACCTATTATATGAAATGTTCGCGACATGATTAGTAGCTGTACTGTACTGTGACGGGTGAGCAGCTTTCTACGCATGATGATATCATAATACACGTATTTACGATAAAATACAGTTCGTGTACGCATACCTACTCGTAAATGTTTGCGTAGATAAAGCGGTATTAACATTGTTACAAACCCAATATACATGAAACAAAGGAGAAAAGGTGAGTTAGATATAACTAGGATCATCGATTTAAAAAATATATATTTTTTATTTCGTTTGGTTTTTTATTATTTATATCATATTATGAATTACTATGAATAGTATCTATTTTTTTAATAACTTTTTCTGGCTATTGATAAGAATTTACTGCCATTAAAAGAAATTTATCGTAATACTTTTCACCAATCTATAAAACGTTATAATAATATGTCATTATTTTATGTAACAAAATATAAAAGCACATTTCATGTTCAAGGCACATTGTTAGTTTTATTTATTATGGAGAATTATGTTGATGACCACTGGCGCTGAGATATTAAGTACCTACGTCGCATCAGATAAATTGCTCGGGAAAAAAGGTCTTAGGTTCATTAATTTCAGGGTATATTTTAGTATTTTTTTTTAGATTTCTGTTGTCTCTTTTATTGTCTATTTCATTTGTATGATTCCGTATGGCAAATTACTTGATATCATCTGATGGAAAATGGTAAAGGTGTTGATACCAAGACTCCGTTGACATTGGAAACACCACGACAATTCTGAACAATGATAATGGCTTCATACCCAATAATATCCCATCACCACATGCTAGAAAATAAAACCTATTGTTTTCTAAAATAGACTGCAAGAGGAGTAACTAGCAGAATGTATATAAATTTGTAAATAGTTTTTCACTTTGTTACAATAAATACTTTTGTATTCTATCTAAAATATAGGCGTGGAGTATGATTTATAATCACTACAATAGGTTTTATTTTCTAGCATTTACTTGCTACTATCATAGATAACATAATATTATATAATTATGAAGAAAGCGTTAAACAAGCGGAGATATATTTCTATCTTTCTGTCAGAATAACACAAAATATTATTGTCATAATAGCCATTTGGCCTGTCACATCTTGTTGACACTTACAGAGTTTTATTTTATTAAAATTAGATTAGATTTTAGATTATTCCTACCTACTAGATGAATGTAAGCGATACCTAATACATATAACTTGAAGCGGTTAAAATCTGTGCAAAAATATTTAAACCGACTTCATTTATAACATAACAAAAAACAGTCATACCTTTTGAAGACAGTACGTGATATTTTTATCAACTTGTTATATATTTCACAAGTTTCTTTTAAATAATATAATTTTATATCTGAGTACATTGTACGGTCGTACTAACTCTAGGTTTTTTGTACTTTATTGATATACCTAAACGCACTGTTCATATAACTTTAGGGTACCCAAGGTAAATAACGTATACTATTATAATACGTATACAAATGTACTTTTTAATATTATTGTATTGTTTAAATATCTAACTTCTATTATTATACTAATAAATTTATATCTACACTAAAATCCTTACCTTTACTACGTTATGTTTGTATATGTTCTGTAAACTGTTGTATATCGGTATATGTGTCCATCGTAATTACATATGTATATATAATTTAGGTAGAACAATTCAAATCAGATACAATAAGAATTTCCTTACAATAGCTTTGTATCTTAATATTACATCAAGTACTTCAATAATGGCATAATTAGCGTTCATATAAATTTAGGTACTTTAAATTTAGATTTACATACTGCATACATACATGTCCATGTGCCCTGATCATTTTATATACCTACTTCCTATGTCTTATATCTTAGCATAATACCAGTGTTGCAAAGTCAGTGTCATTGTCAGCTAGCTAAAATATTCTCATGCACGGCGAAACCTAGAGTCGTATTCACGAACTTGCTGTTACAGAGTGTGCATTCACTCGTTCGCAGTTGGCGTTGTTTATAAACGTTGCATTACAAACCAGTGCTTGAACTGTATCGACATTTTACGGTATATAAATAATATCGATATAGTACCTAATTTCATTTATATGACTTTGAATGTGTATTCAAATATTCAAATTAGCTGTAAGCGGAAAGAAATTTTAAATTTGGATATAAATTTAATATTTTTTTAAGCAAACAAAATTAAACGGATAAAATAGAAACAATTTAATCAGTATCATTTTATTTGTTTAAAAACTTGAGAACATACATATATGTAATTATAAATGAACAGACGAAAGGTAAATAGGTTTCAAGTTTTGTAAATAGGGAATTCGGGTTTTTTTTGGACATTTTACTGTGATATCATTTATATCTACATAGATAAAGTAAAGTAGAATGCTGACTACATTATATTTTAAACGAGCCAATTATTAGGCATCATTATAGGCATAACAAGGTTAAAATGTCAGTGGTATCGATAATGTTAATTAGTTGCAGACATCTCTAGTCCGGTAGTACTTCCCACGGCCCAGTTCTAATGAGCCGTACTGTGTTGAGTAATGGAGGGGCAGAGGGGAGCCTTTTTGAGGAATAACTGTCCGCCCTCACCAAATAATTACCTAATTATGTGCGTATATTATATCTCATGCACATTAGCGAAGCATTAGTAGTCAAGAGATATAAAGTGAGATGCTGATCTTACTTTAGATTAAGATATGACTTACGACAGTTATAAAGTACATATATGTCTCATACTTACTAAGTGTATATAATAATAATGCAGTAATGTGACAATGTTGATCTTAATTACCTGACTACGGCGAAACTAAAACTAGAATTATGACTTTTATTATTAGAACAATTAGAGTTTACATAACGCCGCCGCCGTAAAGCAGCTTGCAGAAATATATCATTTTTAAAGTAGAGCAATATTTAGGAGACATGCGTATACTTGTAGGTAGAGATAGCAGGGATACAAGTTTGTACAAAATCTACCTCGATAAAATGTCAGTTAGGTCGGTTATGAATTATATTTTAGTATTGTTTATCTCAAATAGCGGTTTTATAAAATCTTCAAATTTGTGTTTATATCAAGGAAGGGTACTCTAGAGTTTAGTCTATGGTTACGTTTAGTTACATTTAGCAGTTGTTTTTAAATGTTATAAATAGTTCTTACTAATAACCGCATCATAGTGATGAGTTATTTTTGGTTTTCTGTTAACATTGAATATCTCCTTTAGAAAGATACTATAACAAAATGTATTCATGCTAAATGTATGCTTTCTAAAGTATACTGGATATACGTAGAATGATAGAATTGAATTGAGAACCTCTTCTTTTAGGTTAAAAAGTTTTACCATAAATATAAAACTGGAAAAGTACTCATATTGTATCCGCATTGCGAAATAAAGCACAACAAATGCGTCCTTTGTTTGGCGTGAGCATGTTGACTGTTCCTTATCCACTATCGCCTGAACTAGAACTCTATAGTGCAACGACCTGCGCCTCTACCATCTGCTCTCGAATGTAACTCGTCCCACTCTCTTTCTATTCCTTTATCTTCCGCCCATTGTATATTACAGTGTAGAATTAACAACATGTAAGAACATGTAATAAAGTTTTATGGTTGCGGAGATCCTCGGATTATTGTAGACGTAGAGGTCTTTAAAAAAACTAGCTGGTACCCATTATATCCCCTTCTTTCTTTGAGATGTACTATTTATAATCTATTTTCATATCAAATTATTTTAAATCCAGTTATTACTTTTTCGGGAAAAAGTAATAAATATATATTAATATATAATTTTCTATTGCCTACCTAATTGAAACTAAAATCCAATAAAAATACATCATTCTTACCATATATATTTATATAAATTGCGATAGATCTAAAATATTCTGTACAAAAAGGTCTTTTGTTTTGTTTACATTTAGCTAGGACACAGATAACATAAGCTAGGATGTCGTAAATAGAGTAGGAATACAAATCATGGTGAAAACCGAGATAGACTCTCGGCACTATTGTTTATGTATTTCTTGCATACCATATCCAATAGTTAGTATATTCATGTAATTAACTCAATTGAGATTTGCAACCGTTTTCATCAATGTATCTATAGGAGTAGGTAGTAGTAGTATGTAATGTATATATAGGAAACATAAGTAACTCAGAATATAGTTGAAATAAATAATAAAAATGTTTTATTTTTTTCTGTATATTATATTAAGGTGATATAATTGTGAATGTGTTATTGTGAATAAATTCATATTTATGGAATACAAAAATGTTATTAATTTTAAAATCACAAAATGAATACTCAAATTGGTTTGTATAAAGTTAAATAAACATTAGCCTACCACAGTAAATTATATACTAGTACCTAACTAATGCATATAGGTAAGGCCTAAAATGCGAAAGTCAATTAATAAGGGTACATTCAACGAAAGCTTTTAAGGTACAAATGCTTTATGGCTTAGGAAAATGCCTCATAATATTGAATAGAAAAATATAGCTCGTAATAATTAATGTTTTCTCCATGAAAGGGGTCCATTTAAATCCAATTTTCGCAACGGGTTCTTTATACGCTATTTTGCTTTCTCGCTAAAGCCTATTTATCAGTAATGTGATGAATAACCTGAACCTTAAATGTAGTTTCCATTTATGTCAGTTTTTGTTTATAAGTTTTAAAAAACACTTTTAAAATACATTAGCATTGAATTACACAGATTTCAATGAAAGTGTAATCATTTGTCCTTTTACATCATTTATTAAGGTCAACATAAATGGCGGCCACGATAATGTCTAAATGTATAAGGTCAACTATTTTTCAGGAATTCAGTTTAGTCTCTTTTAAGTTGTAATTCAATTTATATCTAATCTAGAATTTTTAATTATAATAACCCTGGACAATAATACAGAGCGTCAAGCAGAGCTTGTTTTATATGGTACTAGATAACTGATAAAATAAATAAACACTTTAATTGATTTTTGTAAATACATACAAAACACTCAACCCGATACAAACAATCGTACTCATGCATAATATTTGTACCGTGCGAGGAAATGATCCCGCGACCTTCGGAAGTAAAGCGGTGTGCTAAACCGTGATCTAGACCACGGTGGCCGTCAAAACAGTTTGTACTGGTACATACACATCCAGTTATAATGTTTCAGTTAGTATAAGAATCGTTAGAAGATTACCTCATTCTTCGATTCATTTATGTTAAAAACTGAATAGGTTGTACAATCATTATGGTATTTTTAATCTGTCTGATTTGACCTTAATTCGCTTTTTAATGCAGTAGAAATAAATGCATTAAACCATTGTGTAGTGAGTTTATTATGAAATATGCGAGTAAGTTTAGTATAGAACGTAACTTTATGCGTGCTATTATATAATATCTACACACTGAAAAAGTATTTAAGATGCATACATTGAACGCAATAAGTCGAGAAGGTAGCGCTGGCATTCTCACAAAAGATTCAAATAACAATACTAACAATTCGTTTAGAAAGTGCTCTAATGATTGATGTGGTCGTTTTTTAGATGCACGACTTAAAACTAGTTTTGCTGTACTGTATTCTACGAGAGCCGCTTCTAGCCTCGAGGCGTGACGATTATTGACCGTCATTACTCTGTATCTTCGTGGAACAGTCGCATTAAAGTTTTGACATGAGCCTGACAACAACCGTAAAATATAATTCAAAGAAGAAATTTTCATTATGTTGCATGTGTGTGCATTGCTTAACTGAGTAATTGGGGTGTATAATCTCCAAATTATTTAGCTGTACGTCTAAATTTAGAGCTACTGAATTTGGTCGTAATGATTTCTCGATTAGTATTAGTATCTTTGAAATTAAGATCGTATAATAAAGCACTTGAACCGTATCACATTTAGTTAATGTCTAAAATTAATAATGTGCTTATTGTCCATCAAACAAAGATTACAGATCATAGATGTTGATACCTAATAAATATTCTAGACTTATTGTAACCGTGTTATCTTTGAATATATATTTGTTATGTGGTTTACGTATGCAATATAAACGTAAAGTAAAAGACGACCATAGAAAAGTTGGTTCAAAATGTGTGAAAGAGAAAATGCATCAAAGTAACGACAGAAGTCTGATGTACCGAATGATCTGATGTAAAGTACCTAGTTACCTAAAGTAAAATGAGTATTTATGTAAAAAGTATAATTTTAGTAGTAAGTACTATTTTAATGTATTATAATAGTCTAGGGCACCTGAATTTCATTCAAATTCTGTTTGAGCCTGATTAAATACACAACACACAAACATCTTTACAAACTTTCTTCTTAGAAGACCAAATAGTATTTAAGTAACGATTATGAAAAAAATATTTATAGTTTTAACCAAACATGGAATTTTTATTATGTAAATTAGTAGGTTTATATCCTAACAGATACAACAATTATTATGTAAATTAGTAGGCACTTGCAATTTTTTAGTATTTAACTGTTCGTGTACAACCATATTTTAAGAATTCACTATTATAAAACATAAAATAAATTGAAAACTTAAACTCTCATTTATAAAAAACATACAATAATATTGTCGTAGCTATTGCACTGTTAGTTTATTATATAATTGTATTATGAAATAACATGTTACGCAGTATTAAAGCGTAGTCCTTTAGAATGGCAATACATGAATAGTATCACGGATGTCACATTATAATGTGATATCCGTAGTGATGTTCATACGTACATATAGGTGACGGTAATCATCAGGTGGGCCGTCATCTTGTTTGCAATTCCAATTATATATAAAGGAAATAAAAATAATAAGGAAGACAGAAAATTAGATAGGTATAGAAAAAAAATAGAAAGGTGTAGAACACCACGTGCTAGTTATCATTGTTGCAGATGCAGGCGTGGATTACAAGAATTTACAGCGGTTTTATACGCAAAGCGATGGCGTTTGTGGCGTAAATACGATTAACGTCTAAAACATCGGCTTTTTGCTGTGAAACTAAAGTGTTATAGATAGAACTTATGTTGGCGAACAACCGCCGCGCTCTTTTGATATTCTTATTATTTTTAAATTTATATTTTTAGAACAGTTATTTTTATATTTCATGTTTTTTTTAATATTCCATTATTGTCTTATCATAGTTCGCAGCTGTATTGTAATATTGTACTATTATAATCTGTATGATATTCACGTGGTTGGCGTCAATGATTTATCATAGATATTAGTAATTGATGGATAACTGCTATCAATCTTCATAATTCCCAATAAACCCAAGGACTATTGTATTATGCTTCCTTGCCTAGTATTTTAACTGACATATCTTCAAACTGGAATATAGCTTATAATTGAAGCTGCTTAGTAGAAGAAAATGTAGATGAGAATACATTTTTCTGTGTTATTTATATTTATAATTATACTTTTGTGAATGTTCTATCCCCGTAATATAAACTTTGTGGCCGCAGTATTAAGATTGGAATATATGGATTATTTTCTTCCTCTGATTTCGTCTACTTTTTATGAGATAGAATTTAAACTATTACCATCATCATGATTCAATCTACATCTATTAACTCCAAATTTCATTAAGATCTATTTAATAGGGACATCAGATTGAACGCTTCTGTATGTAAGTCATGGAACGCAATTACTACGTTCCGCGTATAGTGTAACGTTTGGTCACTATTACACTGCGTAGTTATACAGCCAAAGTTATATTAGGTTCTAAAAGAGAAAGTTAAAAATTATTGACGACCTCGGTGGTCTAGCGGTCTAGCTCACCGCTTTACGACCGATGGTCGCGGGTTCGATTCCTCGCACGGCACAAACATTTGTATTCATGAGTATGATTGTTTGTATCGGTCTGGGTGTTTTCTATGTATAATATGTATGTATTTACCAAAAAAATATCTATGTATTTGTATCAGTTGTCTAGTACCCATAACACAAGCTTTAGCTAGCTTAACTTGGGTCTAGATGGCGCTGTGTGAATTGTCCTGAGATTATTATTATTATTATTTTTATCCAAAAATTCTCATCTCCCCTCTTAAGGAGAGGAGATGGCAACATACCCCCGGCAGAAGCACAGTCGGCCGGGGTTCAGGGCCCCTGGGAGAGAAACCGGCGTACAATGCGGTCATTATTATTATTATTATTGTACAAGATTTAAGACAAAATAATTTGGGTTTAATGTATATAATATAAATTTTAAAACAATATCAAAGTTATTTCAGTAACGAATCACATGATAAATTGTTATGTTAAAATTTAAATTTCATCTACAATGAATTAAACCTAAACTATTTCACTTTACCCGAGCACTTAGTCACGGGCAATCATGACTCTTCAGATTTGTAACATTTCTCTGGTAAACCTTATTCAGGGATTTGGTTAGGTACTGTCTCTGGGTCTTGCTACATTGTAACGTCAACTTAACGACGTGACTTGCAATTTTATTGTTCTTTCCACTGATAATGACTGATGACTTTCCCTATGTCTTTGTTTGATTTGACAGCGACGCGAAAATGTAATCAAAACTGCCAGAGTCTCACAAAATAAACAAAGAAAAGTATATCGCTAAAATAAAGTTCGTCATATAAAGATTGAAAATGGGGAATGTTATTCAACGCATATTTGCGTGGAAAATGGTTTATTGTCTATTGTGAAATATTTCTAATCGTTTATACCTAAGTGAAAGTCATTCTGATTAAATACAAAGGTTTTTTAATTGTCCTAAACAATAAAGTGACCTAAAATAGTAAATTTGTACTGAGTTTGTTTTAATATGAAAAAAAATAATATGTAGACGTTTGTAAATAGACTGTGAGTTGTGATAGGGCCTATATAAGCCTGTGTAATTGCCATGAATACCTATCTGTATTTTATACTTAAAGGTTAATGACATTAAGATAATAATAAACTCAAATTAATATACAATAGTCTAACAAGACATAGCGTATACATTTGTTTATGCTGTATGTTTTTACAAGGGGAATTTACAACAGGGGAATAAACAAGATTGAATATTTATCAAGCTTAAATACCACGCGATGAACTTGCCTCAGATTGTTTCTATAGAATTACGGTGTCAAATCAATTAATGCAATTTGTAGCTATCAGTAAAAAATTGAAAGGTGATGGAATGTTCAATGTAACAGAGCGAATACATGAATTTTACATTAATTAAATTTTGCTTATGTATTATGATATGCGTGCACGCAGCCGTTACGGCGCACCTTACTTTATTTACGGATGAGCGACCGCAGCATAGCATAATGTAATTAATACAATTCTGCTCGTATTTTATTACCCTATGTGTATATATGGTTGTTTTTATTAAATTTAATTTGTGTATTTTACATTGTATCGTAGTTTGTTATGTTATTTATGTTATGTGAAGTTAAGAGATGATTACCTATTACCTATTGTATTTTTATCTACAATACTTTTAAGAAATTAATTATATTTGATGATATTTATCTGATATACACATCTGAACAGTATTTATATCTAAATATAAATAGCATAAAAAAATATAGTCATAATTTTGATTACGATAATAATTAATTCCATATACATTTCATCATTATCTTTACGTCACATACCGGAACCGTTGTTTTATGCAACTAGCTCTCACACACTACTATATTACTTTATGACCACATGCATTCATAACCTGTAGAGTCTCTCAGAACTCGTCTACGCTATCCATTTGTCATGTACTTAAAGAACAAATACAACAGATCTTCATACAAAACTATAATTGAATACTCTCGTGTACTATCATATATGCGAAATGTTATTTATTTATGTTGCTAGTTTATATGTAACTTGTAAAATAAGATTACTTGTATAAATGTATATATATAAATAAAATAAATTGTATTATTGTTTATAAATTTACCTATATATATATATTACCTATGTGTAGTGTGGGTACCTACATCTACCCGCCGGCGCCGCCGCCGTTAGGAAATCCGTTTACTTAGCAGCCGTTGATATTGATAAAACGTACTGCATAATACATTTAAATTGTTTTTTATTTTTCATTCCATTTATTCCAGAAAATTGTTTCATTGAATTATGGAATATTATTTAATAATTTCGCTTCACTGTTATCTAATATAATTTGTTACGAGATACTCTTTGTTCTAAATTTAAAATTCCATAGGGTTCATTTTCTTTCAATTTATTGATTGGATCTGAGACGTCGCAGGTAAAATAGAACCTTGAATTAAGTACATAAATTTGAATTTCATGAAAACACAGTATCTTCTTTAATAAACATCATATTTACACGGCTCTTTATTAACAGTGTTAAGTGAGCACTTTGAAGATACCCTTTGATATTCGTAAAGAAGCCGGCTTATGATTTATTATTCAAGAGCTCGAGGAAACATTCATGTTAGAGCTCTATAACAGTTTGTTATCATATCTACAATTTGAAAACAACCTTTATGAAAATTCTAGAAAATTTGAATACCTAAACAATTCAAATTAAGCAAACACTAATGTTTACTCACTCGTTCGATATTATCGCAAAGCGTTGATGCTTAAGTTCTGCAAATTTATTATATTATTATGTTAAGATATAATAAAGTGAAGAGCAGTAGCGTTCGTTTATTCGTTTTCAATATTACAAACTTTATTTGATAAACATGTGTTAATATAATAGGTACGTTATGTTATAAAATTTTACATCAATCATAATACTATAAATATACATTGTATAAATAATATAAATGTATTTTCTTTCACGTGAGGACTTTCACGTGAATCTGAAAGTCATGTAATAGAATTCATGAAAATCGAATCTGCTTATCTTATATATGATTATGAATTATAATGATTTATAAGCTACTAAAAGAGATAATCATTGTTACTTAAATGTGTGACAATGAAAATAACTTATAAGCTTTCTGTACAACTCATTTTCTAATTTTAAAATGAGATTTTAATTTAGTCGGTGAAAGCGTTTATAAGTAGGGAAAACGTCGCGACAGGATGGAGACATTAGCTTAAGAAGTAACGGAGCGTTTCTTGCATAACAAAAACAGCGCCAATTAACTTTTTTCTTTCCGAACTTCAAGCCCAAGTATTTTCAATCGCTTAGAGCATTCCGCCCGAGTGAACGTCTTTAGTCGTGCGATTTGCTCTAGATGGGATAGAGATTGATTCGCTGTGCTCGTTTTATTCCGATTTAAATTGTATCGTTGCTAGCGCGATTAAGGCTTCCGTGCTTGCTACGGGCGGTGCAGCGAAAAAAGAAAATTAGTCGCTGTAAGAATGACTTTATGTTGATTATCTGTTGTTGACTATCCAATTTTGTTGGACTTTCATTTACAAACAGCTATGCATTTCAATTGTACAAGGTTCAGATTCTCCTATAGTATGTAACGAATTGATTGCCCCAAAAGCTTTTCACTGTGTTTGGTCGAGTCACAGAAAGAATCTAGCTTTGTAGACGGCAAATGAAAAATGCATTTGTTTTTTTTTTTGCGCGGACATTGGGACGTGGGGACATGTCGCTTTATATTATGATATAGGTATCTAGTAACTCCACCATATACTACAATAATAAAGCAAAACTATAATACAGTAGGCAGAAGACATTAAATTGTGATAAAAATTTATTGTTAAAATGAGTTGAAGCTTCACCAAATGGAATTCATATTCATATTACATAATAAGTATTATATACATATATATGGTAATACGTATAGGTATCTAGTCTTGAGGGTTAAAGAGTTGTTTATGTCTTATACACTCATGGGTATTGACATGTCAACATAATGTATCTTGAGATTATGCTAACAAACTTACTATTCAGCCGAAAATGTAACATTCACTCGAATCCGCTATTTCACGACAGGTATAGGTAAAACTATGATTATCTACTTATCCGGAATATGACACAAAACGTTAACATCAGCGCGTTATCTTCATTTTCGAATTTGCTATAACCTGTGGTATACCAAATGCGTGAGACACATCCTGTGTTAACTTAGGAGATGCTTTAATCTTATATATAAAATTCTCGTATCACAATGTTAGTTACAATACTCCACCAAAACAGATTTTAATGAAATTTTATATGCACATTCAGTATGTCTGAGAACCGGCTACTATCTATTCATGCCATTAAGTGATAAGGGTTGTCCACTGCTAACATATATGTTTTAGGACAACATTTTTATTTTCATTAATAATACATACAATCCATAATTTTCAGCCCTCTTTATATTGCAAAACATTGTTTACCGGGCTAGTTAGTGTACATATATCACAAATCCATTAAATTATTTAACCATGATCAAGAACGAAATATCTAAATATCTTTAGGAACTTTCTCATTTGTAATATTAATTGAATAATGTATGAGACATATCTACGTCCTTGTATCTACGCGTGTTCTGGGATCAATTACATGTCTATTTATGTACGTGTGTGTACACAAGATGTCAACTCATAAGGTTTCCAATAAACATACAGCTCCCTATATATAACCCCTCGAGGTAATCACTTACTTCCTAAAACATATCTCTCCAACTTAAACAACCTGTCAATCGTCACCTAATATGGTACCAGCTAAGCGTAGAGTACTTGACTCTAATCGCCGTTTAAACAAAACGAAGGATATAAAATGACGCTGTTTGTAAAATAAATAGAATCAAATCGGAGGAAGTTTTAACGTAATTTAGTGCTTAGGGATCCTAAAATTGATTGGCTTACTTTAATAGTCTAAATATTAAATATATTTAAATTTATATTTGGTTTGTCAAATTATTTGAATATTTTAGAATTGATCGTTATTTGCTTTAAAGTATACATTCCGAAGTCGTAATTCGTTTTAACACACAACATCGTGTATTAACCTAAAATTCCTTGATTCTTGGGCTGTCCTAGTAGATGTTATAAAAATTGAGTTACAAGTTATAACACAAAATAAGTACTTATCTACATAATTATAGATTGCAAAAAAAATATATTATCTCTCCTCAAATATAGAAAATAACATTTGTTTTCTGTATGAATCATTTATTACCATGATTATTCGTCTAAATATTAGAAACGAAAGTCATAATAGAAGTAATTCTAAAAAAAAATGGAACGTAAAAATGTAAATGTAATTGCCGGATATATTCAATAATGAAGTCTCCGAGCGTCATTTTAGTCCTAAACCGCGAACAATGTAGTTTACAGTTCCCAGCGCAGATGTTTAAAAAGAATCAACAGTTAACAACATCGTAAAAAAGGTCGGACGTAAACAGCCACCGTTGAAATTTTACAGTCACTCTTCCCTTTTTTTGTTATTTTCGAGATAACGCCAAGGAAACAAATCGAACGATACTTTCGTCGTTTACCTACCATACTTATTATATAAATGATATACGATTGTAAAAGGCTCTTAATGATACTTTAGTCGATATTATATAATCTATTTTACATATAATAATAAATTGAAATTGATGTAAAATTAATTTATTTTCCAAGTATAAAAATAATGTCTTTAAATGTCCTCAGATATATATTTATTTTGTGTATATACATATGCACCTACATATGTATATACACAAAATAAATATATGTTTTAGATTGTTATTTCTAATAGTAAAAGCAATTCATTACTTGTGAGGCTAACAGAAATTACTTCTTATCTTCTATTATCTTAATTATAATTTAATATTACAAAAACAAAAGTAGATTGTACCATCTGTATGTATATATAAATTACATTAAATATTCAAACGTAATTCGTTTAGGAGTTATATGATTATATAAGTATCCACAATAATGCCGTCAATTATTACTTCATTTCCTGTAGGTACGTTGTCAGGAATTGCTACATAATTTGAAATATATAATATATACAGTACTAATTAATTAAATTAATATATATACATATGATTAATTAATTCCTTCTCCGGAATTTCAGTCAATTTCTTAACATTTTTATGGTACAATAAGCATCGGCATGAGATCCGTTCTTGTCATTTAAATGTTAAAGTGAAAAGAAATATCTATCTAATTAAGATTTCTGAGTAGTCCAATCTTACATCATTACATGAATGTTACTATGTGAATTAAATTATGCTTAATTATTTGGAAATACGTACATATGTTTATACTTTAGACTTTGTAATAAATTTGGTTATAATATTTCTTTGTAAGCTTATTTGAACAAACTTTGTTTTCTTTCAGGTAAATATCGAGGTTACTACCACATCACCTTATAAAACTTGGGTGAGTGTATCAAGCGATATGGAAAGTTGCTAATATGTAACGCAAAATAGCTCTTATGCTTTTGCAATAGAGATTAAAAGATTAAAATTTAAGCTGACATGGTAAGTTCCTGAACCTTGTTTTGACATTTTCATCTATTGATTTCCTCAATACGATACGCAGCAAGCTCTATATCACTTTTATTACCCTCTAGGGAAACGCATCATAGTACACTTCGTCCATTGCTTAGTTCTTAGTACATTTTATTTGCGGAACAATGTAATTTTACCATTTTAAAGGTAATTCCAAATAAGTATACTGAAATATGTATTAACAGCTATTTTTAATTATAAAAATTTTAAACTTAAAACTTTTTTTTCTTATAAAGCTTAGAAAATTAAAGACTTAAATCAAATGTGTTAATGGAGTTAAATATTTACTATTCAATTATAGTTGAGTTTGGTTTATTAGTATTACTTGTAGTTTATTATATATTATTATATAGTCTACTACGAGTAATAATAATTTCTAGATTTAAATATGTATGAAATAACGTAATTAATTATACCGATGAAGGTTTAGACGAAGTGAAGATTAGTCGACCTTTTCGTAAATATGACTATTCAGTAGTGGACAAATTATGTATACATTTCTCAATCTAATGTTTACAAGTAGTTTCCTACTCGTTATAATATTCTATTCTTAACTCTTAGAGAAACTTAATTTAAAACTAACGACCTCATCTTTTACTATTTTTTGTAACTGAAAAACATTGTTGCAAAGATATATAGCATACTAAAGTTAAAAAGTTTCCGAAATGAGTTCCCTGTTGAGTTAAGTCAAGCGGACGTGACCAACCGCAACTTCATTGAAGCGAACTCCGTACCCTGTCTAGCCGACAGTCATCGGATATCTAACAACACACGGACGGAAGTTGCATAGTGTACGGTTTCACTTACCCCGTATTGTAACGTGGCATGCGGTTTCAATTTCACTAAGGGCCCGGCTCCAATCGTATCGGTTTTGTTAACTCGTTGATTGAGTTTCTGATTGAACCTAGGGAATTTATAGATGTCATCAGGTTTGTGACATTGAACTGTGTATCAATGTATCAATAATCCTATATTACCATAGAAACGTCATTGCCACATTTGTTATATCGATATATATAGTAGACATTATCTTATTTAATATAATGTTATATTTATAAATTGTTGCCTACTTATTACGGAAAGGGTTCTATCAATTGGAATGAAAATGTATTCTTTTAGAACCATTTACTATTTAATATTTTCTTCTCAAATGAAATAAATAATAGCAGATAAGCATGTACAGTTAAATCATGTATATTTTAACGAAACAATTTGGATGTTTACGCAATGCGTCTACTTATCCGGACCGTGGTTTACCGCTAGATCGTAATGATTGTTGTTAAGATTAACTTGAGATTAATCTGTGAACTAGTCCGTGGTTAGTTGCTGCTCCTTGGACAACGAGTGTTCTCACGACATTGCCTCAAATAACTGTTATTTGTCGCGCTCGTCGCGTAAATATGATCACAGGAATATTGTACAAGAATCGTCATGTATTATATATATATATATATACCTTATGTAATATACGTTCAGCGTTATATATTTTGTATAAAGCCGTCTGCGTAGGTACCTCTGTTTTACCTATTTCTTTGTATATATCTATATTCTATTATTATTTGTCTCGGGATAAGGCATTATAGCATATAAGGCATGGTATCTTAGCCCTCCAAACTAGAAATACACGAGTAGTGCCTCGGGCGTCACATACATACATATGTATATATAGGCAACAGTTACTCTTACCATCATGTAGGCGGTCAGATTCTTTGTCAATAGTTATATAAATAACTTTTTTATATAATTATAGGTGTTACTTCCAAATGAAGCCTGTTTGAGAGTGAGAGTGAATCTAAGGGTGAATCTAAGGCTGAGAAGAAACAGCCTTAAATAAAACTTTTATAACTTATGTGGATTATTTACAAATTTGGATTTTAGTTTGGCGGGTTTTCTTTCAGTCCTCTTTGAGTACTAGACATTCGTAAAATTCTAATTACGTCTAATAAAAAAAATGCGGACAGATGGTTTATGGAATCTAAATATCCAAGGAATAAGATTCTAGATATAACAATAATTAAAGCAGTATCTTAGGTGGCTTGGATCTCACTAAGTTATATGATATAAGTGGAATTAATATATTGTTCACGACTTCACACATTGTTTACTGAAAGATGAAAGATATAACCGTAACCGGGCCTGGCTCACGACAAGGACGCAACGCCGTAGTTTTGTACCATTGTACTCGGTACGAGTTTCAGCGCACTGATTACTATGTTTCGCCCAAGGCCACCTATTGTTCTACGCTAGATTCCTACACGCAATCCCATGTCGTTACTGTTAGCTTTTTTTGCAACTGGATATTATCTCGGCTAGTTTATTTAACTCGTGAATAATAAGATGCTACTGAAATTATTAATATACAATGTTACTACAAATATAAACAAAGTAATTTCTTGCAATTACAACAAATACATACATATACTCGTAGGAGGACTGACTTTACAGAAAAATATGTCATAATAGGAAGCTACTTGCAGACTCCATTGTATTAACATTTTATTATTTATTGTTTTATATATGTCAGAAGGAACTTTCATTATTTATTTTTTTAAAGTATATATTTTGATAATTTATTTGATACTCGCTCTATTGGCAAAGTATTTCTTAGTACCTACTACTTTATGTAGCATTTGTGCCCTAAATTTGTCCGAATTACAAGAGTCATCCCCGTATATAATGATACAGTAAATAAAGTTGTTTTTTGTTGCAATTGGCGATATATATGCTTGTATATAATATTATTGCTACGAGTATAACATAGGGCTTTTTGCGTACTCTTTTTTGATACCCATATTTCACAATGCATATTATTACATGAGACCCAAACGTGACAAATTGCCGTATACTGACCCGAATATATGGATGGATGATACAAACAAACGTGTTGTTTGTGTTTGTATTTTATTAAATTCTACATACATTTTATATAAATACCTTGTCGAACCTAATATCTCTGTTTTACAATAAATTAAACTTTGTTTATGTTGAACGTTAGTCACTCGTATAGCTAAGAAGATATATAAACAAAAGTAACTTAATGTTGTTAACAGACAGTTTAATATCGCAATACGAGTTAATAGTTAATACGAGAGCCCATCTTATAGATGTGTATCTGTAAGATGGGCTCTTAGAAGAAATGAAGTGGCTAGATGCAGAAGGTGTCACGAAACTCACGAGTCTAATTCAATTGTAATACTTTGTACCTGTTAGTTTTATTAATTAGATCTATGAAAGTTAACTACTCTTCCTCCTTACCCCCCAGAATTCATGTTATTCCTTACCTTCGATTGATATCTCATATATATAGATTAAACAGCGTGGATGTTAATTGTTTACTCAAATACATTTGTATTGTTAATTTGCATGTACATGACAGATACAATGTATTGTTAATTTTGAATGGAGCTTATTTGTTAAAATATAAAGATCAATTAATTTAGTGATCAACGGCAATGTTGACGAAATTTTCACGCCTAAGTTAGGTTCGTTTACCGTAACAATTGCCACAGCAGGTCACGTTCAGTTCTCAAAGAAATAAACAGACCGGATAAATATCCAAAGGGGCAATAATCGGGGATAAAAAATTCATTGCGTTACAGCAAACGGTACTTGTACATCGACACTAACGGAAGTACCGTGACGCAACGTGCTTAACAATGTTTACTGGGCCGTGACGTCATTATATTTTAAATTCGAATAGCTTGCTCATTAACCCCTTTACAACTATATCGATATGGTTTAGTAGGTAAGTGAATAAAATACAATGCTAATCTGGCTGATTAAGTATACTTAGACTTCGTATACAATATAATATTAAGAACAAAAAGTTTGTAAGAAAGTAGAAGCAACATATATTCTTGAGTGACATAAGATTATTAAAATACAGATATATTTCATAAGAATTTAATTTTATATACATTTTATAAGAAGAACATCTATTTTTACAATGTTTATGTTAGTAAAAATGATAGTGTGTTGGTTACTTAATCACTCTTAAATAGTTGAACGGTTATAAACCTTTTTATACATAATGACATGCGAGTTTATAATATAGTACGCTTATTATTCTAATTCACATGTCCATAACTGTGGTGTATAACTAGTTATTATGTAATAACAAAGCAAAGTCAAAGAATCTTATTAAAAATCCCGTGAAAAAATACATTACGTTGATACTGCTGCTGGTCTTAGAAGGGTATTATATATATATATATATATATATATATTATGTTATCAAATATATGGCATCCTATCCACATTTAGGAGTCATTAATCAGGATGGGTAATGAAATTGATATGGCTGTATTATTTAAAAAATGAATTAGTAGTAATAATATAAGCACTTTTGAGTCATATAATATTTTTAATTATATGACTGACCGCTCATACGGAAGTAGCTTTATAAAATGTAGTTTTAATTCCGTATACTTTATAATGTAAAACTCATTTTTTTCTTGAATAAATGTGGAGCGGTGGTATTCCTATGTGTTCCTATATCTGTATACACTCTGTGTTTATAATATTTCAAAAGTTATAAAGAGCAAACGATTTCAAACCGTTAATTTTAAAATACATATTTTAATAACAAATAATGAGTTCAAATTGCTCGTGTATAATATAATTATTTTCCCAATTATCACTAAGATAATATTATTTGTCTGTTAGGCCTATAGTCTCATTAGACATATATTTAGAATAAACGGTACATTGGTACATAAATATTCACCACCCCAGATTTACAAAATACTATACAAGTACATATCTATAGTTATGCCAAGTTGGAGGCTTTTGAGCGGCTTAAAAACTGACAACATTGTTGCAGTCTAACCGCAATCCAGCAACCCGGATTACGCCTGCGTGGTCAATAAAGGTTATTAGCCCTTTTAACCAATGTAGTAACTACCCCATAGATGTCGCAGTGGAATTAATCCTTTTTAGAAATTCACTAACTAGGCCTTTCGAAATAAATGTGTAAAATATTTTTTTGGACTAATTCTATTATCTCTATACAACGAATACTATCCGTATGTAATATACTTCCGGTATGTAATGATTCATTCTGATTCTAATATGTCGTTCTTTTTGGATAATTTACAATGCAGACAGATAAAATATATACATATTGTAAAATGGATAAGTAGAAATATATAGTAGATATTTAAAATTGTAATAATGTGTACAGTTTGACATTACGATGTATAGTTTCACGTTATTTTACCACTTCCAACACTCCTCTGAAATTGCACCTGAGTTTAGTGCCGTGTATGAGCCGTTTTGGTTGTAACATAATTAATTGTTTAATGAAATGCGATATCTACTTCTCGTATATCTCTGTTACTGACTTGGAGTATTGTGGGCCAAAAGGGGCTTATAGGATATACTGAGATACAATAGTAATTACCTAATGTCAATTGTCAACATGTATCTGACATGGTTCATTCGACATTCTAGCAATAGTCTGAATATTCAAGTTGCAAGCCCATTCAGAGGTCTGGGCTTTTGTTATCAAACTATTGACATATCCAGTTGATAAAGGACTGCCGTGTGTCTACTATCTATTCAATATTGTGTATGGACGGTTTGAGATATACTGTGGCGACATATTGTAGCGTATTATTGAGTAGTAATGGATTAATGTGGAATAGTGCACCTCACACTGCCTGCACGGCATCGGTATAAGCTGGCAGGACACCAGTGCAGAGTAATAAGATGAGACTAGTCAGTCCATCATAACTAACCCCAATGGTTTCCAGAGGCACCGTGTAGATGTCGACCGTAGTGTATTGCTAGCAATGGGGCTACTTATTACTGACAAAACCCTTCCTCCTCAGTATTAAGTATTGTTGACTAGCATTATCACGGATTTTGACCGAGTGATCAAATTATTGACGTTTCATAATGCTTTCATTCTAATTTAATGTTAATAAATAAAAAACCTTTCACTAATATTCTAGTGACGATAAACAGACAGCAAACTAAATACATCCGAGAATCGACTGTAAATTCAACGCCTACCTCTTTATATTGTTCAATGCTTGCTTGATCTTGAATTCAATTTATTCTAAATCAAGCATATTAAGAATTGGGTGGTCTCTACTTCGGAAAACTGTCATAAGTATATGTACTTATAAAACATATACAATAGTGTTCTTTCGCTACTTTCGTCACCTGGCAACCGGACGAACAAACCGGACAGTTGACTATTTGCATTCAGCGGAGTGCGTCCAGCGGAAATAGGGCGTGCCCCCAAACTGGCCGCTTCCTGTACATTGTCAGGTGCTTTACATATTCACATTATTCCTAACAACAGTTCACTAATCAAAGGTCACATCGATAATAGATGTAAACATCTTGTAATTTGTATGGTTTTTCAACAAAATACATTTTTTATGCCAAAGAAGTAGAAATCACATTCAATTTCAATTTCAATCACAGGACTTGAATCGCGACGAAATTAGTACGAAATCGGCATGGCAGTGAATTCTACAAATTAAAACAAAATATTAACTGTCTATTCAGAATTGCTGAATATGAGAACCTCTGCTTTAGTACTGAATTGAGAATCTATTTCTATTGAATTGGGTCACAAATATTAACGCAGTGGAATAATTCTAGAAAAGTCTATATATAACTGTGTTTTTTTATTTCATTGTGATATATGATGTCTCCTTATCTTGATTTAACGTTCGGTTAGTGTCGTATTTACCCTATTAAAATTTACTTTGATTACATATGAAATACATTTAAAGTATTAACAAAATTAGAGACACTATATAGTGGAAAAACATTTGACAAAATTTATAGATAATAAATAATATACATAAATTGTTTCCCGATTCCGTTGAGGTCAATCCTTTCTGCCATTGTATCCTTCGCGACTTTAACGTTAATTTTATTTGATTTTATCACATTATAATTATGATAAGAATAATATAAACTGCAACCCATATACAAATTATTGCGATGGTCGTTAAAGCCAAGTTTCGAAGTGGAACATCAACTAACGTGGAGTTAAGCCGCGTACACACTCGCCGCGGTCGCCTGTTGCGCAAGATGACATCGGAGCCTCGGATTAACATAACGTTAGTGAAGGAAAATTATGTAGTTTTGATATCGATTAATATTAATCGTACTGATAAAATTGTCTTAATTATTCCATAGATTTGGTTAAAGAACATATTATTCAAGAGTAATTTACATTTTCGCATACTTACTAAATTATTATCGCAGCCCGGAAGACGTCCACTGCTGAACAAGGCCAAACTTACTAAATACAGAGCTAAGAGTAGACAACGGAGAGATTTATTACTTTGTTCTTATTTTTTTAAAGTTCGTCCTTATTTTTTAAAGTATTGATTTGTTAGATTTATAAACACTGACTATACTTTCTTCCCTTCTTTGTTTATTGAAATAGCTGAATAGAAATACGTATATAGAAATTAACCCTGTTTATTAATTAACTAAATTCAAAACGATTTCCAAATCACCAATCCATATAATAGAACAACAGAACATTGTAATTAGCGTAGCTATGAGGGTATTCTACTACTCTAAAGCTACCTAATCTATTATTAATTGCCTAATTGCCACAATAATATTACCGGCAGCTTCATATGAAAGTTAGGTACTGCTTTGAGATCAATTTAATATATGGTACGTGTATAAACTGCTTTGCATTCCTTTAATAGACCTGTTTAAATTTATTCTAAGAGTAATCATTACTTATTCTAAGAATATTTTGTGTAATTGAGAGATAATAATTTAGAATAAACAACTTTTTATACTTACTAAGTAGTTAGTATTGGTTAACATGAACAATATAAAAGAAGAGAGGTGACCGATGCAACCATTAACCAGAATTCCATCATTTTATACCAGCGCTGATTTTAATAAAAGTTATTCCTAATCTTGGTAGGGTACTTTAGTATTAGGAATATAAACGAATAATAATGGTATTGATGTTTGTTGATATAAATAATAATTGTTTATTTGGATTTAAATATAATATCTGTTTATATAATATATAATATAATATAATAATTTGAAACCAAATGCAACTTTCTTACGACACTAGTGAGATTTAATATCAGTCCGGCAGAAGTCATACAATGCAGCAATGTATTTAATGGCCCAGTGAAACTGTTTTAACTATCTACTCTGAGTACGATTTATTGACTCTTGCGGTACTTAGTGAACACGGTTTGTTGTAAATTAAAAGCTTCTTTGGAATTCTAATTTCATTATAATATTAAACTTACCAAGTCTCTTATTCGCTCCTTGATTATTTTTAATTTAAATAAGAAGTTTGCTTACAATGTTAACTTTAAAGTCTATATATAAATATACTATTTTGTATCCTCAATTATTTTATCTAAATTAATTAAAGCACAGTACATTAAACATAAAACACAAAAAACTAAACTAACAATATACCTACCTAATAATATATATATAGTCGTTAATTTATTGTTTATGCATTTCCTAATACTTTAATTGCTATTTATATATATTTTCGTATATCGATATAGGACATCCACACAATTATTGTTCACATCACTATTCAGCGTTAATATTCGAGGTCATAATCATGATGTTACGGAGCGCGCGCATGAATCACCACGATGTCGCATCTATGCGCGTGCGCATAGATAAATATCTATCTCACTTACAAACATATACAGTCACAACAATAATGTTGACATTACTTTTGCGAAGTATAATACTATATAAATGAACCTATTTATATATTATATACAATTTTTTGGTTAGATTTCCAAGTGAGCTACTTATTTTGATAAAAGTATTTTGACTCAAAAACATCTCTTAAAAGTATCAAAATGCACAACCTTAGAATTTTTAAAAGATATTTTTATTGTGTAGTATATTTATAAAACAAAGTAGTCATGGACTTATTGGATATTCCAGCAGAAAATTTTGCATAATTAAAAAATGTTATTCTTATCCTACGCTAATACTCGTTGACCTATAACACTTTCTCGTCATACTTATATTTAGATTTTATTCTGGGCTACCATCATTTTGATGGTTTTTCGAGACAATTTTGGTCGCTGGCGACGACACAGGAAGTCATAAATGCCTTGCTATGCGCCGTCCGGTATCCCGAAGTACGGTCTCATAACGACGAATATTGCTGCTCATTAAATTCCTAAGAATCGGAATTACTTCTGAATTCGATTAGTCAAGTTCCCGACATTTTTCTCATTTTCTATAATTATGTATACATGGCATTAAAATGTTGCGAAAAAGTCAACATGTTTATGCTTATTCAAGATTTTATCTCCAAGAAATATATTTTACATTTTCTCTAAAGCATGAAGTTTCCGAGAAAATATACAATTTATTTTTAACTTTAATCCTTAAAACATCTCTGTTAATTAAATATTTTAATGCTGCATTTCTGATGTAAAGTTTATGGAAATTTAAAGACTTATTACTTATTTCTGTTTATTTTTGCTTTATAGCGTTGCTCGTGACTATGTATATGTACGACAGAGTAATGATAATTAGATTTTGCATTTAGCTGTCAATTTCTTTCTGCGTATCAACATTTGTATTATAAAAATAGATGGACTAAATATGTTAATGTAACAAATAATTAAGTTTTGTTAGAAAGTTCTTATAAATTAAAGTTAACTCATAATAATTGTAAGTGTTACAAAACCTGATTTTCCAGGATTATATATATATATCTATAACTTTCATTGTATGCATGTAAAAGATCTGAACAAATTGTCATAAAGTATTTTTTAAACAATACGACATAAAATTTTCTGACACAACAAAAATCACTAGTCTGGTCAGCTTAGACTAGACTAATTATTACTATTACTATTACTAATGATGATTATTCACTCTGTTATGACGTTAGCTTTCGGGATAAAGATTATACACATTTGGCTATGTCCTGAGCTCGATCACGACACGGCTGCACCTGTATTATGCTTACTACCATTAGTTAGACTCTTAATAAGCGTTCGGCATCTATTCGAAATGTGGAGCTTCTTTTGAATAAATAAAAAGGTTATTTTCATCAATATCAACATTGGCGAAACTGGGTTACTTAACATTGATTGTACTTTCTGTTACCTTCGTAAATTTTCTTTATGTACTGAACGTGTCCAGTGGCTGACGGTTCTATCAAAAGTATCTGGAGTGTAACGCTCCGTCATCCATGTCTAATTGTGTCCCAGATGACAGAATTACGTCGATGATCATTATATGGATCTAGCGCGATATCTATTCAGCTATTTTTAGGGACCTGACGTAAATATATTGATATTCTTGCCAGTATTCAGGGTCGCAGTGGTCATATCGCTAAGTCGGTGTTCCGTAAAAATATTTTACAAGGGATACACTATTTTACACTTTGTTTAATTATATAAGTTATATACATGATGGTTATAAGGGCAGAGGAAGGCCAAAAAAGAGATGGATGGACTGTGTGAAAGATGATATGGTAAGAAAGGAAGTAAATAACGCGATGACTGCGAACAGGGATGAATGGAAGCGAAAAACATATTACGCCGACCCCAAATAAATGGGATAAGGAAGAAGCAGATGATGATGATGATAAGTTATATACATAATTTCGCCTACTCTTGTGTGTAAACTACTTGATTTTATTTCGTCATTTAATTACTTACATACATACGTATCGTATTCCTCAGAACATGTATAATTTCATTGTTATAGCGAGAAGTGACCCATTTATTTTTCTCATATCACAAATAATATATATAATATTAAATAATATATATATAATAAATAACATATAAATGGAAAAATAACGAATACGAAATATATTCGATATATTTCGAAATAAATGCCTAATGCGCATATTAGGCATTTATTTTTCTCATATCTCAAATAATAACCGTATGCTAAATTTAATGACAATTAGTAACAATAACGATTAAAACTCCTAATTAACTGTCAGTTTTAATATTGGCAAGGCGGGAAGGGGATTGTCAGTAATGGGACTAATGACCTTATGTCCTAGCAAAGCACTATGTTTGTTCCTCTTCGAAATCATGGTGTTTAATTACTGATGATTTTGTCGTAATTGAGTTGAGCAGGAGGTTAGGCCTTTCTGACCTAACCTCCTGCTCAACTAACGATTCTCCACTGTTACTCTGTTAGGGCAAGTGCAACGGGTACCATTCCGTTATCATACATTAAGAAAATATTGACAAGGCTATATAATATGCAATATTTACCAATAGTGTATAATATAGTAAACAGAAGGTATTAAGAAAGTTACATTTAAAATATTAAAGACCTAAAGTTACTTGGTCCGTGGAAACAATTGTTTATTCTAACAACTTCAAGACACAGACAAACGTCTCTGTTGCACGCAGACGTCTATAAAATTTATGAGGCGTGCACTCATGTATTCAGTTAGCCGACCCACATAATTTCCTAGGAATAGCCTAATTAATGTTGTGTCGACCGCTCATTACAGTACCTTCTGGCAGACATATTTCAGTACGTATTTTTCAGGTGTTAATATATAGTTATCTCCAGTCAACATTTCAGTACAGTTTATGCTGATTTACGTGGCGTTTGATGTGACTTCACAAGCCATTATCCATCCATATAATCTAATGGCTGGCTTATGTTTACTGCTAAAGTTTAGTTGTATTCAAATAAAATTCATCGTGATAACGTTGTTGCTAAGACTAAATCTTACTTTAGTAAATATTTGGGAGATACCTATATGAATTACAAATTTCTGATTGCAATTAAATTACTAATACCTATCTATTATTGAACAAGCTAAAAAATTACATTATACATATAATGTAAAGTCAAGTAATTAGATATAATAATGGGTAGTAACAAAATATTTCTAAATATACAATTTGTAATAAATAATGTTATTAAGATGATGTTTAGTACAAAGAATAATAATTAATTTAGATAAATATTACGAAGATACATACGTATAAGAATAATTATTAACATTGTGTTAAATAGTGTAACAATTATTAATATACTTATACCTAAATACTTGCAGTAATAAATATCTATGTCACATAAATTCCAAAATAATATGAACGCACATCAAATGAAAACTTGCTTGAGCTCTAAAAATAAATGTACATAAATATCAAACATAGCATAGTGAATATTTCCTGAGTTTATGAAACACTAAATTCTCTCGGGACTTTATAAATATATAAGACTTGAATTTATACACAACGATATATTACCTTTTAATGCTGAGCATAATGGTACTGTTCAATGTAAAAAAACAATGCACGAATATTTATAGGCAAATCAATATATTTTTATAATTTTTACAAAATGTGCGCTTACGCAATTCTGTGCCTGTAATTGATTGATACAGTTCATCTCTTAATTACAGATTGTGTAGGATGGTATCAATAATAAAAAAAGGAATACTTTTTTTAATTATTTTAAATAGAATGAGGGATTGTTATTGTAGTAAATCGTAGAAACAAGAAATTAATATAAAAAGTGTTACTTATATGTACTTAAAGACACCGCTACACTGTTTTACTACTCGTAGATTGCAAATGAGTCACGGCGACGCAACGCGTCGACGTCAGCGATGCGGTGCAGTTGCGACGTATGTAGTTTAGTTACACAATTATAATAATTATTACTCATAATATTATTATAATCAAAATCAATCATTTATTTCCAATATTGATATACTATTTTTAAAGAATAATGAACATAAATATATTTACCATGTCCCCAAAAACATATTCTATAGTTTATAATCGAGGTGTTATTTATCAACTGTACTTTAATAAATTATATTTTTTTATTCTCTAAACTTTGCAATTGTGCGCCATGATATTCGAAAAAACAACAACTATTTTGTTCGATATTTTAACAGATTTATTATGAGGTATATGAGGTTGAAGGGAGGATGTGTGGTGTGCATTATGCATTGATTTATTTGTATCCACACTTTCTACCTATCATTCCCGAGCATTTTATTCCACTATTCAGGGTAATGCAGTATTTTAATGTTAATTGCATAATATTTATAATTTTTTCTCAATTTTCTAATGGTAAAAGTTCTCACTGAACCTTCGTCAATGATTTACGGGACATTAAAGTCTAATAATTATTTGAATTCTCAAAAGCTACTTTGTAAATAGGTACAGGATTCTCTAGAAATGCTGAAATCAATATTTTATTATTAATTAACTTTGTGAACCGTAGTTATATTGCAAAATAAACTGTATTCTGTCAGCTTCCACGAAAACATACCTATGTTTGTACTAACCATTGCTCGAAGAAAATGATCGTATCGTGTTTTCTGAGAAACCCTGTGCTCCTTGATACGTCCCAAATTCTGACAAAGTTAAAGACAGGTAGGTATCAGGGCATCACTCAATCGCACTTCAATATGTATCCGGTTCTAGCGCCGGGACAACCCTAGATTGATTATATCATCCCCTTTCTCACTTCGGTCCCCATTTCACCCCTTTTTGCGTATCACCGTTAAAGTAAAAAGGGCTCGATTTCAATGGTTACGCGGCACGGAACATTTATCATGGCTGTAATGAATTATCGGAAAATTTTCAATAAGCTCTCATGGTTGCTAAAGATTGACAGACAGACAGGCAATGTTATAAATACGGGTAATATTTTATTTTTATTTGTTTTTAGACAACAATAAGAAGTAAACTGACTGCGTATATATTACAGATATTGTTTTTAGAATTTATACGAGACGTAATTCGTTTGCTACGAAGTATAATTACGTTAGGATATATATACCTATGCATATTTTTAAAGAATAAATGATTGTTTAAATGCGATCAATCATCTTAAACGATCTGTCAAGTTTGTGCCCATGCGATATATCATTTGCGCAGTAAAGCAAAAGACGCAAGAAAAAAAGAAAAGAGGAAAGTAATGTTTTAAAGTAATGTGACGAGAAGAAGTAAGAGAGTGTATAAGAGTATCATCTTCGTGCCACAAAGACTGGAGTCAATATCGTCATGTTTATTCACATTGTGTTTCCATTACACAGAAAATAATTACTTACTTATGCTATCCTTACTCTATCACCATACAAAGACATTCGTAGATACTGAATTACTAGATAGATACCAATCTAGTAATTAATTACCATATGTCAATCTAAAATAAATGAAATACAGATGAAATCCCTGTCGACAAAAAGCAGTAACTCCTGAAGAGGGTTTTGATATATTAATTACTGTTTCCCTTTGACATATTAATTGTAGCCACTGTTAAAAAATATATTTATAGGTATTATACATAAATTATTCAGTATCCTTTGATATGGCAATTGAGTGGAATATTATACATAGTATAATGAAACATTGACAGAAAATGTAGTATTTTCATGAGAAAGATTAATGGCCACTTTATTCAATGCGGTGTAGTTGTCCAGGTGGTAAAAAGGGACATAAAAATGCGCGTAAATCATAAAGCGCTGTAAAATTTAATGCCATTAAACTTGCTACCGGATATTCCGGATGATATTTTACATACTATACTATACATGTACTCGTATACTGCCTTAAAAAATATTATTTGTGCGTGTGGTTTATATCATGAACAAGAAATTGTGAATACAAATTTGATACTACAAAAAAAATTTGTTTGTCAATTTATGTTTCTGACTTACTCTCTGGTAAAGGAAACATCGATATCAAACCTAAAAACAATCTAGAGACGATGGTAGGCTCGCTCCGTGTCACGTTAGAGCCAGTTGTACCCAGTGAAATGTAGTCGTGTCAAAGCGTTGCGTTAAATACAATATCGATAGTTGACTATACCTTTGACAATCCATCTGTAAATATATTTAATGTTTCTAATAATCAATAGATATATATATATATATAGTCTTATCAGATATAATGTGGATATTAAATATATTTTCATTACAAAGATTAATAAACCAAGAAAAGATATTGAAACTATAATATCATAATATAGGTATATTAATTGATAACCATAATATTACACACATAACATAGCGTCATAACTAAATACTACTACAATAACTTTAGACGACGCTGCCAATTCATTATATATATACTAGTTATTACTTAGAAATAAACAAATCTACGTATAGGAGTCATATAAATTAGTTATTACCGAAGAAAACTCGATATATTTTAAATAGTTTTCTTTGAGTTGCGCTCTGTTAAACAAGGTGAAAGTAATTGTCTATAAATAAATAAATGAAAGTAAATGTCAATGATCTTTAAATATATACAGTTGGAGTAGTTTATAAGTTTTGCAAGTGAGCTAGGGCTTATTTTCAAGTCGATGTTCATATTATTACGTTCTATCATGAGCAGTAAAGAATAAGGAAGAAATTAAATCAGTCCATTGACGTCAATTCACTAACCGAATTCGAAATTAACCGCTATTGGAGGAAATATCGCAGATGTCTATTTGATATTGCTGATAATACCTTCTTCTCTCAAGTGAGATGAGGTGAGGACTCGATCCAGCAGGTAGTGCGTACGTCTCAGGCGTCCATAAGATACGGTAACCGTTTGCCATCAGATGTGTCGTAAGTTTGTTTATCACTATTACTAAACTAGTATTAAAAACTAGAATTTAGTGTTTGTGTTTCTACTTGAGATATTGACGCAGTTATTTAATTAATTTCAAAGTAACACTTCGCAGGTATGTAGTGTTATTTATCTGGTAAGACTTTAAGGACATATACACATATCATAGATATAATATATATCTTAAAATTGCTATACTCGTACCTAAAGCGATGTACTATGACAACCTAGATTTATATAGTATGAAAATCATGAACACTGAAAACCACGTCGCATCAGCCGGGTCCAAATGTCACTACGGACAATATATTCCCCACACGTACTTCGGTCTTTTGTACAACCCGTTTTTTTTTGTCGCCACCAAATATGATATCAAGTCTATGTACGCGATGTGAATAATAAAGGAAAACTCAAGTATGAAGAAAATGTTTAATGTTTTCTCACAGAAAACATATCTTACGTTTTACATTTTTCAAAGTATTTTAATTAAGTAATAAAACTCTTAATTGTATTTTAAAGGTTTAAAATATTATTTTAAGTTCATTATACCCATTAAAATACTAGACCAATAATAAAAGTATAATGCAAAGAAAAATTCTTTCAGTGAAATTATAAAGACATACAAGCATTCAAAAATAAGTGAATGGAATAATTTTAAACATTTCTGTAATAAGGCAGTCGCAGACTATATTTGGATTATCTTAAATCTTGTCAAAGAGAACTACGTTTGGGTACAGTACAGAAATAACGAGAAAGTTTTATAATCTTTTAAATAATGGTAAATTTTTAAATGTAGACTTGATTAATATACACTTTTGTTTCTTTTTAATAGAATACTATAGTATATATTATACAAATATTTTGAAAATGGTTTCGAATTAAGTAGTTGGATAAAGCACATGACTTTTTAAAATACACGCCTTTATAAAATGAATTGCAAGCCTCTACGTACGAGTATTATACAAATGAAAACTCGTGTAAGTATTTTTGTTGAAGACTTGTTTTACTTGAGCGCATCTAGGAGGACTGTGAAGAGAAGCAAGATATACAATGTACGCAAAGAAATAACGCTCAAGCAATTTTGAACTCTATTGCTAGTGTGATACGTAAGCACAGGGAGCAAATATTTTTTGTACATTCGCAGGTTAACGAGGAAAGCATGGAAGTTCTGGAATTTCTTTTAGATTGTATTGCGTGGGGTTTACGCGGCGATGAAGATACAAGTGTGGAGTTTGAAGCACACAAAAATACACACAAATACCCATTATAAGTGAAAATATACGAACCTTCATAGATTTAAATATGCGTAGGATAAAGCTTAGGATTATTTATGTAAGGCAAACCAAACCAAGTATCTTCTCTTTTATTTTGTATATCTATATTATTCGTCATGTAATATTTTTTAGGAAAGCTAAAAAGTATACCTACCAAATCCTCATGTTATAACTTATTACATATATAGTATATACAATACAGTACATTTCCAGAAATTTTATATAATTATATATTTTTATATTATTTCATATTTATATTGTTTTTATTAATTCGTTAATTATAACATGTAATCACAGTACAATAGAACTTAGCTCTACCTTTATAGTATGTTGGTCCTAACACTGTACACATAAACAGCATACTTACTCGTATAGAGACACGTCGTCTCATCTGTCCTCTGGCGACAAAGCATCATGCAGGTCAAAGGGTGAGGGCGGAGCATTGTTAACTTGCGAGTCACGCTGAAGGGCTTTTGATGACAACACTGTCGGGTTATTCGTCACTGTACATGAATATAAAAATATTATATCAACAGGTATATATCGTGCAAATGTCATTACAATATAATTTATCTTTTGCTGTAAGGTTTTATTATAAGATATTGTGTTGTATTGTTTTTGTAACAGGCAGATATTATATCTAACATAAGGGTATGAGGGGAATACCAATTAAGAATGTCTAACATGTTTTTAAAGAGTACGCAACGACATTTCACAACAACTATATAACGGACTATGTGCAAGTTCTGAAAAGCTTTGGAAAGCCTTTACTTACAAAGGCCCCGTGCCGTCTAAAGGGTGAACCAAGTCACATTCTGGAGGTGCTATTTTTCACTTTATCAAAGGAAGACGCCCTTCCTTCCTGTTCCCAATGAAAGGCCCGAAAGGGAACATGCTATAAAACACTTTTTTTTCGAGAAGGCTGAATCGATGAGTCGATGAAAAAATGGTTAAATTATTCATGCTACAGACACTTCTTTGGCATCGATTCGTGAATTATTCGATAGAAGAATACCCAAATCTTGATTTATGTGGCATATAGTGTCAGTAATAGTAATAAAGTTGGTCAAATTCACAAATTGTTTACTGATCTATAGAAAAGATAATATAGATTTGAAATTAAGATCATACAATATAAATTCAATTTGATTTATATTGTACATACATAAATATATGAAATCGACATGTGTGAAATATTATTGCGTACAGTGAGAGTAGAGTAGAGAGTAGAGAGTAAGAATGTGATCTTGATACATAATGAATAATTTAAACCTATTATTAATTACACAATATTATAGCGATTATTTATTAATGAGACATATTTTTAACAGCGCCATATACTAAGTAGAGTTGTATAAACGTACCGTACCAGGATATTTAAAATATTTATTATTAGTGCATAAGATATTCTAATTTGCAATAAGCAACTACAGATATAATTCCTTCTTGCATTCATTTACTATTTAGAACCTCACCGTCTCAGCTCAGACAAGATTCAAAGCACTCTGTTTCATGTTGATATAGAAGCAAATATACACCTTGTTACGTTACGATAAGATCTAACTATCTTGAATACAGTTGCTTTCATTAACAATTGTACAAAATGTACTGTATGTCTGCACTCTGAACTCTGAACTATTTTGAGCACCAAACAGTTAAATCTTATTCATCTGAACTACATATATAGAATTGCTTTTATGTTATGTTACTAAACAATTCAGAAATTTTATTGTCAATTTTACAATAAATTTTAGGTAGCTCATCTATTAATAGATCAGAACCCTTTACAAAGGTTGATACAGTAATTAATATGCCCTATATCAATTTGTTAATTCTATTTGACAGTACCTACATGCTGCCTACTATCTATACCTATCTGATATTAAAATATTATCATGACGTGTAGCTTCTAAATGTGTACTTAAATTAAATTGCATCGAGGCTGAAAGTATACTGGAAATATTTTAGACCGTCGGATTAGCATCTGTTCGTGTGTTGGCGTTTACGTAAAAACAGTTGTATGTAACGATTTCGTCAAAAGTTGATGCGTGTTTTCACTATAAATCGTTTTAACATTATACTTTTTATCTCAAAAGTTCAAAGAGAATTCCTACGCGATTGAAATTTGGTATAAAGGAATTAAATTCAAATACATGCAGGATTTACATACGGGAGAGGCCTAAGTCCAGCAGTGGACTGCAGTGGGCTGATGATGATGATGATGATGATGACATGCAGGATGATTTTGTGAAGAATCAGTTAAAGTAATTAAATGTATCTTTTCACTAGTAAGAGGTATTACTATGGTAATATGCCATATATCGCATGTCATGTAAACCTTATGACTTTATTTAAATAAACATATAGCGTAGTATTTATAAACTGAAAGTGTGTAACTTAATTTTAGTCATACATTGTGGTAGGTACTTAATTTTACATTAAAACCATTCCTCGTCAAATTGATCAATAAATTCACCCAGTTTAATGCTAGTAGCTAAACTGAATCCGACCGCAAATCTCTCGTCAAACTGTATCCCTTCTTGAGACCAGTTTCAATTCAAACTTGCTCTGAACTAAAGTAGTATTCTTGCGAACGCTGAATTCTGAAAGCGGCGGGCTGCGACAGAATGATCTTGACTCGCTGAAATTAATCTATCTCCTCTTTCAATAGAAGTTGAAATATATTGTCGTCGTCCTGATTACTTATATAAATTACTTCTTATATTATTAAGCAATTACAGTAATGAATACATCCTGGTTTAGAGACTACACTTTTACTACCTATACCTTCACTAACTACCTTCTAGTCGTAAAATTGAGTTTGGGCCATAAAAAACTGTAAATTAAAAATATATTCTAATTATTCTCTCATAGTAAATATCTGATGAAAATACAGTAAACAATACAAATTATTCCGAAGACGGCGGATATAGGCCTATAGGTATTATAGGCTTGTTCCCTACCATGTGAGATTAAATCATTCTCAGCGAAATATTTGGAATTGTTACGTTGATAATACGTTAGCGTTTATCAACAATGCAAATGACTAGCCTATACAGGACTACAGTCGTGAGTATTCCTGTAGCTCTCAGCTTATGATAAAAAAAAATCTTGAACTAGGTTTGTGCCGAGTTATTATGACAGCATATGTGGTCTAGCGGTTTAGCACACCGCCTTACTTCCGGTGGTCACGGGTTCGATTTCCCGCATGCTATACACATTTGTGTATGATTGTTTGTGTCAGTTTGGGTGCTTTCTATGTGTATTATGTATTTATTTAAAAAATATATAACAAATATTTGTACCAGTTATTTAGTACCCATAAAATAAGCTCTGCTTAGTATGGGACTAGATGCTGCTGTGTAAATTATCCAGGATTATTCTTATTATTATTTAATAATTAGTAGATCACGTAATATGTCTTAATCAATTAGAAGTATACTAATATATTAAATATATATAATATACTTAAGAAACAAGGCATGGGTATTATTGCTGTCAACAAAATACGGGTATACGACTTAAATATAATAAACATGATAATTAATATTTGGTAGGTATATATCTCTCTGTAAATTATTTATAAATTACTGTATCATAGCTTTGAAATTATTTTCACGGATGACTTGCGAACTAAAATTATGTCCAATTACGTAATGTTGAATATATAATGTTTACCTAGCATTACAGATTCCATTAATAATATAATTAATGTATAATATGTATTACAAAATTGAAACAATTTGTTCTATCGATATACGTATATATGTGGATGTAGATATGTATCTAAAATATATAAAATTCTCGTGTTTATATTTCACCGAACGGCGCGGCGGCGTGACCGATTTTGATAAAATTTTATATGAAGGTATATTCAGTTGCTCTGAGAATAAGTTTATAACTAATTTTTATACGTGTTAACACACCGCCACCACCCGCTTATCCCAAAAATGTTTTTTATATTTTTGGTTTTTAATTGTGACTTTAGGTTTATTGTTATTATTACATACAACCCTAAATTTTAACAAACTTCTATCACCAACACCTATTATTTAATAACGACTTTAATTTATAAGGCAAAAAAACGTTTATGGGGTATGTGAATATACTATAAAAGAAAAAAGCAAAAAATAAGCAGTGAGTATACTTAATTAAAGGGCAGCTTGCATGTACTCGTAATTGGAGGCGTTGTCAGTTCGTACATCATAAACAAATGGAGAACGACGGGCAGATGTGACAGAATTGGGTCCTAAAGGTCAGGTTCAGAGGACCGGAAAATGAGCGGAACGTGTAGTAATAGATTAAATAACTCAAGTTTAGAGTAGCTATGTACTATGGCAATAATGCTGAATAGTTAGTAGGTCAGTAAATATACCATGCCATAATATTGAAGCGTTTTCTGAATATTATGTTCTAAAGCATAGAAATATGATTTCTATAATTACTATTGTATAAAAAATAATACATTATTACACATTACTCTTTACCTTCAACTTTTTTTTAGATAAAATATTGTACATCCGGGACAAATTCTATGCGGGTCTTCAAATCAAATCTTATTAAGATTATAAGACGTTTTTAAGCGTTTAGTCGTGGAAATATAACGAAAGGATAAAATTTCGCATTGATAACATCAGTATGAATTCACCGTTACGCCTACGCCCTTTACGGCACTAGAGTATGCCGCCTTAGCAACCAATTTCACATAGTTACTACACTACACTGATACATACATTAATAGCATCATGGATATCGCTTTATCATGTGAATCCTGTAGTAATACTCGAGGACTAATCAAGTGTTCGTAATTTCACTACCATATCTAGCCTTTTAATCAATATATACATACATTATAAAGTAAGCAGATTGACGGCAAAAATAAGTGAGATAGATGTACTCACACACATTTTGTACACCTGGATATTTTATTAGGTGTAACAAATCAACTGTAAATATAATTACATTAGTGGGTTAAATCTCTGATGAAGGAAACCAACGTTTATTAACGTAGTGTAACGATGTTGAGTAATCCTTCAGGATTGATAGTTGCCATTTGAAACTATCCATTCTGTTAAGCCAGTCATCAAATAGGCCCGTTTCTAAATCCGCTTTGGCAATATGTAGAACTGCAGTAGCTATACCTGACGGAACGGATATTTAGAAAACAAATACAGAATACGGTGAAATGTTAGACACCTCTTTATGCAATACATACGTAAATCAATCTGGAATATAATGTAGTTGCCAGGTTCTATATTCCTGTACTTTGGTTACTGTGGTCAACACTAGGAATAAAAACAAAATTGTTTTTAATTTATTATTTCTAGACAATAATTCGGAAAATAGTTCCGAAAGTTAACGTTATAATTAATTAATATTAATATTAAAAAAAAACTAAATATCTGCCAGTTGCTCGACATAATGATTGAGTTGAATCGATTCTTGTCTGATGAAGTGTTCCAGATATCCGAATTAGTTACGTATATATAATAAAAATTGCGGTATTATTACGTGAACTGCAACGGTTTGGGATGCGAATGATTTCAGTGATTACAACAAATTACTCGTTACTTTCTCAACTGTTTGTTTTTATATCTTTTTTAGCTTGGAATGCGCTTTTAACTGTACGAAAAAAATAGAAGATTTTCAATTTGTCTGTATTTTTATGTGTATTTACTATGTTTATTTTAGAATTTAATTTTGGGTTTTTTATGTGTTTCTGGTTATAAATTGTATCTAATGTTTAAATAACCCCGGACTAAAAATAATATTGTAATCTTCATGTATATATTTGTTATTCAGATTTCAACCACAGATTCGTAATAGTGATCGTAAGTAAATAACGAACAGTAAGCAGTAACTCCCATGAATTAGGAAAGTAAAACTGTGTTGACACCGTGTCCATGATAAAATTTTTATTTGAAACACACACTATTTATGTTCAATTTCAGACGTGCATAAATATTGTATTTCAGCGAGCAATGATTTACTTGCTTTCTGGTATAAATATATAAGATGATATATTTTTACCAATTTGTTGAAGCAAGCCGTCTAAATTGTAGTAAGTATATAAATAATACTAATACAAATCTTCTAGTCTTAAATATAAATATAATAAACAAGATGGATCTGTGAGTACCATAATAATATATTTCTTGGGTCTCTTAATCGAGATACTGCTACATTGCAATCTAGAAACTCGTCTTGAATGTTTGGTACCAACTCCAAATCCTTTCAAGCTTATTGAAGTAACTTTTCAAAGTGCTGCAATAGTTCTGAGAAATTATCCAACCTAGAACTAAATACGAAAACTATATAATATGGTCTAAGTTTATAATTTGCACTAGCCATAGCTTAGCATTATCTTTGAGTATTTAACTAAAACAAAAATGCACACACACGCACGCACCAACCCCTTCAATTTTCGTTTTTTAATTATGATTTCCGTTTTAAAAACGGTAGAAAAAGACTGACTTTAGACATGACTGTAAAATATCCAGATCTGGCTAAGTAAGTGGAGGATATTCTCTTGTAACGTGATTGGCGCCAAATAAGCGAGAAGTTTGCTGTCGTGAAACTTCTCATGAAGAAGTAGGTATATAAATTATTAGGCTTTAATATAATATTATACGAGACGATCTACTTAAAACTAGTTTCTTTTTTCATTAACAAAATTATTGGTGATTTGTGTTGCTGAATTCCACATAGATTTTTTGTTTTCTGAGTCAATTAATGATATTTAATTCATAAAAGAATACTTATTTTATACTAATTTTTTAGCCTTGTATACCTATTAACTAATATTACGCCTGGGCGATAAAGACTTTTAAGTTGTTCAGTTGCAAGTTAAGTTTGCTAGTAAAAAAGATTAGGCGTTTAAAAATTCATGACTACCTCAAACTTAAAAATTATATTCTATAGAAAATGTATTGCTTTATATATTATTATATCTTTGTAACTGCAATTTGTTCATGTGAGGACGGAGTTATATGCATATATCACAAAGTCTTTTCATTCCCCGCATATATAAGACTAACATATCACAAAAAATATAATACACTATAAAACTCAAAATTAAACCTCGGCGGCCGGCGTTTTGTGGTACTCATTAGTACTAACATGGTTTGGCATTGTACTGTGTTTTCTGTGTCTTATTAACAAAAAACTTCATGTAAAATATAGGTGTGTTATAAAATGTTAAATAGTGTAAATTTTTTAATTCGTGAGATTTTTAATTTTAGATATACATAGACAAAGTAAGTCCTAAAATTCTATAAAAGGCTTTTAGTGCAGCATGTGTTCAGTTTTACATCGTTAATTCGAACTTTGTATGCCAACAAACTGCGGTTTATAGCGGAAAGTAAATATTTATGACGCGGCCTGCCAGCGAAACACTGTCATCAAGTATTTAAACAATTTTCTGCCTTTCCACATTTCTAATCATGTAGTGTTTCGAGCTTGGGTGCTTTTCCTAATTTTCGCGACACCCTATTAAACAGGCGCGAGTTATTGCTCGCTCCCGGAGGGATGTCAGCCGTTGCCATGGAAACGGGGTGTTTGAGTGTGTGTGTGCGAAAACAAGCAGTTTTCTGTACACGTGTGAGCGTGAAAGTTGTAGTTTGCGGTTTCTAGAACTCTGTGGGTTTTTATCTATTGGTTTTGTGTACTGCGCTTGAAAATATTGATTGTTTTATTGGTATGTACAAAAAATAGTAAGACGAATGTGTTCTGTGAGTATTGTGTTAATTTGGTAAAAGTTAGGCCTGATTTGATATTATTATGGCAAAGACTCGGTCTCGTACGTGTATATTTGAATAAACAATATTCTATTCGTTCTCAAAACTTTGTATATATTATATCTTTAATTAACTTAAATACAAACATATTTATATAGATTGTATATACTCTGCAAGTATTAATCACTTGCAAAGAAAACTAAGAAATAACTCGTCATTACATAGTAACAGTAATTCCTTTAAAAAATCTTTATAGAACATTATTAGCAATTACTAACAATATCACGAGCTATTGCTCGTTTACGTATCTTATTTTAGTCTTCTAATTAAGATTCAAGTTGAGTTAGGTCAAGTAGGTTAATGAACATCTAAATTTATTACTAATTAAGACACTACTTATTTTCAATATGTAAATATTTTCTTAAAAGTAGAATTTTTATGATCATGAGCAGAATTCAACAAAATTTTTTTTTCAAACGATAATATTCTTTGTCATTTCGATTTTCTTAAATTTTATGTTTTGTTAGGATTACTATTAATGATTAATGTTTTATATGTCAGCTATGTACTTTAATATCTCTTTTGTGATGTACGTAGATTTAGAGTCTTTATTGTGTACACAACAAAATTATTATTTGATTTTTATGCGTTATAAATTAACTTTCATTTACTTACAAAATGTTTGGAAAAATAGTACCAAGAAGCGTTTAGTTGTGTATTGACTTGGCAATAGAACGCTCTCGGGAATTGGGGTTGTATCGTAAGTGTTGAGACGAGCAGTTTTGTGTCTCCGACGTGTTAGGGAATAATGTGCTGCTGATGCCGTGGGACGAAAACTATTGGGGATAAAGTCAGTAGGTAAAAATATACCAGGAAAATTTTGTTGCGAAGGATACATTTTTCTTTATGGACATAATTTTCTTACTAGCTAACAGTTTACCTTCTTGAAATTAAGAACCGTCATCTATATATGTATATCGAACTTTAAATCAGTTATATCCTATATTTTGTAATAGATTGTATTACACGGGTACCTATTGAAGTTCTTTAAACTTATACTACTTATATACTAAGTATATGTACCTACTAATAATATACGATTATCTATATATATAAGATAAATATAGATTAAATGTTAATAAATTCATTGACAACAACAAAAATTAAAACCAAGATTTAAATTGCATAATTTAAACATTGGAATTAAAAATCTATTGTAATTTGTTATGACATTTCTTATAGCATTAATGTTACTTATGTGTAGGAATCCACTATTTTTAATGCATATATATAGTAGGTAGGTATAAGTATTATATTATTTCTCTTTAATGTATCATACAAATGTATTTAATGAACATAATAATTGCGACATTACAAATTTTATGACTTTCAAAATATGTACAAATATCAGCAATAACAGTCGCCCAAAACGAGATATAAATTATAGTTGCTGCCTGTATTTTTATATACTTTAGAGTCGAATTACAGTTGGCAGATTCAGAAACGAGAAGTATTAAAATAATATTATAAAGGCAAACTATAAGAGGCACTTACATGAAATTGTGGTCATTCCGAAATGTAGCTGGTATTACTGACAAAATTCTACTGTCTTTTTACTATAACGTTATACAAATGATTGGTTATATTATTAATATATTGTATTTCGTTCAAATTCTAATTGAAATTTTATTGATTCACTGCATAATTATTTGCACAATTCCTTGTAAATTAATCTTTACTTAGTATAAAACAAAATCCGCAATCTGTATGCAACATATTTAAATGTAGTTTTCAGCAATAGATACAGTGATTAAAAAAAAGTTTTGTATAGTAAAGGAAAGCCGAGAAAGTGAAAGATTTGTAATCCGTGCAAAGCGGGGGAGGATTGGTAATAAGTAATTATAAAACAAATTTAAGCTCGATCAATATTATTACATAGATTATGTTTAATAAATATATTGGAATGCTTTATAAAATTCATAAAAATGTTTACATATATACGTTAAAACAATAAGCATATGAAATGTTATTTGATGCATTTGTTACTGAGATTCACTCAATACTCAGTAAATTGTCACTCGCACTGATTTCATACTATCTGTACATAATTTAGTAGTAGTACTATCACAATTTACTCGTACATGTTCAAAATAAATATGCCATATTCTTAGTCTACTTAAGTTAAATAAAGCAAATATGTATTTAATACGAATGTATTTGAATTATCCATACATTGAAACGTAACGTACGTGTATATTCTAGTGATATTATCTACTCGATGTTGGTTGCACTATACAGCAAAAAATATAAGCTGCAAATATAGCAGCAAACATGATACGTGTGAAATGAGTAGTCAGCAAAATGTTGGAGAGTCGTGCAGCCGACTTATCGCAAACTATGTAGCTATTATAATGTTGCAAAGTCTGTATTAAATGTTTGTATATATGTATAATTCTTATGAAATAATATTGTCAATAATACATTCTAATCTTCACATAAACATTAATCTTCAAATTTTATTCCATTATAACGGATGCATGGCCCAAATATTTTTATTATTTATACAAATATTGCAGCAAAAATAGATATAAAAGAAATACTTTAATATAATGTACGAGTAAATTAAATAAAAATAGACTAAAGTAAGTATGTTCAAATCTCATATAAGTTTTGTGATTCTAACAAACAGCGCATTTTGCTTAATATACGTAATAAATAAAAATCGTCTGACTCACATACAATATTGGATTTGGCAATTAAGGGGGAAATTCCGCGACATAACATTCTCCATGTCCATTAAAACAACAGTCCTAAGTAAACAGTTGGCGCGTGTGGTCACTCCGATAAGTGTTGCCAGGGCTACGATGTTTTCTAATTACAAAATTGGGTCTTGTGTACATCGGCACCATCATGCGGAAATGTGTTGATATATTATAACTATCTATTTATATTGCTAGCACTTTTGTTTATATTTGAAGAACCACTAAGCAGATGAAAGCATTTTACTCGAGAATGAAGAACCAGAAGATCTTGACTAATAAAGTAAAACTGTAGCAATGTTGTCGGTACAACTGGAAACACTTAAAGACTCGAATTTGAAGTCAAAATCAAAACTGTTTATTTATGTAGTATCTTTTAGGTGTTCATGCATGTCAACTACTATTTTAAAACCGGTTATTAATTTAAGAAACTACTTCAGATAAAAACTGAAAGAAACCTAGTTTATTTTCAATAAAACAGATGTTGAGATAAAATCATAAATTATTATTTTATCTCTAATATGTAGAATAATCTATACACCATTAAAGATATGCAGTTTGTTTTTTAAGTAATTCAAAACACGTATGTTACATAACAAGTAAATTATAGTAAGGTTTATTAAAAATATTCTTCTGTATCTTGTACCTCCAGTAGCTAATTTTGAGTAAATTGTTTCCAATGAATTCAAGAAAGTCTAAGAGATCCAATATGTAAATAAATATTGGCAAGAAGAACCTCATTAAAAAATAAATAATACAAATGAAATTGTTCGTAATAATTGAAAACACGCCCGCTAGAAAATGGAATGTATATATTCCAACGAGAAGCAATATTTTTCAGGATTATACCAAGAAAAAATAGATGTCTTATTTGTCCATGTCTATTTATCTCGTTAACGTGACACATAACAACGATACAATAAACATAAACGTCTCGATAAAGGAGAATTTGCAACACAATTACAAATAATGCAGGAAGGTGAACACTGAACTCGAAACGGGAGCAATAAAATAAGGAGTTAAGGATGTTCGTATTACACTAACGGTGGCTGATGGGGAAAGAAGAAATCGTGACCTTTCCAATAAAATTCTGCGATGTATGAAATTCACTAAAATCGTTTATAAAGTAAGCTTCATTACTTCCGTAGGGCGAGCGTCTATTTTTGAATATTCTTGCGAAAAATGTGAGACGCCTTGACGCGTGGCGCGGCGGCGAGGCCTTTCATATGGCAGTTCAAACGCGCCGCATCGCCTAGGGGACATGGTGACCAATCAATATAATATAAAAGGATAATAATTATTTGTTCTTTTATTATAATAGAAAAATATTTTTCTAGGGAGTATAAATTAGATAAAATATACAAACCAAATATTTTTTAAATTATAAATCTGAATCTTTTATATGAAGTTATTACAAGAAAATGACTTAACAATTTACAAATTAATTTTATAAGTAAGTAAGAATTATTTCAATTTATGTTTTATCTGGAATCACCGGGTACAGTTTCTTAATTGGACTATTCTCTTTATAATAATATTCTAGGGCCATAGAGGCTATACATTTATAATTAAAAGTCATTTTTGAATTCTCACGACGGCATAATATAGACAAATTCATGTCTAATTGAAATCTGTAACTATGATATACAATATTGTATCATTTAAAGTGCAAATGGCATTACTTCAAACTATATCAACACCAAGAAAATCTGCACATTCTCTAAATTTATAATAATATACTAAATTAAAAAAATTAGCTTAGGAAGATTCTTACAAAGAAAAAATATAATTAATGGAATAAGGACCGATTTTCCACTATTAAAAGGTCCGTAATAAGATAAAATTGAACAAATCGAAGGTGGCATAAGAGAATACAAAAATATAATATAGACAAAAGAAAAATCTTCATTTCTCTACGAACACAGTAGTATTTTTCAATATTCTCATATGTTAAAATCGTTTATAGAAAGCCCTAAATTGGTTACCCTAAAACTTCCAAAACTTTCCAGTAGGCAAAATGAATAATAATCGCAGTGCGCGCGTTTACGTTTACTCCGCAAACATTTCCTATAGCCGACGACACAGGAAACGGGACCGAGTGAAATATGGTCGCCCTACTATTGCCATACCGTAAAATGATTCGTGATTTATTTGCCACGCTTTTGATACATGAGCGAGATTTGTACCGCAGGTGAGTCGGCAATGTGTGCCTACTGTCTGATGGAATTGAAATGTTACGACTATGTGCAGATTGAATGTGTCTAGTGAATATTTTATGATCTTTTCCCCGATTATCTGAAGGCGCAAGGTCAATTCTTTAAACAGGATCTTTCTAAAATTACAGTTTTCATTTCATATTTTTATTCTATAGGTATACTAACAAACACTCATAATAACTCAAAGCTGGGTGACTGTCTGTTATTTTGTCCAAACCTACAAAATAGTTTTTTTATTCAGTTACTAAAATATCCTAGTGCAATAAGGAACAGCGGCGTATGTGTCCCACTGCTTATAATTATTTAATTTCTATACGAGTGATTTATTATTTTCGTTCAAATTAAGAAAGTAACTCGTAAGAAAAAGGACAAAGCAGTCAATAGACATAATATATAGTTTCATTAAATGTTTGATGTTTTTATCAATAACATGGTAAGTGCTTTTGATAACGCAAGTGCACATTATAATGTAATGTTGTACACACATTATCATGACTGTTTTTTTATATTAAAGCAAATGCTATTACGGTAATTCTCAAATGTCATAGTAAAATGTGTTGCTGAAAACATAGTAAAGATGTAGATACCCGTATATACAAAAGAACGAGTTAAAATGGGTGACTAGAATAAATGGGATGCCTTCCAGTTGCAGGATATTAAAGTGCACAGTTTCGCTCAGTGCTCTGACTATTTATTACCGGATTCTTCTGAAATTAGAGTTATAGTCAGCAAATTCATTATTCTAACAAGCATTTGTATGAGTTTTTTAAGCGAATTGCTAACTAGATAAGATGTCTTTATGTATATACGAGCATTTATATAACTTCATCTAAACACTAGTAGTTAGGAAGTAAGTCTGAACTTTTCTATAATTTCACTACTTATTTCCGTGTTTATTTATCCTTTTACTTAAGCTACCTACCCCAATAAAAATTACTGGATGTGTAAAATATAGATAGATCTAAAAATATCACTTTAAATGTGTTTAAAGTGATATTTTTAGATCTATTAATTTGTAAACTAGTACTGTGTTACTGCTTACTATTATTGTGTTACGACTACCTATATGTTTTATCAGATTGAATCAAAAACTTTGAAAAAAATACCAAGCAGTTCCTTACTTCCTGCAAAACACACTTGTGAATATCAAATAGTCGAACTCCGAATAAAATAAGTGAGCGTGGAAATAACGGAAAATCCAACTTTTCCCCTATGACTGCCGGAGTAGTGTTGTGGTAGAGTTATAATGAAACATATCTAGTTTGTGACTTTGTCAGTCACAGACCGGAATAGATCCGGCTTGTTGTTTTTTTCACTTCGTTTGCTCTCCTAAAAATATTTTTACTTGTATATTATACGTATTTATTACTGTGTTGGTTCAGTTATGGTTTAGTTAAACATTGAGACTAAAATTATGATTAATTTAGTATCCATATATCATAATTAATAGGACTATTTTTATTCTGCTTTCGATGTTAATCACTTCGTATACTGTTGAGGATCCGTAAATTTTTCCCAACATAATACCCTATTACCTATTTCTTATCGTCGCTTCAGAATCGTCGTTTGATGAGATTATTGGGACTCCTTGATACGTATATTATCATTGTTATTGTTATCGTCTTCATTGATTGACTTTCGATAAAATATACGAGTGCTCTGGATGTTTTCTATGTCATATATTATAGTTTCTATATACGTTCTATTATTAATATAGATTCTGTATATATATTTATAGTCTTTGTTAATTTTGAAATATTATTTCTTATATAAAATCTAATTTAATTGCGGTTGAAATGAGCTTCTTATAGGATTAAATATTGCCATAATAACGTATCTATAGTGAGCCGTATTATTTTATGCTATGCCAATAATATCCAGTGTATAAATGTTTCTTATACTGATTCAGGAGGATTAATTGAATGTCAAAATAGCATTTAAAATCCATGAGTTATTTTTAAGTAAATAGGTCAGCAAACGAAAAGATATTCCGGTAATAACATTTGTCGCGGAATTCGCGGGTTAAGGGGTGGGGTGGTATGGGGTCGGGAGAATCAATCCACTCACGTCAGGTCCGTTGTCCAATCAACTGACACACGCTGTTCGCTAGGGATCACCGAACACGAACTCATCGTTGTATCCACAAATCTTGTGGCTCTTATTTTTCTTTGATTACTAAAAATAATTTCTTTCGTACTACATTTAACGGCTAAGTCGTTTATTAACAAATGGAGAGCGTACGTCGTGACCATGATTTACTACCGCGACATATAGACCTTTGACTTAGTCAGAATATATAATTCGCTAGATTACATAAAACCTTGTATATCAAAATTATATTCATATTTCAGACTTACTTTCTACTGTGGAAATGCTGATAACAAACTAAAATTAATCGGAGATACGGTGGTGAATCGGATTCATATATTCTCGGAATTATGTGTACGTCAAATCATGCGTTCAATCAAAATTCAAATGATTATTCGATTATGATACATGCGAAATACAAAGTGCGTACCGTAGATGGTTCACTCTTAAGTTACCAATAGATATCATGTATGTTTTATTGTTTAATATTACGTATATTCTGGGTCTAAGATAAATTATTTAAAAAATTTGTAATTACTTATTCCAGACTAAACAATATGTACTCAAAAGGGTCATAGACTACTGCCAGTAGACAAGAAATTACCCTAAATTTATTGATGAATTTTCTAAAAATGTTTGCTTATTTAGAAAGGCTACCTCTGAGAGGTATATTAAACTTGTCTAATTATAATTAACCTAAATAGAGGTTTATTTACCTAAGAGAATGTTTCTGTTGAATTTGAATAAAGCTAATAGCTTTTAGTACAGATAATTAGTTAGAACTGGTTCTAGTGGATGCTAACATAATTTTAACAACAACTTATGATATCATATTTATAATTTATGTTATGTTTTGTTTCAGGTAAATAGAGTGATATATACCTACTATTATGTAATTCGCTAGCTACAAGAACAAGGTATCATTAACACGTAAGTGTGAGAATAAATAAATAAATACATAAATCTTGACACTATTATTACATCAATCTTTCGCATTTACAATAGATATATTAGAGATTATTCGTCTGTCTATTTATTATCTGTCGTGACTAAATGATTGAACGGATACTAATGAAAGATGAGAACATTGATTTTATCACAAGGATAGAAACAAGCTATTTTTTATTACAAAATGAGCACACGAAGTCGCCGTAATTGGATTTGAAATTTGTTATTAAATATGTAAAAAATATTGATGTTATTAATTTCCAAATGAAATTTTACAATACTAAAATCAGGCACCGTTTATATTTTTATTTGTGATACTTTAGCGCTGTCTAAACGAAATAATCAACTTCGTCATGTATTATTTGTTTGGAAGATCATTTCTTTAGCATTGATGAACAATGAACAACTTCTAATAGAAGATTCACATTTCCACTGTATCTGTTGTCTAACTTACACATATTTTTGCTATTGATAGTGATTGACGAATTCACGTTAAATTATAATGGGTAGATCTGAATAAAAAATTTGTTGCTTTTCTGAAAATTATCGTATATTAAGTCGCGGAAAAAGCTACCATCAAATATGTATTAAGTAGGCTACTAGTCTCATAATGAAGTCCGTAATACCTAAATCCTTTGTCACTCTATCGATTGACATGTCAGCAAAGCGGCGGAAGCGAGCGCAGAATGCTGGGATTAATTAAATCACTGTCGTTCCGGGACCGATACTAAACTATTTAGGCACTGTTTTTTTATGTATGTAACCACATTTCGTTTTAATAAAATGTTTAACTATCTTCAAAAAGGTGACGGTTATAATACTACTGAATTTTTTGTTGCGATGTTTTAAATCTGTAGCGATCCCATTTGTGTCTTGATTACGAAATTGTAGTGTAGTATATAAAATACTTAATGTCTGAAAAAGTTCACCGTAATAAGTATACCAATCCGAAATTTAGTTTTAGTACTTACATTTTAAACTAACTTACCCCAAAAATCGTACTAGAAATCTAATAAACCAATTCAGCTATCACAATAAAGAAATTTTCAAAATTACGTGGTATAAGTAATATTCCTCGCACTATATAAAACACCATGTATACTTTATTTTTAAATAAGTCGGTAGTGTGTAATTCTGATAATATAATTCTGCATGCGAGCGATGCAATTATTGTTTGTATGTATTATGGAGAGTAAACAAGCTTTGTGGGCCCTTACACAATTCTGTCAGTTACCCGGATGACAGGTCATATCCGGGGGCGGCCGGTCAACCGCCGCCTCTATCGATTCTATTACACTGTACCAGACAGATTGAGGTGGTCTGCAACATGGTGACAATGATTTGTCTAAGAGATTAAGAGATATTGTGCGAATAGAAACCTAGGGACAGTTATTACCTATCTATCTATTTTCAAATGTAAGTTATTTATTTGTATAATATAATTTAAAAAATTATAAAAAATTAAATAAAGATGAGTTCATCTTAACTATATAATTTAAGTTTAATTGAACAATGGATATTTTGCTAGTTAAACAACAAATTACTTATAATAGGTAATTTAATTTGTGATTGTGTCATATTAAAATGATGAAAATGGGAAAAGTACACTTTTAATGACAAATAAATTGCTAAAAACTATCAAGCATGCAAAAAGGCATCGCATGCATACATTCGAAAAACATTACCTTTCTTTAACCTACATACTATCTTCACCTGCCACATATATATATATATATATATATATATATATATATATATATATATTACATATATCAAAGTGGCAGGTGAAGATAGTATGTAGGTTTCATATATACGCAGTGTACGTAATTGTTCCGACAAAAAACATGTTGTTCATTAACGCTTAAATCCAACTCTGGTCGATAAAATCCAAAGCCTAACAAGCTGCAATACATTTACAAGTTAACAAGGCTCTAGCGATAAATTTCACCTCGTTGCCCGGCGAACCGTCGCCTCGCTACAGATAAGAAAAATAACTGTTAACAGTGAACAAAACAACGTTTTCGTTTTATAGATTACAACAAAGGAGACAGGATGAAACGGATACAATGTGCGTTATTTTTTTACCATATCACATACTGGAGGTGTTTTCACCAAATCGTAGGAGAGAAATATGCAGTTGGAACATAATATCGATCCAGAATTATTGATGATATTATATAGCCCCAATACATTTTATTTTACAAGGAAGAAAACAGATTCTTGAAAAGCAAGTATATATTTTCGTTAAATTTATTAAAAATAAACCCAATTGATTTCGATCAAAAAGTCTGAAGGTTATAACTTTAGTAACCATAATATTTTATAAGAAGTCTTATTAGACTATATGATAATTTTATAATATAAAATATTGTAAATTAATATAAAATTATCATCATTTTAACTTGAATTGCATTGATATTGAGCATTAATCATAGGCTGTCATATAAAGAACAAGTGCCAACTACACTAAACAATCTACGCACTGGAATACGACTCCGAAATAAAAAAATAAAACTACATAGGATGCATGCGCGATACATCTATTTTCTTTGTGTGTCTGTTACGTGATATCGTTGCCAAAACTGAATGGATTTCAACGATTCTTCTTGCAATCAGTAGGATTTACGCCTTAGCTTTACTTGTGGAGCACAATGCACTTAGTATTAATCCCATCTTCAGAATCTCAACTTAAGTTTATATGTTATACACTACCTTCTATAATACTACTTCTGTATAGTTTACACCTACATATAAGTGTTGATCTTTAATAATATATACCACTATATACCATTATGTTCTATGAATATTAGATATATCTTTAATTATATTAGAAACATTGTAAAAACTGATGCCTAAATATCATCAAAGTTCATTTTCATTCTGTAATAATCTACAGCATTCACACATTATCAAACAATAGAATATTTCATCTAACCATTTTAGCCTTCCTATAAAGTATTGTTTCACACATGGACATATTCGTTATTATTATATATTTTTTGTGATGAATTCAAAATTATTAACATTAATAAAATTTGATACAAATGGTAACTGATGTAGAATTATTTTAATTATAATAATATGGCACTATTCACATACACATCATGTGTAAATACCAATAGTTTATTACTCTAACAATATTCATGTATCACGGTCCAATAATATTTACTCAATTAATCAGTAACTACCTATATAATGAATCCTTTGTCAATATATACTGTTCATTAATTTTCAAATTAATATTATTAAACACTACATAGACCAATTGGTAACATGTTACACAATTATATTTATTTGTGAATATACTGTAGTCTTAAATTGTAGATAAAAAGAGCATACATGATTATGTACTCAACTTTAATCTACAATACATTTTCTTATTTCTAACAAGTCACTGTTTTTAAATCTTCAAGTCACCCTATATTGTTTTCCGGGCTTCGCAATAAAACCATCTCCAAACTTACTCCCCATAACAATAAAACAGTTTTCATAAGACATCTAGTGAAAATATCACCCGAAGTCTCCTCTGATGAATACGGGGACAGCAATGAATAATAGCTGTCGCTTAATAACGACGCCGTAATTGCGTTATCTAGGCTCCAAGAGGGCGGTTGAACCTCTGCTATCCATAACTGCGCTCTCATAATTGTCATCGCCATACGACTGGTGAGATCAAATAACTCAATGTGGTACTTGTCTTAAGTTTGTACAGAATGGAAGTTATTCCTCATATTGTTAATACATATTTGTCACAATATTTATACCTATATATGTTTATGTATTAGTTAATGGTTAATGTAATGTGTTTCCGAACAACACATAGGTACATTACATACAGTCGGATGTTTAGAACGATAGTTAATCTGATATGTTAAATAAGTAAATGCATGTGCATTTTATAGATTAGGTATTACTTGAATTGAAATAATAAGTTATAGGAAATGATTTCTATATCAAGTCGAAGCTGTACTCGGTTTCATTTACAAGGTAACTTCATAAGCTCGAATTTTTGAACACGTTTGTTTATTTATTTAAAGCTAACTGCGACGGCTGATTTTGTTTAATATTACCACTTTTAAATTAAAATTATTAGTAAGGATGGATAATAAGTTTGTACAATAAAACTGTCAAAAATGGAGTCAGTTAAGGTGTAACGATTTCACAATCTGTAAGTATGCCTTAATTCCCCTAAAAGAAACGGTCGGTAATACTGACAAGCATAAGAGAGAAAGAGATAAGTTAAGAAGTGCCGAAGAGCGCAATTGATCACGCTAATTCCAGAAGCTTTCGGGAAAAAATGCCGTCAATTTGTCAGGTTATAACGAGCGTGAGATTTTCTGAAATACTTTATATAAAAACCAGAAGTTTATGTGCATTTATATTAATATTAGGTATGTACAACAATAGGACTCTAATGAAAATTAACAATTTGGAAAAAATAATATAAAAAAGTATACTTTTTTAAATGAATACCATACGAAACGCATCATTACCATATAAACTTTTACATCGTCTGGAAACTGCAATATTTATTTTTAAAACATATCTTTGTGCCTTTTTGAACGGACCATATTACATAAAACAACTTAATATGAAATTCAGCAACGGCAACTCGTGTAAATTCGTTCCAATGCTTTTTAATTTACATTTATGGATATACAAAGGTACCACAAACAATTACGATAAATTATCAGCACACTGTATCATAACAGTGTATAGTACTTTTACTATCTAGGGAAAAGAGTATATATATGAACCACAGTGATTAAGGTAAAATAATTAAAGTACCTATATAAAAATACTTAGCTACTCGCCCCGGCTTCGCACGGGTGTACATGTATTATATTATTATATATATAAACCTTCCCCTATAATCACTTTGTCTATTTAAAAAAAAAAAGTTTCAAAATCCATTGCGTATTTTAAAGATTTAAGCATACGTTGGGACAGACAGCAACAGCGACTTTGTTTTATACTGTAATATGTAATAATAATGATGAAGACCTGTCACACAAACTGCCAGTCAGTATATTTTAGCATTCAATATTATTGTTCTATTAGTTCGCTGTTTTAGCGGTGTAAACTTGGAAAATATATTGTGTATTAATGAAATATATGAACTATGTTTTATTAAATTTTATAATAAAATTTTCAAAATTCTGTCACATGAGAACTATTTAGTAACAAACATCCATATATCTAACTATTGCAAAAGCTCTTTATGATAAGATGTTCTCAAAATGTTTCATTTCATTTAATTTAATTTCTATTAAATTTTATTTATAATTAAATCTAATAATAAAAGAAATTTTAGTCATATTGCCAGTATTTCAAGTTGTTATACCCTTTCTATAATTATACGTTAATACGCATAATATTTTCCTGTATATACCTCCAAAAAAAGAGGAAATTGTATAAACCTTTAATCTCTTAGATTAGGATTCATTTTCGGAATAATAACTTTAATTTTCCGTTCTCAAGCTTCAGTGGGTGGATGGAATACGGACGCACAAAGCAAGAATTCCATTCCGTCCCTGCCTGGAGCTAGGAAGTAATGTTAAATTTTGAATACATGAACGTACAAATTCTACAGAGATATTTGTTACAATACCTATTAGTATGAAACTACATGTGACTTGTAAAGACCGCCATTGCTGATTAATCTAAATGAACAGTGTATATAAGTACCATATTTCATATCTGAATTTATTTTTAAAAGAATACAGTACTAAAACGTTACAAAAGAAAAGGTTAAGTCAGTACTACATTTACGACCGCGCCAATAAAGGAGCAACAGAAAGTAGAAGTAAAATCGTAAAAACAACACTAATCCCTATGTGTCCCGAAAAAATCCCGCACTGAATGTGCTCGGCCTGCGCTATACCGAAAATATCGTCCGTGTTCTGATTTATGGGCCTTAAAAGCGGCCCTTGCTCTACGCCTCGAGTTATTGTTTTTCCCCTTATGAAAATGGCGTATTTTTCCCCCGCCCGCCTTCGTCCACTGTTACAAACGAAGTTTCATCGTGATTTATTCAGCAGTAAAATTAATGTTGCTGAAAGTCAAAATATTCAATCATATTAATTGTTCGTGACCTACACTGTAAGAATTTATAAATAAACCAATTTTAAAACTAAGGGTGACAGTTTCCCAATCTAATGTATTGACATTTTGTATAATTTCTCCGTTTATATATTATATGAATACATATTCAGAGTTGCCTACATTTTTGTTGTATTATTTTATTTTAAATAAAATCTTATACAAAAGAAAATAAATACCAGTATTACTATTAAGAATCCTTAAATTATCTAAATATGTACAACTTCAAACTTAAAGGCCCAAATATTTTTTAAATTGAAGAATGCTTTTTACTGCTTAAATTTTTATAAACATTCCTTTTTGAAAGTTAGAGAAACACTGTAAGTAGATTATGACACCGTATATATAGCATGCTTTGAGCTCTGAAGTAATACAGCTCTATTTTTAGACTATTTCTCATCAATTAAAACATTATAAACTCTTTAAAAGTAGTGAAAGACCTCAACACTAAAGCACTCAAATAATGATGCTAGACTGCCACGTAATTGAGTTTACACGTATCTAAACCCTTTTTAGTTTCACACAATAGTATAATCGGATCTTTTCTGGTCTGTGACGACGTGTGTCCTCTAATAGTGGTGGCTTTTTTGCGCCTTTGAATGTTCTGTCTCCAACGTTTCACAGTGGTTACTTTAGTCTTTTCAACAAATATTTACACACGTGCCAATGGATTCAAGCCAAGCGAGAAAGCCCCCATTATGGAATAGTTCGATGGCTAAATTGTCCTCTGGTCGTTCCATTTCATTTAAACATATTATTCAGTTATAAATGTAGGTTGTCTTTGAACATGACTTAATATCAGTAATGTTATAAATGTAAAAAAAACTGTTTGTAAACTCTTGACATCGATACGGCTTAATAATATAGTAATAATACGTTAAGTCCATTCAAATAGCGCCACAATACCCAAACTAAGCTTTAAGCTTAATCTAAGGGTTATGGATAACTGATATATTTATATATTTTTTTTTGGAAATATATAACATGCATGGTATAAATAATTATACTGTTGGAAAATTGAATTTGTTTAGGCGTGCGGGGAGTTGATACAATATGATTATATAAGCAATATTTTCTTTCAGTCAATCAATACATGGTTTCGATTCGGTTACAGTAGCAAAATCTACAACATAATTTAGTTAAATACATACAAAACTACTACTAACATTATTATACAGTAATGATGTACACTGGCAGAACCCCAGTGAGAACATTCTTCGTACTCGTAGCTACATACCTAAGGATAGGGATGAAATCAGGTCACTTTACCCATCGTGACAAATTTACCACGAATTAACGACAGTGTTTCCGTGAGGGGAACGCGTGGAGATTGACATGACTTGCTAGCGATGAGGCTAATAGTCCCCTTTAATAACAGTCTTCTCCCTCTCTCGCCTAGTATAAAGTACTTTAAGTATATCTTACTGACGTACTCGTACCATTTATAATTACATATTAATATATCTCTAATTTGTTGGGGATATTATAATAATGATGAGATAATTATAATAACAAACAAAATAAATGGTATCATACAATTATACGCGATTTAATGATGTAATGTAAAAGCTATCCCAGCCAATTTTTAGCAGTTCTGAATTATTAAGACACTTATTCAATATTATGATCATTGGAAAAATTATGATAAAATATCAGAGGAAAAATAAAGCCTTTTAATATTACCTAAAGGTATTTAAAAATCTAATTTTGTTACATAAAAGCCCTGGCCAATTTTCAGCGTTTCATCATTATTAGGATAATTACTCTATTTATAAAATGTCTGAACTTTATTTTGTAACAGACTGTCATATCTAAGACCCTAATGACTTCTTACTTTCGCAACAATGAAGAGGCCATAAAAATTACGCTGTAAAACACAAGTTAGGGAAAGTTCATTAGAGGCATAAACATTTTCTCTCTCCTCCCCCATTGTCGTAGGCTCGTTATATTGGCTTATAGATGTCTAACAATAGACACAGTTGCTCGTCGTAAAACGTGTGTCTTATTTGTTATAATCATAAAGATCAAAATTGTATATAAAATAAAAGCACGTGAACTGAAAAATGATTTATTATTCCGGGAGGGTTCATGTCAATATAATTGTTTTTTCATAAATTCCCTGCGCTATCAGCCCATATATTAAACTCACTTATCGTTATCAGTTATCATATAGTAATGTTGAATATCCCTAATATTATTCCAGTAGGTACATTCCTAATATGTCCTTTTTGTTGAACCTAATAGGTAATATATCTATTAGGTTCAAGAAAAAGGCAATTTGATTAGAAATAGGTGTACGTAACCAACATAGGAGTAAATTCTACCGACTGCAAAAAGAATCATCAAAATTATTTATTCATCTTATAAGTTATCTATGATTTGTGATTTTGTATTAATCCATTCCTTATTTTTATTATTTGTAATACTAGTTTCGAATCACTAGAAAAGTCATAATTTTGTTAATTACTCGCTACTGTAAATGTAGCTGGAATAAACAGAGCTATCCTGTCGATTGTTACCTTACCAATGTAGCGAACGCAATATTTCACCAAGATATTGCATTTCACCAGCAGGAGGCATATACACTTCCACTCTCGGATTAATTATACCATGTCTGTTATGCATTGGTTGGAATAAATTATTAGAAATGTGGAACCAATTACTGTATAACCTATCTGCAGCCTCCATGGAAATCATCGTGATTAATTCTTTCGTGATAATGAGGAAACTAGCCAATCTACAGGATCATTCTATAATTGTCCAGTCGTTCCCTTCCAGTATATACCGAGATCACAGGCAGTGAACTTTTATTTCATATTTAATTGTTGGATGAACACCTATTCCACAACTCTTGAAAGGATAAGCTAAATACCGACAAACCGTCAGCTATTATAAAATTAGAATCTGATATCCAAAGTAAATATTTGTCAATTAAATATTTATTTTAGAAATCATTTGTCCAGATTAATACAAAATAGAATGTTTTACAATATAATATATACATATATTTTCCAATAATACTATTTACTACCGCCAACCCTAATAGGTATGGTTCGCTAAATCGTAATTGGTCTTAAATATTCGAGAGCAATTGGTCCGCAAAATTCTATCTACCTATAGTCATAATAAGGTTTAAATCTCCTTGTAACGTTAAGGGTTACTTTCCTTCACATAACTCTGAAAAAGAATAATATTTTCTAAAATAGAGTCCCATTTTCGTATTTACTTATTATGAATGACGAAAATTATGGAATTGTATATTTATTTTATGTGACATGTGTGTATTGGATAGCAAAGAAGCAGACGACCAACCTTATATTAAGTGGCAATTGTCGCCCGTACACATAAACAGCATAATAGATATCGCCTTCTCGTGTGTTGATGTAGCGGAGAAATATAACGTTATGCCTCTGTACCCCATATTTTTTCTGCCATAAGTCCATCCAACCGAACCATAGCTTGTAAAGCAAACTGATCGGTAGCTGAAATAGGCACCACGCACAGAACTTTGTACAAAGCTTACCTTCTGGTAAAAAATGTAACTTTTACCTATCTATACTTATTATTAATAATAATAGAAATGTTCTCACATATTCACAATAGATAGGTAGATCATGGCACGACACATCGCGTGTCAGGTAGCCTAACCATAATTATATTACATCTACTACTGGAAGCAATAACTGTAACCAGGGAAGCCTTCAGGGAAACAATACTAAAATTTTTAGTATTCCTCGAAATAAAGACTCCTAAAAATTCTGTCCTAAAAATGTTATAAAAGTGTAGGTGAATATTTATTGTTTGTTTATTCATTTAAATTCAGGATGCCTACATGTACTTTAGAGTAGGTAGGTATAGAAGTATATTTAAAACTATTTAATTAATATATACATATATAATATAAACTTATTTCTTAAACTGTTTTAGCTTTTCACTATTTTAATAATTGTATATCAATTAATCGCCTCTAAATGAAGTGTTACTTACTTTAGATATCTCGAAATAAATAATTAAGAAAACATCTACTAAATGACCATAAATCAATTCAATGTAGATTTAATTTATTTTTAAATTAATGTGTAAGGTAAAATTTTCTGAACATAAAAAATGATTTATCAAAAAAATCTACTAACACCTCTGATATCAAACCCCTCGTACAGAATTACAATGCTTGCCCTCACCCGACCCTGTGTCGTTACATATTACATTGGGTGCCACCGGCGCAAAGCGTAAATTTTGTGCTAATTATTTCCTGCGCCATAAACGTTGACGACTCCAATTAGTATTGTAAATGATGACTGACTACTTACTTTCATAACGCTGTATATTAATACTACAAAAGTACCAGCAACATTTTGTTATACAAACAAAGGAAGGAGTTAAGGTAGGTTAGTTTGACCTATCTTAACTCCTTAGCGATTTGACTTACTAAAATTAGTTTTGGAGTCAAATCATAAAACCATGTAGATTTGTATACAATTAGAATCTATGTATATTAGAAAATTATATGAAACTGTTCTTTCACTATAGACAAATAAAAAGTACTTAAAATTCCAGAAAAAACAAATTAAAAGTTCCTGGTACTTCTAGTTCCTATTAATTAAGTTTAGAAAATTTAATTTCGGAACACAGCCGCCATTTATTAATTTTATTGTACCTGCTGTATAATAATATTAATACAATCTACATATATACTATGTGTACTAGGACCTATATAATAAATTTTGGCATTTATATTTTAGTGAAAGCAGTAGCCTAATAATAGTTTACTGAGTAACAATTTGGCTACCTAGTCATCAAATAAAGTATAAGTTGGAAGTATGTGTGTCACTTTTCGTAGGAGGTAGTTATAATTTGGGCGGGTACAGCTTGTGTTTACGGCCGGTCGCTAGGCGACGTACTCACTGACAGGTGTGCTATGTCCCGTCTAATATTGATTTTGTCGTATCCAATCCTATTAATGATATGACCTCATTCTGTTTGATGTTATTTCAATTATTTATAAAGGCATTATGGTTTTTATTAAGTCTTTATATAAATATTTATATGATTACGTAAACGGGCAATGTAATTAGGTTTCTTTATAACCTATAAATATTTATTTAAATGTAGTAATAATTTTTTATTTCAGTAATTAATAGGTTACACCGCAGTACATTTTACACACTAAAACTATTAAATAAATAATAAGAAATAGTAAGAAATAAAATTATTAAATAAATAATCAAGAAATAGTTCGTAGGTGTAATACAGAGTATTTTTTTCTATACGTGAACTAGCTATTACTTAAAATATAAGATATGGCCATATCGTCTTGGTTTTCCGAAATGTCACGGCATCTTTGTTATACAAATGTCATATATAATTTATATATATATATAAGCATAGGCGACAGTTTACGATTTACCATCAAGTTGGGTGTGAGCTATTTTGCCATTGTTCGTATATAAAAAATTAGACATGGTATTCAGTAGTCATATAAAAAGATATAACTCATCACTGACATGAAGCATCGATCTCGGCAAGTGGAGCTAAGCCGGCCCTATGAGGGTCGGAGAAAATAACCTTCAAATATTCTGTATCGAACGTTACAAATACGCTGCCGCCCCCGGACTTGTGAGTATTGGAACGAAATAATAGAGAATTATTGGCCCATTTGCTCATGCTATAGCAATAAAATAACATATGTTTTTTTCAACGTCAGTGTTACAATGGTATCTTACCTTTTACGGCAACGAAAATAATCTATACTATAAAAATCATTATAATAAATAATAAATTTAATTTAATTATATTATTACAAATTATATTCGTAACTGTCTAAATAAAATGCTTATTATTATAAAAACTCTTCAAATGTTTAAATGTTCTATAGCTAAGCTCCTAACTACTACTATTACTATAACATATATTAACACTACAGCACAACACTTTACTAGTAATTATTTATTCTTAACTGCCCCTTCTCTAATATAAAAATCTGTCGAATTCATGCAACCGTATATGTATGAAAAAGCTTAAATATTATATATTTAAGACAAATGGTTACTATACAACTAGTTACTGAATATAGAAATTAGTCTCATAAATCCAATGTACCCTAATTTATCGGGCAAGTACGTTTTTTGCAAAGTACCCAGCCTTCACGAAATCAGAGATGTCGATTTAGATACCGTACAAACTAAGTCACAGAATTAGCTTCTAGTTACGCATCATTTTTCCAGTGATGAACTCTTTATTAGTAAGAGCATTTAATACAGTAGCCCTCTAATGCAGCTTTAGATATACGTTCTAGTATAGAACTTACGGCTATCTTTTAGAACAACGTGGAGAGATTTTGCTGGTTTGCTATAAATCATACTTTGACTGCATATAAATTCACCAGTTCATTAATTTGTAATATTTATTTCTTTATATGCCGTGGTCTTTAGGTATATTGTGTACATGATAACACCTATATTATCCACACTATAAAATTTTCTGATTTGAGAATTATTAACGCATGTTTTACAACCTCAACCTCCATCAATCACCGACCTTATAAATCCAGCTTAACCTGATGTTTTCTATATTCTTTAGAGGTGACAAAATACCTGTAACAAAGAGAATGCCTACTATGTGAAGCATAAAACATATGCCCAACACCAACATGCCTTACGGAGTTTCAGAACCCCAGCGTGAGGAGACTAGTAACTTCTTCCTTGAATTATTAGGAAATAAACAAGAAATAGGCCGGGCCAAATAAGGCTTAACGAAACAGTAAGAAAACACCTGCGGCCACTTGTACATCTCGTCATGTTTGTGGAACCTTATACGCCCTTGGGTTTAAGGTTAATACGTATACATATTAACCTTACCCCCAAGGGTACATCTAAGTTTGCTAGTCGAGTGTTGGCATAATACTTCAGAAGATATTGTTTCCCGAAACAAGGAGCGATTTGTATTGTTTAAGTTTAAAGGAGATCCACAAAATGAAACTTCGTATTTAAAGGCCCTTGATGTCATCTTAATGCTATTGAAATTAAACTTGATGCTCTTTTAATAACTTCAGCCGGCTGCTTGCAAACTGTTTTAAATCACGATGGAGTGTTAAGAAGGTTTTGTAATAATATTGAAGTTTCCACCGAGTGACAACGTTTTAAAAAACTAAATACCTGTTTACTAATTATTTCAATTTGATAGAATTGTAAATAAAATTAAATATGTATTAAAAAGTAACAGGTAACATTTGATATAAATTTGTATTTCTGACTTACTCTCGAAAGTTACATTACTCACGAGTATATATTTATGTACTGAGTTAAATCAATTCGATCCTGAATTGTTGATGATCTCGATTCACATGGCAACCCTTGGGTTGAAGTGTATATTTAACTAGTTACCAAAACCAAGATACTACTATGTTACTATTGTTTGGTTCACGTACGCATTGCATGCATGCATATAAAGGTCTATTCAGTGTTAAGTATATACTGTTCATTAAATCTTTATACCATCTAACCGAAAGTATATATATAACTTAGTTGAATGGTACATATTTAAGCTTCACTGTTGACTGGGCCACGAAAACAAACAGACACCATTCTTTTGATATACACAAAAGAAAGAAAAAAAAGAATAGTATATAATTCCCGGCAGACATAAACCTTAAATTGGTCGACGGTGTAAATCCGCGAAGTACTCGTATCCGAAGAGGTCTTTTGTTTCGCCGAGCATTGTTGTCCGCCCTCCGATCCGTTGTGAAAAGTTAGAGCCAAGTCGGCCGATTGAGCCAAGTTTCTCACAATGTGACACACAACATTGTACTTACTAGCTTTTCATTACTTATGTTATTTCTATTTCATCAGTTGAAAACAACTAATTAAATAATAATTGTCTTTTTTTAAAATATTAGTAATTTTTAATTAATTATTTTGACTTGATAGCCCCCCATATGTATACCATACATTAAGATGATATAAACTGAGTACTAGTATATTCAACAAAATTTATATAACAAAGTATAGCTAGCTAAAATATAACCTACGCTTTAAAGCTTTCTTGTCCCAATACTGATTGATAGATAAATGTTAACCATTTATAAAATTAACCCTAAATACCAAAGTGTTAGAATAAGTAAATGACAGCACCCACTAAATTATTTTAGCCCATTAGCAAGACAGGGCAGACACAAATTAATCACAGGAATGACAGCAAAGACGTTTAACATTTTCCTATAAAGAGATTGGATAGACACTTTTAAAAATCAAGTTTTAATTTTTGTAAGATCCTCACTATATTGTGTTATTTTTAAAGTGTTGTTTCTAGAAACAAATATTCAATAATATACTTGAGTGAATAAGGTTTTAAAGACTATACAAGCATTAAAATCATATATTTAAATGCTCAATTACATATATATTAATAAAATCTTTGATTCGTACAAAATGTACATTAAAGGACCTGTAGGTACGATTTTTAAGATTCACTTTAAGTACAAACGATGATGAACTTCTCAAAGTAATTCAGTTGAAAAATGCACAGTTGCATTTCAGTGGCACTCGGAAAGTAATAGTCTTACAAGTTCGAGACAAATCACCGTCTGGTATGGCATCTGGCGTCATCTGTCACCATCGCAACTGTCAAACTGGCGTGGTAAATCGATCACGTGCGAACTAATATCGAAGTTGCGTCAACAAGTCGTGCGAGCTCGACTGATTGCCGCACGGGTCGTGCCAAACTTTCAGTGCAACTGGCGTACACAGCATACTCTGTTTTATTGGATGTTTCTGCACAAAGTTTGCTACGCTCGTCTTTTTACACTCCTTCAGGGATAAAGACGTGATCTTTGAACGTTGTTACAGGCCGCTTTCTCGGTAGAAGCACTCTACTATATTAGAATTATATTAATATAATTCATTTATTTGAGTAACTAGTAAAATAGATTTAATGCTTTTTAAAGTCCTTTTTTTACAATGACGTTAAAAATGTAAAGAATTAAAATTTATTCTCGCCAGAACCGTCATACTTATGAGAAAATACACCTTGTTTGATAATTAATCTTATTAAGGACATTCAAACAAACTAAGGTTTCCTGAAAATAAAATATTAATAAAACGGTAACGATTATACGATACGTTCTATATTTGACACATTTTAGCGAAAATTGATCTGAAAATCAACAGATCCGTAGATGAACCGTAACTGTAATATTTGTGGAGTTATAAAACTATATTTTATAACAATGTTATCCCTATGTTCTTTTAAAACTATATTAAACAACATAAATCCATTGGATAATACGGCCCGGGAAAAAGTTTATTTATAAATTTCTATATCGTTGAGCGGTTCAACAAAGCACTCGTGTAAAGGTCTAGTGAATCTCGGGTTTCGTCGATGTTTGCCGAAGGATATCCCGGGACAAACGAGTCCGGGGCTGACGATCCCGGGATCATGGCCGCATTTAGGACAACAATAGCGATGGAGACACCCTGATATCACGATATATATTATCTTTGTTGACACCGCATCATGTAGGTCGTTTTTTGTCGTCAAGTTTCCCATTGTTGTAATAGAATAACTTTGCTCCAACGAAAATTGTGTTTCTTTTACAAAATAACATATCCTCATGGCAGAAATCCCAGATAGTGTAGCCAAAATCATTGTCAACTCTTGACTGTATATATATATGAACAACAGTTAACCAAGCATATTTGAATCTTGCCATGCATGCCTTGCCATACATGCCATGGTTTGGTATAGAAATAGGTGGTACGTCTATTTCTATGCATGGCAATATACGTCACTGAGTCTGAGTAACAAAAAAACCCTGTCTATTTATCAATTTAAAGTAATGGAAATAGGTAGTACCTCTATTTCTATACCAAAACATGGCTGCAAAATTAATTGTCAACTGATTTCTTATAGGAATGCTTTATACTACTCAAAACCCAAGATATAACATACATATAAGTATAGTATTCATTTCCCATGTCACGTCATGTGTTAATTATGCAATCTGATAATGCACAGTGCGAAAGCAGTCACCTGATTATGATCGCATTCGCTTTGAATGCAGACAGGGGTATTTCATAGGCCCTGTTCATTGTTCGATGACCGGCAATTAAAGCACTTGACCCGTTCTCACATATGCGACGGGGATCAATGAAGGAAATCAGCCGTTTCAATCTAAATAATAACGCCCAGCAGTACTGATTTGATATAGCGGTAATATACATTTTGTTTTAGCGGATCGTCACTAAAATCTTTTTATTCTTAAGTATAAAAGATGTTGATGAAATTTATTTAAAAGGGAAACATATAAGTTTGAATGTGTACTAATGTATATTTTATTTATTTTCAGGTAACATTTAACATCTTAACTTATTTGTCTCTCTAGTAAGGGTAAGTCATAAAAATACTTAACCTATTTAAGGGGTTACCCCATTCGACGTACCCTACAAAAGTCTCATTCATAAAAGATTTTCATATTATTCAGAGACGTATTCACAAAGTTATATGCCCAAAAGGAATGTAGAGAAATATCCTGCGTTAGTACAGAAAAAAAAACTGTATTTTTAGTGTCGTAGATCAAAACAGCGGCGGTCTCCCTTGAGCCAAGAAAATATTAAAATATCCATATTAAGGAAAGGGAAACATGGGATCTAAGAAAAGATGAGGCGACATCAATTTTGTCGATTCGATGTCTTGTGTTCGTTTACTGAATTCCTAATGATAGCGGGATGGACCTCCTAATAGCAACATTTTCGATTTAATTCCAGCCTGTTTCGCCCGATACCGTGGAATACTTACCATTTATAACAAGTATTTAATTGCCGATACAGCACGATTTCCAAATAAATTGATAGGATTAAATTTGTAACCAAACCAAATTGATATATTAAATATTAATATAATTTTATACAATGGTCAATAATAATTATATTATAGTTTTACGTACTAATTCATAACTCTATGAAAATAATCATAACATACAAATAGGCGGAGTGCCTGTTAAACCAGGAAATTGACATATGGCAAACTAAGAGCCTTTAAATCTTTCTTCTTCAACTAAATAAAATAGAAATATCTTCTAACGACATTAATATTATTATAATAATTTTACTATAATATATATTAGAATATTGAGTACTCTGTTAAAAAAAATTGGATATACATTTTAATGTCTTTTACACCGAACTCTAGTAAAAAAATAAGATGCACTTTATATGTCTTTTTAATCGTTGTAATGAATCTTTCTCCTTTTTAAGTAGAAAATAGCATGAAAGAAAATAACAGAACAGATAAAACAGGGTTATTAGATGTGTGATAATATTGGCTATATAGAGATTATAATACTCATATTTTCATCGATTCAAAACTCATGACGAGATTCGGAATAGGTTATTTTAAGCTTTTGTTTGTAATAATTTACATAGTTGTTTAGATATAATTCTGTATTATTTCCATTAAGATACTCAATTAAGAATAAGTAACTTCTTAATTAGGGATTATAAGCATTGATTAGTACCTACCATCGAGGATAATATTTCCTATAATGTCCTCAAACAAATAGATTACAACGCTCGAGAGAAAACGATCCTCGTCGTACCTTAATTATAAGAGTGGATCAAGCCGGAAAAGTAAGCAGAAAAAAATTGTGTTCATTAACAGCCTGTTTCTACATGAAATAATTTTTTATTCTATTTCATTCAAAGATATCCTCTTTGAATAAAGTAGAACATAAAATTTTTACTCCGTCATCAGACGATAATATACACCTAAAATTGTTATACATAATACAAAATTAAATCACGGCCCAATGTTAAAATGTTTTAAAGGACGCATCCGATTTTAATACAGTATTCAACAGTAGATATAGTAATTTCACAGAAAGTTTTACATATATAATACATGCATATTATAGTCTAGAACAATCAAGAAATTTAAATCTTTGTAAAGCCGGAGCATCAGTAACTTTATTTGGATAAATATATCCACTTACTTGAAACTCTTATATTATATAAATATTATAAAATAGTTTTTAAACCTTTTAGCTCAATAAAGTAACAATGAGCGTAATAGCATGCATTTATTGTATATTTACATACATATATAAATATGACTACTATAAGACTATTATTATAGCAGTAGCTATATGTACATGTATATACAAAATTCATTATTTTTCAAAGTAATTTATCACTGATAGACTGTAAAATATCGTCGGCGTAAGTAGGCTGCGTGTAGGCTGTGTTTTGATTGTAGGATAAGCTTAGGCAGTGAGATTACAGGATAATAGTAATACCATCTTAACTCTCTGAAATGGAAACACAGGAGTGGTATGTCGGGTGTCATAGGATAACGTGATATCCGTAGTGCTGTTGATGTATATAGACGACAATTACCGTTTGTTATCAAGTGGACCATCGGCTTTTTTGCCAATCTATCAAAAATGGCAAGTAAAAGAAAAGAAAATAGCAAAAATCGCTTGCAAACATCACGAAAACCGCAAAATACTTTATGACGCTCTTATGCATTGTCAATCTAAACTAAGTATGTCTCCTTACCCTGTAATTTTATACTAAACTATAACTCTATCTAAATGTGAACTAATATTCTACGCTTACCATTACATTGTACCAATTTACTCGAGTTAATTAACATTAAGTCCAACACCAAAGTCGATGGTAGACCATCAACCAGACTTAGATTTATGAGAGGTTAAGAACCTTTATAAATTTAATTCTGAATCATGATTTACCATTCACTCTAACTCTTGATACCCTACGCGATTGATTTATTCAACTATTTGCATCTTTGTTGTCCATAAAACACAGAACAACAATAAAAATGTATACACTTCAGAAATCTGTATCGATCAGAAACAGATACATTTACATCTCCTTGATAAAATTTCGTTCTGCCGCTTTAGGTATATCTCTCATGATTGGTGATTTTATACTTTTATTTTAATAAACAATTTTCAAACTAGGTTAATAACTAAATTCCGTATTTAATTATTTACCAAAAAAAAGAATCCATACCGATACAAACAAACATACTAATGAATACAAATATTTGTGCCATCCAAGGAATCGAGCTCGCGACCAACAGAGGCATTATGGCGTATGCAAAACCGATGTCGTCAACTATGTATCTATAAATATTAGTATATAATATTATGTTATCTGTGATATTAGCATAATAATACCCTTTGCAGTTTATATTCGATCATAAAACATGAAAATGAAAAGTATTAAAAGTAATGTTGACATTCCAACAATATATAATAAATATAAAACAAGTGTTATTTGTTTTATATTACACAATTAAATAATAATGTACTATATTTTATAATTTTATTTATTATTTTGTGAAAATATTATTTAAAATAATATTGTTAAATTTATAAAATACCTACCTAATAACCACACTGTTCAAAATCTTCTATACAAGGGATTGACTTTCGTTCAGTTGGCTAATTGTTCGTACAGTTACAACTAAGTCATTTCACGTATCCAAACAGAATTGATCTTTAACTGTAGAGTTACAAAGTCGTATATTGCGCGAACAGATGTAAAATATAAAAGCCTCTTCGAGCATCCGCCCTTTTTCCACGTGCTCGTTGTCAGTGTAATTGATCGTCTCCGCCGCTGCGAGATAATTCCGCTGTGACGTGATCCGCATTGTTGTGCCTGTTTTATTGCGCCCTTACTGCTTCCGAGATGCAAAGGAAATGCAAAACAAACAGCCTTAATTGGACCAAATATGACTCAATGTCGCCCTGTCCGTATAACAAAATACAGAACGCACCTACTTTCTGACTTGAGATCAAGATGTTTAGTGAGGATGATTTTTAATATATTAATAGCAAAGCAAACAAATGAAAATAAACCACGACCGGCAATTTTCATAGCTAAAAATAATATTTGTGTTATGTTATGAGATAATAGCATCAATGCCTGGGTTCGTTCCCACTTGTTCCCGTTGATATTATGGAACAATATTTACCGAGGAATTTTTTTCGTAAATGAAATGTAAATAACATTTTCTTTTCATTGTCGATAGAACGGAAGAGTCTGTGGATCTTAAAAACATCAGAATATTTTATTGTCACAGCGCCATATTTAAAATGTAATATCGAGTACAGATTTTATTAATATTTTTTCTTCAAAATATTATCTTCATGAATTTGTTATAATTAATTTTAATAATTCCTTATTTAAATGTGAATTGCATAAATGTATTCAATTTTTTTAGGAAGTGACTATATTATCAATTACAACATTGATTCATTGAACTAATGTAACTGTAATTAGTGTATTTTCATGATAAATTAATATACATTACACAACAACAACAAATTCCATCAATCATATCGTAAATAGCTGGCTTAACCCTTTTGTGGTTTCCCTTATTTTGGTAACACAAATTCGAACAATTGTCTTTGGGGAGGAATGTAAAGTTGTGCCGATTGAATTAATTCTATTGCTCTGTTCCGTCTCCTAAAACAAATGTAAAGTTTAACATTCCACTTGCAGATCACCTCCGCAGAGATTTGTTGTTTCACCATTGACGAGACCAGGTTCTTCTTTTAAATGTCACTAATTTAAGTACTTAACATACAGAAACAAATGAAAAACCCCAACTTTTCTGGTATTGTAAGATCCTTAAGTTTACTGTTTTCTACTTCGTTGAATTACTGAAACAGCTATAAGGTTTCTTTTCTTTGTATTTGTTAGCCTCTATTGTTATACTTATTACCATAAAAAACCCTTAGTGCGGGAATTATTTAAGAAACTGACATCTTGCCATATTTTTATTATTACATCTAATATCAAGATGTACATATAAACCTCAAGATGTAGGTGAATGTTTATTGGTGAATAATAGTAATATCCTGTTTGAAGATTATATATTAAATTACGTTCTATAGAGATTTTCTAGACAGAAAAACATATATTACATATATTTGTAGTATAAAAATTATATTTAGAACATTAATATAATATTTAAATTTACTTACTCATCCATAAAGGTAAATTTAGCGAAGTAAAATTTGTTAATTTGTATTTGAGTTCACATCAGTGTGTCGGTTTCAAACCAGTTCTCAACTTTCAAAGTGTATAGCAATTATAATAATGGGTTACACATAAAGTAAATTGTGCGGAAGTTCATTCGATTGTTAGTTCAAATGTGTTTCGTGATTCACAACAGGTCTGTTTGATTGCAAAACAAATAGGAGAATGTAGATAGTACAATTGTGGGTTTTGTACTTCGTACTTATCCCTTCGGTGATGTCAATATCAGTCATTAGTGTGGATATAACTATCAGAATGTAAGTTAATTTACAGTTCATTAGAATATATGTACTTTATAATAGATATACTGATACAAGTGTCACATTATATACTGTTTCTCTAAGTAATAAATTAATGAAATATTTAAGCGGCATAAAATGATGAACTTCATGCCAAATTTTTATTTAATTTAACAGTTATTACTACTTTATCTTTATGGTCTCTATATGGTTCTTACTTATAACTTCTATTTCTTTATAATATATTGAATGGCAACCTATAGAGGAATTAATAAAGATTAGATCTCTCTCGATATAAAAAAAATAATTATTTAAATATTGCAAAGATATCACCGAGTTCCGGTTGTGATATCCATAGCACCTCTATGTATTAGCAATTTGAAATAAGCCTCTCATTTCACTATTTCTAGATGAAATTCAAATTCAGTGAGTCATTAATTATTTTATTCATAGTTATACTATACAGGATGAACGTCTTAACTCTAAGGTGGCAAATGAAAACACTTGTTCTTATAAAATCTATTAACTCTATTTTCTCAAATACAAAACCCGTCTTTAATACTTTAACTACATTTATAGATTCTTACTTCAGGTCCATGTTTCCAAATTATAATATTGAGTCAGTAAATAGAACTTCTAAATTAGACAAACGAATGAACAAAACAAATGTACTCTCACTTTAATTTCTAACTCGTTATACCATTGTTACCTACCGAAGCAATATTACTTCAGAAAGTAAATTGTTTATAGGAATTTTAACAGTCCTCCAAATCGAATCCTTACGTTTTGTAATGAGTGTAACTTGAACTTCCCAATACTTGATATATGGAGGAATTTATAACTTTACAACACCTGCGACAGTATGTGGAAACTTGAAGAAAGTCTCAGTCGCGCAGCCGCAGTTAATGGGGGAGAATAACTCTACGCGCCTCTCGCCTAATTTGGCAACCCGACGCCCGGAATTTATGGGGATGGGGCCCTTACAGCTTGAAATATTCGAAGGCTCCACTCGACTGTGAATTATGAATGAATCCCGCTAAAGAACCCGGAAAATTTCTAACGGCCCGGCCAGCTCTGTGCGCGACTAGATTGTCAGACGTAACGTGATTATTGATTTCAATTGGAGGCAATGATTTATGATACTTCAAAGTTAAAATGTGAAAGCTTTATTTTTTATACAAGTATATTGTCGAATATTGAAACGATAAGATATTTTTAATAATATTAATATTTTAAAACATTAAAATTCCAGTCAGTAGATCTATAGATTCATATTAAGTCATAATAAAGTGATTATACCATTTTCAAGTTACATATATAAAACCTTTTATAATATATCGTACGTACATATGAAACACATAACGTACCACGAAAGTTTAAAAACTAATTAAGAAGTTTATAACAGCATTATCCCTAAATTCTATTCAAGTATATTCAATACGTGCGGAGGCAGAGAGTTAACCAATGTAAATCATAGACTATAATATCTATTGAAAGTCTTCTAGTACAATCATTATAGTTAGCCTTTCAATATAACAATTAGGTCAACTGCCAGTTTCTATAGTCCTCTAATAGAAATAATAAACCTTAATTGAAAGAGATGTGTATTTTATGCACAATATAAATAATGAAACAAGAATAAAAATTGTCCCTTGATTATCACTGCATCTCCATCTGCATTTTCATCCCAAGGATGTCGTAAGAGGTGACGAACGGAATAAAGCCTATTACATCGATCCAAAAGACGGAAAAGTCGAAATTTATACGTAATCTGTGCCACCTGATTGGCACGGTCTTTTATGAACTGGAATGGTAAATAAGCTGACGGTCCATATGATAATAAATGGCCACCATCGCCTGTCTACATAAACGGAATGTATGTACCATATAAATTTTTTATCTAGAAATTGTTTACCATTCCACTCACATTTATATCACATTATTATTAATCTTATATCGTATTTTCATTTAATTATCTCCTAACCTATTGTAGTTTTTCCCAGTTTCCAAAATATACTTCATTTGTAATTTTTCATGTAGATAGATACTTAGTATAGAAGTTTCTCTCCGAAATTCGCAGACATTATCTTAAGAATCAAGTCACGTGTCGGCTTCGCAAGCGTGAAGGTACTTTTTCGCGATTGGTTGCAGATTCATGGATGAGATATGAAACCGGGGATGAAAAAAATGAAACAGTTTAACTCGGAACCCCTAAGGGGAGGATAGTGATAATATATATATATTGAACGGTAAATGATTGAAATAACTACCAATACCCAATGGATTAATAAAAATATTTTCAATTTCCTCTTTCACAATACGCTGTTGCTATATTGCCCTACAATATTATGTATTTGTATTTTCTTTTCAATTCAAGATGGTTGGTTTGATTGAATAGTGTAATGACCATATTACATTATTGTACTTAACAAAAACTGCATTTTATCACTCATTAAGCGTACAAAACTATAATGTTATTTACAATTTATATCACCTATTGTATCTATTCTGTTTTCTAAAGTGCAGATATGTACGAGTATGTCTATTATTTTTAGACCTTGATTCATGTTACAATAATAATTTTATAACTATATACGATAATTTATATTTTCCTTTCGCGGCAATAGTTTTTAATGCATACGGTAGTCTTCTTCAGGATAAGTATGGTGCATCGCCGTTTTCAGTACAAGATGCTGTAAATCAATAAATAAATACAATATAAAACAGCAAGTTCATTCAATTTCTTTTATATATGGCTCAATATATTTTCTAACATAAAATTCTATCTTAAACAACAGTGTTTTAAATTGCAAACCATATGATTTCCTGGAACTTATTTTACTTTTATATTGAATCAATTGAACCTGACAGTGTAAACGTACCTATTCGATAGATTTGTACCCTTTGTCAGTCCTTTGTCTCGATAATCTCTGTTATTTTATGGTAATGGTATAAGTGGCGGGGAGGATATTGGAATGTACCTACGAGTTCCGCATAATGTTATAGGAAAGAGTCTGCGATAATATCGAACAGTGATATAAGTGAGAAATTATAACTGATTTTTTTGTATTTAATGCCGTTATTGAATAACGTAAATATGAAAGACGCACTCATTACACAGATTCTCCATTGAATTTCTTTTCATCATTAACATTTTTCTGACCTCAAATAACATGTCTTACGTGATTGTCTCTCATGTTTCAAGATTTTAGTAGTAGTGTAATTAGTAGTTACCATTGTTAAAACATCTAATTTGTAATTTTTTTTTATTAGTAATGCATATTAAAAAATATATAAGATTTATCTATGACTATGGCGTTTGATTCTCGACGGGCTAATATTTTATATATATCGACAGTGATAAAACATTATCTTTAATAGTCAAACGTCAAATCTCTTTCCACTTGGTCTTTTTTCCACGTAATTTTATTGCTGTATATATGTAGGGATTGATTCGACGAAAAGAGATTATTTTGGGTAGTTTTGTCTCTTTCGTAAATACAACTTTATACAGTTTTGGTAATATGTTAGCTATGGAAGACCAAGAAAAGTTTGTGTCATATGAAATCGTGTCGCGTGTGGTGTCGCTGTAAGAATAGCACCACCCCCTCTCTTCCCGTGGGTGTCGTAAAAGGCGACTAAGGGATTCATCGACCAGTGGACGGGCAGCAGCGTCCTACTGAGTACCTACCATCATACTGCGATCGCCAACCCGCATGCCAAGCGTGGCGATTATGGCAATATCCCCCCAAATGAATTTACACCCAAGGCCCCGGCCCCCAGTCCCCGGCGGCCCCGCTAGTCTTGATCATGGTAGCGGTCATGGAAACGGCGGGGCAGGGGGTGCGAAGAATCTCCGGGTAAGACCAGGCTACCACAAACGACGACCACTGGCCCTGGCAACATACAACGTTCAAACACTGCGGACCGACGAAAAGTTAATTGAACTGGAGGAAGAGTTGAGCAGATTGCACTGGCATGTCGTGAGATTATCTGAAGTCCGAAGAAAGGGGGAGGACTCGATAGTCCTGAAATCGGGCAATCTGCTTTACTTCCGGGAGGGCGATCAACTGTCCCAAGGCGGTGTCGGGTTCCTCGTCCACAAGTCCCTTGTGAATAATGTTATCAAGGTCGAGAGCGTGTCGACTAGGGTAGCGTACCTGATACTCAGAATTACCAAACGGTATTCATTGAAGGTCATCCAAGTGTACGCTCCAACTTCGACGCACTCCGACGATGAGGTTGAGGCTATGTATGAGGATATCTCCAGAGCCATACATAGTACAAAGACTCATTATAACGTTATCATGGGGGACTTTAACGCAAAATTGGGCAAACGAAGCGGTGATGAGCTGAGAGTGGGGCAATTTGGTATCGGTGATCGGAACTTCCGAGGTCAGATGCTGGCCGACTTCATGGAGAAGGAGAACCTCTTTATGATGAACTCCTTCTTCAGGAAGCCGGAACACCGGAAATGGACGTGGATTAGTCCCGATGGTGCCACAAAAAACGAGATAGATTTCATCTTGTCAACGAGAAGACAGATTTTCAATGATGTCTCTGTGATCAATGCCGTCAAAATTGGAAGTGATCACCGGATTGTAAGAGGCACATTGAATCTGAATCTGAAACTCGAACGATCCCGACTGATGAAATCTATGCTCCGCCCTACACCTATACAGATCCAAAACCCCGAAAGCTTTCAGCTAGAATTGCAAAACCGTTTCGAAAGCCTTGGTGACTGCGTTGACGTGGACGATTACAACAACAGGTTCGTGGAAACTGTCCGTGCGGCTGGGTCTAAGCACTTCAAAACCCGCCGCGCAGAAAGAACCGGAAAAATATCTATCTCTACCCTCAAATTGATGGATGAAAGGCGAAGTATGGTCCTGCAGTCTCCGACTGACGCTTCTCAGTATCGGCAACTTAGCAGGCAGATCTCTAAGTCCTTGACTCGTGACTTACGCCACTTTAACACAAATTGTGTAAAGGAGGCTATTGAGAGAAACAAGGGCTCAAAAGTCTTTAACAGGGATCTGGCTGCCGGACAGAGCCAGCTGACGCGACTTAAGACGGATGACGGCAGGATCGTTTCGTCTAAACCCGAACTTTTGAGGGAAATTGAGAAGTTCTATGGACCGACCCTATGGCGAAAGACCCTAGAGCCAAATTAACCCGACACTATACCGAAGATATCCCGGACGTCAGCCTGTACGAGATTGGTATGGCTCTTAAACAACTTAAAAACAACAAGGCGCCGGGCGATGATGGAGTTACTGCTGAGCTTCTGAGGGCTGGAGGTAGACCTGTTCTACGAATCCTCCAGAAGCTATTCAACTCCGTCATCCTCGAGGGCAAAACGCCTCAAGCATGGCAAAGGGGTGTGGTGGTTCTGTTCTTCAAGAAGGGAGACAAATCGCTTCTGAAGAATTTCAGACCCGTAACACTGCTGAGCCATGTTTATAAGTTGTTTTCGAGAGTCATCACGAATCGTCTCGCGCGCAGGTTTGACGACTTCCATCCTCCCGAATAAGCCGGGTTCCGAAAAGGCTTCAGTACCATAGACCACATTCATACGCTGCGGCAGGTAATTCAGAAGACCGAAGAATACAACCTGCCACTTTGCTTGGCGTTTGTGGACTATGAAAAAGCCTTTGATTCGATCGAGACGTGGGCTGTGCTACAGTCTCTCCAGCGGTGCCAAATTGACTATCGATATATCGAAGCGTTGAAATGTTTGTATAAAAAATGCCACTATGTCAGTTCGCCTCCACGACCAGAATTCGAAGCCTATCCAACTGCAGCGAGGTGTCAGACAAGGCGATGTCATATCGCCAAAGCTGTTTACCGCTGCGTTGGAAGATGTCTTCAAGCTTCTGGACTGGAGCGGGCTGGGCATCAACATTAACGGCGAGTACATCAATCACCTTCGATTTGCCGACGATATCGTGGTCATGGCTGAGACCCTGGAAGACCTTAGCAAAATGCTCGAAGACCTCAGTAGAGTCTCACAAGGAGTAGGTCTTAAAATGAACATGGACAAGACGAAAATTATGTCAAACGTCCATGTCGTACCTGCTCCCGTAAAAATCGGAGATTCTACACTCGAAATTGTCGATCACTACGTATACTTAGGGCAAACTATCCAGCTAGGTAGATCCAATTTCGAGAAAGAGGTCAATCGTCGAATCCAACTCGGATGGGCAGCGTTCGGGAAGCTCCGATATATCTTTTCGTCCAAATTTCCGCAGTGTCTCAAGACGAAGGTTTACGACCAATGTGTGTTGCCAGTGATGACTTACGGAACAGAGACGTGGTCGCTAACTATGGGCCCCATCAACAAGCTCAGAGTCACTCAGAGGGCAATGGAGAGGGCTATGCTCGGAGTTTCTCTGCGTGATCGAATCAGAAATGAGGAGATCCGCAGAAGAACCAGAGTGACCGACATAGCCCGAAGAATTGCGACTTTGAAGTGGCAATGGGCAGGGCACATAGCTCGTAGGACAGATGGCCGTTGGGGCAGTAAAGTCCTCGAGTGGCGACCACGGACCGGAAGACGCAGCGTGGGAAGGCCTCCAGCAAGGTGGACCGACGATCTGGTCAAGATCGCGGGAAGGCATTGGATGCGAGCAGCGCAGGACCGATCGTCGTGGAGATCTTTGGGGGAGGCCTATGTCCAGCAGTGGACGTCTTCCGGGCTGCGATGATGATGATGATATGAAATCGAAGTGCGGATCTTAACGTTAAATTCCATAAATTCTCCAAACACAAAATTTGGTCGTAAATAAGAAAAACTCCTACCTTTTTAATATACGTTGTATTAACGACCAAATTTTTTGTTTTAATGACCGAATTTATATTAATTTCTGAGTAATAAAGCGGAACGCAAACATTATTAAACATAGAATAACAAAAAATAATTATTTATGAATTTTTAAGAAAAACAAAATTAAGGTAGTGGAGCTGTCTATACAGATCCACTTCCTTAATTTTCATACATAAACAAACTTTAATAATATAGTATTTATGTAGTATACTATTTTAAAAAGGACCTTTAATAAGATATCAACATAAAAATAAATAACTATTTGAAAAACCTTATAAGGCAGAGTAAATTGTAGCTGTTAGGTTTAATACAGAATCTAATAATTTTCTCTTCATTTTATTTTTATTACAAAAAAACATGTTGGATTTGGAAAAATATTATCCAATATTCTCAGTTCTCAGAGATAATCCCTACATTTGTTTTTGTTTAGGTATATCTTGGGTTACACTTTCATGGATTCTTAATTTGTATTATTTGATTCATAAAAAAATCTTTTTTCTTTTCGTACTTCTGAAAGTTTTTTTTTTACTTTACTTATGTCGCTTTTAATATCATTACGACGAAAACATGTTCCTTTCGCTTTATTTCTTGAAAATGTAGGTACGCATATCAAATTTGTGATGTAATATCACTTTCTTTTTCCTTCTTTATTTCTGCATATCCTGTAAGTATTTTAGAAAACTTCACTTTCTTATTGCTGTTTTATATTCCAAACTTAATCGCTGTAGATCTAAATCTAGATCTGATAGTTCATGACTTACTACAATTCATCAAGTTTTTCCAGTATATTTATTGCCTTTATTAATTGCTTCTTATCAAACATAGTATGTTATAAGAAAGTCTAAATATTAACACCATTAAGTAAAGAAATAACCATGGTATAAACCCAATAAATGCAATAAATATAATTATATCATAAGGTAGGTACATCCACCTATAATTGTTTTAATTTTGATGTCTTTAATATAAAATGTACATAAATATATTATTATCCATAATCTAAATATATATAACTCAAAGGTGACTGACATAGTGATCTATCAAGGCACAGCCCAACCACTGGACGGATCGGGCTGAAATTTGGCATGCAGGTAGATGTTATGATGTAGGCATCCGCTAAGAAAGGATTTTGATTAATTCTACTCCCAAGGGGATAAAAGTTTGTATGAAACTTTGTAAATTTTAAACCAATCGGGCTGAGACTTTGCATGCATAAAGCTACTATGACGTAGGCATCCCCTAAGAAAGGATTTTGATAAATTCCACCCCTACGCCAAGGGGATAAATTAACGCGAGCGAAGCCACCGGCAAAAGCTAGTAACATTATAAACGCGTAAGTGTATATTTGTTACCGTTTTATGAATAATTGGCGGAACGGATTATAATGAAATTTAATATAATGTAGTATCTTGTGTATCTAATTATATATATATATTTAGTACGTATATGTTATATATCAATTATATACAATTACATATATGTATTTGATATATACATAATTTATGTTATTACGAGAATAAATATAGGCCATTTTTTATCTCAAAAATCAATCTAGGAATGGTAATATAGGGGAAGAAACTTTGTACAGATGATGTCGCAAGTAACAGCTAGTATAAGTCCATTAAGGGCGTCTGTCACTCACGTCGACGTCGAAACTTTAACTTTCATGCGCAACCTTTTGTTTACTTCCCAATATGATTAGGTACTTTCACCTCAACGTTGATGTTCAAACATTTGAATAAACAATGAGTTCGCTTCAATTTTGAAATACTGAAACATAAAATATTTCTATACCTACGGAATTATTAAATAGCACTAATGTTAACTTTGTTTTGAATTCACAATATTTGTGGGCACGATTACGTGATGGTGGTCACAATAATTCAGAATTTTGAAATACGAACTCTACTCAATTGCCCCATAATATTACAATATAATAATAGCGACAAAACATTGCCATTTTAAAATGAAAGAGATCCTTGTAGAGCAGCGACGAGATGTGTCGAATTCTTATTAGTACTCAAATTATTTATCATATAAATCTATTATTCAACGATTTGTTTCATTAATATTTACATTTAAGACACTTTTTGTAAACTAGCTTTTAATATTCTGTATTGCTTTATTCATTTGATTTTCGTAATTATTTTTATTGGAACATTTAACTAGAATTGTGTCGTCAGCGAAAAGAATAGATTTTCATCAGTTACTATAGGTAAGTCATTTAATTATTACGTTGACAGAGTTACAAGACAAGTCACGTCACTTATTTCAACCGACTTATAAAATCTTCATTTACTATTATTTTGTCTATGCTACACGATATGTATGAAAATAGAATAAATAATAAGTGACCTACATATAAGTTTTTGCTTATATATACCCCTATACTCTTCATCTTCCAAAAATAGCGATCATTCAAAATCGCCAACGAAACCTCTTTACAAAAAAATATTTTTCCTTATACCAAATTCGACAATAATTTTATTAATGTTACATCGATATTGCGCTCTTATACAGCTGGGTTAATACTGGACATTAATTACCCAAATGCCCACCAGCGAGTGTCTACGCTAACAGCGCTCTCCGGCATCAATAAAACAGTACTCACAGGGCCGGCGCATGCAAGCTAATTTTCATACCAAACGAGCGGCTGCATTATTAAAATATGCTCTGACGTGACAACCCTCCCGACCAAGCATTTAAACTTGACTCGGTAACTGAACGGTTAAGTATTTAGAGTGTTTTCCACATTGGGCCAGCTGTTATGCTGCTACGTATTAGATTTTCACATTATAACTTTCGAGTCGATGCTTTCAGGGCATGAATTTGTTACGCAACTTTGTCAAGTTACGCGTAGGCGTGTTACTTGAAAATAGGTATATCAGAGTTATGATTGTATTAATCACATTTAATCCAAATAAAATTTTAAAATAATATACTTTCATCATACTTTGATTTTAATTAAGTTATTTGTTTAATTCGAAATGTTTAGAGGGGATTTTATGTGTACTTTTTATAAATTATATTTCGTAGACATAATAAAAATTACTGATGGATACTGTGGCTGGATTATGTAACTCGGTTACTAATAAATAGTTATTCTTTGAAATATACAAGTTGTCTAATGAGTTGCGTTCTTACTTAGTTATAACACTAGAGACAAATAGTAAATATTTGTATGTATGGATATATCCATACACATAATCATCTCACAAATAATACATCTCACTAACCTATTTGTAAAACAGTCATATATGACTGTTTTACAAATAGGTTATGTAGAGAACGCGACTCATGATATGCCACATTTCCTACAGTAAAATTAAATAAATAAATAATAGCCCTGGACAATTAACACAGCGCCATCTACTCTCACGGTAAGCTGAGCTTATATAATGGGTACTTGACAACTGATATAAGTACCACGACCTATACCAACATTCATACTCATGAATGTAAATGTTTGCACAGTGTGAAGAATCGAACCCGAGACCATCGGAAGTAAAGCAGTGTGCTAAATCGCTATGCCATCGAGGCCGTCAAATGAAATATTTATTAGTATTAATTTTAGGTTAATTATAATATTCCAAAAGCTATTCTTAAAAGTATCGTAAATAGGAAAGAAATATCTATAGTAGTTGATATCCAGTTCACAGATACAATTTTCTATCCTTATTCTCGACATGTTTGTACCATCTATCTGCCGCATTTTAATACAGCCTGAACAGGCAGGTGTCAAAACTAAGAGGCGTTAGGCTAATGTATGCAGATTGCGTCTTTCACTACTCCACTGAGATGCAACTCTGCAGTACATTATACCTTGAATTACCACATTAGCTTCACTTTGTTTAATGGACGGGGATAGCTCTAGCGTTTTATACATTATACGCTTATTACACTGTGGATTTGCATGATATTCATTATTAAATTTAACATCAAAATTATTAACAAGATAATAAAATCTTATACAATATCTATTTTTATTTATTTTTTAAAGTTTCACTAACTCGGAGTATTTAGCAATAAATCCATTCTCGTAATTATTGAACATAGAATTATGTTCTTGTTTCCGATAAAAGAGGCGTAAATAAAACTTTAATGCTCGAAGTGGCACCTTAGATAAGGTATTATGGATATTTATAATAATATTGTAGCAGTATTTTGCATTGGATGACTTATACTTCAGATTAGGTTGGCTGGTAATGAATGGCATTAACTGGTGTATTGTACAAAAATTCAATATCAAAACTTTACAAGAATAAAAAAATTGAAATACTAAGATATGAATAAGTTCATAATATAAGTATAACTACTTCACAGCATAATAAGTAAGAATATGATAGTTGCTTTTCTGTCAGGATACTCGCATAATATTCTATAACCAGAAGATAGTACCACCAAACCCAACAGTATTGTACTGTATTTATTCAAAGAAAAAACTGTCTGTTGCCGTGAAATTACAGACATTGTTTTGTATTTTAAACAATTTTAATACTATGTACTTTAATTAAATAAAATTACATTGTATACATTGATATTAAACTTTTAGCATCTTAAATTGTAGGAATCGCATTATATTTCAATTTGTTGTTTTTTTAATTAATATTAATTAATTATTGTTTGTTATTCCAGCCACAATTATTTTGTACCTAATGTAGGAACGGACAGAACGAGATAACGTGAACAAGGCGTGATAGAACTGAAAACGAAATTGCGAGTCGATTGGAGTTCCCTTTTTTAAATATTCAAACAAGTGCCAAGGCACTTTTGAGACATTTTCCGGAGCCGAGACGGTGCGATGCATATTTAAAACAATGGGCCTATAGAAGGTCGACGTAGTATCCTACGGAAGGGGGTGTAAATAGCAAAAGGTGTATATTTTATGAATTATTATATTTTCCCTCCAAAGCGTAATCTGTTACGCGATTTTTCTGCACCTTCCTACCGTATAATAAAATAGCTATTAAACATATCATTACATCTGTAACGTAGTTTGAGCTATTGACTTTGTATTGTACACTTAATATATTTAAATTCAATTTCACTCTTCATCTCTTCGATTATTTTTATTTATTATCAGTATTTACAGTCATCAAAAGATTGGAGATCGGTTACTTATATTGATGAACTGCGATGTCAAGAACTTCCTTGTAATGCATGCTGTATCAAAATATTTCTCTAGTTAGTGACCTAACTACCTAGCCAGTTTTTTTTATTAAATATTTGCAATTTATAAATATAATAAATATTATTTACGATATGTAGAAAATAGAATGTCTTCAGAAATACTAAGTGCAAACTCAGGAATATAATAGATAATGGGTTCTTTATTTTTATACACCTTTCGTCTTTACTCTGCATGATATTATAGCACAGCGCAAGCACAATTATTTTGTTGACTTTTAAATTATATATACATATAATTAAAAAGTCAACAAAACTATTTATTATAGGAGTGTTTCAATTATAAGTATCTTAATTTGATCCGGAACATAACACTATGCTATTTTATGCGATAACTTTGGCAACAGTCTATACTACGGAGTTTGCATGCAATTTATCTAAGGATAAATCCGAGCGCGCGTAAGACATCTGTCAGATAGCGGGACAGGAGCCGTCTTGTCTCGTCTCGAGAACAGGCCCGGTATTAGCTCGAGGTAAATTAGAATATTCCTAACATAAATAAAACGATAATTAACGTTTAAACAAACCGAGTTGAAGGGATAAATTTTGTCAACTTGTTTCATCGTGACTTTAAAGTTTGGTTTATTCGGGAAGTTGACTTGATATTTTAATTAGTGTTACTTGCTCTGTTAAAGCAGTTCCTGTATATTAAAACAATTATTTAATTAAAACAACTTATTGGCCTTCTAGATTCCTATCCTAGAGTTATTATTAAAGTTATTAAATCTTATTCCAAAATTTAAGTAGAAGACTGATAAATTACCAGCTCATTTAGTATGCGGTCATATCTCGTTTAAATAAGTAAACAAGATGGTTCAAGATGGTGCAAACATATTAATTTAGCGAAACCGTTTTCGGCATTGTTACATGTCTCATTTGCACAAAGGATGGCTTGGCGCCGCCCGCCGACTCGGCGATGCAATTTGTCCCGAGATAAATCCGGCCGCAGACAGATGTCGTCTGTAGCGTGCTTAGCCAGCCTCTTATTTTTAGTATTAACTAGATATATAGCTAGATTATTTACCTGCCACATAACCAATTATGTGGCAGATAAATAATATTAAAATATCTTATGAATATTATGCCATATTATTATTATACTTAGGTCGTGGGAGCTCTTGCTGAATTTAACTAATTATTTTCTTAGAATCCGAATTACAAGTAGCTAGAAAGTATCCGATATATGAGGGAAATATCAAATCAGGATAACAGGGTGTCATATAGCAAACTATGAAAACTGTGACAAGGTTATAAGAAAGAATACTAAAGAGAGATCAGATATCTATTTATAAATGCTTGTACATAAAAATATTATATTTTATTTAAAATTGTACAAACTAAATGCAACAAAATAGATAAGTATTTTTTTTTTTTATTTTGCTTGGATAGTAAAGATGCTTTTGGTAAATGTTTAATTACTAAATTAGCCGAATATCAATCGATCAATAATTTATTATAATAATTTATATAATAATACATTAAAGATTTAGTTGTTTGTCATAGCCATTCGTTAAAAAAAAGACGGATATATATAAAAATATTTTACCACTTTTAGCTAAGAATCCTGTGGAGAAATGAAAGATAAACATGGCATTTCCGTTCCAATCGTGGCTAATATTCTGAAACATTTTTCAAATCCTTGAACTTTTCGCAGTCGACGATAATTTTGTTTCACTTTCATTTCTCATCTTGATGAAATATGTTCTCTGATTCTATAAATTATTGATATTAGCTAATAATTTATAGAATCAGATCAGATCGTGTTTTCATAATTAGGATTATATGTATATTATTATTGTAGCATTTATGTACTAATTTTGAGCAACGAATTCCAACACTAATAATATTTTGTTAATCTTTTCAGGTAATGGGCCGCGTGATATCGTTTGTTTGACAGCAGTTTGCGGTATGTTGTTGAAACATTAATCTCAAACACTCGTCACGTTAGTGCCACAAATAGCTTTACGGTCATTTTGTAGCACTTCAAAGGAGGTCATTAAATGTCGGAGTACGCACACGCCAGTATAAATTTCGATTTTCCAAATGTCCGAGGCGAGTCGCACGCGGTCGCCACCTGGCAACTGTCAACATTATATGCCAATTTGAATTCAGCGCCGCCTAATTGGTCGGTAGGTCGTCCCAAATATAAATATTAAAGGTTGAAAAAGGAAATCTCGTAACGAGGTAGTCTGGGGGTAGAGTTGTGCTTGGTGGGGTCGGGGGTCGAAAATCAATTGTATGTAGATTGAATTATTTTCCCCGAATACAAATACGGTGTCACAATTTGTTCCCTTTTGGTATTTATAGATTTCTTCTCGATTCCCAACACGATTCTCAGCAATATCAGTATGAAATATAATGTTGTAGTAAAATTTATTAATCAAATATATAATAGAGTGAATATTATAGACATAAATATAGATGTTACATACTTTTCCTAATTAGGGAATAAAATCCAGAACTATAAAGTTAGGAAGTTGATAATTTAACATTTTACTTAATAAAAATATACTTCACTATTAACATAATTAGTATAAAACTAATAAGGACATCATTGAAATCGATATAGAAATGGCTAGATGTCGCATATCTTACACTTAAAAAAGAATCCAATTACAAACGTTCTTTTAAAGTTCTCCTTTTAAAGTTAGTTAAATAATAATAAAACGTTATTGAATTAGCAGTGAACTACAAGATACGTTTCATCTTAGTCGTTCTGAATGATACATAACAAGAGAAATGTAAAATGTCGAGACATTTTATTTTTCTCTTGTTTTATTAAAATGTCAGGCTGGAACGGTAGAATACAATATAACAATATCAAGGATCAAATATATTACACAGATAAGGGATCAGTTAACTTTAATGCTATATAGAAAGATTCACCCAGAGTGGACTCACTTATAGTGGATACCCTTCTGAAACATTTCATGGATCCCTCAAATTACGAACCATATGGTAGCGTAATATTTCACATAGTTCGGGGCCCGAATAGGTTACCTTTCCGATTCAGTGCGACCACCGCTCGTAAAATAAGGGTGCTATTCTCAAAGTCATGAATACGTTAGCTCGCTAGCGGACTGGTTTAATAGTTAAATAGTTGAGCCAACGGGGAAAAGGATATCTAAAATGAAACTACTCATTTAGAGACCTGTTGGTCTACAACGTGCACTTCATCAGTTTTATAAATTTAATTTTGTAACTGATACTCTTTCGTATATAACATTTTAATGTGTTAGTAATGACTGTAAACAAAGTAATAAGTATATTATTTCCTTTAATCGTTTTCGGTCGACAGCATCTCTTTAAAGAAATTACAGTCCCTTTTAGTGATTTCCGTGATATTTTCATACTACGTAAAATAAGATATACCTACTAAAAGTAAACATGGACGCCCAAAAACAATTATAGACATATCCATATAACCCATTAATATAATTTGTTAATATAATTGTTTGTAAAAAGATAGTCAACATATCGACCCATGTGAACAGATTAGCTTTTATACTCTTTAATAGATAAAACTTCACGATTATTGATATACTATATGACAGTTTCGGATGCATGCCAAATAACTTGCATCGCAATTGAGATTGATATTTCTGATTCAAGTGAGAATTATTAACAAGGATTAAAACCTTTTATTCTTTTTATTGCCCATTAAAAAATTGTTTACGTGTATAAAATAATTATGTTTAGACAATTTAGAGTGATATCAATCTCATTCTCATACTCATTCTCATATCTGAAGATAATAGGAGCGCATGAGAAACAAGCATCAACAATAGTCAACAATAGAGTTATAAAGAAACCTCAAAATCCGCACCTATATCGACCATTTCACGAAACTTCGTTATTGTAGTAGGGAGTCGCACCTACTCTAATAAAAAACTTACGTCTAAAATAATAGAAAGCAAAATTAAATGAGCAAGTACTAATAGCTTGATACAAGACTCGGGGCGGCACTATCCAGCTTATGAAGGAGTTTAAAGTGCTCAGAGTCTCAGCGTGTGGAGTGCCTTCCGGAGTGCTGTACGCGCTCGACTACTACTAGACCCACTCTCACTCACACCGAGCTGGACTCCACTAAATTAGTATTGTACTTACCACGTTTATGACATACGTATTTATCTGTATATAGAATGCCTTTGTTCTTTTTTTTTTACATAATTATCAAAGGAAGTCGTTATTTACATATTTACTAAGTGCATACAAGTGATTTGGATGAAATTTGTGTGTATATTTCAATAGATTCCTGGAGGGTTAGGAAATATTATAGGACCTGCTTGACCTACACTCTATAATGGATTAATACACTTAAAATTATATACTAAAATGTTACTTAAAAAGTAGAAAGAATTATACAAAGCTCTCACTTATATCTGTACATACGAATGTTGCCAAGAAATGCTGTACGACGTTGCGTCTTTTATAACGTGCAGCGAACTAAGACGCGACTAAAGAAAACCTAGTTTTCTTCTCCCGTAGTCCCAACGGCCTACTTTAGCACTATTAGAGTAATGATACTAGACACGTTTTTGTCATTATTCACAAGTGAGAATAGTTGTCATAATAAAAGCTAAATATGCAAAGGTAAAATATAGATACACTTACTATGATAGAAACATAGAGAATGGGAAGCCTCATCACTTTCATATTATTATTACTAGTAATTATCTTTTTAAAAATACCTACATACATATGTTAAGTCCATATACGAAAGAAATAAAATAACTTAACTAGTTTTATAATGCAATATATGTTTGTCTCAAATCTAGGTGTTGTTTTTGTAATGTATGCATATCTACAATGTGAGTAGAAATCGCATCTTAATATTTATGAATTGATACTGTCATAAATTATATAAATTTATTTATATTTCAGAAATCCATAATATACATGAGGCTTTAGTATTCTTTTCCAAGTTATACCATCAGAATTCTATTGTAGCAATTATACTATCAGAATTTTTATGTGTGTTACACATAAAAATCCGGCTTTTCGCTTTTTCTCGCATCCATAACTGATAGTTATTCTATGGTAATATAATTGATTTTATTATAACCCGCCGATCTTAAATAAACCTCCAAGCTTCACAGCATAATATTATCAAGCTGATGTAGTTTCCTCGGCAGGTCAAACGAGATTCATCCTGACAATCATATCGAGGTTTATAAAAATAGTATTGCTGTATGTCTACAGGATATAAACTATAGGTATTATATTATATAAAACTATTTGTTACTTTTCATACCCAGTAATAATAGTCCTATATACTATATATAGGTGTTTCAAAATCAATTAATATTTTTTATTTATAGTATTACCTGTTTCAATATCTATATTATTGAATATAATATAATTTTTGTTTATTCAATTTTATAATAAAAGCTCTAGTAAAATGTTATAGGTACATCTTTTATTACAGATACGGGCTCAAGTTTGCTTGTCTCCCCAAAAGGCATTGAAAATAAAGTTAATAATCCATGAAACCTGGGGCATAACGGTTATATTCATATAAAGAGGCTAAACAGTGAACCCCCAAATTAAACATTCACTCTGTCAAATAATCGTTTTTATCCCATTTTAGCGAGATTGCTATGTCACCTCCGGCATGTGTGAATGTGTAATACTCGGCTAAGATAGGGTTGCTACCCATCGGGATTACCCGGGATTTATCGTACACTAAGACGTACGGATGAGTAGGTATTTAGTATGCCTCTAACCCGAACTCTAGATTCAATTGATATCCATATACCTATGTTTAATAAGACTGTGGGGTTTGTAAAGAAGCTTTATACCCTAGATTTATCCAAGTGAATTGTAATGAAAAGTATTGTACCTATATGTTACCACGTTATTATATTATTTTGAAATGTAACCATAAAAGCATAACTAAGTAACAACCATCTAAATATTAAAAGATCTTTGAAACCTTATTTTTGGCTGGATTACATATAATTTGCTCAGAAACTATTGACCTGTGAAAGACAGTATTAATAATATAAAACAATTATTATGGAACTTCCAAGAATACCTAATTAGACAGGTATATTAAAAACTCTTTAATACCATCCATCTTAAGATTCATTATACATACCATTTTATATACGTATAATATGTGTACAGATAATGTAAATAAAATTATTATAGACTTGAGCTTGCTTTCCACGAGATAAGATTTAACTTGATATAAAATGGAGACAATATTTAAGGTTAGACATCCAGCGATACATCGGTGAAAACTGCATTCAATTCCTTGCAAAAAGGTGTTTTTGTGTGATGAATGATAAAATTCACATAGACAATTCTAAAAACTGTTGCTCATATCGTCTTGTTAAAATCTTATTATATTTATATTTACGACAATAGGGTGCCAAATGATTACTAAGATAGAATAACAATTATGAACTGTTTGTCCATTGAATGTGGAAATAAAAAGCTAATCAACAGTAAATTGAGCCGTCCAACATCAGTTATTTCATAAGTGCCAACCCTAATCTGAGACATACTCGCGAACTTCGTCCCGTGTTAATTGGAAGGCACGTTGATGCGACATGTTTGTGTTACGAGTACACATAACACACAATAATGGCACTTTAGTAACCCCCCCGCTTATAAAACATGAATAAGTCTTGAATACATTAAAAGTTCCGTTCATATGCAACGCTAGACATGCAGGAACCCTTGTATACATACCAAGTAAGGTTACACAAACATTTTTACTGTAAATTTATTAGTTCCTACAAAAAGCCATCTCATTCAACATCAATTTTTCTCATTTAATCAAATACTCGTAGTTAAAAATTCTAAACATTGTATCTTTCTGCTTATTGAAATTTCTTCTTACGTAAATCAAACTCAAAAATCGGAGTAGTTAGTCGTTTGAATAATTCAAGTTATCACTACGTACCCACAGTTTCTTTAACAAATAACAATTGGATGGCAACTACATTAATACTTTGTTATACAAGCTAAAATACAACACTACCCAAAATGTGAACAAAGTAAACACTAATAAAAATCTGTTTTCCAAAAGTTCACATAGAAACAAGAAGGAAAGCAAAACCAAGGAAAACAAATAGTGTTATTATTAATAAAAAAAAATCCGTAGATCTGAACACATAATTATTATTATTGCATATAAATTTTAGCTAGAGGAAGAATATTATTAGTACCTATTGTACAATCAAATTTCACTTTAGAACCTCATTTACATTCAAATTATTTCGAGTATAATTATACCTACTTACATTTACAAATTACAGTCATAGAATACTCAGTATGGTAATTATGAAACAATATTTTACTATAATGTATGTAGTAATGTCTACGAATAGACATATTTACTTGTACAATAATGGTCAACATGAAATCATCTTATATGCTGCAATATCTCAATAATGTAATTATGATATTATAATACTATATTTATTATGAAATCTCTATATATACCTGTTTACTTATTAATACCTAAAGTGAATATAGAAAATGTTATAATCTCTACCAATTTCTCTTATTTTCGTCATGTTCTATTTACTCCATTCTACACAATATTATTACATTCATAGAGGATTTATAAAAAGCAATATTTTAGCAGATTATTTCCCTTTAACATAACTTTAAAAGAAGGATTCCATATATTTTCTTATTCGGTTATTATTAACTTATTATTATATATTAACATATTTATATTAAAGGACATTTCAAACAATTTATATAGCAATAGTCTCTAAGGTCTAATACATGTTCATAATTATATTACAAAACACGTTAGCTGACCACTGTGGACAAGTCTTTATATGCAATTAATATATTTCTATACAAACATACCATCTCGTGCTCCATTAGCTTGTGTCACTATGATACGAGATCTGTATCATTTCATGTGAATGATGCCGAGTGTTCCGAGTATGTTGTTAAAACTCAAGTCGTGTTGAGTCGCGCGCGCTAATTGTGCCCTAGGTAGCGCCACCCCCGGGCTCGTAGGTATCCTAGTGCACTACACCCTTGTATTATTCGCACTGGCAGAAAAACTTTCATTATAGTTGACATTGGACTCTTAGGTAACGAGACTTATTCTTTATTTTCTTTAGAAATCGTCTTGCACGTACGTACGTAGCTATAATAATAAAAAATACGCGAATATTAAATATATGTTATTAATGTCCTATGTAACATGAATAAGTAGCTACTATGGTCTATATTAACCTGTAAGTTGTTTAGATATTAATCACGCATTAACGACTGAACAGATTTAGGAAAATTAACACGCAGCGATATAATGATCGACTTCTTAACTCGGTAATTAGTAAAAGCGTATTGCCTCTACTAATTACGGATCGAAATTAACACAAACAGTGAAATTACAGCTTACTAACTGTAACACGCGGTATTGCTTGCATTATTACCAGAAAATATCATAAATGGTAAACTAAGATTTTATCAATCTGTGTATAAGATTTCATTCAAATCTGTTTAATAGTTTTTATGTGATAATACACCCTTCGTCATAATATATCGTGATTATAATAGAATTAATATTAATAAAATAATTTAGTGCATTAATAAGAGATGAAATATCATGCCATAGATTATATGTAAATTTATTTTGTCGTTTGATTGTCTGTTTATTTATATTGACCATGGAATCATCATTATAGTAGCGATAGTCAAAAAAGGTAGTAACAAAACTAATAAACGTCAAACAAGTATTGCCAGTTTAATCGCAGCTGCACATAATGCGAGCGACAAAACCAACCTAGAACCCGAACCGCAACAACCCTGCCGAAGTTTAATTCAATCGGTGTGCCTCACTGTGTGTTGTGTGGGATGAGAACTTGGCAATGGGTGGTGGGGAGGGGACTAACGTGTGGATACAGCAACGTGTTAGAGGGGGTGAGGAGATCGCGGGCGGTGTTAATTACTACTCATGTGGTAGGCCACATATCGCGAACTTTGGCGCCCAACGTGGGGCCTACGCTGTATTTATCTTTTAATGTCAGCTGTGGGGGGCATGCTTGATCTTGTTTGCTAACAAACTCTGATAATAGAAAAACTTTTATCTGGGTATGATTGAGTATTTTATTTATTACATTTTTCTAATATTTTAAAAAGACTACCTATATTCATTCAATTTAAGATGTGGGTCGTTAAAAACAGTAATGAAACTAATTTCAACTAAATAAAATATTGAAAGGATGATTATTTTTGTAAAGTAACATTTTAAAAATAATCTATATAATAGTTAAAAAAATATTGAAGCTATAAAATTGTTTTGTGTTGTAAGAGGCAAGCACTTAAATAATGGAGTACTTTAATTATGATGAAGTTTAAGTTGGAAGACAACGTTGTCGACGACGTTAATGACATTGGCCTGGCGTTGCATAAAATTTGCAAGAACTACTATAAGGAACTACCTGAAATACCAAAAATATTATCAAAAGATTTTGAAGCGGGTTTTTTTTAAATAGATAGAATTATTCAAGAGGAAGGTTTATATATATGTAATACATGCGCAAAGCTGGGGCGAGTAGCTAGTACTAGTATAATATATGTTTGTAAACTTTAATATTAAACGTGTTTACGATTTCAATCAAATATTCTACTCGTATTCCGCGTGCCCGCGTCAGATACCTCAAACATTCCCGTCCCTTGTTAGAAGACGGCGAATCCCGAGCTATTCGTATCTCCAGGAACGCAGTTCTCTTTCCACGCGGCTTTCTCATGTAAATTTCCCAGATTTCCTCTCCAAAACTCGATATATAAGTTAAACGTCGTCCGTGAGCTTACACGCTCTTGTTTGTCAATGCCGTCAGCTGCTGAACTTTTTAATATTTGGTATGTACGAGTATTGTACAAACGATAAAACATAAATGTAATATTGAACAGCGCTCGCGTTGTAATAAAGATTTTATATTCTAGCTTTTTATGTCCCAAATTGTTATAGTATACGTACCGTTAAGATATTTTAAAGGGTGATTTCTAATTCCGTGGAAATGTATTTTAACATTAAAGTATATAAATAATTATTTAGGTTATCGCGCATTAGAAAAGTATTAGAAATATTTTTTACATAATTTTATTATTTCTATTTTAAATTGGATTTATATAGAAAATTACATTTTCATATTAAAATGAAAAAGCGAAAATTAATAATAACAACGATTATTTTTCCTTTATAATTCATCGGTACGATACTTACGTATTTACCAATTTAAAACCACCAATTACTGTTTCAAACATCTGACGAGTATACAATATCTATACGAGATATTTTCAAGTTAATTAAAGTTTATTGTTTATTTATTTTTCATGTAATTCTTATGACATAAAAATAATAAAAACTATCGTGGTTGTCTTGAACAACTCATTGGACATCACATTATCATATGTCGCCCGTGAAACTCTTGCGTTACTATACCGGAGAACTGATATTTTATACTATTATATCCTGCATGATATTTTACTGAATTAATCTTAAATTTTAATAACTACATCATAACTGTAGTGGCAATGGTTATTTACATTTTATCAAAATGCTATATTTATCGGAATTTAAGAGTGATCTATAGTATGAAAATCTTTCTTTTAAATATTTGAGTGAAAAGAAAATACCCTTTGGTTATATATATTAGAGCAATAATCTCACCTATCTAGTCCCAAACTAAGCAGAGCTTATACAATGAGTACTAAAAAACTGATAGAAATAATATACCTACATAGAAAATACCCAGAATAATATGAGCACCAGTGAATACAAAAATTTTAATATTGCCGCTACATCATATACCTTACCGCTAAATAACATGTGTAACAAATATGTCACGAATTTGGTAATGCAATACAACCAAAGACCGCGACAAACCACTAAACATATCGCATGTAAACACAGCATCCATTTCTTTCCGGCCATAGCCTCATGGTACAACATAAAACGGTGGCTTTGAAAATTGAAACATTTATAGGCTACACCGGGTCGATATCCGACTCGGTACGGGTCCATCGACATAAATTCGTATTAGTGCCACCTCTGGTCGACTTTACGACGCCTCAGACGTACTTATTGCCCGTCTAGATATTTGCCGGGCACGTTAAATGTTTACTGGATATAAAAATAATGTTGTGTATAAAGTTATAGATATAATGTAGGTATCTAAGCAATAGCAGTGGTATGTCGATTTAAAATAGTGACTTACTATACATAATCATTCGTAGCGTCTACGGTAACGCTAGTTTAGCGGTTTAGCACATCGCCCTTGCTTCCGATGGACGCGGGTTCGATTCCTCGCACAATGCAAACGTTTATATTGGTCTGGATGGTTTAAGTACTTCTACCAGTTATCTAACACCAAAGCCCTACTTAGCTCGGGACTAGACGGTACTATATGAATTGTCCAGGGTTATTATTATTTATCATTATAATAATGTATAATTGGACGATGTGTGTCTGCCTATCTGTTTATTACATTTAGAGAACTAAATGGCAGAACGGATATTATGAAATTAACATAAACTTTTTTTACCTCGTTTAGAAGCACACGATGTTGCGGGTAATAGTATTAATTCATTACAATCATTTATTAGTTTTCATCCTAAAGATGAAGTATTAAACGAGGAAAATATCATTCAAGATGTCCCCAACTTTTGTTTCAATCAATCGGAAAAGTTTAAAGAAATTCATGCAACCACTGGAATGTTTTCAATTAGCAGAAAATTATCCCTGGCGGACATTGAAATAAGACGCTCTCATTAGTCATTTGGTACTAATTGATAGAATTGTTTTACTTTGTTGATATGGGCAATTAATATTATTATACACATAAGCAACATTGTGTATACAAATCTGCCTTTCAATGCATACATGAAGAAATGTATCTATTCTAAAATTTTAACTCTAAATTGGAATAAAATCGTAAAATAAACCTTAACCACGATCATTTAAAATGTTCTAAATTTAAAAATATCATAAAAATACTGATTACATACAACATTTGTAATAAGTAAATTGGACTTATATACTTTATGTAAATCATAACATTTCCAAAGTCAGACATATTCATAATTCAGATAAACTACAATCTGAGACTTGAATTAATTGAATATATGATATTGGGTATTCGGGATTCAATTTCTATTACTATCGAGCTTCTAATGTCTTCAACAAATACCATGTAGTTTGCTGCTCACTCTGAGTTACAGAGTTTGTAAGAGGGTTAAGCTTTAGCTTACAAACTTCTGGAAAACGTAAACTTCTAATATACAATTTTCATCTATCAATAATATCTGTTATTTTACGCTAATAATAGTATTATATTGAATATATAATATGTTTTAATAATTTACAACAATGACACCATCTAATCATTATTTTTTATGCTCTCAAAGTGAGTGCTCAGTAATGTGAACTTTACCAAACAACCTTTATATAAAAATATCACGGCGTCTTTTCTAACCTTAACATTGAAAGAGAATCACCTTCACTTAGGGTGAAAGTATTTCAGAAGAAAATGATAAGACTCGCAGAAATTATTTAGACAAAGCTATATGTCCATCTTGGGTCTAAATATGGCGACACCGGTCGGTGCGAAATTAAGTGAGTTTGTTGAGTGTAAACAGGGATAATCCTTGGCTTGACTATGATTAGCATATCGCGGGAGTCGGCGCTCGTTCCCGAGAGTATCTGCAATTTAAATCAGGGACTTGGTCGGGACGGGCCGGCTCCTTAGCTGCGTACTCGGAATTTGAGATTTACCACGATTGGATGATTTGGGGTTCGATTTTCTGCTTGTTTGGACTGATTGAATTCCCTCTTAAAATTGACTCGTACAAACATTTCCGTCGTTAACGCTTTGTAAAACTAAAAGTCGTGACGTTAAGGAAATTTAAAACTTCTTCTTTTTCGTAGATTATTTTTTTCATTTAATATCACGAGATTTTATTTTATGCTTTACGTAATTTATTACATAATTTATTGTTAGCTAATGCAAACATATTTTAATAATGTTTATAATATTACAATTTTACAGAAGTGTTCGATACGAAAATTATTAAAGTTACGTATTATGGATCATAATAAAAATCCTGAGATAAGTTACTTCACATTATTCCTCGCAAAATATGACGTATAAGTCCTACAATCAAGCCCGGTTATCTATCTTTCTACCAATTCTATAGTTGTAGAGATTAGACCCATCAATCAGATGGTATACGTAGAGAGTGGTTGCCGAGATACCGAGGTAGCTTTGCCACAAGAAACGAGATACAAGCGGATTGTTTTGTAAACGACATATTTAAAATTCTGTACCAATAATCTGTTTGTAATTCTATAATAAATAATGTCTATTTAATTTAAAATGTATCTGTAGCTTAGAATTATTGATAATACTATACCGACATTGTTTTTTCTTGTATTATTAGTGTTTTTTAACTTTTATCCTACTACAATAATAGTAGTTATTTTTTGTGGTATAGTCGTACAGTTGATATTCAATACTGATGTAATAGTACAAAAAATATGTAGTTAAAATCTTTTGTATATTGACCTATTTTTTCATGATACCAAAATTTCATGATGATAATACATAAATACCTTTTGCTAATGTATATATATAATATTTTTTTGTAGCCACTAGCCACATAAAATTAATTAAAAATTATGAAAATATACAAAATTTCATATTTAAAATAGCTGCCTTGACAGTTACACAAACATATTTCTGATACTTTATAATGTATGTTACTAAAAACGTATAATCTTAAACATTTTCAGAATCGTCTTTAACATTGTACCAAAGCAGACAAAGAACGCTCCAGAGATATAGAGTTGTGAAAAATTGCCCTAGATGTAGACGTCGGTTGGGAAATTCCACTCCCAACTGCTCTAGAATAAGGAATTTAATCGTTCTTATGGGAACGTTATTTATGCCTATATATCTCCTCTTTCCTCTATTAATTATTAACAAACCAATGTACGTGTATATCGTATTGACCGAACTGGTAACGTATTCTAAAAAGCTACGTATTTTATTTTCTAAGTGGAAATACACACGCTTCACGTATAATTTCCTTGAAATTATATTTTTCAGTAATTCTTTCTGTAATGGCTATTTCAAATATGTGTACTCATTATTGTATTTAATGTTATATATTATTGTTTATTAATAAAATTCTAAATGTTTTCAATATTAGTTTTCTATTACATACCAAACCAATTATATTTAACTTTTTAGTGAATTATCATATCTGAAAAGGATATTATATTGAGTATATAAAAAGGGGGAGATTTGAAGATTCTATTAACATGCATTTGAGATATATATAGGTATATTAACTATAAGATGACCAGTAACCAATCATTGCGGTAATAACCAATTCGTACAGGCCACACCTACCTATACTTTCCAATGATTGGATTATGGTTCGCGATGTTATTTGTCCATTGGTTTTTGTATTGTTAGATTTTGTCAAACTATAAAAAAATATTTATTTTTACGAAGTATCCTTAAATAAAATGTATTTTTTCATTTTTACCAAATATATTGCATAGCCGTAGTTATTTGAAAAACTGAGAAAGATTTTAATACAAGTTTAAAGTAAGAGTAAATTAAAATATAATTGTAGCCATGAAATGCACCATAAAAACTCTTGTGTACAAATATACTTAGAGAACAGCCAATTATTTGTATAAAAAGAATTTATCCCTTGTTGTTTGATCTGCTATATTTATTTTGCTTTATTTCTTCGTTTATATTTTATTTTATCGTATGATTACAGACTATAACACGAGTGTGTGAATAAGAACACTGAAAAAACTAAGTGTATAATGAAATTTTTAGTTCTTTTCTTTTGAGCGAATTTCTTAAAATACAGACTAGATGTACTATATGCTTTACAGTACATATAGTCTTAACAATATAACTATATTTTTAGAATTATGTAATAACAGCGTAATAGTATTAGTAATTAAATAGAAATAATAGACTTGCAAGTCGTCACTGTAACTGTGAAAATTCAATTAAGGCGGGTAAATTTAAACAATATAAGAATTTTGGCCCATCCCAAACCACACCTGCATTTAAATTTGAAATTCAAATAAGACAAACCCGTTTTCCTTACCCTCTGCATTTGCTCCTGCCAATAGTTTCCAAGATGTTCCACGGGTCTAAGGGATTCCTTAGTTATATTAAAATTTATTAGTTTATGAAACTACTAGCTACACGCCCTGGCTTCGCCAGGGTGTACATGTATTATATATATAAACCTTCCCCTAGGATCACTCTATCTATTAAAAAAACCGCTTTAAAATCTATTGCGTAGTTTTAAAGATTTAAGCATACATAGGGCTGTCCCTATGCATCAGCTACTTCGTTTTATACTATGTAATGATGATATATAATCTAAACAATTGCCAGTACCTATCAATAACTATCAAAAACTCATATCCATTCAGATTCGGTGGCGTACCACGCAAAATATAGGTAGTATTTCGAACAATAAACTGCAAACACTCCTCTACCTTATCATAATAACAATTTATTGGTATAGGGTAAAAATGTTTGAGTTGTCAATATTGTCACGGGAACAAAGTACCTACTAAAGTATTTACGTATTTTATTGCTCGTGACTGTACATATAATTATTGTACACAACATATAACGAAATATTTACTGTGATCGTGTTATTTATGAGCTCCCAATATTTAAAACCGTGTGTATACTTATAATAAAATAAAAGATAGAATTAAATTCACTCATTAGAGGTCGGTTGAGAAGATAAGTACAAACCACATCAAGCTCTGGTGGTTAATTAATACAATTAAAATTTTTATTGTGTGTCGCCGTCATAAAGTGGTTTCATAAGATGATATTATTACACGATTTAAATCCTTATGTTTTGACTAGAGTTGGAAATGTAAAATTAAAAAGAATAATAATATTTAAAAAAGAACACCCTTTTTTGTGTATTTTACGTAATGTTAATAAAAAAACTTCATCTGCTTTTTCCGACATACAATGTTAGTCTACTTTTGTTCCCGTGGTACAATCTATCTTAATACCCAATTTCATGCAGATCCATTCCAATTGGTCATGTCAAAATCAAAAAGTAACAAACCGAAAAATAAACGCGCTTTCACGTTTGTGATACTTAGTAATATGTTATTACGTATGAATTTGAATGAAATAAGGGTACAACAATGAATTTAGTTTTCGCCTTTAAAAGTAAAATTTATAATTCAAATGGAAAATATAACAAGGTTTATTATGATCATCTCGATATGGCCGCCATTGTTATTGAAGTGAACAGGGACGATTAATTATCCATTGAACATAATTTGGGCGGGCCGTTTAGTAGGCACCGGTCTGTAACCGACCGCTCCATTCGATTCAATTGATGGACTATTGTCTGTTCATTACGTCTGTATGTCTGAACTTCAGTCGGCTAGTATCGATTTTATCATATCATATTTAATTATTAGTCAAAGGGGAAATATGCAAGTAACGCAATAGACATGCGTGCGATAGACTTCTAGTTTCCTGAGGGCAACTCGTGTAATATTCAAACAATACAACTATTCAAATGAAACGGTTTCAGTTTATGTTTATCTATTATATAGAACCATAGACTGTAAAGAGCCGTCTTTGTATGATAGATATATTAGCAAAAAAAATACTTAATTTTTTCCATCACACTAAGTTTAAAGCCTTAGTCTCATGTATTTCAGCCTAAAAGCAGTTTGCTTTGTAATCGGTCAAAGTAGCATAGGACGTCCACATAAAAAAATACAATGAACAGCGGAAAATATGACATAGAAATAATAACCTAGTTCGTTCTTCTAGTTCCAAGTTAAAAAGAGCTTGTATTGTGTTAATAATTGATAGAATTACCTAATTACATTTTTTTTGCAAATACATACTACATACATACAAACACCCAGACCAATACAAACAAAAATACTCATAAATGCGAGTGCAAGTACGAGGAATCGAACCCTTAACAATCCGAATTAAGACGGTGTGCTAAACCACTGCACCACCGTCCAATATATTTACGGACCTACTAATTTGAGTGGAAATAAAAAAATGTAATATTCATAAATTTATAAATAGGTACAATTATATTTAATTCGAACTTGCAAAGAAAGACATCTTCAAAATATAAGTAGTACGCACAAGTGTGGTAAGTTTTAACTCTCTTAGAAACAGCAGCTTGCAACGTCATATTTCACTCTAAAGAACAAGGTAGGTATACTATAAGTATAAGTCCTCAAACGCAAGAGATGCTACACAAAAAATGTAATCCGCACAGTACTTTATATATTTTTGTATATTTAACAAAAAATTCTAGACAAATGTTGTTCTTTTTTCGTAATTAGATAATAATAAAAATATTAATCTGAATATTACTTCATAAAAGAAATTATACCAAAATTCCTCTCTTAAATAAGTAAATTCCTTAAGATTGTTAGCTATCAAAGGAAATAATAAATTGTTTTTCACCCACCGTCTCCCAACGAATTCCGTCTGCTTTCAGGATGAAAGGCATCTTTATCTCGCTGCAAAACTTTTTCTGCCTTGTGTAGAGTCGAACTCCTTTTAATGAAACTTAAACCGACCGCCTGCGACTTAGATTAGTGTACTGCTGTCTTAAACGTAAGTTGTGGTTAATGAAACGGTTAATAAATGACTCCTATTTATGTTAATTTAGCTGCGAATTCATATTTTATATAAGAAATCAAGAGATATGTTAACAATTTTTATATGGAAAAAAAATTAAGATGTTTCGGAAATCTTATAAGTAGTAGTATTAAATACTACTTTACAATTCTGAAAATATATTTATATTGTAGAAAAATGGAATATTAATATTTCGTTACTCAAAGTTATATAACAAATGAAAATACAAAGTACCCCCAACGGATTTGAACTTCAACTTTGCTATTTACTTGATGTTTTTACTGTAAATCGCCTCCCTGACTTGTTCGCAAAGATATTTATAGTCGGCAACTTTCCCCAAGTTGCTGTCGCCGACGAAATATCCATTTAATGGTCGCCGGAGTGCCGGGACCTCTGCAATTTAGATTAGTCCTTTAATTAAATTAACATTATGATCCCTATCTCTTTGGAGCAGGTGGTCGGCAATATTGCCCTGCTGGAACTCTTTCTCGGCTTACCTTTTGTTTTAATTGTTTTTCTTAAATGTTTGTTTTTCTCATTCATATTCAGTTCAGTATTTTAGTCCTTAAGAGATATATTGGCAATATTCGTATATCAAATAACTAGCATAGGGTCTGGCATGTACTTTTAGTTTGTACAAAAGTCCCTAAATTTAAAAAGAAATAATAAAAATCTAACTAATCACTTTAGTTCAACTAAGTATTGAGTATCATTTTCAACATGTTTTATTTAAATAATCATACCTAACCTCATCATAAATTGTAATAATTTTCAAAAACAACGTCACCAATGACATAATCAAAACCATTAAATAACTCTTAATAGGTTTAGTTCAATATTTTAGTGATTTCTGAATCAGATTTTTAGTCACTCTTCTACCCATGTTAGCCCTTTTTCCTTTACTTGTTTACATTAGCTTTATCTATTTTGCTCGCGCTACGCTTGCCTTTGGCGGAGCGGCGGTCAACCGAAAAATTAGAAATATCTCAATCCAAACTATCGTGAGATCGATCAACCGTAATAGAATAGATTTACTAACAAACTTAGCGGTATAAAGAGTATAAATTCACAAAATACAAAAAGACAAAAATCATAAATGCATTATTTAACGTTTCCTTTTCCAAAAACATAAATAACATAAAAGTGACCAAGATTTTTAAAAATATATGAATTGAAATACTGCAATATGTTGAAATGTGTACTAGGTTCGTAACTTTTCCATGTAGAGCAAGTTCAGACTTACATCTCGGCTGTTTTTTGTATTCCGTCGGCTGAATCCTACAACCTTCTGATAACTGCCTGTGAAACTTGTGAATTATTGCCTCCACCCTGACATTGATGCCCGAAGAAAAATTGCTCCGCCCAAGTTCACTACTTCAGATTCAGCGAACTTTATCATGAGTTTGTTTTTTCTGTTGCATTATTTTGTAATAAAATTGAAAGCTTTACTATCTACTATTTTTTATTAATTGGTTATTTTTTTTTAATTGTGATACCATCATTTGTGATATAAGGTAAATACCTATATATGGTATAAAAAAATATACCTTTTTGGTTTTATAAAGAATATTGTTCCCCGAAATCGTGTATAGAAATACTATAAATAGGTTTCCGGTATAACTTTGTTCGCATTACTATAACTCCATTAGTAACTGTATCAAAATTAAATAGCTATACAAACACAAATCGACCTCTAAAACATACGTTTGTCAGCACAAATTCAAGGGTACAATTTCATTTCGTTGGCCACAAATGGAAGGTTAACCTGTCCAACACAACGTGACCCTTAGGTTTCGTTTACTTTTTGTGCAATGAACCATAATGGCGAAAACAAATGAATGGTCAGAGATCTTGTTATGGTGGTTGGTTTGAAAGATTTCCTATTCAGTAAAATCGTTGTTTCAATCAAGTAAGCAAATAGGAGTACAAATGGAACAATAGGAGCGTGTCTTACGGATATTAGACTAGGCGTAAAAATACTTCAGGAATAATTTCAATTCAATTTAAATTCATTACTTTTTAATGACTATTCACTACAAGGATTAAAAAACCTATAACGAAATTCATCTTTAATTTTTATAAATACTACCAATAACATAAAAAAAGCTAAAAATAAGCTTCTAATCTCTAAAAAATAAACATGAAAACATTAGACTGTAATTACATACTTATTCCCTTGTTGGTGGAACACGATCTTATTAGCTCACAGAAATCAAAGCGTACAAATTACCTTTTATTTGCAGTAAGTTGACGGTGAAATGTAATATATCGGCGATTTTCATCAGGTACGAGACTCTTGACATTTAATTTCAATTCCTCTTTACCCTACTGTTTTACGTAGTGTCATTTTTCCATTTATGTCCATTTTGTAAAACCATTAAAAAATAATCAAGATTCTCTTTTGAATACCAATGATCAATGTAAATAAAAAAATGTATTCATCTTATTTTTTATGCTTTTTTGCCTACTTTGTACTTGTATACAGAATATAGATGTAGGTATTTTAGTACATCTATATTACGTAGTCCTTTAGAACTCAGTTTTATAAAAATCGCAATGGAATATTCATTTATTATCCTCTAAAATACACATAATATTAATATGTATTAATAATTATTATTACCTACTAACTTTATTTGTACATGTATAATATTATTTGTGTGTATATATATATATATATATATATATATGATATATATATGACACATTGTAGATACTTATCTACAATGTATTAAATTCATAAGATAATTAAAACTCTTTCGGAAAACTTTAAATTAAATACTTACATAAAATATAGGATGTTTATTAATCTCTAAAATGAACGAACTGACTAAAAATACCATTATATTAAAAGTGATGTGTATACGTTACGTACGCCTATAGGTATATGATAAATTCGATGTGCAGTGCCCCGAGCGTTTCCGCTCCACTCGGTTCGGATGCACGCTAGTGCGATCGATCGTGTGAATATACCTTTATCCGTATTTTATTTTTATTTTCATTTATTTATAGGCTGCTGTTGAATGTCAGCTCCACTGCAACTGTTTACATGTTACATCATGCCATAAATAAGCGGCAATAGCAACGCAATATTCTATATTTTTTATGTAGGTGAGAACTTAGTTTTATAGGTATCAAGGGCATAAAATTCTTGTTTATCCTGTAAATAACTTCATGTGAATATAGAATATTTACTATACATCATCTTGCTGTCCTGAGCAGCTAATAATATAGAAACAAATAAATCGAATTAATTTAAATAAAATCTTATCCGCTTCTGCTATTCAAAATTTCCTGCGATCAAAATAAGATATTATTTAAAACCAAAATAACAATAATTGTTGGGACGTAACTTCAAACTATATACATTATTTGCGCTAAACGTAAATATATTAAAAAATAAAATAGAATTGTTATTATATAAAATTATAATGACTGAACAGTCCTAATCACTGTAGACGTAGGTACGACAAACAGACAAAGGACAATCTAAGCACAATTCGATACAAAAGAATTAAAAACTTAAAAGCAACTAAATTTATCTATGGTATAGTATACAGCCCTAACAAGTTATTAACCAGTCGCGAGTGATTTGATACGAGATATCACAATTATAATTATAGCATTCATCAGTCACAATGGGGTGTAAAATTAATTCGAAGCGGGTGAAACCACTCGTCAACCATCGGTGATCGCTGGATGCGATTTCAAATGCTTACTCGCGTACCTATTCAGTTGTCACCCGATTGGATCGGTTCATCCTCTTTGTTCCATAGCAGTGAAGTTATTTGTAAAAGCGATTACCACGGTCAATTGAAATTGACTACCGTGTAAGTGCGTCCAGGTGGGATTTTGTATAATCTGTGCGTTCACAAATTTCGTTATGTGCTTGCAAATTCTAAATAAATTCTTGTTAGAAAATTACATTATCATACCTTTCTCATTTAGAACACGTTGAAATGAATAGTTTCGTGACTATTATTTTATTTGATTAAACTGACTATAATGATAATTATTTTTCATACAAATTTGGATTCCATTGATCTAGTGAGAATGACTAGATCACAGTTTACAGCGTACTTCGTAAAGTAATCTAAACAGGTATGAAATAATAGAAATAGAAATAGAATGAATAGATTAGATTTTATTTCTTATTAATCTTATAGTTTATATCAATATTAACAATTGTATGCATTCAACATGTTTTTCTTATATTTATTGTTTTTTTTATCTTTACGTAAAAATGGATAAAATATATGTTAACGCATGATGGTACAGATTTTTTATTTATTGTTGTCATTTTGCCACAAACTAGAGAGAGTGGTCTACAAACGTAAGCGCGTATAACACACTACTATCAGTTAAATATATAAACTGTTCTGGACACAATGTTCTGTAAGAATGTTCATAATAATCAAACGAAAATTCCACTTTGATTACTTATTCACAGCAATGCACATCTAGATACATATCTCTTGTCATTGTGAATGTGCTCGCAAATTGTTGAGTAATGTTTCCTTTGAGAAATTATTTCCTTTTTTATATTCCATCACATTAATGTCGCCCTGTAGATGCTATCAGGCTCCCTAGACAGATCAAATATTCGTATCTCTTTCGGAGTTGCGAAGGCGTAAAATTAAGATAAGCTTTGAAATAAACTATGAGTACTATTAATTCTTTAGCCCTAATCTTGAATTGTTATACACTCATAATATTACAATAATATTACTTAAAAACATTATTTGTAAACATACGCACATGTGAATAATAGAAATTGAAAATATGCAAGTTAAATACAATGATACTCAAGAATACAAATATTTATATCGCTCGGAAATCATACTAAAATGTTTTATATAGTTACACAAACAAAATTGTCAGTATATGTAAGAAAAAAAAATCTCAGGACAATTCACACAGCGCCATCTAGACCCAAGTTAAGCTAGCTAAAACTCGTGTTATGAGTACTAGATAACTGATACATATACATAGTTTTTTTTTGTAAATACATGCATATTATACATAGAAAACACGCAGACCGATACAAACAATCATATTCATGAATACAAATGTTTGTGGCTGCGAGGAATCGAACCCACGACCATTGGTCGTAAAGCGGTGTGCTAGACCGCTAGACTACCGAGGTCGTCAAAAAAATGATGATATCATTAGACTTATTAATATAATAACGATTAATTTGGTAGATATATATTAGAGTCACGTGGGGCAAGTGTACGTACTTAAGGTTTGAAGTATCATATAATAAAATATTTGAAGTTAACTGGAACAAAACAAGGTTTATTATATAAAATATTTATAATATATAAATTATATTTACACAAATGGAAATCAAAAAAACTTAAACGTACAAAATAAATAATTATCGGGTAATACGCAACATTAACACAAAGTTCATACGATAAACCAGAAAATAGGAAATCGTTCAAATATTTCCTTTTCAAAGTTATTGCATTGTTCATGCCACCAGCTCTTACAGATGCTGCATTGGATCCAGTCTTCATTCGGTGAAAATATGTATTTTTCTCCACACAGTGGGCAAAATAATTCCTGCTCATCATTTTATTTATTTTCAGATCAAGTCGTATCTTCTTTTTTGGCAATTTATTCTTCCTCTTGTTTTTTCTTTTTTCCAATTCTACTTTATAATAACTTACAGTATCAATGATTGACTTTTTGCCTTTCTTTCGCCGATTTTGAATCACAGTCATCCATCCAAGAAATGCCTAAGGCCAACTTCGGCATTTCTTGGATGGATGACAGTCGTACATATTCATTCCTAGACGAAGGTACACTCATTATAGCGGGTGCCACACTGTCGTTTGCTGCCAACCTCCGAAATTAATCTTTTAACAGCTTCTAGCTGTTCCTCTGTGACAACACTTCTATCCGGCATCTTTCTTTTATAATCGAGGCATTTTTTATGTATAATTAAACTCTGAAATAACAAATTGCATCATAAATACAAAGCCAAAGCGTAGCGGGGTAATTCGCATGCGCACACTTACCCGACATTCGTATGCGCACACTTGCCCCAAACCATCAAAATAAAATTTAACCAGAACTGAGCAATATAATCGTAATCGTCATCACCAAACATTAAACAAGCTTATATTACATAAAATGTACTGTTCGATGGTATAAAGCATAATTTCAAAATATAAATATATTACAAAGGAATGAGTCTCTCATTTAAGACAAAAATCGCAATAATTCAAGCAAAAAGCAATACTCACTTACGGAAACAAAATGATTCACCGACGGACAGTGACAAACTTGCACTAAGTATAGCCTTAAACTAAGTTATAAACCGTTTTTGAAATACTTCGAGTGCGTACAATTACTCGCTGCGCATACTTGCCCCACGTGACTCTATATATGTTTAGCCAACGAATATGTAATTATTTACGGTACGCTAATTATGTACGGTATTTACGGTTTTATCTTATTCAGATTCAAAATATTATTTATGATACAAAAACAACAGTCGAAACAGTAATTTTCACTAACAGCGAACATTACACAAAACCTACAAATCAAATCGGACAATTAATAACGAAAGTAATCGTAAATCCACACAGGTATCTGAATATTTTCCCCGAGTAGTGAAATACCGTACTTTCACGTCGCAAGTATGAAACATAACTCAATAGTGGAACGGGGATTCGAGGGCAACCGAGTGTAAAATGGTCGACACGGAGGGGCATTTTCGAACTGACCGGATGCCCCGCCCTGGGTGAAATATGTTAGGTGTGCGATCCTTTGACGTACTTATTTGTATTTCAGTTGGCAGCCAATTCAATTCTCATTTTAAACGCAGATTTTAAAATTATTTTATATTTTTAAAAAGTACCCACTGTTTATGGTTATTTTTAGTGACATTGGTTTTGTCCATTTTTTATGTATTTACAATTTCATATGAATATTATGTTATAAAAGTGTTTGTCTGTCTGTCTATTTTATAGTATAACATACCTTCAACCGTTCATAACTGAAATGACATGAAAATAAATTGTTTTACGATAACAGACATAGGTTATCTTTTATCTAAAAAAAGGAGACAAAGGCGCGGGTAGTAACTATTATAGCATGTTTAAAATACTAGAAGTAAATGATTGTTATTTCTCTCAAACAATCTTAGTTTCGTATTAATATTAATATTAAGTACTAGTACGGATATCAATATTTTTATTAAAAAATAAAAATATCCAATACTTTTAAAAATTGTCGCTTGAAATGTATAAGGTATCATCGAAATGGGGAATTCCTGCGCATTGTAGCAGAAAATAGCCGACATAAAGGTCCGCCATTCTGGTACTGACCGGGGCACGGATGCGATAAAATATAAACGAGCACCGCCCGCACCCTTACGGCAAGGAGCTCAATGTCTCTTCATATTAATATACATTGGAATACGCACTCACACTACATTCATTTGATAATTATATTACTCTCATAGATACTTAATGTAAACAGATACCTTAATGTAGACTAGGAGTCTTTTATTTCCGTCTCGAATTATGAAAAGATGTTAATTCGTTGACTAGTAATCAACTTTAAAAGACATATTTATGACGACAAAAAGAATCGCCAAAATCGATACAAAATATTACGTAGGTATTATACAGTCATATCATTCGAATCCATCATTGATTGATTAACAGTTGTAGAACATCGATTCTTTGTGAAATTGAGGAACTACCGAAACTAAATGTTATTGATATTTTCAACACTACACGCTTTCTACGATGTTATTGATCTCATAATTTTTACAAAACTTTGTAATCTATCGTTGTCTATTATAGAAGTTACATTTGATTTCAAAAATTGCTTAAAATGATGTTTATTTGGAATAAATGTGTTTCTATTTCACCTATCATACTTATTGGCTGGTTTTTATTCTAAATTAAATTTTATATGTGAAACTCAGACGCATAAATAAACTGTGCAACAAGATGGCGCTAGCATTTGGGAGGCCGGTGTTGCCAGCTATTAATCTCCATTTCCCGCACGCGCCAAATCGCGCCACCATTACGAGCTGTTTTATTTCATTAAATGGACCCACCGAATTAATGTGCTGCACTGTTTACAAAGCCCAAAGAATCGAGGAAGAGGGCATTGAAAGATTTCTATGCCCCTTTTGTGGCGGCTCGTGAAAAACGTCGCTGTCTTTGTTTGAAACTCAAAATAGCCTTCCTCATAAAAAATAAGTAACGTTAATGGCTAATCTGAAATTAGATGTTTTATTATTACCTACATTTTAATTTTCCGTCACTTATACGCACCTATTTTTTTTTTAATTAAGTCTTGTTACTATTTACAAAATTATTTATTATTAATTAATATCTGTAGAGCTTCTATATTAATGTGAACATTTTGTAATGTAATGATAAACAAGCTGACACTTGATGATAAACGGTATCCATATACATGAACAGCACTACGGATATCACGTTACCATGTGACATCCGCAATAGAACTCATGTGTTGCCATTCCAGAGCACTAAGATGCCTCATAATTACACTGCCTATTGGCACCGGAAAACTGAAACCGTTACTCGGCAGCCGAAATATCGTAGGTGAGATTGAAATACCTACATAACGACTTTTTACAGTCTTCATCTCATCAGTAACACTTAAAATTTGTCAATAATAAATAATATTATACAAAATACTAGCTAACATTCAGGGGGATGAAAAATAGATGTTGGCCGATTCTCAGACCTACTCAATACGCTCACAAAATTTCATGAGAATCGGTCAAGCCGTTTCGGAGGAGTATGGAGGAGAATTTTATATATAAGATTAATCCTTATACTATATGTACATTATCATATATTCGAAAAAAATATGTTATTGTAAATTATATTTTTGTATTGTTGCAGGTGCGGACATTGTTTGTCAGTGGGCTACCGATGGATGCAAAGCCTCGAGAACTGTATCTGTTATTTCGAGCATACGAGGTAAAAATCAACTCTATTATTTGACTAATAATGTAATTTAGCTTTTTACTTATTAGAATAGCAATCAAGCAAACTGATATATATATAAATAGCATTACTTTAGCATGTGATATCCATGATACCACTGATGCATTGCCATTCCGACATTTTACATCTTGTTTTGTAATTTCTGCCTTATCTCACCCTTAAATTGAAACACAGTTTATATTATGTTTGGCGGCTGAAATAGATAGACAGAGGTAACCCAGACGAATCTATACAAAATCTACCTCAATGTTACCGATCGGTTACTATATGTACATGTTTTACACCTCTTTCTTTAATATCTACGAAGTGACTAGGCTTATATTCCGCGGTCAGGGAGCCACCCTTTTCTATACGGACAAGCAGCTGGATAGACAACAACCGATGTGTGATGTGACATAGGGTGGCTAGGTAATCGATAAGAAAGTATTATACCTACTAAGTCTTCTACAAATATATTGTATTAGTGTACAAGTATATACTGTTATTACTGTATTGTTTAGTACAATCAAAATTAAGGTAATAAAAAATTACCGATGTAGAATAAATTATTACACATTTATAGAAATGATTATCAGGGTCATATCAACAGTATGACAATGTAATTTTTAAAGAGTACTTAATTACACTCGGCATAATAAGTTGACTTTAAAGTTGTAAAACTATCCGAACTAATGGTGATTTTTTTGGAAAAAATTAAAACATATATATTGCCAGAAGTGAGACGCTATGCCACGATATTATGTCGCTAAAATTAAACTGAAATGTTAATAAATTCGATTGTAATTACAAAAAGCAACAAAAAAAACTTGTAGTACTTTTTTCAAAAAAGACACGTTCAGATTTAATGGTTCTAAATTTAATACATGAAAAACAATATATTTTCGTGAATTGAATAAAGTATCAAACTACGAGGTACGTGAAAAGAAATAGATACTAAATTCTTCTACTTGAACTGTCCAAATATTTGCCCCAAGAGAAAATAAAACATAGAGCAACATCGCTTCCGTCACGCGACGAGAAGATCCCGACTCGGATTACTGCGTCGTAAATATCAAATGTCATGCTCCGATTCGTAATATTCGGATTGAATCGATTTTGTCTACCGATAACGGGGATTACACTCGATCCCCAACTGGTACGGATGGCACCGCAAACATAAAGGTGGCTAAAGCTAAACCGAGGGTTAGTTTTAGTGTATCGCGTGTTTTCCTCGGTGCCAAGCGCGGAAGGATACCATTTTTTTGGTAGTTAAACCTCACAAATCGTTTTGAATAGAATGTCGCTATGATGTAATGAAAATAATGATACCATGAGTAATTGTGATGAAACCTCCATTAAAATGCAATATTAGTGAAAAATCACATACACATTGTTCGTTATAACTAAATTACTCTTTGTGACCTTAAATTGATGGAATAGAATTATAAATATAATCTTTAATCTAATAAATTTAATTTTAAGCTCTAATATTGTTTTGTTTGCGCAGGGCTACGAGGGTTCGCTGTTAAAGGTTACCAGCAAGAATGGAAAGACAGCGTCGGTAAGTAATCCTATAATCAATTCATTCATAATCCTTGGATTTTGTTCTGATTGATTTATATTGATTGGTTTAATTTATTTACATTAGCCTGCCTGCTTATAAAAATGACATTGCTCAGTAATTAATTACTCTGTAAAAACTCTATTTGTACTAAAACAATTTTCCATTTATTTATGGCTTGTATTTAGTTATGATATGGATTATTTAATAGTACGTTTTAATATTAGTATACTGATATACATTATATCCAGTTTATAGGCACTATTGACAATTAATAAGTAGTGAAGTTTTCATTAATAATGTTAATATGTGAAAAAAAGACATATGCAGTAGTTATTGCATATTGATACCTATGTATTTTACTATAGAGCAATATTTTTCCAGCCCGTGGGTTTCGTCACGTTCCACACTAGAGCTGGCGCAGAAGCTGCTAAACAAGATCTTCAGGTTGGTATTATCAAATGCTTTATGTATTCTAAAAATACCATATTCATTTGTTGAGATTTTTCTAATATATACTTAGAACGTGTATATATACGAACCATCTCAAAAAAGGATTAAAGGCGTAGATGAGCAGAGATATTTTTTAAATATTATTACAGATATATTTTAAACTAATTACATACTTACCCGTACCTTAAAAAATTGCTAAAATAAACACAGTAAAAGTAAAGTAAAATCACATACACGATATTAACGCCTAAGTAATATGAATGGCTTTATATCACATGTTGATTCAATACAGTATCTCTTTAATAGACCGAGATACGCGATACATACAATCTACTTTTATGCTACTGTAAATACTAAAACATGTAAGACGCACGGTGTTACTAAACCTCTTCTCATCACATGCCTCGACACAGCCAACGAGCACTATAGTTAATATTCTCATTGTAGACTTGAAATAACATTTTCCTGACTTGAGTAACCGCATCGTAAGTTATGCTAAACCTATGCACATATCGACAGACCACAACCGGTCATCAAGTGGAGACACTGAGCTATCCGACATCGGAGTGTGATCAATTACGTTACGGTGTAAATACGCAACTGCATGTCACTGTTTGACAGGTTTTGATGTCACATCCCGAGCACAGTGTTCCGTCACCTTAGCAGGCGCGGGCGCGGACTTTATTAGTAAATCATCCAATAATGTTACTCATCTTAAATATTTTCGGAAACGCCATATCAAACATACTCAACGGTTACTCTATTCGAAAGACAACATTTTCAGGGATATTGCAAATGGTTAGGAAACCCTTAGTCTATCCAAATGCAGTATCCTCATCCCGAAGTCCTCCCAACACGCGAGCGTCACTTGCCTCAGTGGGCAATACACGTATCTGCTGGGAGCACACAAAAGCTGAACCTTCCATGGTCATTATATCGGAGCGCCGCACCGCTCGCGGCTGTTCACAGCAGGGCGTCCGATTCGACCCCGACATGCCGCAAACGATTCGGCTGGAGTTCGCTAAAAGCAACACGAAGGTCAGCAAGCCGAAGCCGGCAGTTGCCACCGCCGCGCCAGCTACACACCCCGCATTGATGCACCCTCTCACTGGACGTAAGTACCGCCGAACGCACACACCGCCCGGCGCTAGCTCGACCGCCCCGGCACTCCTACCAGACCTCAGCATCATACCGATTACACTACTAAAGAAAATTCACGATCCATGTTTGTGGTTATCCTCACACTCGTGTCCTTATTGTTGTTACCCGAAAATTCGATAGATAATAAAGGATTGAAATGGGGTGTCGAGCAAACGCAATGGGCAAGTATCTGTGAACGCTTACACGTACCACGCAAGGCCTAGCCCCGCGAAGCTATAACGATTTATCTGTCGGGTTCTATAACACTATCGTCAACTTTTTTTACATGTTTTCATGTTAACACTTATATGATATCCTTATGTACTTCATGGGCTGATTTGGGCTATATCGAGTATAATTAGAAATTTATATATATTTATATTAGTGTATAATCACACCAAACATATTTTATATAATTTACGTAATTTAAGCTTACAAAATTTTGCATATTCATATTTACGTCCTTTACCTGGACCGTGAAAACATGTCATAAGCACACTGTAAATATTTTTTCTAGCAGTATTTATTATTACAGTAAAAAGTTACATATATTTAAAGTTGAGAATTTGAGTAAAATGTGACGGATTTTATACATGTGCGTACAGACCTAGCGAGTCCATTCTTCCCTGGCGGAGGAGCTGAGCTGTGGCATCACCCACTGGCGTACGGAGGAGAGTTACCGGCGTTGTCGCACGGGTTGGTGCACCCCGCTATCCACCCGCAGATGGCGCCCGTTCGCTCTTACCTCTGACTAGCTGCCGCCGATAGGCCACACCACGTAAGTTTTCATTATAACTTTTATGCATTTGTTGAAAATCGCAATGTATAAAATGAAATATTTAACATCATAATAATAATGTGTTTATAAACAATCTGTATCCAACGTAATCAACGTGATTTATCTGTATTCGTTTTTTTATATGTTTTTATATAATTGGAATTACAAACATATATGACTATCCACTAAATGATAAGCTATATACAGAACAGCACTACGGACATCACGTTATCATTTAATACCCGTGTTGTTTTCCAGAGGATTAACATGTCATGCCTCTCACCCTGTATATAAAATGTGGACATATTTTAACTATTGCTTAGACCCCTCTGACGCTGGGAGCTTGCGTACTACCAGCACCAGCGTTAGGATCTCCGGGCGCGGCCGTGCCCGCGCATGCGCCGGCGCCGACCGCGCACCCTGCGCATCCTGCGCCTCCCTGCTCTACGCTGTTCGTTGCCAACCTTGGCCAGTTCGTGTCAGAACACGAGCTTAAAGAAATATTCAGCAGGTACACTATTCAATTAATATTATAAAATTAATAATCTATATCAGCTTATTTGCTGACTGAGATTAACGACAAATTTATTATTGTGTTCTACACGAATATTGAAAAAAAATATTATTCTCAGTCAAAGAATATTCCATAAATCGCAGATATGAATCCAATTTTAAATGTTTATTTCATTGAAATATATTAGCATGTACATTATCATATATGGTTCTAAATACATTAATAATTTCTTTACCAAATAATGGCAAAATTAATAAGTCTAAGAAGGTATAAACAATATAAAAACCCAGTTTTCTACTATGCATTGTGTCTGATCCGTCTTTAAAATTGGATTCCCTAGTAATATGCGCATGACTACGTTTATAAGTACAAAATTATTGTCTACTACAGGAATATAACTCGAAATGTATAAGTAATAAGTACGCATATAATAAATTCTCCACCGTGCATGTCGCACCAAATATCACATGAACGTCGTTGGATTCTGCTATTATTAAAATGTCTCACACCAACCAATTCGCATTCTGTTATCTGATATTGTGTAATAACCATTGTCTTACATAACGTTTGTGTGAGAATATCAGCCTGCACCCGTACCGCCCTGAGCATGACAATCAAGTTATCGGCTTACCGAAAACTAAAGTTTAATACCTACTGTTATGGAATCTATCTATTTCTGTATTCTAAGTCAACTACATCTTATAAATGAGATTGAACACGAGAGATCCAAATCAATAGCAAGTTTTTTACTAATATTCATTGAATTCAAAATAATAATGTTACTTTTATAACTGGATCAATATTATTTCTTTTTACATAACATAGGTTCATATTAGTAGATACTAAATTCAATTTTTCGGTAATGTCGATAACGTACTACACATATTATTATCACAAACTAGTCGTATATAATCAGCACTCTTATTACACGCAAGTTAATTTTCGTAAATGTTACAATTGTACTGCAAACAGGTATGTAAATGTCGCACAATTTCTATCTTAATTATCAAGTAACACGTACTGAATAAACACATTCATTTGTAATGTATATTTGACGTAAAATATAGATGACATATATTTAAACTACTTCTCACGTTATCACGTATTGATTAGGTAAACAAGTACAATAATTGACACGGAGTTTTTTCTTATAGTATATATATATATATATATGTATAATTAGTTTCTGGCTTATATTACAGAGTTAGCTTGTAACTTAAGATTATGTTGTCGTCGTCTATTTTTTTAATTTCACACTCTTTACACACCTAATTACGTCAATATAATTACACTCTAAAGTACACATTTCATAACACATTGAATAAGTAGGCATATGTACGCTGGCATTGTGACCAATACACATACCAAAATACTGTGGGTTTACGGGCGCGGGCACAACTAAGTATGGTGGTACAGTTGCCCCGGTTTCTCGCGCCTGCGACTCCTGACGGGCGGCAACGGCGGCAGCTCGGGGCCGGTGGCCTTTGTCGACTTCGCTAGCCCCGCCGACGCCGGCACCGCACTCGCTCGTCTGCAAGGGGCGCTGCTCCTCAGCTCCGAGGGCGCCATCCATCTCGAATACGCAAGGCATAAGATGGCACACAACGGCTGGATTCTTTCACATGAAGTATGCACGAGCACATCTATAGTACAGTGATATGGCAGAGATTCAACTGGCAACTTTATCTGGATCTGTGTAATATCAATGTAAAATGAGCTTTGGATCCTGGGTATTCTGTAATATTTTACTCAAGCCGACAAATGCAAAGTACGGTCTGTTGTGCTCAATAGTAATAATATACAAATATTACTTTATTATTTTTTATAAATACCATATATTGCAATAGCATTTCAATAAAATTGCATCTTTTCCCATTGAGACAGGTTCCAAAGTTACAATTTATAATTAAAACAAAATAACAACAATGTATCACCGATGCACCCTGCACTAGCTCTAATTGCCTGCATATAATATAAAAAAATACCTAGTTCGATAAAGACATTAATAATTTAATAAGCAGCTTGCAATACATTTATAAAATGTTTCATAGGGAGCCAAAGGCGGAGAAGAGGGCGAACAACATTAGTTCGTTCGTGGCTCTCGGCACTTGACAACCAGCTAATTGAGGGACGCGCAATCTGGATCCTCTGAATCGCATCGGAACTACCACAGGGGATGGAGCTACCAACACCTACAACGTATGCTCACATTTCTACTAACATCTTATCAAGACACATGGGTTTGAGAAACCAAACCTACTAGTAGAGTATACATTTTTATATTAAGCTCTATCGCCTTTTTAGTTTTGTTTCCTATACAAACGGCGTCAGAGGAGTGGTGTGTTTTTCTTTTATACCAAATTTAGCAATTGTTGATTGTATTATTATTAACATTCCAGTTTTATTGTTTACCGTTCATAATTAAAGTAATATAATTTGAAATTTATCTTTTGTAAACGTAATCACTGTATTTATTTAATATTATTCATTTTATTGTGTAACATAAGATTTATTTACAACTAACTTATTATACTAGAATGTTTTATATTTGTTTCTACAAAGCCGATGTATACAATTGAGAGGATTTGTTATGAATATAGCGTATAACCAGAAATTAAACATTTTAGGATATTATCTCATTCGATTAAGCTAAAAACCAAAGGTGCCCTTCATAGAAAGATTACGTTTTGTTAAATAATATTTCAAGTTAAATGATTTTTAATAAAGTTGTATGTAATTATTACGATACTTTTGTTTTAGCCTCAATAATGTTAGCGTATTTAAATGAATTTCATGACTATTTCAAATTATATTTACCTAATACTTTCTTAGTAATTTTTATAATGTTCAATCACTCGTTAAAGTGCTAGCACTCTAGTGTTGGTCTTACTATCCTTTCTATCTGTAAATGGATTTATTGCAATAATTATATAAAAATTTTACTGACTTGACGCGAAAGGACGTGGTCGCCCCTCGGTGCGCTTGCTGTGGAGTGCAATGCATCACTGAACTGTCATCACTCACTCGCATCGTATTCTGTCCAGTTCATCCATTATATCCTACTGTATTCTTAACTCCATCCCCTTCCCATCCTAAACCTTTATAAACACACCAAAATTTCTTGTGCCTTGCGAAATTACGATTGAAACAAAATTTTCGTGATTACATTTTCAATTTCTTGGAGTTCCTCAACGAAGTTCGTTGTGAAACTTTACCTACTGATCCCGTTGTCTCTGCGATTAGTATGCGATGCGACACAATCGAGAAAGTTCAGTCTTGTTGCGAGAATTTAGCCTTGGCCTTATGAGAGTTAAATAATTAAATGTAATCATTATATTAATTAATAGTAATTACGTGGCGTCATACGCGCCAACGCTGAATAGTAAAACAATTACTCTACTATCTGCATGCTTTGACGAGCTTTTTGGTAATAATCTAATTTAAAATTTAATAGTTATACTTTTATTGTGTAATCGTTAGGTCGATAAATTTAGATAAGGGTATTTATTGTAGAGAATCAGCATAGTTACATTACTATTTAATGAAAGTTATTCATACATAATAATGAAACCATGTAATGAATTTTTAAATTTACTGATGTGTTAGGATTAATCAAATGGAAGATTAATATATTTTTTATTTTTAGCTAGTTGACTATCGCATACAGATTGACTACTTAGTTACTTAATGTTTGATGAAAACACAGTGACGACATAAGTACACATCAGTGCGAGATAGCAATAAACCAAAAATGAATAGTAATCTAATCTAATAGGTATCTAGAAACGTATTCTGCTGATGTAAACATGTAAAAATTATACAAAAAAAGTAAAAAAAAATATCCCTGCTTAGGCTATAATAAATAAGGTTTTGGATATTTGGGTTAAAATCTTGACGCGACAGATATCTATGAGGTATTCAAGCGACCGTCTGCGCCCAGCGCACGCACAGCGGTCGCCGGCCGGAGATTCCGCATGTGAATTCTTATGAAAATCTCTTAGTCAATATTAAATAGAAATTTCGTCAATTTTTGACTTAGCAAAATTTTATACGTTGTTTATAGTAACTATAACTTCACAATGTACCGACGTCGTGGCGTATAGACCAAAGATAAAGAATATAAATACTACATAATATTTAATACTAACCTCAGACCGTACCAAACTCGTATATTTTGTAGGCAAACTTGTACTACTTACTGGTAATAACATTTCCATAAGTTACGTTTCTTATTAGCTCGTGGTCGATGTTACGATGCAAACTTTATTTTTACTAAAGTTGAGGCCGTTGTCTATATATAATACGGGTGAAACCAGACTAGGGCATCAACTAAACTATTTTAGTTATTTTATATTGTTACCTACCATTGCTATTATCGTAATCAATAATTATCTGTATATTTTAAAAGTTTGTTAAGTTGATATATCTCATTAAATTGGTATGAAATTTATACAATTGTAAAGTGACATAAACTGTGTCGCGTAAATTAAATGTCATATTCTCTTATATATGCGTAATTCATTGTCTGTTTTAATAATTAAGCTAAGTCAATGTTTACTTATTTAATTCGATATAATGCTAATTCGTATGTAAGTAATTATTGTGTAATAATGTAGTAGTGATCTCCCATACCTTCGGCGTACGGCGTCCTCGTTCGCAGACTAAAAATACAACGAAAAGTTTATTTTTTTCTTTTCTGTTGTCACAATTTTGGTCTATCGATGGCTCTAGTGAATGAAATAACACAGCTCTCTCTTAACAATTATTCCGAGTATATAATAATTATATTATTTCTCATAGAACCATCGATTGACTTAAAAATTTTGGTTCGTACGCATTATTCCATCCGCCATTTGCATAACACAAATGTACGACAAAGTGGCGCTTGTTCCAACATGTCGGATGGAATATGCTGAAAGCGTAAGGGCCGCCTACGCCGCCATGATTCCGTCCAACAACCGTAGATAGCGAGTAAGAGACGTCCAGTGGCTGCGGACACGGCTACGTCACCTTTTGCGGGACTACTCGATACATATCATCGTGTAATATTAATGTGTAATTAGGAATAAAGAGCGGTTTCATAGAGACGTTTATTCTGTATTCTCGTCTATTACTTGTAATGCAATCGGCTACATGTCACGCTAAATCCAAATAGAGTTTGTGTTACAAAACAATCGCTTGCATTTTGTGTATTTAACTCTTAAATAATTTCCGGATACTTCTCGTTTTAATATCGAAACAGATACGAAAACTAAATATTTTCTTAACGTTTACTGTGAAATCGGGTGATGGTGTTTGGATCGTCGTGATTGCAAGACGCGTGACATTGGCCCGCATGTGATAGGGTAGAGTAGGGGTGTAGCATCGCCTTGCAAGTTAGGTTAAGTGAAACGGTATCACACAAACGCCGTGCATCGGAAACATATCAATTCTTGTGCCCCTTAATAAATTTAGTTAAATACTATTCTAAGAAATACATATGAATAGAATAAAGAAACAAAATAATCGTTTGGAGTATCAAATACATACTAAGTGTTGTTTTCGTACGTTAATATAATGTCGATTAGATTGTGTTATATAATGTGGATCATTTACGTATAGTACCCGAGTAGTGTCGCGCAAGTTCGTTTTTATTCACTAATGGCTATAGAATTTAATCATTATTATTTTTATCGTTATTATTTTAGACTAAATAAATCGATATGGCTTATTTACCAAATTAATTTTAACAGTCCGTTTGGATTCAGTATTAATGTCATTGTTTAATTTCGGTGACACATTAGCGGATCACCGAAACTTATTTGTATATCGAGCAATTAAAATAAACCATACAAACTATATAGATAGTAATTAATTGTTAGATTTGTGTGACTTGGATTATTTAAATGCTTCTAGAGCAGAGGTAAAGTGTTATTGTGGTTTAAGAACATAATGACATTGTAAAAATAGTGATAAATATTTAGCTTAATTATCATTATTACAACTTTTATAGATGTTCATTAATTTCTTTTCTTACTTCATGGAGTATTGTGGCATTGGAGACATCATTGTTAATTCAAATAAATTTGAGCTCATCCTCAATCGAAGTTTTTATTCAACTGACAACCCTGTTTGAAAATCGCAAAAACGAAGCCCAGTTGCTCCAAGTCTCCAAAGTATCCATAGGTATATGAATATATAGACTTGTCTAAAGTATACTAATATACTATTATATTCTACATATACTGCAGCTAATATGGAAACTGGTCTTAATTTGACAGATTTATATCTTACAGTAATTTATGGTACAACTTGTTGTTTCTCACAATCTACACAATATGTTTTCTTGTAATTTCTGTCAATATTCTTGTAATATTCAAAATTTAGTACTAAAATTTATAGGTGTGTCTAGTTTAGGATAACTGAAATTAGATATAAATGACGGTTGAGCTTTTAGAACTTTGCTTTGTAGATTTATCTGCTTTCATACGTCCTCTTGTAAAACGAATTTGCTAACTTTGAATAATTAATAATTGTATTTATATTGATGTCTCAAATAAATTGGTTTTACATAGATGACGTAATATAATATTTCAGTGAAATGGCTATGAAGTCTCCTAATTTCAATAATTAACTTATGGCAGTGTTGTATTTATGTTATTATTAGTTTTAAAGCATTATAGGGTCCAAAGATTGGGAATAAACATATGTGACAAATTATTGCTCTTGTTTATTTATTTCTTTATATGGTAATCGATTTCAATTTTAATATAGGTAGAGGAAATCGTCCCGTTATCAAAAAATATAATCAACATAATAATGTAATGAGTTAAGAATGAAAATTTGTAAGTATTGCTCACCTTTTCATAATTTAACTTATTTTGGGTCCTTTTTTAAATAAAATAATGATAATGTTAATAATTAATATTGAGCCGCCTAATCGATAGTGAAGTAAACGCTATAATTGCAACCATTTATTTGAATATTACCATAATTGAAACTACTAAATAATAATCAAAATAACACTGAAACAGTGCAAGTGTACAATAACGGCACTTTAATTAAAATTATTGAGAGAAACAAGTGTAACCGACTTGTCTCACTTTAGATGCTTCACTATAAGTTTATATTTTTCTATAAAACACTGAAATTTACCTATATCTAAATATGGAGAATGGAGTTCGTATGCAATATAAATCTAAGATATAACAGAACCCATGGAACAGTTAGGTTATACAATTAAAAACAGAAACTCATTCCTATAAAACCTATTATTGATCCTAATTGCTATTTTTAGCTGTTAACAATGTATCTATGATTATCATTTAATGAGTTTTTAAACGATAAACGTAGACATGATAAGATAAAAATATGTTGTTTTATGAAACAACATTGAATATACAGCTTTGGTGACAGGTTCCAGATTCATCACAGTAAGTAACAACATGGAGAGCATCAACACCGGAATCTTCAAATTTAGGCGCATGACAGACATAAAACACCAAACTTTATTAATAAAAGTTTGGTAGACACTTTTTTAAGTCATGCGCATAAAAAACTACTTAGATATATATTTTTTGTAAATACATACGTAATCTAACTACATAGAAAACACCCAGATCGATACAAACAATCATACTCAAGAATACAAATGATTGTACCGTGCGAGGAATCGAACCCGCTATCATCGGGAAGCATTATGCTAAAACCGGTAGACTACCGAGGCCATCAACTATATAAATTTGTCTGTTCTATACTGATAAGATGATCATTTTATCAGTGTAGAACAGATATCAATATCTATGAATGGTCAAAATATCTTGTCGCAACTTATGTAATTCCAACAAGTAGAATAGAAGCTTACTGCACGATGCTGCTCTAACGACTATACAAACTAATTATCACTATGACTTGAAGTCTTAGCATGCACAGTCGCCGCTCGGGACCAACCAGCTCCTAATTATTTAGACGGTTAAAACTTGCTATGACCCCATTTTGCGGCCTCAGGCAAATTAGCGCGAATATCATTAATATCACATTAGATCCGAAATGTATATAGGGAAGTTGAAATTACGCTGGCAGTTAACTAAAGTTAATTTCATGAATTTGATAGTAATCCCCTTTGGGTGCGTTTCTTAATTGTAATTAGTGAACATGAACACACTATCCATAGGAGCACATGCTTAATATTATTTAATGTCATAATTACTAAATACTTCAAACAAGCAATATTATTGATGGTACAGTTAAAAAGAAACTGTAGTAAGTATTTCCACTTCATTGTCCATTTCATTGTCATTCCACAACTGGGTAAAGATTCTTTTTATAACTGAAAAAATGATATGCAATCGGAAAGTGGCAACCCTCGCCTATATACCATACACCACAGATGTACCTAACGTTGTCATGTGATGCACGTGAAGGCGTCTCATACATTGACTTTCCTGAGTACAAACGTATATGCCTTCATATTTCTACTTTCACTGTAATAGGTCCTTTTCAAATATAACAGCTATTCAGCTTGCAGTGCAAGTCTAAAATATGTTAGACAGAGGTAACCGAGTATTGATTCTAAAACAATTTCTGGATAAATTTCAATATTGAATGCTTATAATGGAAGATCATAAAATGATAAATAAATACCTATGAAGTTTTCTATTAAATTAAAATATGAATTAGTACCTACTCGTCCTCCATTGCAGTAACTAGGTTTACTATTCTGCGAGTAAGTATGAAAATTACACTGAGTCACTATTTTCTTATCATTACAATAAACGTAACAGTGGACTAGCCCGCACTTCGACAAGCATGTAAAGGCAATACAAACTCACAAAACTCCGTTTATCCTTGCGTTGGGTACAGGCTAAGACGCTATTTCTATCTGGTATGGAGTAGTGCTTTCATCACATATTAAGGTATAATACATACATATATATTAATCGTAAACATAATTCTTTTAGGTAAATGAATGGCCAATACTAATGGGTAGTAAAATTTAAATTCTCAATTAAAAATTACTTAGAAGTAAAATCTTGTGGCGATTTACGGATAGTGCGCGGCAACACCGTTGCCTAGCGACGTTGTAGATAGAAGATATAACAAGCCTGTCAGATTGGGACACAATCGCTTCTTTTCTAATACATTAAATATACGTTTCTATATATATAATAAAACCATACAACTATTGTAAATACCACAAGAATATTACATTTATACATAGCCACCACTGGACTCGTTATTTAATCTTCCTCCTCCTGTCGCTGCCAGTACCAGTTGAACACAACATAAATAATAGTGTTAACAATATATTCGCTAAATTGGTGACCCACGACGTTCCACGACAGCACAGCAGACACGGTGAAGCGTGAACCTACTCCAGTCCAGGTGCCATCTTTCCTACATTCCTTCTCCTTACCGGCATTCTTACCATACAAGATCTTATCACCATCGATCGTAAACACTATCGTCCACCACACAAGTACTCGCCGTCGTTGTGCCGCCCGCGCCGCCCGCCGCCCGCCGCCTATAAAGAAACCACGCGACACTGCCCAGTACTACGTAGTCAGGATACTACGGACTTCGATATTAAGATTTTATTTTACTTTTCTCATTTTCTATTGCCGTCAATTTATTTTACGTGTATTTTTTTATAATTTTATGTTGAAATTTATTTTTATAGCATGTGTATATTTTTATTTTCTTATTGTAAATATTAATTTCTTTATATTCGGCATCGCATTGGTCATCATTCTCAATTTCATACCATATTATAAATTAGACAATGAAGATAAAACTAATTGAGATGTTAACAATAATATACATAGTTAATCTATTATGTGTTATTTGATAATAGTGACCTTACTCGATGATACGATATATGCATAGTAAACTGACTGTACCGCCTGTACCAACCTAGATAATGGTGAACATATTCCCTCCGGAATGTAATGTTTCCGTACTGAGCACAAGTCCTAGTTACTAAATACAGCGACTCCTGTATCCCTATGAGTCCGCAATATGTGTCCACAGGGAGTAAACTTGTAAAGGACTTCCACTTTGCAAATTACCTAGACTCCATTCGGTCCACTCGTAAAAAGTGTTCACTTTAATTAAGTTAGTAGCTGTGATTACAGTAAAAGTTTAATATATGTAGACATATATCATGAATAATTAACCTGTATTGCGCATATTCAACAACATATAGTAAAACATACATCACAATAATGAATTACATTTTGTTTTAATCGCCTTTATAAGAGTTTTTTATAAAACTATTTCTTCCAATAAATAAAACAATTCACATAGCGCCATCTAATTCCAAACCTACTAAACAAATAATAGAAATACTGATTTTATAAATACATATATATGTATTCTGTCTGTAGTTTGGAGACTAATGCAAGCTGTACGCAGTGGAATAAACTTCTAGAGGTAGCCGCCAATACTTAAAGTTTTGGGTGTACCTACATTATGCGATATCGATATTTTTTTGCTAGAAATACAGCAAAATACCTTACTACTGCTTCTATTAAGTCCACTTGTTGAAGTACACTATATTTACACAAAATATCATAATATAAAATTAATTAATATATAAATTCATATTTACTGAGTGTCATAACCGAAACCCAGTGAAACAATGTATCCCGATCGCACGGATGAGTAGCAGACAGAATCTATATCAATAGAGTAATATATCAAGTGAATTTAATCATAAGAATATATGTATATGATATATAGACCTCCAGACTATTTCAAATATCGTAATAATATTTGACAAAGGTATGTATATTTAAATGAACAATTACATATTACAATATGTAATATCGAATATACGTTTCTCATAATTTGCCAAATGTTGTTTCAGTATCTAAGTTATATTAATATCCTTTTGTGTTATTTAATAGCATACAGAGTTATTCAATAATATTACTCACTCTTATGTGTACAAGTAGAATATTATTTATGACTAAGTACTTACATCTAGGATATTTTCACATGAGCACCGCTTAAATGAAACGTTGATCCGGTAAATCCGTTAACGTACAAATCGGTCGCTTCGACATTTTGAAAGACATATCCCAGATGTTTCTGTAAGTGTGCCACATCAAAGCACGTCGTTTTCTATCAGATTATTTCAAGGTACATTCAGATTCCCAATTTTATTAATACCGAATTCCTAACACAATTTGCTAAACTATGCAGATCGCTGTTTTGTCCCACTTTTACAGATAAACAGCTAACATATACGCATTTTATTTGTAATAATAACAGTTTTCTATTAAAAAGAAGTAGTATATTAGTAAAGCAATATTTTAAACATTACTACCTTTTTATGGAGAGTCACAGTGGTGGTAGCGTTAGGTTAGCGTTCTTTGTTACCACAGATAACAAAGAAGCAAAATGAACATACATAATAATATCAATTAATTTTCGATATTATTTATTTTTATATTATATTTGTAATTTTCATAAGAAAACTATACATATAGATAGGTACTGTATAAAAAATACTGACAGTTTTAAAAAAGTACGTGATTACACTAATAAAAGCTTACGTTAGGTATATCAACAAACTAGTTTTACCTTAGTGCCGTTTGACGAGAGTAATTCGTTTTATGGAAATTGCGTAAGGTTTTACAACAAACTGCCAAAGTCTGTACTCAATTTACCAAAAAAATATTTTCTTTGTAAAAAAGATTATTATAAAATTGAAGAATTTATAAACGATAATATGTTTTTGTAGAAAATATCTAACTTAAAATTCATAGCGCTGACAATGTTATCTGATTTAACAGAGATTAAGTGTGTAGCGGTTTCTATGTATGTTGATTGTCGCATGCTATGCTAATAATCCTTGTTAATGTAAATATAATTAAAACAATATTTATTTAAAAAAGCAACACACAAGTTTCTTTTGATGAGTCTGCATTCTGAATTAAAAACTTAACTATTCAAAAGCAATATTTAGTTTATTTGAATAAAGATTAGTTCTATTTCGACTTTTATTAAAACTCATGTCCTCTAATCATTTATTTCATGAACTTATAAATACCAATAAATTACATCTTTCTTTCGACTCTATTATAATAATATAATAACTATGTGCAAAACCGTATCATTTAACAATTACTACGAACACTCCTGTGAAATTATCCCCTCTAAACAAACTCAATATGAGAGACGAAGCAATATCCTTTCAATACATAAAACAAACACATAATACAACCTAAATGGAATAATTAGAAGCAAAGGAAAATTATGAAACAAAACAATAAGAATTAATACGTTATAAAAATAATAACAGCAATTTAACAGAACAGATTAAACTTTCATCTAGAAACGCGAATACATGCCCATTGTTCTATTTGCTACTTTTATTAGTTCCAGATCAATAGAGAACAGCTAGCATTAAATTAGATTGAATGAATATCGGCAAAAACTGTATGCAGAGGCAAAAAGTGAAAGAACATTGAATATAGAAAAAGAATACAATGTTGATTTACTATAAAGTTGACGGAAAATAGTACCCACAAACCACAAGTGTCCTAAAATTACTCTTATTCTTATTAATTCTCATATTTACCTAACCCTAAACCTACGATGACATTAATTTCACCACCATAATTACACTTGAAATTGGACACATCTTACAAATAAGGTGCTCAAAAGCTATAATAGATGAGATTGAAGTACTCAGGTTAATTAGTTTTAGTCTCTCTGGCATGCAACTTACCAAATATGTATTTTATAATAATAATAATAATAATAATGTATTTATTATCAGGCTTACTTGCCCACTTTGTTAAATTAAATTAAAGTAAAATATAAATTTTAGGGTGCATGTTAATACTTTCAAATATATATATATTATATACATAAAAAACACTCAGACGGATACAAATAGTCATACCCATGAATGTTTATGCCGTGCGAGAAATCGAACCCGCGACCCTCGGAAGTAAGGCGGTGTACTAAACCGTTAGACCATCGACGCCATTTATATATCTTAAACAATTGAGAGATACACAGCTAAATTATTATTTGATCTGATGGAACTGACGTCTCCTATAGACATAAACAGTGCCACATTCAGCATAAAATATATTGAGTAATTAATGTCATAAATAACCCGTAATTTATGCGTTCTGAGGACTGTCTGTCTGAGATGTCCTGCCTCCGTTTCTATAATTATTATATTGTAGTTTAACACACTACGATAATTTTTATTCTAATTCTCTTGGACAAAGCCACGTGATAGTACTTGTTAATAAAATTAATTTTAACAATGAAAATGTTCTAAATGTACATTAAAATCTGTTTTATAATCAAATGCACAGACACTTTGCTAAGTCAGTCATAATTAAACTGGAAAATAAAAAAAATCTTTATTACAAGCATTAAGCTTCGGTCGGAGTGCTGAGTTTAAAAGGCATAATTAAAATTTTTATTCATTACTTTCTACGTTCATTATAAGTATCTAATATAATTATGTATATTATATTAAAAACTCTTTAATACTACTACTACCTTACTAAAGCAAATACATACTTCATTATTTAATCTTAGTTTTATTAATACATATTCCAGATTTAGATAAATACCTACTCGCGCCTACGTATCATGTGAATGAGATTATTATTTACCTCATCAGCTACGACCTACACACGGTCTCCCCTGGAAACCATGTTAGTTTACAATGGTCTATCTGACCCAATCTTTTATTTATCATCCTCCACTGATGCCCCGCCAGTATACCATGTGGATTCACCATTCCATATACATCTAAATAAAGAAAACCTGTACTTAGAATTATTGTTACTAAGATTATAGATCAGTCATTATAAAATTCAATAAAGAATAGTACCTATAACCACATTGATATAGCTTATTGAGTTAAGGCCATGACAATCAATTTCTTTTACTAGGTTTTCATATTATGGTATTATATAACACGTAACATGTGTTACGTGTTAAAGATACAGACATAGTGATCCTGTATAAAAATTCAAAAACAACTCCGTCTGATACTTGTGGCTAAGTTGATTGACAAAACTGAGTACAAATAATACTAAATTCGTAATAAGTGGGTAAACAAAGCCCACTTACTACGAGTTTAGTATTAGTTGTACTCAGTTTTGTCAATCAACTTAGCCACAAGTATCATTTGTTCGTAGTATTATTACAATATTGTAATCGCGTTGTACAGAAAGACTACAAAAGATAAATAAGTAGACTATATAATTTCCGTAATTTTAAAGTCCACAAAAGTTTCTCTTAAATTTATTGGCCTCCAACAAACAGACATCGAATACCAGAAAGTTTATGCACAAAAGTATAAAAGCAAGCATATTTAGAGGAACTGCCAGTTTGAAATAAAATTAAAGTTGGTGTGTCGCAAAAACTGTTCAAACTCTATTCATATGATGGTATGTTTATGAAAAAAACTGCGGCATGAAGCTGTAATCGTCGACGCATCGTAAAAAAAGGTCAGGGTAATACTGAAAAACTGAACCGAGTCGAGAACGCTGTGAATTTTTTATAGCAGCCTATATCTTGTTAAAGTCGTGTTATATTATTATTCTATGGAAGTCTGCACTCTTTACATAACAAATTGTACGCGAGGGAGATTGTCACTCCTAAATTTAGAGGCGTTTAACTTCAGTTCTAACTTTCCAAATCTTTATTTGCGTGTCGAAACGAGAACAATCTTGGAGTTTCTAATGGTTTGAAATTACGATCTACAGAACCTCCTTTTTAGTTATATAGTTAAAGATAATGTTTTTGTATAATCGATGATATCGTTATAATAATGAAACGTGGAGATTATCATCATACGAAACTTCAATTTTTGTAAGTGGGTATAGAGTATGACTTTTAAATTAAAATATTCACTAAAATAGTGCTGTGTTCACTTGATCTACATATTATGTATTAATGTATGGATCGTATAATGTGTGTGAATGTACGTATACCGTTCAATTAAATTAAAATATACTTTAGAATCTAAAGCTGTATTTTAACTGGAATTATTGATGGTAACGACATTCAAATTACATAATTGGATAAGTACCTATATCGTTTTACATTTTGATAGACCAAATTAATTATCAGTTCTACTAATATAATGTATATGTTTGGATGTGTTTATGAATAGATGTTTGTTAGGATATATACCTATATATGAGTTTCTTGAGAGTTTTCTCCTTGAAAGCATTCCGAACTGACGGTAGATTTGACATATATACACACATATATATATGATTAATAAGCATATAATAATATTTTTTTCCTGTTTTAATTAAAATGATTAAAGTTTTGCTGATATCGACTTTGTAATAAATTTTCGGACGGGTGAAATAGATGAAACAGGGGTTTTTCTTTATCTTATCTCAGCTAATCGAAAACTGAATCCACAGATTGAAAATTTTGACTAACCTGAAAGAGTCTCTATTAATAGAACATTTTTCATTTCTATTTTCAAGACAATATTAACTCCAACAACGTATAACTTACTTCAATGTTTGCTCCTATTTTTATCACGAGGATCGGATCTTTATATCTAAGTGTATAATAATTCTAGCATTTTAAATACATTTTTACCCTATTGCCAAAGTAAAAGACAGATGCTATTATTAAAACTACCTACCTAATAAACATTCCTTAATAATGATTGAATCCCTAATTATAATAAATAAAATGTGTTTACAACATAGAATTGTTCCATTTTTAATACAAATCATATGCATAATAAATAAAATTCATATCAAATGCAACTAATATATATATATATATTGAACGTTGAACGTTATCATGCTTACAAGCCAAGAGTTATCCAATGTTTGAATATGTACGAAAACACATTATTTTTCTGCTCGACTGAAAATCGAATATTTTGTAACAATAACAACACAATGCATCGAATTCTATGAAATTAAAATGTGAGTAGCGTTTCCGATGTAGAGAAATGTTCTACACAATTAAATTATAAATTCAAATTAAACTACAAAAGCACTAGAAACACTTAGATAAAGTCGGAGTGCAGCTGTTACAACGTCAGGTAACCTTATCCCCGAGTAGAGTTATCATAAATATTTTAAAGCTGAAAAGTGCAAGAAAAGATAAAGGAATCATATGGCACTGCAGGGTCGCATGACCCGTACGCGTTCTAGCGGACGTGACGTCACGTGCCCGCCGTCGTAAACTCAACCAATGTTACCATGCTCTTGCCATGTACTAACACTTATCTTACCATACTATTTTTTTTATTTGGAAGCCTTATTTTTTATATTACCCGTAACTAGTGTCTGTTAACCATTTATGTGCTAATAATATGTATTATTTAAGAGTTACCGATATTTCAACTCTATCAACCCCACTACGCGACGAAACACCTCATTAGTACGCGAGTAAACATCTCAGTTATATAATGTGTACAATTGTAAACAACTCTATAAATTTAAAGCAGTTTTTACTCTTTGGAAATAAAAAAAAGATATGTCCTTTCCGTAATATTTGCGTGAAACAAAAAAGTAGTATTTGGTTTTAGGCAACGAAATTAGCTCAAACTAGCAGGATAAAAGAGAGTGTTAATTATAAATGGAATAATCATAATTTGTATAGTTTTAATGAAATTGAATATTATGAATATTTAAGAAGGATCTTATCAAATTTATAAAATGATATACATATTTTGTTTGTAATGTATAAAGTCATAAATAATAATAATACTTAGACTAATTTTAAATTTTCATAAATTTCAAAATTATCAACGGCGATTAAGAATTACCCGTATTTTATTAAAAAAATGTACCAGTGCTAATCCAGGGTGAGTATCTAGATATTACATATCTAGACAGATATATAATGACAATGACCTCACATCAAACTTCAACATATGAAAATCATCACACAGTAAACATTTTCGCAAAATCATAATTCATTAGTTAACCCAAATATGTGAAGCGTAAATAAATAAAGGTTCGGGCTTGGTAATAAGCCATAAATCATCTTAGTTAAAAGTACATCAAACGGCCAGACCTCAAAATAGTGCCAACCCGTGAGAACTAATTTATACGCAAACGCGGCAACATTGCGCAAATTTTGTTATTCAATTGTAGTTATGTATATTATCAATGTATGTCAAAGACAAAAATATTCATAATTCGATTTCTATACTACCGAGGTAAATTAAAAAAATTCGGACTATTCAGGGTTACCACTCACCATCAATCAATCCAATTGCATATAAAAATTTTTATACATAGTTGTTTACACATGCGATACGCGATGTCTTTTTCTTATTCGTAAATGAAAAGGCCCCTCAGGGACCTCTGACTTGTCTAGCTATGTATCCATCTCGTTATTAATATCAAAAGACCATTACCCTTATCATAAGACCCACGGAACTTTAAAACGTTTTATACGCATATATATACAAACTTATATTGACTAAAATTTAGTAATGTCCACTTACAGCTCCTCGTTATTACAGTTAACATAATATTACATATCGTTGTAGATTCGACCACAGTAGCTTGCAATCCGAATAATTAAAATTAATAAAGACGGAACCTGCAACAGTACCTGAGTTGGACTTGCAATTATTGCAATTGACAGGAATCTTAGTCATTAGCCTAATAATGTAGGTTAGTCTGAACGAGTGTAAACCGAAAACCAAGGGTTTTGAATATAATGTTTTTAGAATTACAAAATCAAAATTAAATTTTCTACTCCTTTTTTCGGAAATTAATATTGTTCCTAACCTTTGCCTTTGCCTGTATAGTAGATACAAGAGATATGGGGTTATTTATATACGAGTGCAAATGGTACACTATTTTAATTAGTGCACACAATCGAATCGAGGTCAAGTCAAACAAACCGCTGCCACAAATCAAGTTGCAACCAAAAAAAGTTGAAACGACGAGAGGATGCGGCGTAACTGGGGTTAACTGAAAACTCTTTGTTTACATACAATGTTCGGCTCGGCTGGACTCGATGCTCGTTTTGTGGTAAACGCGCGCTTGCCCCCGGACTCCGGATGTTTTAATTGACTACGTTTGTTTTACTTCGATTTGCATTGATAGCGTATATAATTTACACTCATTTCGTTGAATCCACGATTATTATAATCTGAAATCTGTAATTATTTTTATAATGTTTCATGTAACAACAGACTACAGTCAATGGTAATAGATTATAAAATCTGACAAAAAAATTACCAAAATTAAGTCATGTAGAGTATATAATACAAGATACTGTTATGTATTTACCTATATTTAATTTTGTCCATTTGTGAATGACAGACATTAAAATATTTTAAATTATTTTTGTTTAACAATAGGGTTTTCAAACCTCTCGACGGATGGAGGGAGAATGTATTGTCAGTAATGGGGTCTATTCGTCCCATTGCTCCTTGTGGGATATGACAAGACCTCCACAGTCTCAGTCAGTTCTAGGAACTATCAAAAAAGCAAATGGAATTAAATGGTTTCAACTAACAAATGACTCATAATAAATTAATTTATCCGTAGCTACTACAGCAAAAAGCCATGATAAATTATAAACATTTAACCCTGCACCAGAACTAGCATTTTTCAAGGAAAGAAATGCCTACATGAAATAACAAAGTTGAGGATACTAAGAGCAGCCGGTGTCGGGGTGAAATGTGGTAGAGCGCGGATAGGAATATCAAGTAGAGTACCACGCAATACAGAACGCGCAGGGCCGTATTCAGTGTGTCTTAAAATATAAAAAAAATAGATATGAGATCTATAGATAGTACAGTAAACAACTTTATACTACTTTAATAGCAGTATTGTTATATGGTATATCCATACTAACATTATAAATGGGAAATAGTATCAGACTGTCTATTTATTTCTAATCAGCTGAACGGATCTTTACTCTTTTTGTCGTGTAGATTTGAATATAAAATATGTCCTAAAAATGGATGTAAACTATCCTTTATTGGAAAAAAGTAGACGAAGTCGCGGGCATCTATTATTACTTTATAATCACTGCCTTTAACTGTGTAGTATACACATATATGAAATGCAAACTCAATAGCTATTAGCCACGTCTTTGTCTGCTTACGATAAAAGATATCCTGTGTCCGTTTTTACGATTCAATTTTTCAGATCCGTTCAGCTGTTTAGTTGTGGGCCCGTTCAGTTGTATAGGTATACATTCAGATAGAGAAACTTTCACATTAATATTTGTGTGGGTTAAATTAACGTCGGTATTTAAGAAATAATGGAGCACAATCCAATACAACCCTGTGTACATGTAATGGCGGGCGTGACGACACGTTCGGATACAACACAACGCGGTCACGGTCTGTATCAGAATTTCAAAAATATGCATAAATTGAACACCATCAATCCAGATGTAATATAATTTTCCCATCCTTGCTTCATATACAATTTTCCGTATTTGTTTCGTTATACAGTTCTTAAAAGTACGTAAATGTATACTGATATTAACTCTTCATTGAAATGATGATGCTGATGATGATTGAAATTAAATAGTTATGGGTGTTCGTTTATTTAGTATACATGTATGTAGTATGTTTGGGTTGTACAGAAGCTATAAAAGATTCTGTTAGGTAAATCTGATAAATGATAATGATAGATACTTGTTTAAAACTGTATATTAAAACTGGTGCTCTTGACGACAAAATGCGAACTGACTCTTCGTGAAATATGAAATGTTAGAGTTGCGAAATAATATACGATGCTAGGTCGTATACATGTATATTTATATATATAATTTTATGTTATATATATAATTTTGTCATGCGTTGACGCATGACTGATAATGATTTTGGCCTATCTCGGTAGGGTACTAAAATACACGTAATTGTCATAATAAAATTTACACCTTAAATTAAGTGTCTTATGTAAGCAAAAGAAAACCACTACGGTAAGACCTTTAATTTTTACCTAATAAGTACGTGGCCTTTCTTTCGAAAGATAAGGATAAAGAAAGAAATAGGATAAGCTAGATGCTTCTTTTTCTTATTTCTCTATAATTATAATATACAAAAATAAACAATCCTACATTTCGCTTGTGGTTTGATTGATACTAACAAGCAATTTTTACTGCCAATACAGTTGGAATTGCTTGCACTGCAATTACCTCTCTATGGTATTTATTTGCTTGCTACCGTATTGAAAGGGTTATTTTACAGAACAGGTAACTTCACTTTGGTGTAGGTTATTGCAAGCATACTAATAATATCATTGCATGTATCTATCTGTATTTACCTTACCTTTTTACGACTAAATGATTTCATGTATGTTCATGAGGACAGATGCTGTCTTCTAACTCAAATAAATTTAATAGAAACAAATATCTATTGACACCATTGGAGTCATGTTTGTATGCATATACATATATTATGCCACATGTCAACCTAATTTATATTTCTAGTTCGTTTACGACTTTGTATATTAAATCATCTACATCGATAATTCTGACGGTAAACATGTGGCTTTGTAAATTGTGTTTCGTCGTGAAAGTAGAGATATGGCAGTGATAGAGTGGGTACTTACAGAGGCATGGCAATATGTCCCTTATGAATGGCAATACATAAGTGCTAATGCAGACGGTATATAAGGGCCAAATGTTAGTAATGCTGATCATATAGGCAACAGTTGTCACGTAGCACCAAATGAGCCGAAGTTCATTTGCCATTCCAACTTCATAAAATAAATTATATATAAAAGTAAATATGAAACATTGCCCACCAGCTCTAAGTTAAAATTACAGTGACGACAGGGCCTAATATTGATAAACAAAATTTAATTATATTTATTTAATATTATTACCAGCATTCTCATAAAGAAACGAAGATCCAAACATTAATCAAAATGCCGTATTAATAAATTTCGTTATTTTCATTTTACTCATTCGACATTTTGATCAATGTTTGGATCGCCGCGACGTCTCATTATGAGAATGTGCAAACAAAAATGTAGTTAATATAACAATCGAACTTATCTGATAATAAATAGATGTGGCGCTTTTGAATATTAAATACATTTTATCCGCAATTTGGATAATAATATCCATTCTGGGCAAGGAAAAGTTTATGTCATGTAATTATAACTCGAGAATGGCTGAACAGATTTAAATATTTTGTTGGATTCGTCTCTGCATCGAATATGCCAGAACTATAAAAAAAATCACTTCATTCCTACAATGATTACAGTTAGTGTCAATAAGATTTCTCTCTATCATTCCAGTTAAAGTTCCGAAAATGTGACATTCATTAGTCCTCATCCCTAACTATTCCCTCCCCCCTCCATACCATTACATTTAATCTCTCTCATCTAATCCTAATTATATAATAGTTATATTTTGACCGGGACTTCGTCAGCGTGACAATCATCAGTCAGAATATAAAAGCGCTAATACATTTAGCGCTTTTATATTCTGACTGATAATGTACACGTACAAAATCAGTTATGTAAGGATTATCTACCATACAAATTAGGTACCGGTTAAGTAACGAAACTGGTTCTTATTTCCTTATAAAAAAACAATTTATTATGAATTTATTACCTAAATAATATTACCTGTACATAAATGTTAGTTAAAAACTAGAAACAAGTATTATCAACATACAACATAGTTGTACAAACATATTGTATTGACATACATATGTATGTCACTGTTTGTCCTCGGTTGTGAAATTTCGAAATATTATAATACATAACAATTAAGAATAATAGATTCCCGATATTTCTACTTTACCATATTCTCTATAAATATTCTACACCGCCTATGAATGTAAAAAAGCATTATCTTCCATCACATTTGTCCTATTACCTACTTCTGACATAGGTGGATTGTTTTATATAAATGACCATCTCTCTAAGTAAAGTCATGCTGCAACATGCTACCTTTAGAGCAAGAGCCCAGACTGCCAGACATACGTCATTTTAGTAAACGTGAAAGTTCTTGTATGTGTGTCCCCAACACAGGAAAGAACGATCCCCAAACATGAAACCTGGATCGTGGTTCCTTTGGCAGGTACCAGGTAACAAAGGTGTAAAAAAATTCATATCAAATTCGTTTTTTTTATTTAGAAACTCCATATTTTCATATAGCATTATTATGATTTGCGCTGCTCATTGCCAGACACATGTGGTTCCAACCCCCCGCCGGACCCCCCTAAACTATACTATTTTAGAAATAAACTTACGTCATTTTAATAAAGCTGAAATTTATATATATTATTGAGAGTTCTCTCAAACTGAGTTTCCTAAATTGCCAGACAGTTTTCTTGGTTCCTTATCCTACCAGACTCATTGAAACCGTATATTGGGTAACAACTACAATTTCATATCAAATTCGTTATTTTAAGATGCTCCATTTTTTCACATATTGCTCTTAACAGTATTATAACTTGCTCTGCTCGTTGCCAGACCCTTAGTGTGGTTCCAACCCCCCGCCGGCCCCCCTAAACTATACTATTTTATAAATAAACTTACGTCATTTTAATAAACCTGAAATTTATATATATTATTGAGAGTTCTATCAAACTGAGTTTCCTAACTTGCCAGACAGTTTTCTTGGTATCCTACCTAAGTCATGTACACCGTACTTTGGGTAACAACGGTGTATACAATTTCATATCAAATTCGTTATTTTAAGATGCTCCATTTTTTCACATATTGCTGTAATAGTATTATAACTTGGCTACTTACAGAGGTTCCAATGGACCCCCTAAACTATACTATTTTGAAATAAACTTACGTCATTTTAATAAAGCTGAAATTTATATATATTATTAGTTCTCTCAAACTGACTAAATTGCCAGACAGTTTTCTTGGTTCCTTATCATACCAGACTCATTGAAACCGGGTAGTGGATAACAACGGTGTATACAATTTCATATCAAATTCGTTATTTTATGCTCCATTTTTTCACATATTGCTCGTAACAGTATTATAACTTGCTATGCCAGACCCTTAGTGTGGTTCCAACCCCCGCCGGACCCCCCTAAACTATACTATTTTGAAATAAACTTACGTCATTTTAATAAAGCTGAAATTTATATATATTATTGAGAGTTCTCTCAAATGAGCCAGACAGTTTTCTTGGTTCCTTATTGACTCATTAAAACCGTATATTGGGTAACAACGGTGTATACAATTTCATCAAAAATAAATTATATATAAAAGTAAATATGAAACTATTTTAGAAATAAACCACCAGCTGAAATTTATACATATTATTGAGAGTTCTCTAAAAGTTTCCTAAATTGCCAGACAGTTTTCTTGGTTCCTTATTCCACCAGAATCATTGAAACCGTATATTGGGTAACAACGGTGTATACAATTTCATGTCAAATTCGTCATTTTAAGATGCTCCATTTTTTCACATATTGTTCGTAGCATTATTATAACTTGCGCTGCTCAAACCCCCCGCCGGACCCCCCTAAATTATACTATTTTAGAAATTTAATTTTAATATATTTATATATATTATTAGTTCTCTTGAGTTTCCTAAATTGCCAGACAGTTTTCTTGGTTCCTTATCCTACCAGACTCTGAAACCGTATATTGGGTAACAACGGTGTATACAATTTCATATCAAATTCGTTATTTTAAGATGCTCCATTTTTTCACATAAACATTAATCAAAATGCCGACCCCCTAAACTATACTATTTTATAAATAACGTCATTTTAATAAAGCTGAAATTTATATATATTATTGAGAGTTCTCTTATTTTGCCAGACAGTTTTCTTGGTTCCTTATCCTACCAGACTCATTGAAACCGTATATTGGATAACAACATTTTCATATCAATTCGTTATTTTAAGATGCTCCATTTTTTCACATATTGCTCGTAACAGTATTATAACTGTCGTTCATTAGTGTGGTTCCAACCCCCCGCCGGAGAATAAACTTACGTCATTTTAATAAAGCTGAAATTTATATATATTATTGAGAGTAGTTTCCTAAATTGCCAGAATATAATCATTGAAACCGTATATTGGGTAACAACGTATACAATTTATCAAATTGATAATATTTTTTCAATAGTTCGTAGCATTATTATAACTTGCGCTTTTGAATAGTGTGGTTTAATTATACTATTTTAGAAATAAACTTACGTCATTTTAATAAAGCTGAAATTTATATATATTAATATCCATTCTTGGGCATTGAAACCATATATTGGGTAACAACGTAATTATATACAATTTCATGTCACAGATTTAAATATTTTGATGCTCCATTTTTTCACATATTGCTCGTAACAGTATTATAACTTGTCTCTGCATCGACGTCATTTTAATATGAACTTTATATATATTATTGAGAGAACTATTAAATCCTAAAAAAGTTTTCTTGGTTCCTTATCATACCAGACTCATTGAAACCGTATATTGGGAAACAACGGTGTATACAATTTCATATCAAATTGTTATTTTAATATACTCCATTTTTTCACATTACAGTATTATAAGCTCGTTGCCAGACCCTTAACTATACTATTTTATAAATAAATTTCTCTCTTTATATATGTTATTGAGAGAACTATTAAACTGAGTTTCCTAAATTGCCAAACAGTTTTCTTGGTTCCTTATCATACCAGACTCATTGAAACCGTATATTGGGTAACAACGGTGTGATCAAATTCGTTATTTTAAGATACTCCATTTTTTCACTATTGCTCGTAACAGTATTATCTGCTCGTTGCCAGACTAGTGTGGTTCGTCCCCCGCCGGACCCCCCCAAACTCAGTTTTCAGTTCGACAACGAGCAGAGCAAGTTATAATACCATTACATTTAATCTCTCTCAGTTCTCTCTAATCCTAATTATATAATAGTTATATTTTGACCGAATTCGGGATTTCGTCAATTTAGGCGTCAGTTTGACAATAAATTTCCTAAATTGCCATCAGTTTTCTTGGTTCCTTATCCTACCAGACTCATTGAAACCGTATATTGGATAACAACGGTGTATACAATTTCATATCAAATTCGTTATTTTAAGATGCTCCATTTTTTCACATATTGCTCGTAACAGTATTATAACTTGCTCTGCTCGTTGCCAGACCCTTAGTGTGGTTCCCACCCCCCGCCGGCCCCCCCTAGACGGTACTACTGTATGAATAAACTTACGTCATTTTAATAAATGAAATTTATATATATTATTGAGAGTTCTCTCAAACTGAGTTTCCTAAATTGCCAGACAGTTTTCTTGGTTCCTTATCTACAAAATCATTGAAACCGTATATTTAACAACGGTGTATACAATTTCATGTCAAATTCGTCATTTTAAGATGCTCCATTTTTTTACATATTGTTCGTAGCATTATTATAACTTGCGCTGCTCATTGCCAGACACGTAGTGTGGTTCCAACCCCCCGCCGGACCCCCCTAAATTATACTATTTTAGAAATAAACTTACGTCATTTTAATAAAGCTGAAATTTATATATATTATTGAGAGTTCTCTCAAACTGAGTTTCCTAAATTGCCATACAGTTTTCTTGGTTCCTTATTCCACCAGAATCATTGAAACCGTATATTGGGTTACAACGGTGTATACAATTTCATGTCAAATTCGTTATATTAAGATGCACCATTTTTTCACATATTGCTCGTAACAGTATTATAACTTGCTCTATATATTAGTGTGGTTCCAACCCCCCGCCGGACCCCCATAAACTATACTATTTTATAAATAAACTTACGTCATTTTAATAAAGCTGAACTTTATATATATTATTGAGAGAACTATTAAACTGAGTTTCCTAAATTGCCAGACAGTTTTCTTGGTTCCTTATCATACCAGACTCATTGAAACCGTATATTGGGTAACAACGGTGTATACAATTTCATATCAAATTCGTTATTTTAATATGCTCCATTTTTTCACATATTGCTCGTAACAGTATTATAACTTGCTCTGCTCGTTGCCAGACCCTTAGTGTGGTTCCAACCCCAACGCGGGACCCCCCAAACTATACTATTTTATAAATAAATTTACGTTATTTTAATAAAGCTGAACTTTATATATGTTATTGAGAGAACTATTAAACTGAGTTTCCTAAATTGCCAGACAGTTTTCTTGGTTCCTTATCATACCAGACTCATTGAAACCGTATATTGGGTAACAACGGTGTATAAATATTCGTTATTTTACTCCATTTTTTCACATATTGCTCGTAACAGTATTATAACTTGCTCTGCTCGTTGCCAGACCCTTAGTGTGGTTCGTACCCCCCGCCGGACCCCCCCAAACTATACTATTTTATAAATAAATTTACAGACAGTTTTCTTAGTTCGACAACGAGCAGAGCAAGTTATAATACTGTTACGAGCAATATGTGAAGAATTGGAGCATCTTAAAGTAACGAATTTGATATGAAATTGTATACACCGTTGTTACCCAATATACGGTTTCAATGAGTCTGGTAGGATAAAGAACCAAGAAAACTGTCTGGCAATTTAGGAATCTCAGTTTGAGAGAACTCTCAGTAATATATATAAATTTCAGCTTTATTAAAATGACGTAAGAAAACAGTATAGTTTAGGGGGGTCCGGTTTTATATGGCTCTCAATATATGAAAATATGGAGTTTCTTAAAATAACGAATTTGATATGTGCCAAAGGAACCACGATCCAGGTTTCATATTTGGGGATCGTTCTTACCTGTGTTGGGGACACACATACAAGAACTTTCACGTTTATTAAAATGACGTATGTCTGGCAGTCGTGGGCTCTTGGGCTAATAATACCATATAATTGTTTCAACTAGACTACATACTCTCTGATCATAAGCGGTGTACCCATACTAAAACACATTAACACCGTTTTCGTTGGGCTTCGCTGCGAAATTGGGTGAAAGGGAAGACAATCTCAGAGTGAAGTAATTTGGTTCAACACCCTTATTTATGATGGGCGAGGGCTGTTTAAAAGTGGACATTAGATAAGTGAAATTATGATAATGATAACAATAAATTAAAAGTTTTTAATAATCTAATGAAGTAGTGAGTGTCCCAACCTCAATTTTCAACTAAATATAATTTCCAACCATATGTATCGTTTCGTTTGTAATCAGTGGATTTATATTCCAATTAAAAGTAAACTCCATGCAAATGAATATCAAAAAGTTATTAATAAAAATTACGTGTTACTAAAAACGTTTTATATCGTTGTAACTGACTAATCAAAAATATGTTTATATTCTTTTCCATTTAAGTCCGTACTTCTAGTATTTTTCTTATTTTGCTATTTACTCGCTATATAAAAGCACAACATATATGACGTTTATTAGCGTATAATGTAACTTGTTGTCGAAAATTCAAGCTACGTTGCAGTTAGGTCGTACTTCATGCTATTAATGTTTTATACAAATTTACAAATTAATAACCTAATTGAACTTTAATTAAAACAGGTCTTATTTATCAGTAAGTACAATTCAGAGTCCGACTACAACCTAAATCTATGCTCTCTTCTAATAATCGCTCTTGTTTTTATAGTTTAGCATATTTTTATATCTATTGATCTTTTATCAATTTATGTACTACACACAATAGTATGTAAAAATATTTAACCTTTTATCAATTTCATAAAAGACTTAGGTCTCCAAATATTTTTGTATTATTATGTTAATTTGATATCTCTGCATTATATCCAAATAACTTCTTAAAGTTATTCCTCTTATTGGATATTCACTTAATAAAATATATTTTCTATTTAAATATAGCAAGTTGAGTGTTCATAGATAATATATAACACATTTCTAACTTATTAAACGTTTCAAACTAATATTCAATATAAGCACAATAATTAGGTATTGAGCTTACACTGAAACTCGATCGAAATAAGTGAGAATATAATTTGTTCAATTGAACTTCGCATTACGGTGAATGGATACAAAATCGATAAGTGTTATTAACTCAATATGGCCTTTGTCCTCATAAAAATAAGGTATAATTTCTAATGCAAATCTTTTCCGATACACCAAGTTCTTGCTAATTCCAATTCGCATGTGGCGATGACGGCAACTTTTATTTTTTGGTACTTCCTATTGGAATAGTAGACTTACAAATATTTTATCTAGTTCAAATATTAAATTTAAATAAATAAAATTATTTAAAAATAAATAAAAACACCATCATTATATATGTAAATTTTTGTATATACTAAATTTAATAAAATGACCTCGCGGTACAGTGAAATATTTTAAAATTATTTAATCTGTTTCTGCCATTACTTATATTTAAAAAGTGTACTACTTAGTAAAACTAATACCAATCTAAATTATTAATAGGCAATTTCAATAATAATGGTAGTCTATAATAGAATAATTATGTAATATTCATTTATTCGATAATTATAAGATTAAAATATAAATTAATTACTTACTTATTTATTTATTGTTATAAAATTATTATTTTCTTTTCTTTGAATAATACAAATACAAAATTAAAACTTCTAGACAACAATATCCACGAAACAAACACCAGTCTTTGAATATAACACCATCTCTTTGATATTCAGTCTTGATTAATCTACGCTGGAGGGTTAAAGTTTGTTTACGTTTTCTGTATAAATACTTTAAGAAATTATTATCCATGAACATGATTACTTTTTCCTTAATCTTGTAACGAAAAAATGCTTACAAAACTGCACAAAAAATTGTTAGGAAATTACGACGTTTTATTAGTTTTGATTTTCCGAATTGTTTTCTTGTGGTAGTTACACACGCAAGTTTCCAATTGTGTATAATATACCCTTTTTAGTAGAGGTGGATGTCGTTTAATTTTAACTCTTGATATTTTTAGAATATCGAGTTTATTTGCCTTGAACTTAATTAAATAACTGCTCTAGTACGTTATATGTACCTTCTTGCTGTATAATTTATCAAGTAAATAGTTACTAGCTATTTTCTGTACTGTTTCTGTTTCTTCAACGCACAAACGAAAACAAGATAAATACAGCTGTGAAGTGTTACATTGTATAATTTAATATTAAATTTGTTCTATATCAATAAAAAACCTAAATGCCAAATAAGATTTTATTTTATTTTTATATCTCTGTGCCGTCTAGTCTTATCCAAGCAGCGTGTGTTATGCTTATACCCATAACACACGCTGCTACAACTAATATATGGATATACGTTTTTTGAAAATACATGCATAATAAACACAAAAAACACCTAGAACTATACAAATAATCATACACATGAATACAAATGTTTCAAACCCGCGACTATCGGAAGTAAGGGGGTGTGCTAGACCGCTAGACCATAGTAACCATATGTGCCGGGAAAAAACAAGTTGGTCAGACAACCTGATACTGTCAGGGAAACGTTTACTGTAATCAATTTGAAATATATATATATATTTTAATTAATTAAAATGAGGTTGTCAGTCCGAGAAAGTTACGTTTACCCGACACATCTACATGTTTGCGAGGACTACGCAAGTTCGGCGGCAGCGTGTGGCGCGCAATCGGCCCTCCCTAATTACCACCAGTAAAAACTAATTGCGAACGACTGAGTGCTGTGCCACACCACTGCTTCCATTGTACAGTTGTACACTCACCTTCTATGTACCCGAAATATAACTAATGCACTATGCTTGATAACTAACTTAGAAACCCATCGAGAACGAAAAATGTTCGCAACTGAATGCTAACTATATTCAATTATAGGTACACATAGAAATGTCCTATATGTTATTTCAAAAATGAAGCATAATGATGTCAGTGATCAGTGTGACACATTTATTGATTGAAATCCATGAGATAAAAAAATTTAGTTTGAAAACATTTTATTTTTATAAGTGTCGTTTATAAATTTTAAAATACCGGCCTGCCGAGCTTTTGTTATTAATTGAACAAAACTATATTCAGTAAGAATGCCAATCATTCGGAGAATTATTAGTAGGTATTACATTTAAATTCATTTTATTTAAAAAAAATTATTGACGGTTTTCAGTCAATACCAAACATGTACATTATTGTACATAATAGGGAAAACTCTGATGGATAATAACATTAGGTTAATAACAAAGTTTTATCTGGGTTTTCACATTCTGAGTGACATGCAACTCGTTAAATTGGATATGATTTGTTAATAGCCATTTTATTTATGGGTTACATACTTTTAGTAAACTCAAAGGTTTCATTCTGAAAAAAAAATATTTTTTGATTCAACAATCAAAACCTGTTAATGACCTTTCGTCATGGTCGATTTATTTAAAATTTACACACGAACGCAGAACAGCATTTCATTTGTATTCAGTAAAATGAAAATATTGACTTATTCCTTAAACAATTTACTCTCGTTTTATTTATTTCAGTCATCTGCGAAAGGAAATCCTACGCACTTAAGGGCCTTTGATAACAACCATGTCAAAGGTCGTGGAACTTGTTTTTATAAATTCTGAAAACTTTGTAAAACAGTATATAATGAACACATTAATATAAGAAAAACATACCATCATGACATAGACCCCATATGAGGGGCAGTCAAAGACATTGTAAACTATAAATATCGTAGTGATCGCCATATTTCGCAGGGCAAATTTAAATCCAACGTGATAGTGTGGATTATTTTTGTTTGATATCGGTGTTTCCTTCAATGGTGAGTCAATCAGAATTATATATATACATATATATATATATTTTACAATAATTGATATTTAATGCATTTATTGATAGTAAAATTTGCGTTACTTGCTGGAGGAAGTAGATTACACCATCTTACCTATTTCTCTCGTAAAATATCAAGTCTACGTTGCTAATTCGCAGTCTGAATGATTAAAATAGCCAGTGAAATATCGAATACAAGAAACATAAGGCTCTTCTTTTTTTGCCTTTGGAGTAGTGACACATAACGTTGACGCTCAGAATATATTGTATATTTTCAATATGATACTGGTCTTTAGATAAGTTCAAAATTTTAAACTAATACAAAGAAAACAAAATACAGAATCGTATCGTAAACCTCTGTCTCTCAGATAGCTTGTTGGCTACTGCAATTTAAAAGGTGAGCCATGAACTGTGACACTGCAGGGTACAGTACAGACGCTCAATACCACAGTCCTCCATATTGACAAGCATCAGGTATACCGAGGTGACTCAAATTAATATTGTCTGATTCGAATTAAAGTAAATAACTTTGTATTATGTGCTTTTATTTTGTACATATTACTAATGCTGTTGCTTGTTGTATAATTTAATTTCAGACAAGTAATCCGTTGGACAGAAACGAGGTGCTTGTATAATTCATAATTTAGAGTGGGTAGATTACACTCGGCATATGACGAGCTACGGAAAGGGTGAGACACGTTTATTAGAGGCAAGATTAATTTGGATTAAAGCACACTCGTAGGTAGATTCTACGCGAAAGATATAATTCACAGAAACATTATGCCGTGTTTTCGTTACGCAAAATTACTGTGGTAGAGAAAAAGCTTTTCCTCTTATCTGCGGGTTCCACGTGGACGGAACTTTGCAAAATTATTTTATTTTATACTGTTTGCCGACTTGTATTACGTTTGTTGACCTCTTTAATTGTCAAAGGTTTAGTTTGCGGATTTAGGAAAGTAACTTGTCTGGTTAGGTTACTTCGGAATGCTCTCTAAAGTGTTTATAATTGTTACTTATAATTTCGATTAATTACATGATTCCATGAATTTTCCTTATATCAAATGACGTGGTACATTTTTAAGGTCATTAATAATGTCTTTGTTATAGTATACTGTACCATAAGCGAATAACATTCGTCTACTTATTATAGATTTTTTAATCAAGTTTTCTTTCTTTAACGTTAATGTACTTTGTTTTGTGACTCTTATTAGGTTTTTAGTAATCATATTATTTGTCCACCAGACAGTCTTACTTATATATCAAATTCTAAATCTGAATCTATCATTTACAAACATCAAGTACAATTAACTAACCTTCCAAATAGCTAATTAATTATTCCTCCCTCCTACTCGCTTTGCGAAATGTTCCGTGAGGTGACTTATTCTATTGTACCCCTGATGAGTTTCACAAAATGCCAACACAATTTATTTCTTCTCATAATGAATTACTTAATATATAATTACCTACATGTAAGAGTAATTGTTATATATTAAATGTTTTTATTAATAACAAAAACAAAATTTATATAAAACTAAAAGTCAATCAGTACGATGCTATAAATCAAACTAATATTTGACTTGATCTTCATCGGTTTCGATTACAATTTTATAAGTGGATAGCACCCTCTGATACTGCCATTTCACTCAAAAACTTTGACATTCGACCCGTCCTGCGACCCGCTGTCGCAGTGTGTGATCCTTTATTTTAGAAAATTACCCGCCAAAGACACCCGCCAAGAGGGTATAATAAAAAAGGTCAGTTGGTAGCAGCATTCTTACCCACTAAAAACCCCTATGGTGCCACGAACTACTCATGTCGTGAGATTGCGTTGGCTATTGTAACAGGACTTCGAAAAAGTGAAGAAACGCATATTAGGTATATGCGTTTCTTCACTTTTTGGAAACGCAATCTCACGTATGATCAAGTTACCCAAAAAACGTTTTTGGGTACCTACGTAGGTAGAGTTTTTTTTAATTACATTCATAAAAGAATCAGGTGTGTCTTACTTGTATATCAATCGCCACTACCATTGACTCACATTAAATAATTGAGGGACAAATATATACTTAACCCATCAGCTACTGATGAAAGTTTGTAAATCGCAACACCAGATTACAAAGCATGTTGATACTGTAGCAACAACAACAACAGCAGTGTTAGTATATAGTTAAAACTAAGTTGTAAATGTTGCAAATCCCCACTAACATACAAGTTTATAATAAACACGGCTATGTTGCTTTACTTCGCTGCTTAAAATTATAACACTGTAAACTTTCATCAACCATCGAGCTCAATAATTAATTATTACTATCCCTTCAATTTTGTCATCCTTTTATATTGTCTTGAAATGAGAAGTTTCCTAAACAATTTCATTCATTCCAGACACAATTTTTGCAATTTCAATAATAATTTTTGCTAATATGACGTGTTGAAACATTTATTGAGTACCTGTATGAGAATATTTTGATATATTACAAATGCATAAATAGATTAACATAATAGCTATTTAATAGCAAGCGTAGAACTAAAATTATAAAGACAAAAATGGATGAAAGAGACAGAAAGAAATAAACAAATAAAAATATTTATCATATCATGCAGCTATCTACTTTACTTATTAAAACTTTACTGTTAAAATATAATAATTAGAATATATGATATAAAATATGTATATATAACAAAAAACTAGGTTACTTGTGTTCAATCTCACTGGCAGCGCAAATTTAGAATCGGGATAACTTTTTACCTCTATTGCAAATAATATATCATACAGGATCTATTATACATGGGTTTCAAATTGGTTGGTTAGCATCTATTTAAATATATACCATGAAATATCAGAAACAATTCAGAACAAATTATTTATAACACGAATTTGTAAAGATACTTATATCGATAAAAAGGTACTTGTACAAAGAAACCTCTCAAATTCTAGATAAATATTAGTTTTAGTGGTTTAATTCCATAAGTAGACCTCCTCCTTACTACGTTGGACAAGGGGACAGGTATAGAGTTTTAGACTACTTTTGAATTCGATTGGAGATATATCGATAAACATATTTACCATTTCATCAAATCTACTCTAACAATCTGTTTGTAACAACTTTAAAGAGCGAGGTTAATACAACTCAAAGGATTCGAAACAATAATAACATGTATAAAAACTGGTGAAGTTTCTACATGTTGATATCTATGTACCTATCATTCATCACAAATTATCAACACATACCTATAAGGTGGGAACTAAAAAGACCACCATAAAGGCCCGCAAAATAAAATGGGCGGAATTTTATAACATATTGTCTGGACATAAATCCGACCACCTGGTTATGAGTTACGGCGTTGCCGACCGTTGTGCTTTACAATGTTCTGTGGAATTAAATTACCAGACACCTAATATAATATGTATGTCAGCTGTACTAAAGCTTCATGTAACAAATAAATATTTTATTACTTTAGATACTAATACGTTTTGATATTTTGATCAATACATAAACGCGCATTACTGCTACGCCGTAGAATACCTATACTACGGCGTAGCTCAAATTAGCCCGAATATAAATAACTAGTAGCCCTTATAATTCAACATCAAGTTGCAATGGGAAATGGTAACAGGTAAGTTACATAATTTATCCTAAAATCCATCCGTCCAATCCATCGTAACATTAACATTAAAATTTTGACCGTCATAGGGACAAAAGTACTAAAAAAAAAACTACTAACTAGTAGTATTATGATATCTGTGCTAGGTACTATTAACCATTTCTAATCCATCGTTGAAACAAAATTGGACAAGTGTCTGTATTTCACTACTGTTTCTGTAGATATCTATCTGTACTTATCTATATTAGATTTCGTCCAATCTGACCTATAAGATAACAAATCAAATAGAATTTTAACAACATATCATCTGAACGTAAATCTATCTGGCTGGTCATGTGTTACGTTGTAGGCTCGGAGCTTTACAATGTCTGGTACAATTAAATTACGTATAGTATATTCATTATATCGAATATTCAGTTAGTTGTAATACCCACACGAAAGCTATACATTCAGAGAAAATTAATACCCCACCATCATTATGATAACGACCAATTAACATGTTTCGGCTGACGACGGTCATGGTCATTAGAGGATATTAGTCAAATATTTTCTTCCTATAAAAAATATAATGTGGAGCGAACACGCTAGTAAACCATAATCATCGAAACCCGTTCACTGACGAATTTTCTTTATAAATATTTGAAATAGCAAACAAACCTAATGCATGTAATAGACGTTACATTAGCCGTTCCTTGACGGACATTATGTCATCATCTCTACGGCATACAATTCATGCGTGATGCTATTTCCGGAGTACTAAAAAAGAAAACAGTCAGTAGTGTAGTATGTTTTACCTATTAGGAGTTTACATACATGAAGCCTATTTTTAAATAAATTTATATCATTGATTTCTATATGAGATTTTGGTCGACGACGACTTATTAGTCGTGCAGGTACATTTACCTAATATTGAGTAATGTTCACTTAAATCTTAGTTAATATAACCTGTGGCACTGCACACGTAGATTAGATATTATATCTACTAATATTAATGAAGTCAGTACAGAATTCTCAGTGTGATAGAGTGATGTATTTTCATATTTATAACATTAGGAACAATAGAGGATGAGAGGATTACACTAGAAGGTAATCTAATAGTTTATTTCATTAAATATGCTTAGATAATAGATATCATTTCTACATTTTAAACTATACTATCTGTTATTATATAGAGAAATAAGTTTATTATATGTTTCTTAGAAATAAACCAAGTTAACTGAAAAATTTACGTTAAAATTTGTTTCTGATTGATTTTATTTATTTTTATATCTATTGTATTTAAGCTCTAAATGATTATTTTTTCTTATCTTTTTTAAATTTACACTTCTATATAATTCATTATTTAAAATATGAACATGTACCTTATAATTACAATGACTATTAAAAATACCGGTCTACGTGTTAGTTATCAGCAATTATTATCGCACGACCGAATAAATAATACCAAAATAAATTTCGGCATTGCGTGTGAACATGTTGACCAAACTATAATATATTTTGGAAATATTTAAACTGTAACGATTACCTACTTATTTGAAATAATATATTATATATGATGGTATTTAGCAACACATAAATTACGAAGAAACAAAATGAAATATTGTTTTATTTGTAGAAGACTAAATGAGATGGTTATTGATTTAAAATGAATGTGAAAATAAGTTACGATGGTTTTATTTACATGAATGTTGTAGTGTATTAATTTTCATATATTTTTTATGTTATCATGGTAAAGTACGTTTTTTTTTATAGAGCTATATAATAAGATAGTTATATATAGACATTCCATAATAGTTAAAAAGATACCTATCTAGGTATTTTTTTTTCCCGATCTTGCTTGTAGTATCTACTGCAAGGTCGGGAATCTAGCAATCAAGCAACATTATTGTGGGCTCACATTACGTGGTGATAGAGAGCGTTGCGGTAGTCACGTTTTGGCAATATTTACTGTATAAAATTCAGCAACTGACTCAGCGTTGTACGAGTATGTAGGTATACCTAGCATACTCATAAACACAGCAACTCATCATTCTGAGGTTGCAGCTAAAAGGTTTAGGAAATGAGAAAACTACTTACATAGTCCCTGTATCTTTTCATCACGACAAAGCACAAAGTTTAATGTACAGATCAAAACTCATATTCGCCATTTGTCTCAGTTATAATTTACAGCATCTACTAAAATACATAAAACTAAGAGCATACCGTGGTACTTCCCACGTAGAATGTAGCCTCTGTTATCTTATTATATTGGCTATGCTACGTGGGCTGATAACAGAGTTTTTCGTTACAAACTACACAAAATAAAAAAAGAAAGAAGAATCATGCGTATATCCAGATGTTTGCTATTGCTTATTATCAAATAAATAGGCTTTTACGCTGTTAAAAAAGCGGTGTCTTAAATAATAATTGTAGCACAAAGCTGAACGTGCTATCATAAGAGTTAAAGTTTTTAAAGTGGTACAGCAAGCTGTACGACCACACGTGGTTGTTCAATCTATCGCTTGGGCCGCTCGAACCGGGAAATACCACACCTCGGCAGAAAACCGACGTTAAGCGTTATCGCGTTTCGCATGGTTCCGGATGCCCCTCCCCCTCCCCCTATCCCTTTCCTACTTCCTTCCTCTACCCACCCCTTTCTTACATACCATGGCAGCGGATTATAAGAGATTTTTACCCCAGGTTGGTACCGGTAACCGTGTTACTGGAGAATCCACCCCTGAGATATCACACATGCTTATACAGTTCCCATAGCGGTAACACCGAAACTGACCGACTCATTGAACACGTCCAAATGGCTACAGATTTTTTGCTCCACATTCCCTCCGCTGAGGTCGTAATTCTAGGTGACTTCAACGCCCATCACGCTGAATAGCTCGGTTCACGTACCACCGACTATGCGGGGAGATCTGTTTATGGCTTTGCTTTGGCGTATGGTTTCACGCAACTGGTATCCTCGCCAACGCGAATTCCTGATGTTGTTGACCATATACCTTCACTGTTGGACCTTCTGCTGAATTCTCATCCGGACGGATATCAGATCTCTGTGGAAGCCCCACTGGGATCCTCTGATCATTGTCTGATACGGAGCGAAGTGCCTCTCACGCGTCCTTCTTTGCCGCGATCTACTGGTCGACGTCGTATTTGGAATTTTAAGTCGGCAAATTGGGATGAGATGCGAAGTTTTTTTTACATCTTACCCATGGGGGCGAGTTTGCTTCGCACTGGACGATCCTGATGTAATAGCTGAATATGTCACCGATGTAGTACTTCAGGGAATGGAGATGTTATTCCAAATTACCAGGTACCTATCAGTGGTAGATCTCAGTCCTGGTATGGCGGATCCTGTAGATCGGCGTCTCGCCATAAGCAGGAATGCTTCCGTGCCTGGATTGCAGCTGTGAAGTCGAGTGATCCAGATACCAGTGCCCATAAAAGGAAGTATAACTCCGCTTCCAGGTCCTTCAAAAGAGTTATAGCCACAGCAAAGTCGAAGCCCATCAGCAGAATTGATAGAAGACTAAACAGTCTTCTATCTGGATCCCAGGCTTTTTGGTCTCTTGCCAAAGCTGCTCAGGGAAATTTCAGTCAGCCATCTTTTCCACCACTGCGCAGAGAGGATAACTCGTTGGCCCAACATGCTAAAGAGAAGGCCGATCTCCTTGGGTCTCTTTTTGCATCCAACTTGACACTGGACGATAGGTAGCAATCACCGCCGGTCATCTCGCGGTATGAGACTTTCATGCCAGAGGTAAAATTTACCCGAAAGCTGGTACGTAAGTCTCTTTTCTCCCTTGATACTACTACTCTACTACATACTGCTACTCTGCAGGTGGTCCCGAAAAGGTCCCGAAACTTTGGAAGACGGCTTTGGTTCATCCGATCCCTAAGAAGGGAGATCGCTCAAATCCAGCTAACTATAGGCCCATAGCCATCACCTCCTTATGCTCAAAGACCATGGAGTCGATTGTCAACCGTCAACTCCTACGATACCTAGAAGTGAACCAATTGATTTCTGATCGTCAGTATGGCTTTCGCCAGGGTCGCTCAGCTGGTGATCTTCTAGTGTATTTGACACATCGATGGGCAGAGGCTATTGAGAGTAAGGTGGAGGCCCTATCTGTTAGTCTGGATATTGCAAAGGCCTTTGATCGGGTTTGGCGCAAAGCTCTTCTTTCAAAGCTACCATCCTTCGGGTTGCCTGAGAAGTTATGCAAATGGGTCGCCAGCTTTCTCGCTGATCGGAGCATCAAGATCGTTGTCGATGGTGCTTGCTCCGACCCACATTTTGTGAATGCTGGTGTTCCACAAGGCTGTGTGCTGTCTCCGACTCTGCTCCTTCTGCATCAATGACATGTTACAAATCAATAACAATCATTGCTATGCGGATAACAGTACCGGAGATGCATTGTACAGCGGTCATGCTAATATGTCGCAGGCAAAAGTTATAGAGTACCGGAACAAACTTGTGTCCGAAATCGAAACTTCACTCCATCAAGTTTCAGTTTGGGGTCAGGAAAATTGTGTTCAATTCAACCCCAAGAAGACACAAGTTTGCGCGTTTATCACTAAAAAGAATCCATTTATGGTATTCCCTCAGTTTCAAGACACTCTCCTTGATGTGAAGCCAAATCTCGAGGTCCTTGGCGTTGATATATCCAGTGACGTTCAGTTTTGCGGTCATTTGGAGGACAAGGCTAAAATAGCCTCAAAAAAGCTTGGTGTGCTCAGTACAGTGGGACGGTATTTCACAGCGGCCCATCGCTTGCAATTATACAAGGCGCAGATCCGGCCGTACATGGAATACTGTTCTCATCTCTGGACGGGAGCACCACAATACCAGCTACTTCCATTTGACCGCATTCAGAACCGAGCAGCCAGAATCATTGGTAATCAACGTCTATGCGACAGACTCGACCCATTGGCTTTGCGGCGTGATATTGCATCTCTGTGCATTTTCTACCGCATATATCACGGGGAGTGTTCTGAGGAATTGTTCGGATTAATACCAGCTGCTGAGTTTCACAACCGTACCACCCGCCAGAAACTGAAATCCATTCTGATCATCTGGATGAATGGCGGTCTTCCACAGTGCGGTTTTCTAGAAACTTTTTGCCTCGCACAACCACATTGTGGAATCACCTTCCAGCAATGGTATTTCCGAACCGATACGATATTGAAACCTTCAAGAAAAGAGCTTATTCCTTTTTAAAAGGCCGACAACGCCCGTACTTGCAATTCCCCTGGTGTTGCGGGTGCTCATGGGCGGCGGTAATCACTTACCATCAGGTGAGCCGCATGCTCGTTTGTCCCTGTATTATAAAAAAAAAAGAGTATTAAATATATGATTGATAAATACTTAGAAAACAAAATTTTGCAGTTGAATTTTTTATTGCCTACATGATTGCTAATCATTATTCTTTTACTAAAAATATTATTTTAAAACCTAATCTACGATCATGTAAATATCAATTGCGACGTAAAAGCATTAGAGCATGCTTTATTCGTGGCAATTTATTTTTACCTACAAATTTATCGACAAAATTACCTCAACCAAAACCTAAAAAACTCGCCTCGTGGTTATTAAAGAAAAATATGTTTTAAAATTATGACGTGTACAGCAAATTTTAAATATAAAATAATTGTCGACGAAAATGTATACCATAATGGCAGGTAATAATTTATTAAAATTGCAATACCAAATTTTAGACGAAAACACCTAGAGACGTGAACATGGTGCTAATCTCAGTAACTTAAATACAGGGTTAGCGCTCCACCGAATAATTTTATTAACTTGCTGGGTATCTATCTCGCGCTCTAGCGATTTAATTTCATGGCTCCTTAATGTCACGATCATTAGGGTTATTTAAATTTAATTAAAAAGTTTTCCGCGTATATTAGCGTTTTCATATAATAATTTTCCATTTTCGCCCACAACACAGACTTTAAGGTATCTTCATGTTAACAATGATATTACTTAGGTTTATTTTTATGAGTTATAATATACGTGTTGTAAGTATTGTATTTGCATTTTCTTAAGATAATAAATTTGAGAAAATCGACGATCAGTCCTACTTTATATATTATTAATACGAATATGAAGACGGTATTAAAATCGATTGTGAATTCCATAAATAGACATTTAATAAGATCAAGCAATTCTGTGCAGCATTCATTGAAGGTACAATGTTTCCAATTATCACTAATACTGTACTTATAAGATTCATAATTGATATAAAAAAAAATATTCACATATATTTTAACTTTTTAATATGTTTCAAATTTAATAACTAAAAAATTTAATCCCTCTCATGCCTGCATGCATAGCAAACCTTAGTTTGGCTATACACCGCACAAAATGATTGGTAAAAGAAGATAAGTGACGTGATTGCAGACATTACTTGCTTTTGCTTCGAAAGGCACTCGCGTGAACCATCGATCCTGGTTAATTTCACAGCTCAAAGTTGTCAACCGATAATGTACTATTAGGTTCCTATAAAATGTATCTAGTAGTGAGATGGTTAACTAGATTTATTTGATCAATGGCGGTGAAAATTAATGGATTGATTACCAAAGTAGAATTTCTAAAAAGTCGTATGCGTATGGGGTACCTTATGTTACTTTATAAAACATGTTTCAGTTATAAGGCTATGAGTATAATAATGATATACCTACTTACAAGATAAGAGACATGACAACTTAGTCCTTCGGAATGTCAACGCAGAGTCACGGGCATCGCATCTGTCTGTATACACGATGGATTTCATCATATATTATCAGGTGAACCATTGGCTTGATTGCTATTATACTGAAACAAAAAATGTCGAACTTTACCATTGGTACAGAATAATCAGAAGAGCGATAATTAATCAATATTGCACAAATCCTCATAATAATATATTAGCGCTAATTTAATCTCTACATTATAATTATGCGGTGTGGAGGCCTACCTCAGCAACAACAAATATACCTACCTACCTAATTAATTTGAGATTTATAAGAACCTATATGTTGTTAGATTTTAAAAGCTTTCTTGTTTTTATTCCATGCTAGATTGTGCATTGGTGTTGCTATTGAAGAGTAGTGTAAAGTACATGTGCACTGGACTTTACCTATCAATATATCTACAAATAGAAGGTAGGCTTGCCTTAGCCCTCAGTAATATTGAACTCTTGAGGGGTACCACTGGCATAACGTGACGTGATGTCGAGTCACTAAGGTACTAAGTTACTGACGACTTTGTACCAAGTTTACTCATTATTAATAAATTACTAACAATAATTTACTTAAACTTGTAATTGATTTTTTTAAATAATATTTTATGCACATAATGTTTTATATTTAATAAAACATTATGTGTTGCTTCCGAACTGGGAAAGTTATTATGAACTCGACACATGTGCGCGATAATGCAGAACATGCGATGCGGTCACGTTGTGACAATATTTGGCCAGGAATGTTGGGAGCCAGCTTAATAAAGCGCCCTCGATCGTAGCCGTAAAAACTTCAACGTTCACTCCCATGTGTTTCTAATAAATATCACATGTCTCTTTATTATGCAGACTCATGAATGTTTATTAAAATGATAAAAATTAATTTTAATGCAATCAGTGCATTTTTATATATAGCAATAACTTGACCACCACGAAGCCACGGTGAGGAACTCAGGCAAAAAAAAATTAATGATTCATGAAAGAAGTGACGATAGTACGAGTACATCTTTTTCTAATTGTCTATACGGTATCTTCGCTAAAAATTAATGAATATTGTTTATTCTTTTCCTTACCATTTACTTTTTTTATTACCATTGGAATTTAATTTCAGATAGAAACAAGTTTAGGTACCTACTCACTTATTAATATTACAATTTATTGTAATGTATTTTTTACATGATAGAGTTTGTATTGATTTTTCATCTCTGATATAAAGTAATTAATTAATTTATTTTACAATCAGTACGTATTTATAACAATAACAATGAACAATTATAATGAATCGAATATATAAATACTTTTCTTGTAATATACTAGCGCATATTTATCATCCTATACATTATTTTTCTATATCCAATACTGTTCTTCTAGTTAATATAAAAATACTGAAACGAAAATTAGCGTAATATGTATGATTCAAGACTTCTAAGTAATTTCCTTTAATGATTAACGAGGCAAATAACCTCGCATGGCCCTAGCAATTGATATAGAGCGGTCCGTCGCTAGAAGTTTGAACAATTAAGTAATCAACATTACCAACTTGGACATACTTGCGGAACAAACTGTGTGTAATTAAAAAGTTTTCTTCCTTAACCGCGATAGACGTGCTCTTAACGGCCGGGATTGATCTTACTATGGCATGTTTACATTTATCCTTGGGACTCAGTCCTTTGACCGCCAAGTATAATCCCGGCTGGAGTGTCGCCTAAACAAATATACACAGCAATATATTTCAGGCAAGGCACAAGAAAAGTTTTAAATATTTTTTTATACTTATATTTGCTGACAAATATTGTATTATTATATTATGTACATATTTATGCAATATGTTTAGTATATAAAGTTAATGGGCGACTTACTTGAATTCTTTATATGGTGATAGAACGGTATTCTGTCTGACCTAATTGTATATTGCTGCTGGTGAGGTAAATTATGTCCTGACTACATTCGGAATATAGACAAAATTAAATAGGTAGGCTTTGTGCATAAGCCAGCTCGGCTTATTCACAAAGAAATGGTATATATCAAATCAAATATAGCTTTATTCATGTAGGTCCATCACAGACACTTATGACAAGTCAAATTAATCTACAGTATGATACTTAGTGTAAATTACACTACTTATTGGATACTCTAACATGACAGCTAATACATCCAGTAACAATTTTTAAGACTACAGACTCTTACATGACAAAAAAACATTATACAAAATAAATGAAATTGTGGCAGTATGTCCAATTAATAGATAAATTAATAAAAATTATAAATAATTATAACTTTTGAATGTCAATAAAATGTAATTGCTATATTTTGCTATCAAATAGAAATAATTCTGAAAATCAATAAATTTATTAATACTTTAGTACATTTATGACGCAGATAACATGTATTCTTAGTTAAATTAATGTGTTTTATAAATTTATTAATATCAAAACAACGCAATAACATCATTATTATAATATGTCATATTGTATATTAAATTGTTCAATTTATGAATGTAATAATTTTGCTCTGTACTAAGATAAACAGAATAAGAGAGTGCACAAAATATTATATTTTTACAGAAAGACTTAAAAGTATTTCAAAGGAATTAATGATGTGTTTTTGGTGTATTCCTAGACTATTCCCAATTAATATTACAATTGTTGTAGTTTTAGTAAATGACGTTTCTAATATTTTGTTTGTAATTTGAGTGAGCGTGGCATACAGTAATTCATAACAATTTGATTTAATTTGTAGTTTAAATAAGTACCCACATCTTTTCCAATTTTGTCAGAAAAAACTAGAACATAATCTTGAGATAGTTCAGAATTTCGTGAAGTTGAAATTTTATTCTCTGTTATATTTCGATTATTTGTTTTTTTTATGTTTCATATTTCAGCGATGTTTCATGGAGACTTTTTTGAAGCCGGGTAATCTCTAATTGCATTCTGCTTATTTCAGTATCATATAACTGCATATTATTCTCATATTAATTTGCTCGTTTAAACTTCGATTGTCAGATTTCATTTTTAACACATTATAATGATATTTTTTTCTTGTAATTAATTTTTGAGTCTTTCTTATAAATTTATTTATCTTAATATATTTTTTATTTTATTTTTGTCGTTACTAATATTAAAATTGTGTTGTAGATTGTCTTTTGTCGTAGGTAACTCATAGTCACTTGCTAGTAATTCATCGTAAATATTATTTGTTTTATTTCTTTGGGAATATTGTCTACTTGCTTCATAATGGTTAATTATATTGTTCGCCTTACATAGTTCAATTTCTAAGTCTGTGATTCGATCCAATGCCACTGTTTGAATGACTCCACAATGTCTCGTAGCGATTCACATTCAGATGTAATCCCAACATTTGTGGTGTGAAGATTACAAAGTTCTTGTTTTAAATTAGTATTTTTTTCGAATAACACTTTTTATTTCCTCCTCACTGTCCTCACGTTCGTGCATTAGTTGATAAGAAAGTTGCTTCAGCGACTTAACTTCTTCAAGGGCTACTCTCAATCTGGCTTCCATTGCCTGATCAGTAGCCCTGAGAGTCGTGGTACCCATAGTCTTCAGTTCAGTAGGTTTGTAAGTTTATTTGAAGAACAAATATTTTGTTTACTATGGAGGGTACTTTGAGCATGCAATTGTGGCGCACAAACAGCTGATAACACTCTTTATAATAACTTGTATTTTGCCGACACTTATGCACCTTCTTGTAGCTTTTTATAGGAAGTGTACTTATGTATTACACTTATTAATTAAAAACGTCTGAAAAGTATTTGATGTCATCAAGTCTGTTCCAATTATTTCGATTCGCAGAACACTAGCTAATTATTTAAACGTAAAACTTAATTATTGCACTTATTCTGCATAATTTTAAGTGTTTATTAATTTTATCTATAGTGCACTAAGTAATTTCTGTAAATTATTTTATGCTGGTCCATAACACAAGACGCGACCGCTCGCTACAACGGCCGGCGCCGGACCTGATATTAGTAATTATATAGTACTAGTTCCCTATAAAATTAGATGCATACCTTTTACAATCATATATAAGTTGTTATTATGTATAAAGTAATAGAATATATATTCTAACCTCGAAAACAATCTTAATGTCCTGTATTTGATAGATATAAATTAATAGGTATTATAATATCTGTAAACATAATTCTTACGTATTTAACTCATGAAAGTCATAAATAATGTTTATCCCGAATTTTTATCGCGAAAACGTGACAATGGTCGCATTGGTACATTTTGCCGTAAAGCTGAAGTAGGTACATACTTAGTCCGTGATTTAAGGTAAAAGTGTGAGTTACTTTATTCTTTTCAACAATGAAAAGTATCTACGTAAGAATATAAAACTAAGGATCCTATATATCCTTTTTATTACGAGACGAGAAAGATTTTATTGGATTAAAATTGGTTTTCAGCTCTTTTTAAATGTAATTTTTGAAATCTAATAAAATTTGTTTATTCATTTCAATTTAGATATAGAATTCATATTTTAGTGCTCTAGTAATTTAGCATATAGCTTTATTTCCGATAGTCGCGAATTCGATACCTCGAACATTTGTATTCATAAGTATGTTAGTTCTGTCAAATGTCTTCTACCCATAACACATGCTCTTTTTCGCATTATCTTGGGATTGGATGGCACTGTGTGAATCGTGCTGAGTTATTATTATTATATTTGTACTGCATTATTACTTATGAGAGTTAGATTTAATTTAACTTGCTTCATGTATGTATAGAGAACTATATTATCATGGCTATTAAGTAGACGGTAGGCACTGCAGGAAACATTTCGCATTTACTTAATAATAAAAGAACATAGATGCAAAAAAATATATTTGACTTCTAAATAATAAACATGTTTAAGAAATATATTCAGATCGCTATAAATTCATAAATGAGTCTACATTAATCATCATGTTTCTGACTAGCTAATTTCAGCATTCATCGATAATTTTATTAATTATTTTACCTATTTAAACATAATACTTATTATGAACAGCTTTAGAAATAAATAAAAAAGGATCTATCAATTTTTATGGTTCGTTTTAAATTCACCAATAATTAAGTAAATAGATAAAGTAATTTATGATAAATTTTTGTTTTTACAAAATTTTCAGTCGACCATCTCAATCACTCTTCAATTTTATTACTTGTCCCAATAGAGACAATCCCTCAAATTTTAATGATAGCAGATGTATACGACCAATCAAAGTTCAACGCTTACAAACCCAGGGATTCGGCACCACATACAGAATTAAACTTGTACGTATTACAATACAACGTAAAGGATGTGCAAGAACGAATGGAAGCGTTAATATTTGAAGTGGTCACCCTCATGCTGTGGGTTTTTGGCCACAAAGGTCTTTTCACTATCTTTTTATTCATGAAGCCGGTGACCTACAGAGGATACTTTTACGATTGTCGATTTGCAAAGTGTCTCAACTTCGATTCCTGATGCAAATTCATTCGTTTTATGGCAACACAGTAAAGCCATAGGATTTCATTATATATTTTTCTTACTTGACTTTCTCTTGCAAAAATAATTATATTAAATAACATTTTTTTTAAGAAATAACAATGACGTACGGCATAGCCAAAATTATATAATAAGTAGGTAATAGCTAAAGCAATAGAAATGTTACATGAATTGCGAAATATATATATCTTCCTCGGTCTATGTACTACGGGAATATCGAAATATTGTGAATATTGTATCTGTTAAACTTAAACTTGAACTTAAGTTGTGAATATTATTTATTCCTTATTGAAAACCCATACTGAAAGGTTCTAAATAAACCGTTCTTATACATATTTTAATATAGGTTTTTATTTGTTTCATAAATAATTCAGTACGTGATTTATCGTTTTCCATAAATGACAACAATGTCAATTACAATAGTGCTCGATGCGGAATGAAAAAGGCAGACAGAAATAGAGTATATTTTATTCACGAGCCGCCACTAAAGCTATCAGACATGTCCAAACTTTGCTGAGTGCAGCTTGCTTTATTTCCGTTTGACCTGTCCCGTTCGACGCTATTCCTGAAATACCACGACCCAGACATGTTCATTTCGCCGACAAGCTGAATGCAACTCTTGACAGCATGAGAGCCGCCTCGATGCAACTACACGGATCTGCACTTCCAAATTTGAATATTTAATTGCAATTATTTTGGCGCAAGACTGACTAATTAATAAAGCAAATTGACGGTGCCATAGTGTTTTCCGCGATTCGCGACTAATGGAAAAGGTCTATTTCAGGATATAGCGCTTTTCCGAGTGAATCAATTCGAAATTTAAATTTTCTATTTTACGTAGGTTACCGTGCAGCTACTTTACGATTGCAGCAGAGTTTCGTATTCCTTGTTTGGTGCTTTATTTTCTGCATTTCCAATAGAGGAAGCTACGTGATACCTGGCACGGGTATAAAATATTTTCAAGTTGACATTGTAGTCCGCCTATTGAATATCTCACGAGCTTGCGGTATTATCTTGTACTGTCAAGTCACCATACAACATTCAAGAAATACATTTAAGAAATTTTACAAAGTTAACTTTTAGCATTAACTTTGCTTAAAAAATAATACACGGTTACAATTTATATTTTTCTCTTGTGTATTTTAATATAATGTAGTGTGAATGTTTTCATATGTCTAAAACATTCTAAATAAAAATATTTTATTCAGTTTCCGAGCTCACGATGGGAATTATTTAGAAAGAAACAGGATTTGTCCAAAAAACGTCGTCAGATGTGTCACTGGAGACACATAGAGCGTAACAAAGCCAGCTCTAACTTAAACCTAACTTAGATGTAGAGTCTCAGGGGAGGCGCAGTGGGAACCGTGGGATCACATTATAGTGTGAAAATATGTTCATTCTAAAAGACATAAGTTACAACTTGAATTTAATTTATTTTTCTACAATTTGTATAAATAAACAAGTTATCTGTGAGAAAATGAAATGCATTTTCGTTCAGAAATAATAAAAGTTCAAAGTTTCCAATAATTTTTTAGAAGATCCTAGTGAAGTAGTAGGTTTCCCGAAAGGCTTTTAATGACTAAAACAATCTCGAAAGTTTATATACTATAATGTTGTTTATATATTAAAAATACACGTACATATAGGTACAATAACAATACAAGTTGAAGAATTGATCAGAATTACTTAAATTTTGAAACCCTACTTTTCGCATTTGGTTTATCGTACAGTCGGGTTGTACTAGTTGTATCCAAACTTAAACCAACAAAAATGTTACCATTCATTTTTTTTCTCTTGTCAATACTATTGTGTAGATAGTTGACGTATCCCATGAGATTTAGAATTTCGCTGCAAAATTTATGATTACTGCAATTACTGCAATATGTATTCGTATATAATGTTAATGTATCCAGAGTAAAAAACAAATAGTTAAGTTCGTTTTAATTATTTCTACCTTCTATAGAGATCAATCAAGGTTTAAAAAAAAAACAATATTAATTTATTTTGTTTTAAAATTGAACTAGATTTTAAATACTAAAATCTCTTTAGTACATACCGCAGATTCATTTACACATACCGCAATGTATAATGGTGTAGTGCATTTGCTAATTTGATACTGCACTATATTATATTATACTCAACTTTTTGTTACAGAAAAACTAGCGAGCTTACTTCACAACTTTTGGAATGAAAATTTTAGCTGTCTAAACAATTTTTCAGATATATAGACACGAAAACATAATAAGTCTCCACTTTTGTCTAGTATCTACCAGAAAATATTATTGCATTATTTGTTTGTGCTTTGTTCTTCCTAATCTTACTATATTACAGCGATGCTAAGAAAAGAAATTGAAATTTACATAATAATTAAGATGCTCAAAAACTCAAGCACACATTATTAAATATAAATTAAATTAATCTAAATGTATGGAAATATAGAACAAAATACATAATATTTTGTTCTATATTTCCATATGACTTTACATCGTTGAATCCATACATCGTATTGTATTTGAATAAACATTTCAATCGAGATGTTTTCATTGGCAGTGGTTATTCAACTGGAGCAGTACATTCTGCTCTTTTTCACGCTACACTGGTTCCTGATGAATGAACTGCGGTCGGGTATTAGAGTTCACCCACATATTATGCAATATTAATATAGCAATGTACAAAATTAATATTTACAATTGAAGTACATACAGAGGTCAAATGTTTTCATAACCATTTTATATACTGGTAAATGATACAGATTCTTACAGTTTGTGTCATGTATGTCAAATTATCCTGCAAATTTACTATACGTGAACAATGTATTTAAACAAGTTATGGGCATGCATTTTAAGACAGGAGTTAAGGATGGCTGACGAAATACAATTGCATAAATTGCTTATCAGCTCGTTCGCATCATATTTCAAATAAATGATACACTGGGATAAGGGGATTGTTAGTTAGTACCTACTTTCTATTGGTTAATTCCTGGTGAGATCCCCATGATGAACAGATCTGACTTGAAGCTCAATCTCATCCTGTCATGCTCCATTGATAACCCGGTTGCGTAGACGAGTCACCCATTAAAATTATAATATGGTATGGTAAATATACCAAAAGAATAATCTTGCTTATAAAATTGATTAAAGTATTCTCGAACGCTTATAAAGTTATATAACAATATAGTAACACTAAAATGAAGACATTCCACAAAAAAGATCTAACCCGACATGTTTGAAAGCAACAATCCGGAAAATAATCTCGTGTCCGTTTCAAAAAATAACCACGAAAACAGACCTCCTCGTCTAAAAGGATAAGTACCTACCCTATGTATTATCAAGCATAATACAGACAGTTTGTACAAAGATCCCATTTCAGATCAATCTGTCATTCTGTTAAACAAGCCCTTCTCTTTACGTTACTTCACTGAAGATGGTCCGTATTACACAAAGTTTATTTGTCGGGATATGACGTCATATTTAGTGACATGAACTACATCCGCCTTTAGTGGGGTTCTCCTTTGCAGATAGAGTAAGACATTTTTATATATGACTACAAGGTCGCTTTATGAGATGATACACATTAGGATAAAAAAATATAATCACACATACATTATTCATAATATCACAAACATAACTGAGTGCACATAAATGAGTCCTATTCAAATATTAATTGTAATGTATTACAGTGACTATTCATTATTAAGAAACAGTGATGACCACTTTATTTATTAATAATTCATAGACATTCATAATATTGATGAATAATATAACTTTGAAAGCGTCAACGTCCATTAATTTAATGCCCTGACTTACAAATCTCAAAGTTGAAATATAAATCCAACTTTGTATCTTATATTAAATTTCTAACTGTCTTGTATCTAGAAACACCAGTAACAGACAAATTTAGTTCGAAAAATATCATTAGACTCCACATTAAATTCAGAAATTTTAGCATCAGGTATACAGTTTTACGGGCATATCCCTTTAACTTTCAATACAACCACAGATAACATAACTGACACAGAAAACTGTTTGGCGACTGAAGTAGATGAGACAGTATTATTTTCTATTTCGACAATATAACCCTTCAATGGCTCAAATATTTCAGAACTAATACAGAAGAATATTTAAATACCTATGAAATTTAAAAGTAACGAATCAACAAAATATCCAAGGAAAAAACAAAGGAAAGTAAAACAAAAATAAAACAGCTATTGAGACATCCTTTTCGAAATCGATTGAGAGTTCTCGTCTATCCGGACAGGAAAATTCCATTTTCCAAATACAAAACAGGGAACAGACGACACAAACCTAAATACCTTGTAAGTAAACGAAGCGCAATGAGTAAATAGCATTTTCCGCTTTGAGAAATTTTCAAAACAAACAGGCGCTGAAAAACTGTGAACAAGTTTTAACTGATTGTCGTTTTTCGTGATCAAGCACAATTATTATTGTCATATTGTTTACAATTCTACTCCACATACAGCGTTTATATTTATTTGCATAGTATTTAAATATAGATTCATATTATAACTTCCTACACAAACATTATCTTCGTTCAACTCAAAAAAATCTTTTTCTTATATTCTATTACAAGGATAATATTGAAATAACATTATCCATGAAATAGAATTTACTCAGAATCTACGTGTATACACCTTCATACCTTCTATACCTTCGTCTACTATTGATTTTCTAATATATTCTATACACAATGAACAATATTTTATCAAACCAAGACAATTCTGTTGTTTTAGTAGAATGTACTGGTACTAATATCATGGCGTATATTAATGTCATTTAATATTTGTTATAGTGTAAATAAAATATATTTTTGTTTATTTACATATACAGAGAAAATTATGAAACGCATATTGAATAACTGGAGAGAGTAATTTAAAATAGTAATTTAAATTTGTCAATTAGTTCGAAAACATATATATGTAATGATAAATAGTAATAGTACGGATATAAATCAATAATGTTATTGTAAATCATAACAATCACCAGCATGATATCTTAGTACTCTATCTAATAGCAACGCAAGACTGGTAACACGTATGTCACATTATCAGGTACCATTCGTGATACAGTTATGACGCTCTCACGTCATCTCTGTAAAGCTGTCCATGTTGTAGGCTACGGTTACGCTTACCATATGGTGCGCCTGCAGTTTGTTTGCCATTCCAATTTCTTAAAAAATATATTAGTTATTTTAGGATTCCCAAATAAAAATTTAGATATTTTATAAACTCTATATGCTATCTAGAATTTTAGTCTTGAACATTAAAATCGGTATGGTCATTGATTTAGTCACAGACATAAAAAGTTTTGAATTTATTATATTAGTAGAATAAAATATTTTATATTTTAGCTGTATGACGAAGTCATCTTCGATAGAACGCTGAGTAATAGACTACGTGAATATGTACGAGTACATATACACATAATGCTAAATACAAGTAATAAAATTATCACTAGAGCATTATCAATTGTATTATTTAGTAGTAGTATTGCTATTGAATCTTTAATAAATAAATGTTTTATAATTTATTTTATTATTGTTGACTTTACTTACTAACATAATTTTGTTTATATATATAAATTAAGCAAAGAATGTATCTTTATTTATAGTTCTTATCTTTGTACACACTTAATATGGGGTATAATAGACCTTGAATGAGGTCGTCTGCATGTGCCACCACCTTGCTGTAAACTATGATATGATAGTGTATTTTTCACAATATGTTTGCTTAAAGAAAGTTGTGGAAAGTATTAATTTTAAATTATAAGTTTTAATATTTAATTTATTAATCAAATAATACATGCCGTTATATAGATTGTTTTACTATGCCATTTATTACCATCTGATCTACAAATGTACTCGCGCCTGAACTCGCAGTATATAAAAAAATCATGAAAACCTTCAACGCTTTATGTGTTAATATCCGCGTGGTAATGGTGTACGCTAGAAAATCGCCAGAGAGCACTACAAGCAGAATAGTTTCCAGAGTAATTTCGATATGTTACTCTTCCTCATTACTTGATATTGAGTAATCATCACTATGTCAGTAATTGACAAACTATGTTCTTATACAGTCATGGTTAATAGACCACCTAAAGGAAGGTGATAACTGTCTCTTAAATACTTGTCATCATGAGACGCCTGTAATCATCCTTATAACTAAAGACTAAGAAAGTTGTCGCGCCTCGAAATCCTATGTATAATTTCAATGATATATCACAGTTTATACAGCACGGTGATACCCATGCAGACGACTTCGTACAAGATCTATTATATCTCATATTCATTGTAATATGAGCAGGAAATAAGAATACTAGTGTACCTATTAATATTATTTAGTCATTATTTACAGCACGCTCCTATTCCGTTTTGATCACGTGAATAACTTTATCGATTTCAAGAAATTGCCCGATAATAGTTGATAAGAGATAACAAAACTAATATCTAAAACGCATTGAACATTTCGTCATTTATATTTATGTCAACATATGTGATACTCACAATTTGGAACCATTCTATTTCTAATTAAATACTTGTGCGTGTATTAGGACACAAAGTAAGTTTCCATTTTTAGATATTATTTTTCGAATTAAAATAAATCTTTTTCGTTTATAATATTGTTCATAATGTTTTTATCAAACCAGCTCGCAATATTCTTTCACAAATGTAAGTTTATAGATATCTTCATAAATATTCGGCTGTTATCAAAATTAATTTAAAAGATAAATATATAATATGAATATCTTTTAAATTTAGTAACTAAAAATGTGGAATGTTAGACACGTAGGTAATTTCATATTTTTAAATTACAATGTCATAATTGTTATGTATATAAATTATCAAAATGTGTGAAAACATTTTATTTTGCGTTGGTATTCATTTTGACCCTCAGTTTTAATAACTTGTAATATTATATATAATGAACAAATGTATAATTATAAATGAGAATGACATATATAAACTATAAATCATATATACAAATATGTGTACAATTATAGAATACAGTTTAAAACCCATGGTACTTTCATGAATTGTTTTTTTTTGAGTAGTCGTGTTATTACTTCTATTAATAGCATTATCAATAATCTTCAATTTAGAATGCACTTTGAACAAAAACGTACCTATTTGTATTTGTGCCATCTTTTTTTAGATGTGTTACTAAATATTTCTCATTTGAAGAATTTATACCAAAATCTTAGACCTCACGAATATATACTATACACTATATATATATATATACATGAGAAGTAGTACGTGTGTCACAGTATTTTCGTAGGGTTCATGGTAGTTCATATTAATAAACTATACCATCTTACATTGGATAAGCAGAAGTTTGTATATCATTCCGGTTAAATAAAAAAAATGTGTTTATTTAAACTTATCAGATATGCCGCCTCCACACGCAATACCCTGCGGACCAAATTGTGGTACCGGATTCTGCGCTCCTCATTGCTACCATCGCGGTCGTGTGGTGGAATTTCCACCACCTCACCATCAGCCGCCACACCACCACTATCCACCACCACCACATTACCCACCGCATCAACATCCACCACCCCATCTCCCACCACCCCACTACCCACCTCCACAGCAGCCTTATCCACCCCCAACACATGGTGTTCCTCCCCACATGTGGCGTTAATGTAGTTATTAATAACAACATCTAATACCGTGATATGATCACGTCTAGATATTGCTGTTCCATTTAATATTAAGATCTGCAATTTCTATTTTTTTTGTTAATGAAATATTTTTAACTGTCGATATCGTCCAATTGAAACATATAGATAATGTAATACATTATTATTTTTTTGACTATGATGTTATCGCATGTCATATATTTTTTAATAAAATGTTTTTAGTGAACTTAATTACTGTTTACCTTTCTTTACTCATTTTTAAGTAAAGATACGCTTTTAAATAAACTTAATATTATCCAACACAGACTACATTAGCAAGCTGACCTTTGAAAACATATTCGTACTACTCGTAGGCAGCACTACTTTTTATATTAATTTAATATTGCTATGTAAGTTTGGTTCTCTACACCTTATTATATTCTTAAGTTTTTTGAATAAAAATCACAACAGACAAGTGATAGCAATTATATTATACTTTTGTATAACAAGAATGGCCACATTAGAAAACTGGAAACCAAATAGCTTTCTTATTACGAAACTTTTTTCTCATAACAAGATTACGTACGCCAGATGTGTTGTATAGTGGTTGGTACAAATTTCACAGGACTAGCGATGATCTGCGGGTTATTGCAGTTTATTTTTTTTTATTTCTATCTTCTGAAATAAAGTTAGATAACATATCTGCAGATACATGTATTTAGCTAAGTATATGTATTGTAAATTTTCTACATTCAGTCCAACATTTACTACATGAAACGTTAGTTTAGCTAAAAAATGGACATTTTACATGTGGGACGGATAGTCAAGACTTACTTATTTATTTATGAAATTAAATAGTAAGTATCGTTGGGTAAAAAATGTAGTAAAATAATGAAATATATAACGATAATTTATAAAATAGATTATCGTTAAATTTTTCCCTCAAAAATAATATAATCTTGTCTAAATAAATTTAGATAGGTGTAGATAAAAAGCTAATCTGTTGACTCATAGTATTATAAAAATAATGATTAATGTTTATGAGTAAGATAGAGCTTATGACACGCATAGTACTTTAAATAGTAATCATAACAAATTGCAATAACAACCTTAGCACTGTACTCGATATTAATCGCAATTATGCACGTGTGGTGTATAGTGGTGGTTTAAATTTAAATATTCAAAAAGACTTTCTTAATGGAGGCTTACTTTATAAAATCAACTTATGTTTCTTTCACAGTCTTATTAATTCAATTCCATCTTTCATCATCATCCATCTAGTTCAGAGCGAACTAACGACGCTGGAACCGCGGTAGTTATGCTAACGCAACCTCGAAATTCCGGTAATACGCTCGTAGATACACCGTATTATTTTTTAGTGGATAAAAATCCTACATATCCTACATATATGTGTATAATCCTACATATGCACTCGTTACGCCCCTGGTGAGGGACGGTCTTTTGAAGATTTTGCCACACGATAAAAATACACTCTTACTCACTCAGTCAATAATATAAATAGACCTATTATGTTACTAATCTATTCTGTCTGTTGGTAATCATGATGTAGGTACGATATTAATACGTTATGTGCAAAAAATATTATAACGAGCATTATAAGTATTCATAGTCCAAAAATAATTTATGATTTTTTTAAAGGTTTTGTATATTTTTTCATCTATCGTATTAAATACGATGTTAATGACTTTAATTATGATTACCAACAGATAAATTCATAGGTTAATGACATAATACGTACGAACTCTACTTTTTTTTATATTAATAAATATAGTAATTATTGTAAAACATTAATTTAAACGTATGATACCTAAACAACAACTGTATTATTAATCACACATGTTATCTCGTATTATCTTTACAGTATCTTTCCTATATTTAATAGTACAGTATTATTATGTGTAATATAAATGTGAAATATACAAGCATTGATAAGGTTGGCAGTGTAAACAAACAGAAATTACTTAGCAACTATATAATGCTTATAACACTTCGAGGAAATATTATAGTTAAATAGTTCGTTTTTCTATTTGGAACTAATTCCTAATTAAGAGAATTTCTTTAACAGTATTATTTCTGGAAACAGCGCAAATCCTGAAAAATGTCATATAAGTGTATGTATGTATCGATAGATAAGTTATTAACTACCTTTTCATGGAATACATTTCAATAGTTTCTATACGCGACTTCGTATAACTTTTGATATAAAACGTATCCTTTGTTCGTTCTCCTAATACAAGATTTCATGTCAAATTTTATAAGATATGTATAGCCACAGTGCCTCTGACTACGGTAATAGTCGAAAAAGTAAACTGCGTAAACAGACACGACAAAGATCAAATGTACAAATGTATATTCCATATATATCTTTGTATTCAGTTTTTTTATATTTTTACACAGGATATAAACGGTTAATTTTACACGATACAATTATTTTTGAGCTCCTGTTATTTTGACGCTGTCAAATCTATACAAATATATAAATAATTATCTTTATTCGAGCTAAAATAAGACAGATGGTAATCATCTCGCAATTTGCACCACCAAAACTGCACTCATCGTTGTTACCGCTTAGTTAGGTTGTGTTTGTATTCCGACCACGCATACACTGGCCGCACTTTGTAAAAGTAATCAAGAAATGCCGTTGTTGCGATTTTAGCTCTACCTAATTTATAAGCAAATAGCTATTGTCCGCGAATTTATCTGCATTTGTGATAAATAAGGGAGCCTATCCTCATCTTCATGTTAAGTTACATTAAGATACGTTCAGCCGCTTAGTCGTAAAAATATATTAAATACACATTATTAATATAAATGATTAGGACTAGTAGAAAAAACTCAAAACATTACTATTAAAGTTTGTTCATAAAGATTCAATAATAAAAGTCACAATATTCACTGTTCTAGAAAGTATTTTTATTACCTTTCTAGAATCTTTAATAAATACGTAGTAAAAAAACAAGTTACCTAAATAGGTTACTGAATGTAAAATATGTGAGATGAAATATATGAAATCTGAAACCACTGCTAGAAGAAGAAATTACTTCTTTAAAATATCCTTTCAATTGTTACCTGTCAAAATGTCACTAACGCCCCATCTGTCAAACCAATTACAGGACTTCTCACAGGTGGGGGTTTGAACCAATATATTTTGTAACTTCAATTGCAAAAATTATTGGATGCTCCACTGATGGGGGTATAGTGTCCAATTCCAATAATTGGCTCTTTCGAACATGAGGGGTTATATAATAATGGTTATCTTTTTATATAATAGAGGTTCGTTCGCTATATTTTTAGTAATATAAAAGATAGGATATAAGGATTAAATAACAGACAAATCAGAGAAAAAAAAATAGAAAAATAAGACCCGAAATACCACCACCCTACAGTTCGTTGCACACCTAAGGAAACGGAAGAAAAGTCAATTTGTGGCAATCAATCATCAACATTAACGCTTCAAGTACAATTGCCGTACGATTGAAGGTTGCTACAAAACGGATCTCAAGAAATACACAATAGGTACGTAAAAATAATTGCTAAAATTATGACTGTTAACATGTTATCAGAATTCCATGATCTATTCTCCTATATACTTTGGATCACAGATAACATAATATTACATTCTTTGGATATACCAAAATATCTTATTCGCACGTAACTTTTTAAATAATAGAATACTTCTTAAACATACAACAAAAACTTTTAGCATAACTAGTTGTGCTTATTCTGTATATGTAATAATATCTAATTAGGGTTGCATGAGTAGTTAAAGTCAAAAATTATTTAAATCCAGTGAAAGCATACTATCAGATTACGTTTTTATTATTTTACAACCCGAGCGTAAAACCCAGTAAGCCTAAGATCGTACTATTCATAATAGTAATGGATTAATTGAGATGAAGCTATAGCCACCGTATTATAAAAGGCACTACCCTTATGCATAATCATCCAATATCCCGATTCTTCTGTTATAAAGTGCAATTTACTGTACGTCAGTGTATTGCAATGTGTAGAAGTAAAGGAACTTTACCTACCATTTTAATATAATTAATAAATTAGAGCATCCCTAATTTCCGTATGTGTGGAAGCAAAAATAATGGTCAGTGCTTAATAAAATACATATATAAACTAAATGCATTTACATACCAAGCTTAACGTGGCAGAGGGTGGATGCAGATCACTATTTTAGAGCAAATACATACAAATTTAAAGTCTTAACAGAAACACAATGAAGTACATCTTATTGCTACATAGCAAGGCACGAAGAAAGTAGATATATCATAAATAGTGTCAAATACTTCCAAAATTCAATATAAGATATCTAATTTTAGTACTAAGGTATGTTAACGAAAAAGGTCCCAACAAATTACAACATGCAAAAAACTGTTTACGACACCCGACTAAAAGTCTCGTAAAACTAAATCACATGATATTAAGTGTGAAACTGCAGTCACGGGTTGAATCCAAATGTGAGACCGAAATAAAAACATTTGTAAGTTTATATCGCCATCAATCGACTGGCCGACTGTACATAAATAGTAAACACGTAACATCACTTTTAGACGTAGTTGGTAGTTGTAACGTGAGTTACGGTTATTGCGGTTGCCATCTCACTCCTTTCGCTCTGCAGTATCTACTGCGCTAATTTTCTCTATAATTTTAAACAGTTACAATAAAATCATGTTATTACAAATAAAAAAAAATATGACGTAACAATTCAAAACTATATTTTTATTTTGTAAATAAATAGGAAATATGCATGGAAAACACCCAAACCAGACAATTATAAATACAAATATTTGTGTTCTTCGAGGAATCAAACCCTCAACCACGGATCTGTGAATATTATATCCGCTACTATCGGCAGTAAGGCGGTGATGTGTTAAACCGCTAGACCATTGAGGACGTCATAGTAGGGAGGATGTTTTTTTTGTTTGAACGAACTAATGTCTAAAACTATAAGTAAGATTTTGACCTGTAATAATTAAATTCTTAGACTATAGGCATCATGCTACTACTCTTGTAAGCTGTGAAAAAAGTTTGAAAGAACGCTAAGCCAAAAGGAAATAATAGCGCGAGCGGGTAATGCGATGCAATGGGGTGGTTCGATGGACGAGACTGGCGCCAAGTCTTTTACATAAAACGACGGATAAAAGAGCAGGACACAACTAGTTTTAATATATAATAATCGAACGAATGCGAATTTGTAACTGAATTCAGTGCGTCATACACTGATGTAAAGTAATCAAATTTCATGTTTATTGTAAGTAGTCCCAAGTATCTTAGAGAAGAGGTTGAAATCAAGTCAAAACATTTCCATTTTCATGATTCTTATTGCAATTGACATTAAAAATTACTTGGTTACTCTCGTACTGACTCTGTAAAAATTTAGTCAATATTGTATATATACATATTTATCCTCATGACAGTTTTGAAAAACTGTTCTGACTTCGACGCGATTTCCAAGCCGCAACTTACATCCATATTTACTGAAATTGTATCGTGAAATTTTATTGAATGCTTACGGCGTGGCGATTTGTCTAGACCACATGAAATACCTATAGGTATCGAAGCTGTCCTAAACATGAGGGATATTAATTAGAAGTACAAACTATTATTCTAATTAAAATCCTTATTCTCAAAAAAAAACACAAAAATTGATTTTAATAAGATTAATATGGTACCAACACGGGAGTAAACATTAACATCAAAATAAGTATATAATTGACGAAGATATCCTGTGACATAAATACGAAAATACAGTGAAATTGAAAATATTCACTCCCTGTATCGTTTGAGAAATCGTAATGATTACAAATTGTACTTATTGAAAGGGAAGAAACGGTCTTTATCAAGCCCACGCTATATGATCCCTCATCGGATGAAACATAGTAATCACGAAATTAATATGAGTAGACATGTAGATATCGCGAACTCTTTGTATTATTTTTTTTCGTATGTAAATGATAAATTATTCGTTTACTTGTTTATGTACGTGTACTTTATTTATTTAGACGGATGGCGTGTGGTTTAGTACACGGCTTGACTTCCGATCGCGGTTTCGATTCTCTCATGATACAAACATTCATAATTATAATTGTATTCATAGTATTTTATAAACCAGACAGAATATATACATAATATATATGTATGTATGCATATATATATATTATGTACATATATATATATATATATATTATGCATATATATATATTTTAAAGTCTTTACACTTTACGAAACGACTGATAAGCAGTAAACTTATCAGTCGTTTCGTACCCACAATGCACGGTCTGCTTAGTTGAGACTAAATGGCACTGTGACTTGTTATGCCTATACACAAATATTTTCTAAAATATTCTTGTTTATATTTTTTTTCTGCTGTCATCAAGTTACGATTATTTTCATTTATTATATTTATCTAGCATTCGCTTATAGGTACCCCTACATCCAATGACCGGCGCTAGAGACCTTCAATATCCAGAGGGTTGAAGTTCGGACCGTGTCATTTGCGTTGGATCTTTTCCGAAGCACTGTTTACTTTTCTTAGAAAAAAAAAAAAGAAATGAGTTTTCTCTTTGATGCTGTACCATGACTGAATAATGGCTTTGAAAAAAAGAAGAACATATGAGTCATGTATTGAAAAAATCAGTTTTAGTTTATTTTAATTTTGTAAACGTCTCAAAGTGATTGGATAAAAGTATTGTTTTATTCTTTATATATCAGTCCGAAATAATAAAAATAATACGACTTAATAATCAGATATGGATGTGTCTACTTTATTAATATTTGAGTTTCTATAAGTTATATATTATTTTAAAGTGCATTATGGAATATTCGTAATATAGTGCTAAATTATAACAAATAACCATAAACAATAAAAATAGTCATGATTATGAACGTGGAAAGGTATACCATAATAAATGAGAACATGAATATACAAATAATGAATGAGAACATTAAAATAAAAGTATGCAATTACCTTATCCAGTTTATTAATATTCCCTATCATAAGAAAAGAAATATTAATCAAAACTTTTAACATCACATACCTACTCTATGGTATCAAATATACACTACAGACTACTAAAAAAGTTATTGAACAATTATGTTTTAAAATTACCATAAGTTGCATGTACATTTATTTTTACACTAATGTTTCATATAGTATTGATTTAAAGATGACATAATTTTCTAGAAAGTATTTGAAGTTTGTTTAAAAATTATCTAATTCTTTAATACATGTCTAATATTTAGAAATCTACTTATGTACTAATGTTTACAAATATGATAGTTATAAGTGCCATAATATTATTACACTGAAAAGTACATGTAGAATTATCCCTAACTAAAGAAAACAAGTCATCTCAACTCATAAAAGAGCAAAATAAGTGTAGCGCTACCCGATCCTCTGTATTTAATTAAAAACTTCACAACAGGTTGCTTTCCGCCGTTTGTGGATGAAAAAACTACTTGTATTGTTCGTGCTATAACAATAAACGAACCCCTTTATATCTACATACATATACAAACGAAAAGTTAAAATAAAACTAAGTGTTTAAAAATTTGCTGCACCTATTTCAAATATGTTTCACTTTTAGAAGGTACATAATTTATTATGTGACCTCAGACTTCAATATTCTTCAATCTGTATACTGTGCCTCAATGGACTTCCATTTATTGAGATTATAATTTAAAGTATTGGATGTTAATAATAATGTACGTAGTAGATAGTACAAATATTTATAACAATATGTATACTTCGTAAGCGTAGGTACGAAGCAAACTTCCTATCTACATCTCCACTCCGCAATATGTAAGAGCCTTCAGAACTAAATGGATGATAAAATAGTTTATGGGTCCCAACTATTTGTCGAAGGGCTGCCATACCATGAATCTTTGTAATCGATTGCAACTAGTTACATATTCTATTATAACTGTGTTATTAATCGGAATTAGTTTAGTTCGAAACTGTCTCTTGACTCAAATATGTTTATTAGATTTACACACAGTACTAGTAATTTTCTATAATTTTTCTTATGGAAATTCATAATTTCCATTTCTGGGTAATTATTGTATTGATTTAAATAACATGAGGTATACAGACATTTTGTATTAGACATAAAATAATAAAACAAAGCATTGCTTACAGAATGTAGCAACTCTTTTAGATATTAAATGCGGCATCACTGAAATACGGGACACCAAATGAAACAATAAATTTCAGTGAATATGCGACGTACAATTAGGAATGTATATAACTGCGCCTTGCAATATTAGACTTTAAATATACATTTAAGTACCTAAGTACGCTATGGAATAGGTTTTTGTGCAACAAATGTATATTTTAAGCGACAAAAAACGATTACTGGACTATACAAAAAAACTAAATCTTATGGGACCAACTACCCAAAGAAACCTTTATGAATACCTCGTGTAAATTTTAGTAAATATATATTCATTTAAACATAAAAATTCCTTTAATACGGAAGTAAAAATATGGTTGCTTAAAAGTGTACTCTTTCCCCGTTATCCTTTTGAATCTTCAAGCGAAAAATCTAATAAAGAATATTAAATTTCACGGTAGAACCACAATAAATTTATTTCTACTGTAAATTTAAATATTGTTATTTTTCACATCTATGTTATTTCTTCGCTAGGAATAAATAATTTAATTTTTGCGTTTCATTCAATCTTATATACACATCCATTTTGAATCTGATAGAAAATGAATATGGGTGTGAAATTGTGTGATTATTAACGATAATTTCGATGAGTAGGATTGTCAAGTATCCTACTTACTATAATAAATATCAAAAATAAATTGTAAAGCACTCGATGCCCTAATGGCTGAACCATTATAGTTTTTAACACTAATTTATTATTTGGATGGTGCATAAGCTATATTTTTACATGATCAATCAATATTTTTGGATTAACCGGATGTAATTGAATAAACTACAATTATTAATGCTACGTTTTGTTAGATAGCAAAAATACTGAATTATTGTATACATTTCCATTAGTCAGTGTTGTCAATAAATAAGAAAATTTGTCAAAGATAAAAAAATATTATTATATATTTTTTGTTACATTTTTTTGGCACCCTAAATGGAGATCTTTTCTGCTCCTAACATTTTATGGGAATCCTACAAACAAGGTACACAGAACTTTACCACTGTAATTAAGAAAGTATTAAGCATTAGACATATGTTCAACCTTAATACATCCGATTTTATTCAGAGGTGGTGCTAGGAGTGGAGGCTGGATCCGATGCTCTCTCCACGGCTACAAATGCGAATCTAATACCGCCATAAATCGCCACCCAGCGCATGCAGCCCAACTTAACTACTTTATGTAGAATAACCATGAATTAGTATCGATTAGCAAACAGAATTTAAATTTATGTTGATTCTAAACGTAAAACTAAAATCTAAATTGTGATTCATTCAATTGAGAGAATTACTAGTTGTGGCGGAGGACCAGATGAAAACTAGTAAAGATGTAAAAAGAAGCAGAAAAGCAATAGATATACAAAATTAAAATTCGAAATATACATCTTAACAGCAGCAAACATTTAAGTGGACAAAACTTTAAATACAGGAAAGGATCGCAATCTCACTAATAATAGCCTGCGACTATGCATGGTAATCGTGTAATATTATGTATTAATTAGTTACTGATTAATTTATTTTTACGTTTTAAATTAAATGGTAATTTAGTTTAAAGAAGGTATTTGAGTCATTGCCAAGTATAATACTCATACTTTTTGTAGAAATATCTTGAACGAGATAAATATACGAGACATGGACGAGTCGGTTGGTGCCACGGCCCTCGTAGTTGGCATACATTACTTAGAGAGCGCGCTTTCTAGCAAATTAAATTTTGATGGCCAGTCAGATACCGTGGTGCGAGCAGATTTTAAACATGATGTTTATTCATAAATTGAAATCACTTGAATTTGAATGATAAATATTTATACAGTTTTGAATATTATTTTTTTAATAAAATTTTTTTTAGTTTTCGTAAAAAAATTTTCCACTGCTATACAATTCGATATACAATCTATTTGTGATGTTGTTGGTGTACCAAGAATATCACAAACATTTAGTTCCATTCATTCCACTAGCCATTTAACTTCAAAGTATGCAGACCTATATCTATATATAATATGAGTATCTACAGAAAGACTTGAATTGGTGTAATTTTTCTGAGACACATAAAACACCGAAACTAACATTCGGTAATATAAATGGTGTTATTGTGCGAAAATTCGAACTTCTATTAGAAACATTGTAATATATAATAAAATATAATCGAAGTGTCAAGCATTAATATTAATCGACATATATTATTAAATATCATATAGTAAATATATAATGATTCAGTTCATTTAAAAAGGCGAGTCGAGGTAAATTATGTTATATCCCACCAAAAACTCACATCTTAACTATAAAAATAATTCATGATTCAAATGTTTTTTAGTATGTAAGTTGGACTACATTTACAGCACATGCCACGACGCTGGTTTTCAGCGGACACCTTATATCTCTAATAAGATCGTCATGCATAAATAGATTTCGACATACTACCATATATAAATTAGTATTTAAATGCCAGTTTAATGTAACGGTCTAGTGCAACGATGTGCATACAGTCTACGTCGGATGATAATTACATTCCAAAAAATATGTTTAAGGTTTAGCAATGTTGTTTCCATTCTACTGTTAGAAAACCAAAATAAATGAACTAAAGTATTTGCATAATTTGTTTTTTATTAAAATATGAGTATAATTTTAAGGATTTTAGTTATCAGTATGTTTGCAAACCTATGACTTAAATATGCAGTAGTTACAAGAAATAAATCTTTTGATGAAAATGATGATGATAAAGAATACTTGTTTCTTACACAATATATGCTGGGTATCGTCAGTTAAATCATATATATATATATATGTTCACGTGCTATGACATTTGTATCTAAACTTTGTTAATTTGATTCTTTAATGAGATAATCACTGTTAATTGTGTAACAAAAAATGGTAAAAAATTTAAGAGATTTCATTTATTTGTGTGCAAGATAATTTGCGAAACAACCGACAGGGACCCAATATGTAGTCTACGTAACGTAAAAGGACTTTTGTTTAATTAAATATTGTATTAGAAATTAATATAATATGTTACACACAGATTGAAATTTATTTTGAGAAAACTTATAAAATGATATTATTATAATACGTACTATTAATATCAACTAGAATTAATAATCTGAAACAATGGACACCAATCCTGAAAGCGTGAATGTGGAGACAGTCACGAGAAAGTACCCTCTAAATTTCTACAGACAACACAACAGCCAGCTCTGTTCAGTTAACAATTGTGTCAACGTAATGCTAAGTTAGGTAAGTCTAGAAGGTTTTTACTAAACAAAAGAAACTACATTATTACATTTATAAATTCTACATAATTTGTATACAAAGTTTTAAAAATTTTTGTTTTTAAAATTTTGTTTTTAAAATTCTACTTAATTCTGGTTTTGATACTTTGTTGTTAAAATTAAATTAGGAAAAACTACGTATTTTCAGCCATCGTAATTGTTTTAATAGTCCGACTTAATTTTTTTCGCTAACCGATGTGTTCAATTCGAAACCGATATATAATATCAATTACAAAAAGTTCGGTAATATTATCTTTTTACTATTTTTAACCATATACCATCTAGACTAGTCAAAGTTATAGCCTTAGGATCATAACGAAGCTGAGATTTTGTTTTCGTAGAAGGAAGTACTTTGAATTTTTGTAAAAATGATGCTACACCCAACACTGTCTGAACTATCGCGAAGCGCATACCTGTAAAGGTGGAGAAAAAACGTAAACAATATTTATAAATACGTAACAAAACAGATGCATTATAAAATCCTGTCATTCTTACCAATACAATTTCGGGGACCCTCTCCAAATGGCATATGAGTGAATTGTGGTCTTTTGATTTTATTTTCAGGCAAAAAATTATCTGGATTAAATATTTCAGGATTTGAAAAGTATTTACTGTCGTGTTGGAGTCCACTCACTGATATAATAACTGGTGTATCTTTTTGTAATTTAATATTTGTTCCAGGTATATCATAATTTGTTTTACATTTACGAAATAATACTCCTGCCACTGAATGTTTTCTTAATGTTTCTTCAAATACCATTTCCAAATATATCAACTCCTTAACTGATTCATAAGTCAGTTTATTGTTATATTTTTCAGTAACTTTGACTATTTCTTGATATACTTTCTCCTGTATATTCTGATTTAGGGCGAGTTCGTAAAGCATGAAAGACATAGTTGCAGATGATGTCTCAAATCCAGCAGCATAAAAAACCAATGCTTGAGCAGCTATTAATTCATTGTCAATATAAATTTCTGACATTCCTGTATTTTCATTTTTTACGCTAAGATTGCCTTTTTCTTTTAACTCTATCATTAGATCCATGAAATCTTTTCTTAACATGGGTTTATTTCTTCTTTCCTCAATAACGTTTTTAACAAGATTTAAAAAGAAATCATTTATATCCGCACTTGTATTAAACATTTTTCTTAAACCGGGTATAATTATATCTAGAATAGTTATAAACTTAAGAAAGGTACTCGGCGAAAATACCCTTTTAGCCATTATTGTGAATTTATTTTGACTATCTGTATAGGTGTCAATATCAAGACCGAATGCGCATGAACCAATAGCTTGTAGCGTATATTTGGATGCTAACAATCTTATTTCATGGTCAATATTTCTTTCAACAATATATTCCACATAATTAGTGTAATTTTCAATACAGTTTTCAATTAAAGGTATCATGTCTTTCAATCTCTTAGACGTGAATACGGGTGTGAGCTTTTGCCTCAAAATTCTCCATTTTTCACCTTCAACAGAAAACAGATTTTCAGCAATACGACTACGAGATCTACTGATACCTCTATCTTGAAAAAATTGAAAATCTTTAATCAATATCTGTTTGATTAATTCTGGATCTCTGATTAGCAGGAGAGGTTGAAAGCCACGGTAGATGCCAACAATTTTTTCTTCTGGGTATTGTTTATAAATATCTTTTATACACTGATTCACTGATTTCTTTTGCAGTATCACAGTTCCGAAATTACCTAAAAAAGGTAGTGGACGAGGTCCTCTGACACCTAATTTTATCCAATAAGTATATTTTTGTTTTGCAAAGTAATAGAACGTGTATAATAGTACGAGTACGTATAACCACAACATCTTGCTCGCAATCTTGCCTATTCTTTAGTGTATCGAGCGCAGTAGAATGATACCGCTATTTATAGCACCCACTGACTCTTCTTATCAATGCAAATATAATAATTATATAGCACCAATATGTACATACTGAACAAAATAATTAGCATTATTACATTTCTCGGTAACTATAATGTGAAAAGATGTACTTTTGTAGCAGTGTGAGATCGTACTAATGTTACTTAAATTTGTATATAAGATATCAAAATCAAAATAATGACTAATGATTTCTTCTCCTTATATGTAAACTTTAAGTTGTCTAATGTGAAAGCAAATATATTTCTGTCTGTGATATTTATATACCATTTTTAACGGTAATTATTTAATATCAATAAAATTTTATGAAAATTCTATTGTTTTCCATTTTTTCCATTCCCCGTTCCATTTTAACCCTAACAAATTAATTTTAAAAATATATATTTTTATTTTTTCGAGCTATTAATATTAATGTGTGTGTATATACAACAGAAAAGTAAGTAGTAACTATAAACAGTACTTAATAAACTGTGACATTTGCAAAAATATCACAGTTTGTATGTATACATACTTCACATTAACATTACAGATTTTAACTAATTTTGACTCTTACCAATAGTTACCAATAGTATATTCTTCAAAAATAAATTAATTTACTTCAAACAAAATTATTAACTAGCAATATTTACAATCTATTACAGAAAGCAATAAATACTGATTTAATACCATTTTATTTTAAAATAATATTATATTTAATTCGTTACATTCGATATATTTACTGTTTAAATTCATTATAAATTATATTTTAATATATTACAAAAACATATATACTTATTAGGTATATAATACTACTTTTTTGTAATATTTTAAAATAAAATCCGCACAATTTGTTTGAGGTTTAGTTGAAACTTGATGTCCAGTTGTTGTGAAGTTGTCACAATTATGGGAGCACATCATACATACTACACCAGGGACATAAAGTGGGGAATGTCACTGATGTGATTAATCCAACACGACTCGTTAACGACGGGTAAAGTTGGCCGTTGTTTATAAATTTTGAGGCTAATGAGTTCTCCAACTTATTGTTACCGGGCAGGAAAAAGTTGCAAACTTCACAATTTTAACCTACTTCGCGCTTGTAAATATATTAATTTATCAGCCACACATTTATAAAATTGAAAATTATATATTTTGGTTAGAAAAATGAGATATAGCAATGAAACATGGCACAATGCATTTTTACCGACAGACGACAGTTATCACTTTCAACGAGGTATTTTAATAGCTGTTGTTATTTGTAATGCCGTAGCAGAGTTTGAAACGAATATTTTGTGTATATTTTACTAGTTTAGTAATCAATAATTTAAATAATCAACCAAATGTTATTTCTCAAATCTATTCTATATTCCATATAATTTACAAATGCTAATTTTCTGTAGTGACAAGCCAAAATAAAATATTCGTCAACCTTTTTTGTAAAAGCACCCAAAATATCCGTTCCGTTTTTCTCTACTTAGAGGTACATGATTCCTGATGATTGTATCAGTTTAGGAAGAAAGTAATTTGTAGTTAATCATCGGGGTCCGTGGTAATTATTATGTAAGCTGTGTGTTTCAGTTACAGTAAGCCAACACAGCTAGCTTGTTTACCAGACTTTCCACATCAATTAAGAAAAAAATACTACCAAATAATGACAAGAACATTATTTTCAAACAGGAACGACACTGTTGAATATTTGTAATTATATTTTCAATATTTGTAATTTAATAAAGTTATCTCGTGCATACATAACGTAACATAAATACTGGAAGGAACGGAAAACGTAAATAAGAATCACAATAGCTTTTATTTTAAACACAATCCACCCAAGTAAGCTGTTTTTACTGACTAAATAAATTGCCGGATTTTTTAAAGGCTTTACGCGTCTCTGATCAATGAGGAGGCTTTACATTTTGTAATAGAGGATTTTGCCTTTCTCTTTCTTTCTTAACATTTTATATATATCTCTTACTCTTCTTTGAGATAGAGGCAGTGCGGTAAACAGTAAGTTGTCGATTTTTATTAGCGCCCTTTAGGGTTTTTATAAATTTGTTAGTGGTGTAACTAATTTGATTGAGTTAGTTGTTATTTTATAACTGATACAAGACGAGTAAGTGATACATCTGCTTTTTAAGTTATATTTATATCTTAGTTATTATTATTATCATTTATTTATAAGTTAATATTGAAATTATTTATTTTCAATGTCAACTTATTGCTTATCTTCAATAAATATTTTTTAGTACTTACCTATAAAATAAGATAAAAAATAAATAAATGTAACTTAATTACATATACGAAATATAATAAAATTTATTATATGTAATATAAAACATTTACTTGATTTCAGCACATATAAGTGTATATTCCAGTAAAAATATAGATATAATAACGACCCTTATTATAAGTGAATTATATGAAATAATAAAAATTGTTGTCTTATATATTAGTTATTATCTAGGTATATATAATAATTAACTTGTATGCACGTATATTAGGTAATTTAAATATATAATAACCACACAAAGCTGACGTTTGACAGTTTAATTAAGCATGTACTGAGCCTGATACGAGGGTCTAACAACATCAGAGCAACATCAGACTCCAATCACTCCTGTCCTTAATTTGTGTTGTATCGTAGGAATACTGTCTCTATGTTTAACGCAATAAAAACTATATTATACTATCTCACCTTCCCTTATTGATCTTTGAGGTTAAAATAAACTATTGCTGTAAGATGATTTTGAATTGTAAGTTGATCATTAATTATTTTTAGAAATTTTCCACATGAAATGCAAAATAGTATAAACCAATATTTAAAAGAATACTGTACCTACCCAATGATACAAAAAGTTTTAACATCGTATTCATATATTAAAAGTTATAATAGAACGTTAGAATATAGGTATATTTTTTATTATATCGTTTGTGCCTGTAATTTTTAAGTTTAATATTATTGCAGCAGGTATATAATTTAAACGGAGGCTCAAAAATAATATGTTTATTTCAATGTAAGTACTATTTAATGTACTACTCACGTAGTGTTATTGGATATTCCGCACTATCACTAATCGTTTTGTGTCAAACAAGAGTACCTACTTATGAACGATATGGTCTGCACCCGTTCTATCGAACCAACTGTAAAAGCCTGTACCTATGTATATACCTAAGTACCTATTTAATAAAACTCTTTATTACATACTGAAATAAAAAGTACAAAAAAGAACACATGGAATAAAATTTCTTAACAAGAGCCAGCGCTTAAAGCTATCTCTTATATGTTCTCCATACACAACAAAGCATTTAGAATATATGTATGTATATTATAAGAAGGCAAAAACCATTTAATATAAGTACATCATCTATTATTAACTTACAGTCTTAGAAATTTGCTAAACTATTCTTCTTGGCTGAACCTGCATTCTAAATATGGTGGCAAAATAAAAAAATACTATTACAACTCTAGAAATAATCTTTATTCGAATAAAATTTTAATTCTATTTGAATCCGATTCGAATCTGTCTATTTGAAATGATTTCGCCGTCGATACCATATTTGAAAATAGCAGAAAGCTAAAATAGTTAATTACCTGTATGCGGAAATACACAGAACTATTAAAAATTCAGAGTGCAAAGTGCAAATCGGTGTAGTTATAGTCGCGGCTGCATTTAGCCGGTCGCGTCTGGACAGTTTGCCACGCTACCTACCACCGACCGTCTACTCTACAAATAGACCGTACTACCACTTAGACCAAGAGCTTGCTAATATTTTAACTAGTTCCGATGTAATATTAGCCAGCTCCAGGCCGTATCCGTTACTTCACCTAAGCAGACGAAGTCGCAGGAAACAGCTAAAGTTAAGACAAGGATACGTAGAAACCTATATACAATGTGTGGTGTACAATCTATCTTCATACCAAATTTCATTAAGATACGTTCAGCGGTATAGTCATGAAAATGTGTTAATTAGACTGATAGACATACTTTCGCATTCATATTACTATGATTCTTGGTTCAGCTGTATAACCTCATGTTGTATTGGGATACGGTAGACGGATAACATTTTTGCATAGTACTTTTTATGACATTGTTATCAATTGAGAGTTAGAAGCAAAGTTAGTGTAATAAAACCTTACTGATATAAGTTATTGTAGTTAAGTAAAACTAGTTGAATTTCTCGCTAGGTCATCTCTCTAAGTTGGCAACTAAATTTCACGGTGTTCCTAAATAGCTAAAAAACATAATGATTGTTTTTTATAATCAGTGAGGAAATATTTCACTGTATAGCAGAAAGTCTTCACATTGTAATCATGTCCAGGACTATATGTGATTTCGTACTAAACTGAAAATAGCGATCTGCAAATATGAAAATTGATTTTGACACGTTTTCCTATACCTGCACCGCCGAACACAGCCTTATCTATAATTCAAAACTAATTTCTGTATTTTAGCTGTCTGTCTACAAATGTAACATGACAATCGAAAAATTGCTCATTGCTTCAGATTTAGATCTAAGACGTTGCTCGTATAAAATACATTATCTTAATGAATAAGACTCCTAAGAATATAGTATAGATATGTATTACGAAATTCATTTTATTTCAAAGTATCTTTCGTGGATCTGTGTGCTATTTGATGTTTTGTCTAGATGAGTTACGTCGTATTCTATACATTTATCTAATTCTGTTTACCCACTTACTAACAAATAATCTAGTACCCTATTTTGGATTAGCGAAGGTTTCATCTTAATTTATCCCAGCGAAAATCGTTGGCTGTTATAGCTATTGTATTCTTATTTATAATATATTAACATTATTTTATTGAATTAATATGGAAATTCAGTATATGTATGTATATAATACATATTTAATGTATATTAGAATAATGTGGTCTTTTAGTGATATATATCATTTATTTAATTCGTTTTAGCGACTCGGTCAATGAGGAGAGAGAGTCAGAAGGCATTGAATATAATATATAGGTATACATATATTAATGTTACACAAATATTACAGTAATTAGTAGTGTACTTCAGAGATGCTAATCATATCTATAAATTTAAATTAAAAATTAACGCTATCTGGTATTTTCATAAGAATTCTTAATAAAAGAAGTAATATCTTTTAATTTTCTTTTCCCTTTCCCTCCCTTTTAGTTGTTGGTTGATTCTCAGAACTACCTGATATGCACACAATTTTTTACAAAAATCGGTAAAGCCGGTTTCGGAGGAGTTTGGTAATAAACAACGCGACACGAGTATTTTATATATTAGAAATTATACCTCTATAAGTGTAAAGAGGACAAATGATAACTAAGTAGTTAAATAGACAAAATAAACCATTTCTATACCACGATAAAGTTTAAAGTCGCTATGAGACAATATTTCCGAGGCATGAATGATGCGATTCGGTGCCATGCCATTGAATATTTCCTGCCCTCCCAACTCTGACTGTGGTCAGAATCGTCTTCCTACGTAAAAGTTTTGTTTTCATTAGTTTGTTGTACTTTACAGCGGATGACATGCTGTTCTCAAACTTTCCCATTCCGTACAACTCCAATATATCAATACATACATGCTATGTAAAGTTCTACTGTGTATTACATTATATATTTACTAAAGATAAAACATGATACAACATAATACGATTATAAGGAAACAAGTGAGGATCTATATCTATTTATAAATTAATGTATATTATGTATATGTATATATATATTTACCTACCTATTAACTAAATATATAAGATAAATTGCTATTTATTCTATCGCTCTGGTCTTTATATGAAAGTTGATTGCATTTAAAGTCTTTATTAAAAACTAATGAAAAGGGGGTTTAAACTAAAGCCTACGCTGAAATTATACGTAAAAGTAGGTAATTAGTACCTCTTCTCTTTGCAAAACATGATTAATACATGGACAGTCGTGTAAAGTAGGGCAGATGTTGTTAGAATTATCATTATCTATGAAATCTATAACAAAATTTACAAAATGATCTCTTTTAGTATGTAGGTTGCCAGATATTTGTAGCAATATTTTAGAGAGCAATCGACATGTATGAATAGTGCTAACTGGTGTTTGCTAGATATGAAGCTAATACATATGTATATGTAACATCACGTGTATAAGTTATTGTTCCTGGAAAAAATCTGGGTGGTCCAAAAAGGTGGCTCCGTATGCAAAATTTTAAACAATGTGTTTAAATAAATGAACGAAAAAACATAAAAAAAACTATATAACTATTTGTAAAGTATCTAAATATCTTCAAAGATTCTTCTACCGTATTAACATTTCAAAATTAAAGTCTAATCGATCAATCAGTGTGAAATCTGGTGGAAGGTGATTGAGAGCTCGACGCTTCAATAACTTCACGACGGAAAAACGCCGCAACCTGTGCTCTACTTGTGTACTACCACCCACACAAGTGGTTATAAATGAAGCTGAATAATTCTATTAATTACGCTGCAAGACGAAGAACAACATTCTGTTTTGATGAAATTGTTTAGTTCGCTCAATTTGTCTATTTCTTATCCCTCAAAGTGAACCATCTAGGTTTCTTTTAAATAAAAAAAATATTTCTACACACAAAATCAAAAACTGCTATTTTGTTAAGTGATTTCTTCAGCACGCCGCCTTTCAATAAAAGAAATTTCAAAATAAATTCTATTATATTATTTGCTTAGTTTTTTGTTATTATTTGTTGTCTTAAATATAATAAAAAATTATTATAATTAGTAATTATCAAAAAACATTCGCTTAAAATATTTGTACTGGAAACTAAAAATAATACTAGATCTTTGTTAAACAAATGTTTGTATAATTAATATTAATTTATTCAACTTGACGACCTATTTAATTAATATTGCTACCACGAGATTTGATATATTCAATTCCTAATACAGAACACATTCCCGTAGCGTCTGTACTAGACTAGTAATTTGCCAGGAATCATCAATCAACCTCAGAAATTAATATTTCCATAAAAACGTATGCCTCTTACTTTTTCTTTCGCGGCCGTAACAAACTGTTGGCTGTGTCGTTTATTTGCATATTTATAATATTATATTCAAATACAAATTATAAAGGTAGAAAAAGGAAGCGCGCCGAAACCAAATGGCAACGTGCCGTATCTTCATCGTAACGAAATTAACTGGCAGCTAACCTTTGTTACCCTATATTATATTTAACCTAAGCACTCTTGAAACTGTAAACTCTATTATTTCTAGCGAATATGACACCGTGCTTGTACAATTTGGCAACAAGATTACTTATGCAAGCAGTACAATATCCGTTACCTGAAGAGCTCTCTCAGTGGCATGTTGCATCCGGGATATTTGTAGTCTAATAAAATTACACTAGATTGATATATAGACACGTAAAGAGTAAAGTAATATAATATATAATAATGTATTACAATAGTGTAATGAGGTTAATTTACTCTTTACATGTTACAAAAACCTATGTAACTTAGGTTCCGAACGAATAAACCTGTTTCAAAATAACTTTTATTTTTTACAGTAAACTGCATCATAATATGATTTTATAGGAGAAAAGCAATATGCAAATCCTGTAACATTACATAGATATGGTCTGCATCACCCAAGTATAGAGTATTAGTATAAGTATCTAAGTATACATAAATATTATTAATAATTATGCTTTTCAAAATCTCTACTAAAGAATTATGTAAAATAAAACTTATTTATACAAAATACGTCACCGTTGTTGACATTCCCATAGGATAGTACCTGCCCTGATATTGGAACTCTATGAGTTACTTAGTGAAGAGTAAACGTAATTGATCGAGTGATTCTCTAACATATTCAATCTATGTAAGTATGTACATACGGATATTGTAGTGTCTATTATTTAATCATATGATTATTGCGTTTTCAATTTTAGGTAGAAATATACATTTAAATTAAAGTATTCCTAAAATTAGACCTATCCTATAATTTTATAGGATTCAATTTTTTGATGTATTATTCACAATAGAACATCTATAATATATACTTTCATATGCAACTAGAAATCTTATATTATTTTAATTTCATTATCGTAAATCTAAACTGAAATATTCAGGCTGATATTTTAGATTCTTATAATGTACCGCTATATATGAAATGACATTGACAATATGCAAATAATACGAGTATAATTTTAATACAAGGTTTAATTAATTAGGACTGATTATAAATTTACGTTTAATCAAGTGGAGTAGTAGTGATGTGCCGGCTCTGTGAAATGTAGAGCTCTGCTGGGAAATCAGTGTTCGGGGCGACACGCGAACCGACTCTAATTCCATGAAACCCAAACGATCTCATTTTCATCTCATAATGCCTGATTACAGATATTACATTCGTTATGCAATTTTGCTACAACATTTTGTTAGACAATTATATGTATTTTTTATTAGGTATAATTTTTGTTATACCTCTATAATGGCCAACAGTTATATGGCCCATCGGATGGTAAACATTACCCTACCTTATAGATACTAAAATACCAGGGGTATCAAGTACGCGTGGCAGACCCTTATCCTAATCAGAAGGTTTTCTTAAGAAAATCTAATACTCGTTTAGAAAATAAGAACACCATACTTAACGGGCGTAAAAAAGACAAGACTACCACTGACATAAATAGCTACAAAATAAATATAAAAAGGAATACAGTAGAAGTTTATTTTTCAGTCATTATTAGTATAGTTAAAAATATTATTTATTAACTTTAAAATTAATTAAATTAATTTTTAAATTAATATTATTAATTTAATGTTTCCTCACATAATCGAAATTTTCTACAAGAGAGTCTTGTAATTCAAAGCCGTAGCCATTAGTATTAGATATAACAGTATTATAAATCAAATAATTTCAAAGCATAAAATACATTTCCCGGAGCATATAAGTCTACACACTTCCATAGGCCGTACGCGCAAACAAACATATGAAACAAAATATTAAGTAGGTATTTCGACGTCTGCAAAGTGAGTTTCTAAACTCAAGCAGTCCGTTTGTTATTTCAAACACGAAATTCACAGAACTGTAACAACTAATTACACGAACAAAAGTGTAAATTTGAGATTTGTAAAGTTTGTAAAGGACGCAATGAGAACAGTAGGTAAAATTTGAAACGCAATTAATTCCTTTAAGAAATTGGATGTTGCAAAGTGAGAAACACGCTTTTTCCACAATACAAACTTCAAGAAGTTGAATTTGTAAATATTTTTTACTGACAATTTGCATTTTTATAAGTGATAATAATAATAATATAATCGATGACTCATTCAGAAAGAAGAAATTCTCAAAACTCAAAAAGTATCGATATCCCCTTTTCATAGCTAGAATATTATTATACATATTATTTCTACAACATACCTAACTGTTGCTTTGTTGTCCGTCTGAGCAATAACAATTCTTTATACAAAAGTTACAAGTAGGACAGAACCTAAACAAATAGGCTGTTGAAAAAACTAAAAGCAATATAATGCCTTCCAGGAAAGAAAATAAAATTTCTCCAGCTTCACTCGACACCGCCCCTTTCCCAAGACAATTGGACTAAGAGCTTCGGAAATATAATACACGACTTCAAGGTACCATTATATAAAGTCACTTTGTAATCTTTAAAACACCAAACTTTTGCAAGAATAATGTATTCGAGTTTATTAAATTAGAAAATATCAAGCAAGTAAGAAATTAAAGGTCCAAAAGAAAGTTTATAAAGATTTCTCATCAATTACTTCGGCTATGGCAATGTTTCCGCAACTGGGTTTTCTCCGAAGTATTGTTGGATGAAATACTGCTCTAACTTTCCTTCATTACGTCCCAAATGTTGTTAAAAGTGTGAGGAAATTGAGAAATAGTTTGTGTGGTCGGATAAATCATTTGGCTAAAATAAAACAGCACATATGTTCAACTAGAACATTCAAAGGGCAATAAATATAGCTCGCCGCGTGTGGTTCAGGCCAAACTACGTTTATTGAGTTACGCAGCTACAAATACACGATCCTATACTAAAACACAGTATATAACAGTATAGGTAATAATTAAAATTTATATTTAAATATTTTTTAAGTTAATGGAAAGGCAAACAAGCTGACGTGTAATGGTCCATCTAATGGAAAGTGGTGTTATCATCACCTACATCTATACAACAGCACCACGGACATATTATCATGATATGACGCCCGGGATATAATCCATTCCTGAGTACTACGGCGATATATCACCATAACCTTTAATTTCACTGCCATATGTTGGTTACTTGGAACCGCCGAAATTGGTGAGAACGATCTTGTACAAAGTCTACTTCGGTAAAATAGCTGTAGGTAATAATTAAAATTAAATGTGAAAGCAAAGTATTTCATAGTTTGAAATCTAAATTGCTGCGTCGTGGAATGCCTTTCCGTCCCATTTTGTGGTCACACTTTGATGTGCCGAGCGACCGAACCTTGGAAAATGCTGAGTAGACGGCTCAGTGGCTTTGTTAAATTAAAATACTGCCTTCTTAGCTAAATCTCAATAGAAAATATCTAAAAACTATCTCATTACAATACCACAATACGGACCGTACTTAAAATTTCTGGAAAACCATACTAATACTAAAGAAATTGCAATTATATTACGTACCTAGTACTTAGGAACCTACTAAAACGTAGTATCACAGATAACATAATATTACATAATAGTACTAAAAATACTTTTCTAATATGTATGTCTATTTTTACATTGTTAATTACTTATTAGGTATTTTAAATGAATAATTATTCTAAACACGAAACATATTTATCTTTTATTAATCCATCTAACTAAAACATTCTAATATTTAAGTCAAATGAATAATGAAAATACGCAACGTCAGCATGTACATAATTAAAATATTTACCACACTGTTAACGGTACTTATTTAAATAATCCATAAATATATAAAAAAAATTTCAAACATCAATCCTATTAGTTACTAATGCTTAAAACTTTTCATCCTCTCTACGACCAAATATTTCTAGGTATGGTAATTTAAATGGAAAATCAAAGCGACCAAGGAATCCATTTAGAAGTGTGCGGTTAAAGCTACAACTCTAGGGTCTCGTAATAGTATTGTTATAAATCTACCACTTTATTGAGGCCCTTTGTGACCTACGTCGCAATTCGGTCAAATGACTGACTTAAATAGAGATAAATGATTTGTGAGTATGCCGTGACTACTACTAAACTTATATATTGTAATAATTAGTGAAATTAAATAAAACTGAGCAATTTTTTTATGTAATTGGAATAGGGTTATTGGCTCACTTGTTCGTAAATATTAAATGTACGAGTATATATACTCGTACATGGATGGCTATATGGAGATTACTTGATCATGTGACGTCCGTGAGACGACACTTATCTGTTCTGGAGGACTAGGATGTTATGACTGTTATCCTATAATTTTACTGCCTAATTCACCTTACAACCGAGACATAACTTACAAAGCTAGCTGCTCGCGGCTAAAATGGCTGATTCTGCTGCAATTGAGGTGCCCACGCAGACTTTACAGCCTAAGTAATTAAATAACCGTTACTTCCATACAGATAGCTATCGATTTAGCATGTTAACTGTAATAAAGTTAAATTTTATAATGTGTGGTATTTATATATGTGTGTTAGTGTTATTATAATTCCACTACTCAGGGTTCGATTCCTTGCAAGTAAAAATTTGTGTTCATGAGTACGATTGTTTGTATTGGTCGGGTGTTTTAATGTTAATTATTTGTCTATTTATTAAAAAGAAATATGTACTAAACTGTGCAGTATTCATATCACAAGCTACAGAGCTTCAACAGGGGACTATTTGGCACTCTGTGATTATTATTATTATTATTAGAGATATCTTTTTGAAACAACTATAATAGCTACCTAACTACACCAATCAGAATTATTACCAATGTCAATTATGTGGACCAAGTTACACTGGCACCCTTTCTGTCCCTTGCTCGGGCTCAGTGGGTAATTAACGCGACGATTGCGACGACCACGACCATTTTGGGTAGCAGTGACCGCGGGTTAAATAGACTATTTACTATGGCTTCTCATACCTACATCAACATCATAGATTTACCCATTTTATTATGAGACTACTGGGCCATGCAGTCTCATAACCTGTTAAACCGATAGCTACTTGTATTGAAGTAACAGCCGCAGCGTACATCGAGTATGTAAGCTGTGGCCTTATCTCGGGTGTTTCTTATCTTGGTTTTTAGAATATAATCGATCCTTTAAACCTATATCAAATGTAAAATATAAGTATAAAATATGAAGATGACATTATAAAACTTCTTTACGTCATTTCCGAAAATTACTACAAAAATTGCTGTATTTTAAAGAATAACATTTCAAAGTCCATTCCACTATCGCTACTATATACGACTCTATATTTTGTAACTCACATAAAATCCAAGATCTAAACAAAGTTTTATAACCCAGAGGCATCGCGATGTCACATACTGTCGTATATATGTATAGACGATCCCATGAAATATCCTGAATAGGTCAGTCGGTACCTACGTGTTGTGTAATAAGCAAATAGTTTTCCTAATATTAATATGTTACATAATACATAAGTTATTTATTGCATAAAAAACAATTGAATATATAATCATTATAAAAACTACTTATCTCTTTATCCTGCATATGTCAATGGTATAAAAGTTAGGTAGATATGAAAATGGGTGAACCAATAGAAGTATAGATACAATAATAAAATTTGTATGGCAGACTTAATAATTGTAACCTAAATAGATATCTATACCTACTATCTTAATCTATATTACTATTTTTTATATAAAATATGATTTACACGGATCATTCATATGTCAGTGTCAACTTTAATCGGATTACAAATGGCGTCGTGTGTTGTATTAATAGCTAACAATTATACCAGGATTGTCAATTAAATCAGCAGAAAGCAGTTTAATCCGGGTCGGATGGTGGACACAATTATTCATCAGTGGAACAAAGCCGGGTAATCCGGCCGTATTGACCGGTGCGGTGGTACCGCCGCACCCCGTCCTCGCAACCGTAAACACCCGCCCTTATTTGTCATTCAATAATGATAATGAAAGTTCATCAAAGGTGTACTAACTGTTAAACATAAAGAAATGTTTGTTTGTTGTTATTCCATGGTATGTGTGACTTCATGAAATTAATATCATAGTGAATAGGTACAGTGCCGTACTAAGCCAACGCAGGGCCTGTAGAAAACAATGCACCCTCGATTTCTATTCTAGTGTGATCAAGTATTTCTGGCCCTAGCCAAGTTCGTTTTTGATATGGCCCAACGTCGGGGAGAGGGTTAATTTGGTAAATTTTCAAACTCGTTATATTTCTTCTTTCTATTGTGTTTAGAGATTTAGACAGTACCTGGGTACTGGGTACTAGGTTTACCTATTTAGACAGATAGTTTAAAGTTAACACATGCGTGGAATCCAGTGGAATTTGAACGAAGTTCAGTATCTGCCGGCTCCTATCGACATTGAAATTCGTTGTTCCTCCACTCAGTGTGACCACGGTTAACATAAGTCGATGAACATAGTCGAGAAACGTCGAGAGAAAATATTTGTGTTAAAACCCTTAATAATGTTGACTATAACATAAGAAATTTACAGGGCCTGCTAATTACGCGGGCTTATATCATTTGTTACTTTTACTATTTGACTAATCAGGTACCGACCAGTAGCTAGTAGTAGAAAAGATATATAAAAAACCTATTTTTGCACAGTATTTTGCAACCGAAATGATGAGATTGAGTTTAATTGTACCTATAATACCTACACATTATATAAGCTTGTTACACATCAATAAATAAATAATTAAATAGCAACCTCTTAAACTTTATTGCCATATGTTGACTTATGAAGTTAGGGAAGCAGTAAGATCTGTATACGGAAATGACAATACAACACTTCGACGGTTGACACTACTTTTTTAAACGGGCTGCCATGATTTTACCATTTGCAGTAGGAATGAACAGTTTATCCTAATAACAGGACCAGATATTGTTAGTTATGTTACAGTAGCCGACAGCATTAGGTCAAATTTGTGGGCGTTAAAGTAGTTAGTACTATCCACGACAGTGGCTACTTAGTAAAACATTTTTGCTTATAATAAAAATTATTTATTCCTATTCTATTCTATTATTTATTTCTCTTTGTCAACTTTAGAAAGCTTCACGACAAGATAGAAATAAAACATAAGGAAGGAAAATTGTCAAATCCCACTTTATCAAAGCGGATTACAACTGATTTAGGATCCCAAATCGACTGGATCGAATAAGATATAACATTATCGAACGTATTTAAATGTATACTAAGAGATACGCAAGTATCCAGGATCGTTGTCAACTAATCTAAATGCCGTAACTTAAAGTTCATTCGTTTCCCATAATATACATTAATAATGTACTGTTTTCTATTTATCGTTGATAACATTAACTATGAATTTCGTTCTGGTACTATCCAAGCTTATGTTCATGGCCATGTTTGCGTAAACAACATATACTGAGTATGAATTAAGTGGTAGGCAGTTTATAATCAGATATTTGCGTAAGTCAACTCTATTTGTGTAACGTATGTTTATCATACCTATATAGTGGAGTGAGTATTAGCGGGTAATAGCTAAGACTACGTATCTATTACATAGCACTGTAGTCCCATTGCAAGCAGTTTGCAGCATAAACAGGTTTTTAGACAACTATAGTGGCAATCAACCATACGGCCGATCTAATGGTAAACAGTTATCGTAGGCACTGAAACTACGAAATATAGAGCATGACATCAATGCTCCGGAATGGCAACGATACCACGTGCATTACATGATAGTGCGATGTTCGTAGTGCTGTTGTTATTGGCGACGGTTATCAGTTACCCCCAAGTGGGTCATCAGGCTGATTGCCATTTAAGTTATATAAAAAAACAACAGGACTAGTAAAATTTAAAAAACAAGCTAATAAGACGCGCAAAATATTGTTGTATGTTCAAAATACGATACTTGTCCAATTATGTTAATATAATATACGGTGCAGATTTCAATTAATTCCAGATTCTATATTAAGTTATCAACATCATCATTATACAATCTAATAGAATATCTAAGTAAATAACACTAATATAGATATAAACTTGGATATAGCACATTGCAAAGAAAACGATTCCAGAATTTCATATTACAATAAAAGTAATATACTATAAAAAGACACTTAAACTTACACTCTAGGAATGTTATAACAAAAGCTAAATAAAAAATAACATTCTGTCTGGCGCTTGTAGAAGGCTTTCTAGCAAACAACCTTAAAAATATTTCATTTCTGGAATTGTTTCGAGTCAGAAATAGCGCCAAGTGACATTTAAACTGATGTGTTCCGCTCAGTAACTGAGAGAGGTACATTTATTAGAGGGTCCGTTTTAAAAATGAACCAACGGACGAGTTCTATCAGCCAATTAGTTGTCATGTTATTTCTAAATAAAGTTTTCTATTTAAACAATTTTGTTTTTGAAGATGATTACATCTGCACAGTACTTGTATATTGATATGTATATGTAGGTATATGTATAATTAGGAGAATCTGAACCGTGTTTCAGTCATATTAATTAGGTAGAGTACCATTCACCGAGGATATAAATTCTAGGCCGTAGTCAGAAGTAGAATGGTTAATTATTTTATCTCCGAAATCACGGCATCATACGTTATAAACCTTTTCACACGAATAACTGGAGTTATACAATTTACTAAATGAACGTAAGGTCATAACATGACCCAAGATATGCGATGCTGTATAGATCACCTTGGTTGGTAACGTGACACCCCAAGTACATAGCTACTCGTACCGACAAGGGTACATACATATGTTACGTACATATTCGTACGTGACTAGACTTGGAAGAAATTCGATTGCTCGCGCGGTTGCCCTGCCGATCATCCAGAATCAATTTGAGATTAAATCTGAATTTCATATGAACCCTCCTCGATTATACCACACCATTTGATAATATTTAATCTTAATTATCATCCGCCAATATCAGAATATATTATTAGACAGTAAGTTTTTTGTTATTGCCTCTTGATATACAAAAGATACGCCTAGAATAATAAATTGAAAATTGAAGGCACCACAGAAGAATCTTAAACTGTTTTCAGTCTCTGCTCGTCACATAAATGGCCTGCTACGAAAATAGATAGATAGATTAAAGTTCATAACCGTCAAATTCTATATGTAATAAACCTAAAAAAGTAAATATACAATTGTAACGCCTACAAATCGAGATTGTTCTTATAATTTGTATATGCACAAATATATACACAATATCTGTATGTACTGTCATAGCTCATGCAGACACTAACTATTGAGTAATATTGCCGAGCTATTTAATATCTGACAATCCAGATCATCTATCTATAGTAAACGTCGTTGTATTCACACTATATCACCTACCTCCTAGTGGATCCACCCAATCTGTTCACGTCACAGTAATAATACCTAAAATGAAGAGGTTCAATATCAATTACAATATCTGAAGCAGCTGTTTCCATTTAACCCCAAAACTGTTTAATTAATTTTGGCCGACACCGCCAAAAGTTGCGCGACAGTGTTTGCCTGATTGTAAATAAGGACAGCAACTCAATAAATAGTAAATATTTGTGACATCGATACCTACTCGTGCAATAATTCTCAGAAAATTTGTAATGAAACCAAAATGTATTTATAGATTTAAGTGTTTAAATTATAGCAATTCTGTTTTCCACATTTTGCCACGGAATCCTACAAAGGGTTGCAGTCATGAATTTAAAACTTTTATTTTTATACGACTTAATTTAGGCAAAAAAAATTAAGTGACATCTCGACTCATTCGAGTTTGTGGGAAAAAACTTTAATTCGTTCTCCGAGTAAATTTTTTCAGACAGCGAAAATTAGGCAGTCCTTAAGAGCCACGGGCGCGAACGCAAATCCGATTTGAGTAATGAAACGGGACTAATTAAAAAGTCGGAAGAGAAATTGTGGGAAAACAAGGCTTTCTTCGAGCTGTTATTTATTTAGGGTTTACGGCTCACTTACAATAGAAAATAAAGGCAAATTTATATTATAAATTGGAAACACGAAATTATAAATTATCGACAACATAACAAATTGGCTCCACGTAAAAGCTGCGTGTGTCGTGATTGCGTGCTAGCTGTAACTTTTAGGTAAATGTACAGTAGGAAACCTTTAGGAAACAGTTTGCTATTACACGACTAAAATATATCCGTTGCTTGAGTCAGTATATTTAATATATAAAAAGATTTAAACAAAAGCTCGTACTTCTACGTGACTAATTATATAATAAATTTAGTAGGTAGAATATATAGATAGATAGATATATAGAGTATAATAGAAGAGAATAAAGATTAGCGACTTAAAAAGTAGAAATTTCTCAATTCGCCTAACTTTTTCTCTGGATTGCGATGTGGGGATACATGAACTCTGTAATAAATGTTTATATATATTTTTAACAATAAATTAATTTTACGTCTATTGTCGCTGAATTGTGAGTTCGCCATGAATAATTCAATAACCTGATTTCGTCTACATGTTTTTTATGGTGTAGAACATCTTTATGGAGAATAAGCATGACAAAAAAAATATTTTGTTAACCGTTGGCGAAAAAAATTATAAAAAAATCTAATGATATAGGTACCTCATTGAACTTGTCAACCTATAGTATAAAACGTCCCAGTAAAACGATAACAAAAATATAGCCAAATTCTAGAGTAATAATAAAGTAACTGTCACGCGAGCAATGGTAAACATTTTTAGTTTGTTCTGTAGGTATTAAAATTAAATAGCTAATGATACCTTTTTACATATAGTTACGAACTTTCGACTGACAACCGATATGGTTAGGTATCTATTGAAAATGTCTAAAACAGATTCTTGCCGTATAAATACAATATTTATTTCCAGTATATTTAGTTCCAGCTATAAAACGATGACTGGAAACGATAATTAAAGTAAAAGATGAGACCTTTTTATATTATTTTATGTTACATAGCTACGATAGCATGTAACATAAAATAATATAGCGCGTACAAGATGAAGCAAACGTTCAAAGTAATAAGTAATCATCTTAAAGCTTTTCATCTAGTCGGGTAATGTCAATGCCCGTGCAAGACGAAATCTTTTAAATATGCTTGCGCTTCTTACACTATACTCGAGAATTAAAAGTCATAAACACTTTTTGCATACATTTTTATCATTTGGTTGTGATTACATCTCCAAAATTCAATTTATTTATGACCGTGGTATATTTTAATATTATCATTACAAATAGGCAAAAGTAGACTACATATTAATTTCATGAATGGTGTAAAAACCACAAAGACAATATTTACATTTTCTTTAGATTAGATTCATATCGCTATGATTTTTTTATATGTACCTGTTTGTGTATATAATAGGGACCAAGAGTTACAATAATGTTACGTTGCCTGAATTAAAGAAATGCTGAAGTATATGTCTGTTTGACATTCACTCTGCTAAGATTTGTTACCTTAAGAATCTAAATAACAGAATAGATCTTTAAAAAAATATGTGAAGATAGACTAAACTTTACGATGAGGACACAGATAACATCTTCTGTCCGTCATTGACGCATAAGTCAATACATCGCCCTTCCTTTCAAATAACAAAAACAACAAAACTAAACCATTAGTTTTTAGGTCTAATATGACGGAATTTTCGTAGATCTATAATTTGGTATCGTCAAATTTAATTCAACATTTACGATGCTCGAGTTAGGTGGGTGCAAAGTGCAAGGCTTAGTCTATTTTTAACCCCAACAATAATTTTGAGAAACCTAGGTAGGTACGTACTTAAATATAGCGTTACGGTATTATATCCAGAATATCGGGGGCGTCATACTCCACAGATAGTTTGGCAATCACAGATGACTTAGTATAAACATAATATAAATAAAACAACATTAAATTTTATAATACAAAGAAAAAATATTTTATTTCAATATTACTTTGTTTTGTAAAAAACCAACTTAAATATGAGAATTATACAAGAAAATCTTACAATATGCCCTTGTTTAATTTTAAATCTTCTGCTCAAAATAATTATGATACGATTAACATCCACGAAAATCCGCTTAGTAATTATATTATATAATAATCTATTTGTAATACTTTTAAATCAAAAGTTTATGACTTTTGTCTAATTCATACAAAACATCTTATAAATTCAAAATTTTCATTCATATTCATCACATCTGCCACAAAGGTAACTAAAAAGTAATAGAACGTTAAGTGTTCCTATTCAATAAATTCAAGGAATACATTGTCATATTTTTCAAATTCTATTTAACAATACACAGCGTCATTCTACACTTAGTAAAAAATACCACAAGTTAAGGATATCATTACATTTTAACATTTTAGTCAAAAATAAATAGAAAAATAGTGATTACATTTATATTTCGTAGAAGTAGTAATATATCTTGCAATAAATAGAATTGATTACTTAGAAGAAACCAAGTTATTCTGTTTTTTTTATATCATACATGCATGTATTTAATGAAACGAATGAACGTTTTACATAATTAAATGTAAGAACATTTAATTATGTAAAACGCAATGCCTTACAAATAATGGAATATTAAAACGGCATACATTTTAATCTCGATTCACTCATCCAATAGGATTTTCATTGGCACCAATAACATATAAAAAAAGTAACTTCAAAAAACCAGACAAATGTCTTTAGTCAAGTTACAATTATGCAAGTTCACCTGTACATAAGAGTGTGACAGGGATCGTGTTCACGAAATACAACAACAAAATATGACACAATACATGAGCTTCTTTATGATGATACATCTTAAAATAACGATTCCCTAATGTAATGCTGGGTTCTCAGCTGTTATACTACATGTTATACTACATGCAGTGATCTTGGTTAACCCTCACCTTAAAATAAAGTTGTAGTACAAAGTGGCTTTTCGATCAATGGGTAAATAATTCACAAATGAAGAATAGTCTAATGTTGTTATGCAAGAAACCTATCCTTTTCGCACTCTTGTTGACTGCTCGTCGCTAGGAAGTGAAGGTGAGATAAAAATGTAGCAACGTAGGATTACATATTAATTGTTATTACATTACATTAACATAAGTATAATTCTGTTCACATCGACGTTGGTGACCAGAAGTTCATTTCTCGCATTTCTGACGGCTTTGGGCGGAAAGAATGAGCCGGTTTCAGCAATTTTGGATGTTGAGTAGACACTTCGTTTGAAATTAGTTTTGGATCCTTGCCTTTTGGAGCTGGGCCGAGACTTTCAACAGACTCAGCGAGGGTACCTATAACAAATATTAAAACATTTCAAATAACTTCAACACTAGTGATCACTCTACAGTTTGAAACATAATTGAGTTGAAGTTTAAAAGTAAAGTTAAAGTCGCTTAAAAATAATGTATCTATAGTATTAAAAGTGTATTTTTTTATTGTCATTTCAGTTGAATGACAATCAAGCTAGCGATCCACCTGACGGTAAGTAATCATGTTATGATATGATCACTCATTAGTTGCAATTCAGCAGGATTAAGGTGACACACATCCACACCCTGCAGCAAATGATTACATATTTACCAACCTTGTAATCTGGTTTCTATACCATCCTCTTCTGCTAAAGTAGAAGTGGATGTAGCCAAATCTTTCTTGAACCCAAGCAGCGCCATTGTCAACCAAGATCGACTAGATGAGTCTTCAGCAGGCTCAAAGGGCGACGTAAAGTAACTGGAAATAATTTTAAAACACGCATTGCAATAAATACAGTCTTCAGATATTTATGAAAATGGACAAAAATAAACGGACAAAAAGCGTCTAAATGTACAGGATTATTTCAATATTATTTGTATTTAGGTCCACAAATGTAATCAACATTGATGGACCTATTTTAATCATAAAGATTCAAAATATGTCACAATATTGCATTTATGGCCCTATAATATATTGGTCACCTATTGCGGTTTTGGATATTTCTGCCAATTCTTTCAAATTCAAATGATAAACCAAATGGTCTAATAACTAATTCTGCCAAGATTGAATACATTTTAATAGTTTATTTAATTAACCTTTAAAGACAATCAATCTTATCTCACTACCATTGAAAGTAAAGTTGCGATTACGACGTTGTAAACAAATGACACTTGTTAGCAAAACATACATCAATTCATCTGTAGTCATATGATATTAATATAGATACATGTGATATTTGAATTTGCTAAACCAATATTTACGTAATATTTTATGTAGATAAAAATCTGCTTTAAAGCTGGGTGACCATCTTTGATGGTATTTAAATGGTAGTAAAGATATTTTTTTCAGGTCGTCGTAATTTCGATGCCCGTTTGAATAGGACGGGAGATCGATCGGAGGGAAAGTAAAGATAGGCGGAGAGGAATTTCTACAATAATCTGTAATAATCAGCAATGATGCTTTTGGTTAGATACGCAGACACTCATTTAATCAGAATAAAGGAGAGATGATCATGATACATGATACATGGTGAGTGGTAGAATCAAAATATGACTATTCAAAAGTGCTTGTAATGAGTTTATTTGAATAAAGATTATTTCTATTTCTATTTCTATGAACTGAGAATTCTGCGCATATGACCAATTAGGCTTATTACAGCAATTGTCCCCAATTTCTAAATTTATTCATATTGTATAATCTAATATCTATAATAATAATAATGGAGATTTATGTAATCTCCCGTTTCAGTGGAGGCCGTGCCTTAACATTGTTTTATTTTACGTTTTTATACTACCAAGATAATAAAAACAGATAACCTGACGGCCTGTTTGGTGAAAATACGTTTACTCGTGGACAATCTTAATTTTAATATTTAAGTAGGTATCTAAATTAATAATAATATTGAACTGGAAGACAGCAAATACAATACTTACTAATCTCTTGCATCAGAATTTACAATAACCAGTTTACTATCAAACTGATACGCTAGATATAGTTCTTTAAATCAGAATTAGTTGCGTCCATTAACAGACATAACTACATGAACAATAATATAATTAAAGTTGTATGCAGGTACTACATTATAACAATGTTTTTAAATATCACAAAAACCGGTCGCCATTATTGCAACTTGTTTTGTGACTACCTGTACTATTTTGAGAAAATAACAAGTTTTCAATATTAATATACAAAAGCAGTATATTATAAACTAATAACGCAATGTAATTCGTTTATAGTATACTGAATATAATATACTGATAATAAAACTAATAATAAATATGATTATTTTTAAGTGAAAATTAATTAAAGCATTGTGAAAAGTGGTAACGTATTTAAGTTACAACGTTGACGACTGTTTTCACAAATGGGGTAACCAGATACATTATCAAGTGTTGAAGTCCTGAACGCAACATGTGACAGTGCACACAATTCGCAACATATATCTGATTCGAACCTGACTAAGGGCAAGCATGCAGTTTTTCCCGGTTTCATTTTATTTGTCATCTGTGTTTCCATCATGAGGGATATTTAATAACAAAGACTACTGAATGGAATTTAATGAAACTTTACAAAATATATCCAGTAACAAGCTAAAAATTTCACACAGGTGAAACCACGGGCATAGCTAGTATTAAATAAAATGTAGTTTTACCGGTTCCCTGCCATCTTGCGGCGACTATTTGGACTCGAGGGCGGTGAGTGCGCGGGTGTGGCTGGCAGACTCCTGCTACCGCGTCGACCCGCTCGGTACGGGCCTTCCGAAGCAGTTGTATCCTCGGATGGCGAAGCTACTGTGAAGCCTCGGGGTGAACGGTTCGACGATATCATCTGGTGTGCCACCTGCAAGTGAATGTCATTTTGTCAACACGACTGTGTGTATAAACCTTTTGTGAGTCAGTGCGTAACTAATTAGTACATCGACGACGCCATTGTGCTCTACGTGTTTTAGTTACATCAATCAGTAATGCACAACTTATGCGTGTTGTAGTTGTATCTTACATAATAATAGCATTGACATTTGATCAAAATATACACAATTTATATATTTATTTAAATAATCCACGTCATACATATGTAAAAAGTACATATGGCGGACTTAACACCTAATGGCATTTTCTACCAGTCAACCATGAGTTGTGCAAAGATAAGTTGCTGGCGGTGCAAATAATATTATAATATTTTTATAAAACACAGAAATAAATAAATATATACATAAATATCCCTACAAATATGCATAAATATATATATTTATCTCTTATTAATTGGGTTTTTTTCTGTTTTCATTTAAAGATCGTTAAAAAATATATTGGACTTAAAAAAGTGACAACCAAGATCAATCTCAACCACTGATTGGCTCGTATAATAATAACATTACATAAAATAAAAATTTATCATTGGTGCTCGATGTCAAAGTTCATCTGATATTTAACTAAAAAATCAACATCATGACATTTTACATATTCAACAGTTTGCCCCAAAAAAAATATAATTAGAATCTAATTTATAATAATCATAATTGTGTTAATGTATAATAGATTAAGACCATTTGTCCTTTGAGACAATAACAGGTGTGTCATTAAAAATAATTGCTACTAAGAAAAATAACTAAATAATTATATTTCAGATAACCTAATTAATAAAAGATAAATTCAAAGTTATCGTGGTCACACGCGACCTGCTTATATCATAAGACCCCCTATATAACAAACATTTGGATGTTTTTAATACTTAAAGCAATTATTATAATAAGATGTTTTTAACTTTACTGACTTTATAATGAAAGAGATTGTCAAATCGAATATATTTTTGGGTAACACGCAAAACCTATGTTTGTACCGTATTAATTTAATCTTCGATGAAGTAGATTTCTTTTCTGAAACAAATATCAAAACAAAAATCTCAGATGTATCACTGACCTTAACAACAGAGGTGCCACACGCCGCTCCTTCGCCTTTAAACCCATCGTCCGTGCCTGCTGGTTTCGGCTTAGATGTTGCAGAGTTGACTGAAATTATTAAACAGAAATATATGTATATTCATATTTACCCAATAAAGTCATCCCATCAAGGTATTAATGACAATAGGAATGGCAGAATAGCCTGTGAAGCTTGTACAAAAGACAAGTTCGAAAAAAGAGTCCCACGACAAACTCAAAAGTTATAAAAATAATCTCCAGTGTTGTAGAAAGTCGATGGAAATTGCTATGGATGGATACTTTGTATAGTGTCTTAGGTTCTGTTTATCTTTATCGTGAAAGAAGTAAAACAACAATTATTATTCATATATATGTATACTAACAGTGATTATTAAGAATCTATACTAAAAAATATATAAATATTAGATAATATTATCATACTGAATTTTTTATATCTGTCTGTTAAAAATGCATATATGACAATATCTTTGACATATACCCAACACGGCTTTATGTATTTTCATATATAAGTAAGTACATCCATCAAATTTTGGGTGTTAAATATGCTGGATAGTATCAAAACCGAACTTAAAGGAGAGTTTCGTGTATAATTTCTCTGTACATGTATCATACAAATAAAATCGTCTAAAATGTGTTGTGTATAATTAAAACTAGACTAGATCAAGAATTCAAGTGGGTATTTAGTATTTTATTTATTTCTAGGCAGAATAGAATGCGAACAATCATTTACCGCGACGTAATTTGAGCATTGACAGTTTTTAATTTGGCTTTGAGATTGAATCGTGCATATTACAGTGCATCGCAATGGGTAAAGTCACCTCCACTGAACTACTAGAGACAGTTCAAAAATAGGTATTAACTCACCAGCAGTATTGATTGGCGCTATGCCATGCAGTACATCCTGGCAGGGTTTGGTATGTTTGGACCAATCTTTCCCCTTCGTGGCGTTATATGTCGAGGCTGCCGTCTGGCCGACTTCTTTTGTCTGATCGCTGATAACATTCGAAATGTTATGGTTGAGTTTTGTCTTCCCAAATACCAGATCTGATTTTGGATAACGAATGTAGAAAAAAGAATCTTCTGGAGCCGGCGGTGAAGAGGCAAAAGGTTCAAATTCCCTATAAAAGAAAAATATTTCATTAATTATAATAATAACCTACAGGTGAAAAACCTGTATGTTATTATTATAAAATCTACTTTGTTCGTCAAACAAAGAAGGTATTTCGCGAGTTCGTGCAAACGTATAGGATAATCTCCAGACCAATTCAGATGGCTACAGGCTATCTGTATGTATATTATTTATATTTTCCAAACTAGGTGAATTCGAGACTGGTCGCCAGCAATATATGTATATTTTATTGCTACACAGTTCAAAGTATTCTTTTTTATTACACTAATGTGGGCAAAACGTATTATTTAAATATACTCACAAAAAATAGTGTTTTTGAATGTAGTTTTTGACCACCATATTTCTGTCTAAACATGACCAAATCACGTTATATCTATTAATAATAATAAATAAAAACTTCTAAAAAATCTTAAATATATTTTGCAGTGTATCGAGAACTCAGCACGTGAAAGGTATAAATAGATGGCACTACACGCAACACATACTTAGTGAAACTAAAAGGTGTAAGGTCGTCGATTTAGCATTTTATACCCCGTAGAGTCAAACATAGAATAAGCATATCTTATCGCGATACCACAACACATGAGCAAAACATCTCGTTCAAAATAATACGTTGCTGTGACGTCACAGACAGCTCATTAGCACACTCCCACATTTAGAAAGCACGTGACGAGCCGAAAGTGCGTTGATTAAGCACTTTACCTACTACAACGTAGTAAGTCATGACCGTAACAGAACGTGTCAGGCGCGGAAAGAAGTTTCGACCCGCTCACAGCGACGGATCAACACCGTTCTATTCCCGTTCTAGTACAAATCGGATATGCCGTACGATAGTCGTCTAAAATACAGAGTATATTATTGATGCAGTGCATTTTCGCAAACGCGATCGTACTGTTTTCTACATTACTGTATTCGCTACACTCAAGACTGCTAACGACAAACACAACACAAGCAAAATGTTCTTGCCTAGAATCGCTATCGTTTTGGTCTTGGCATGTTATGGTGTATCGTGTACTGGTAACAAAACGGGATAGGAGCCATTTTTTTAATTAGTTATCTGTATTAGGAGGAGGAATAAGAGGAGTAATTGGGACTAGTAGCATTATTAGCAACGATCTCTTTACGATATCCCTGGAAATTATCGTGGTTAATGATTATTGATAAATTTACTACAATGAGCTAACAGCCCTGTTTTCATAAGCATTATGACATCATCAGAATGTTTTGCATGTTTCGAGGTGGTTATGGACATACTATTGTACGTACTAATGCGTAGCGAGCTTTAAGATATCAAAGACACAAGGGAATTCTTCCGTAAAATATGTTCTTGGCATTGTGAAGTTGGATAGGCATTAACTAAAAATTTTATAGCTACAACGAGAATAGATTTATGTCGTCATTAAACCCAACGATAGCCAACAACATTGAAGATCATAATAAGTACCAATATAATAATTACCAAAGATAATAACAGTAGGTACTATTATACAAAAAATATAATAATATAAATGGGACACCTTATATTTTATATCTGAATCTAACCAAAATCTATACTAATGGATTTTGGGTTAAAATCGAAATTTGTTACCATATCACGATTAAACTCCTGAACAGATGTTGCTGTAGTATGACGTAAGATAGATTGTATCGTGACGTGTTGATTGTAGATTGTATTCGTTTTGTATAAAAAAAACCGACGTCGCTGGTAAAAAATAATAATATTGGAAAATAATATTTAAATAGAAAGTAACAAAAGAAAAACATAAAATTGTTCAGAAATGCTTATCTTATATATTATGAACCTTTCATCATCCATCACTATCACAAATGATAAGAAAGAACACTGTTGACATATTAGTACTGTAAATAAACATAAATTAGGTAGGTATATAATATTATTTTACCTACTGTCTATGTCAGATTAATATTAACACGTAGGGTCACGTGAGTATAAGACTTATTTGGCTTCAGTTTGAAACTTGTTTGTTGAAAACAATAAAACATATATATATATATATATATATATTGTATAGTACATTAAGTACAGTACAACCTTAACAATATCGAATAGTCCAGTTGATGCATACATGCATCAACTCAAATTAAGCTTGCGAAATATTGATAACTATTAAGACTCATATATTATTCTAACCCAATCTCTCGATGCTAAAACATTATTCCACTAACCTAGCCAAGTGGTATCAGTTCCCATGAGTGAGCATTAGATATTGCCTGGCTCTTTGTTTCTCATACTTTTGACAATTCAATTGCAAGTTTTGTCATATTTCTAATATTGAGTATATTAGTAGTTAATACAGAATTCATTGTACGGATGAGTATGGTATTGTGTACCCACCTGCGCTAACTCCGCTAAGGGACCACAGAGCTTCAGGTTTGCCTGATATGGTACACTGCTAACAATGAGACAACTTTTAATCCTCATTCCTAACAATCTTCTCACCCTCTACCCTAATATAGCTAATACAATAGGCACCTACGTACACTGCCAATGGGAGCAAGTTTGTAACTAAACTAATATGTTTTGTAAAGGGCAGTCAGTAAGGTCGATGGGTGTGATGAAATTTTAATGTATCTATACAAGTGCAAGGTTACTGCAAGAACATGGAAATAGGTACTAGTTAGTACAATCGTGTTATCAATAAATATCATCTGGACGATAAGAATACAAATAGTGAAAAACCACCAGACTATACTAAATACTAGTATATAATAAGACTCACAATAAGAAATACACAACTGGTTTATTCTAAATAAAAGTAAATCTAAAGATTGTATAGATAGAAATTATTTAAGCTACCATACAATCTATTGTGACCGATGGGTGTGATGAAATTTTAATGTCTCAATCACAATGACCTTGAATGTCGCCACATGAAACCGGATCGATGTATTGCAACACTAGGAACATCATGACAGTTAAATGCACAGCATAGTAATATGTTAGCGGCGGGTAAAAGGCAATAATAAAGTTAAATAACTTTAGTGATTGTCATATGATAAAATTGTATATATTATACATGTAAAATTTATGAGAAAAGCTGTTACTTTATGAACACAATATTATAGTATAATAATAGTACCCAAAACATTGTTTGTTAAAATTTTTGTATGTTTGTAAAAGATGAAAGTATGTGAAGATGCCAATGGATGTTTCTTACTCTTTCGTGCAGAAAATGCTGTATGTTATTGAATAATAGGTATAGGATATTCGAAAGGTACAAGATCATATTCTATATTAACACGTTGTAATCCTTTTACCCAAAGTCAACCTAGTAGTGCAGCTAAATACACAAATGCATACTAACCAAGGGCATGACGTGTAGACAAATACAACAACATTTACGTAATATTCAGCACATTGTTCATGTAGGTTTTATGTAGAATAAAGCAGTAGATAGCTTCAATACATAAAGAACACTCAGTTGACTATATTTATTACTTACATTTCAAATTTAAAACCATAGCGAGTCACGTGATGTTAGTGGCGTCATAATCGTGACGCCACTGACAATAGTGACCATAGTGGTAGGGATAAAGAGGTTGGGAACAAGGAGGGAGCGGGCTGCTCTCTCTGTTCGAGGCCACTGAGACGACCAGACGTGAATGTACAGCGACGCAATTTATGTGAAGTGTAATTTGAAAAAGGAATAAAATAAACGTACTGCTGCATCGACATATCATTCCTGAAACTTGCCAATAATATGTAGTAAGTCGTAATGAAAACTAATATAAACAATCTCTTTTTGATACTGAAAATACTAGTGATTAAAATTGTTACCAAAACAAAATACTTCAATATAAAATGAACATGAGCACTAGCTTGTTCAGAAAAAATCTGCAGGTTCAATTTAGACAAAATCTAATCGGAAACATAAATGGCATCGAGTTTACATTTATCCTTAAGATAATGAAGTCTTTGTATTTTTAACCGACATTTTCCAATAATGGCGATGAATTGTCCAATAATGGCGATGAGTTGTCATCGAAATTTCCGCATTACATAAACGTGAATTGATGAGAAATAAACATTTCCTGTATTTTTACTGGTAGAGATGTTTCACTAAGCCCAGATTGTAGGTATAAAAGTAATAAATATAGTTTTTAGCAGACTATCAGTAATCATTGATACCTACAACGTTTTTTATATTTATCAACCGTTCGCGCAGTGATTAATATTTTATCAAATCATAAAATTTTCTGTAGTTTGTGATTGCCGAATTTACACCTTTCAATTTATTTTACTATAGTTATAAAAGGGGATTCAGAAACTTAAAACTAGCTTTATTTACTCTTATTTACGATGTTTTGTATGTTATACGCGTTTTATAGGAATAGGCAATTGCAGGAAGGTCAAGGCAAATTGCGGAAGTATATGTAGGTATGGGAGTAGGTTATTGACAGGGGCCGGATCTATTGTTTTACAGCCTAGCCTTCTTCAATACATCATCTTGTGTAGTACAATGACCGCATTTAATACAAATCGATGGTTCAATTAAAACAAACCACACATAATTACTATTTTTATATATACTGTATTAAGTTATTATAAATCTGAAACACTATTGACGTCACTGGCAAGCCCCCAATATCAATCATAAGGCATTACGTGTTTTGCGTGAAGCATGACACGTTCATTATCATACTTAAAATTTAATAAATGGATGATGGGAGAATTACCTAATATAGCACAGCGAAAACCAACACAGTCGTGTGTAGTAAATACACAGAAAATTGATTAAACAAATAATATTAGCCTTGTTTATATTATGACCAGCTACATGAACACAACTACAAATACAGCGAAATAAATAACACTACAAATAAAGTGTTATTTATTATTATTTCATCCATATCAGAGGTATATATACAACACGTAGCTTACTTTTTATAGTTTATTCCTACCAAAATTACCGATCTTTATTTAGAAAAACTATAAAATTAACATAACTTTGATTTACATAGATTTTGTATTAATAAATGCAATAAAATCCACTTACTCAGTTAACATGGTCACGAAGATAACTACTTAAGTTTAACGTGTGTCTATTTGTATAATACCTACTTCACGGTTCCAGCAGCATGCCATTCTATATCTAAGGCGTACATCGAAATATTTTATCAATGCCTCAGTAGGCTAACTTAGGCATTTGGTAACATATGCAATGTTACTCATTGAAATGCCTAAGTAATCATTACCAGTTACGTGTGTCACGTGACCACGTTAACCACGACGGCACGGTCAATATTCTATGACCTATCTGTCTATACCTAATATAGTAAAAGCGACGTTATTTTTAAAATGACTCCTTATGCAACCGCCGATATATAAAAGGAGTATTATAGGTTCGAAGTGAATCGGTTTGTCGATCCCTGGCATTGTAGCTCCTAAAGTTATTGAACAAATAGACCTATGCTGTTTTTCTTTTCAAAGACGACGTGATGGATCTTAGCTACAATTTATGAAATTGTGTACAGAATTTCATAAATTGTAGCTAAGATCCATCACGATTCAATGTCTTCACCTTTTAACTATCTATCTATTATCATCTATTTATAGCTTGACCACTTGCATAAACACGTACGTAGGTATGAATTACATACCTACACAGTGAATATTCAATGTTTATCTTATGAAGTGAAATTGCAAATCATTTTCGAATTGTATCCAAGCCTGATTGATAAACCGATAAGTTTTACATCGAAGAAACTGTATAATCACGATAAGATATGATTTTTTAAGCTACGCCAAGTAAATAGATGATGAATGAAGGAAGAATGCATGTCTATGATGATGATCATGATATACTGTTAATTACAATTTATAATGTAAATAAAAAATATGTACAAACAGTCAAGATTTCGCGGAAATCAAACCCTGTAAGGATGTGATTTCCGCGAAATCTTAGCCAAAACTGAACTTCATATGATTCTCCAAGATAAGTAAATGTTTATTTATAAATTCGTCACATAAAACCACTTCAAGGTTAAGAGATATTACTGTGACAGGTATACGTAAATGAAGAAATTTATACTAATGTATGTGCTAATATTAATGCATGAAATTTATATAGTTACCATTGTAAACAATGACTATAAATAAATACCTCAGTGTACAGTTTTGCCCGATAGAACAAAACATCACCCAATATACCAATGGTAGCGAAAATAAACAAAATAATGTACTAAATTACTACTCTCGACGTCATGGCCTAGTGGATGTCTCGACGTCATGACTACGTCTATATAAATCCAAACTTAGTGAATTGTAAGGAGAATTTACCTCATCTAGATTTTATGATTCACAAGATTTACGATGGCACACCCCATTAACATGACGTAAATTATTGATAGCCCCTTATTTGAAAATTCTTAATGTTTTCCTCACAGAAGTCAAACAAACACTTACATAGGTACACTATCCTTACTCCTTACTTTATACTTAATATTATAAATGCGAAAGTAACTCTGTCTGTCTGTCTGTCTCGCTTTCACGCCAAAACTACTGAACCGATTTAAATGAAATTTGGTACGCAGATAGTCTAGACGCCAAGTAAGGACATAGGCTACTTTTTAATGAGAAAAAAGGGTTGTAAGGGGTTCAAAATGGAAATACAAGGTTATCTTTATGCGGTTGAATACATCGCACACTTATATTCTATATTAATAATTTCGTTAAGGGGTACAGTAGACTAGAACGAAACCTTATGTGAATAACAAAACATAAAAAAATATTGATTTCGAATCGACAACATATATCCGGAAAATTCGGATTATGGAGTATTTCGTTAAGTTCTAATGGCACTGACAAACAAACCGCAGTTGCCATCTTTTCATTTCACTAGCTAACAACCAATCAACACATCGCGTGCGTTTGCGCCAATAAGGTATCCATCACAAAGAACAAAACCACAGATAACATAATGTAAAACGAAAGATCTTGCCGGAATGACGTTGACGTTTAGCGAAAATATTGTTTTTTGACATTTTTTTATGATAAAATCGGGTATCGTATATCTTGTGTATGTGTTTTTTCTTTAAACCTGAAATTGGCCGATTGCGAGACAAATTTGGCAATTTTTTTATTAATTTGTTTTACGGCTCTGGATACAAGTCCTTTTTAGCCCAACTTAAAGTTTTACAATATAAATTACAAAAATTAAAGTCAATGTGCAATGTCAAATAATAATAAATGTCAAATGTTGTTTCTCTGTTCTGACGAACTTATTGAAAAAAAACTTAATAACAGTCACAATATCTTCACATTTTATTATTTGCATTTTTTAAATAATGTTGTGGTGTGGCACTCTCCGAAATTAAATTATTTACCCATTTTTGTAGATTATACAGAAATAATGTATGGGTGTTTATTTAAAAAGCATTAACACAAAATTAATAAAATATAGGTATTCATAAATATATGGTTGGTGTATCAAAATAGAATTTTCTTATTTTTCACTAAAATAAAGACTAACTGCCTTTTTTATAAAACAAATGACTTTTTCATTGTGTCATATATTATGAAACTATTTAAATTATTTAGCTGATTGTAAGAAACAAAATGTTGATTTGTAGATTAATACTGTAAAATTACTATTTGTACGGAAACGACGAAAATATATTCTTATGCTGCGACTAAAATAAATTATAAAATTCTGTTATGGAAACGGTACATTAAGTTTTAAAACTAATTTGCTAAAATAAAACTTTCCGATTAAACAAATCGGTATCGCAGGTACACCACTACCCCGCTACAGGTGGTAACATTATTTGAAAATTTGACATTTCAACCTGTCAATTTAGTCTTCGGGATTAAAAAACAAATATAACCAAGTATGGCACTTACAAACTCATTCCTAAGCTACTTGGTGTCCCTGTCGCCCCGCGCCCCGCATGTTTATGGGGGCTTGACCCCAGAGTGGGGGTCGGAGGGGGGGGGGGGGGGGGGAAAGGAAGAAGAAATGGATAGGAAAAAGAGGAAGAAGGAGAAAAGAACGGTGGTGGACCACGTCGTCGTACTGAATGAGCGACAGAACTAGGAACTCAGCAAGTCCCTGAGAGTCGCGCGTACTAAATAAAAAAACAGCATGAAAAAATAACTTCTATCCCCAAGTATGGCACAACGTGTAGTATTCTTAAAGTTAAGGCTTTGATCTAGCCACCCGGGGGTTGTTGTCCCCGGAGTAGATGCCGGGACAAAGGGGTCCCCGAGGCCCCTACCTTCACCTCCCTAGAGGGGTGCGGAAGACCATACACACTATAACCATTATCAGAAAAGTAGAAGTTTTAGTTCAAATGTCATTGTCATTTAGTTTTGCATAGTGATTTACTTTAGTTTTTATGTCATACTTTTGATAGATAGGTATTTGATAGATATTTTATAATTGCACCGATCCGATCTTCTTATCTTTATTCAAAATATATTGTTACATTTTTACTGCTTTCCTTTTTTTCCTTCAAGTAATTAGGTATTATAAATTAGGTACATTTGGTACATTAGGTTCAATATTCAGATTTACATTGCAATTTATAAATTATTTATGGGTTATTTTATTTAGTTAGTAACGTAGATAGTAGTTTTTTCCTAAAATAAATATTTTTAAGTTAGATTTTTCGTTTTTTAAATGCACACTATACATATAAATAAGATCGGAGTGTCTATTTGTAATCCTTACTAATACTAAAAATGCGAAAGTAATTTAATAATAACTCTGTCTGCCTGTCTCGATTTCACGGAAAAACTACTGAACAGATTAAATGAAATTTGGTACACAGATTGTTTAGACCCCTAGAAAGGACATGGCTACTTTTTAATGCGAAAAAAGAGTAGCAAGGGCTTGAAGCTAGACGCTTGAAATTTATTTTTGGGGCTGTTAATTAACTATAAATAAATATGATATTCAAAGTTTGTAAAAAATTACCCTTAAGGAGATAAAATAAAATAGGTGATGATAGTTTTTATGGAAATTCGTCATTTTTGAAGCTAGAACGATTACACTTTTTTCTTTATCTTCTTTGGTTTATTAAATATCTTACTAATATTATAAATGTGAAAGGAACTCTGTCTGTCTGTTTGTCTCGCTTACACCCCAAAACGACTGAACCGATTTAAATGAAATTTGGTACGTAATCCGTAGTCTAGACCCATAAATTATTTTATAATGTGAAAAAGGATTATAAGGTGGTTGAAAGAGAAGATGAAAGTTCAAAAAGTACATGCAAAGGTTAGAGTAAGGTAGAATGCGGCAAGGTTGTATGGAAGTCATTTTTAAGGCTAGAAGCTTCGAACGTATTTTTTAGGTTGTTGATGAAATATGACATTTAAATATTGTAAAATTTTCACCCTAAACGATGGTAAAATAAAATATCAGCTGAAACTTTTTATGGCAATTCATAATTTTTGAAGTTAGACTGATGGAAATCTTTTCTTTGGGTATTTTAGGTTAGTTTATTAAATAGCTTTTAATATTACAAATGTCAATGTCTGACTATCGCGCTTACACGCTAAAACTATTAAACCGATTCAAATGAAATTTGGGACACAGATAGACGAGACTGGGTAGTACATAGGTTAGGTACTTTTTAATATGAAAAAAGGTTGATGGGAGTTGGAAAGGTAGGTGCAAGGTTGTATGGATGTATCGTCATCTATACATATAAATAGAATTGAATATTGAAAATTTGCAATATTGAAATAATCGTTTTTTACTACATGCATATGAATATAAATACGAATTTTTAAATTGTTGTCTGTCTGTCTGTTTGTTCCGGCTAATCTCTGAAATGGCTGGGCCGATTTCAATGGGATATTTTTGGCAGGCATAATTAGTTAATTAGTAAATGTAATAAGTAGTAACTTAGGCCACTTTTATTTTAGAAATATTATTTTATTTTAGAAAAATAAAGTATAATTCAATGCGGATGAAGTCGCGGGTACAGCTAGTTAAGTATAAATATATAAATATGTAAAATAAATAATACATATAATATAAATAATATAATAATAAATAATAAAATAATTATATAAACATACAACAATGAGTAAGAGAAAGAGGCAACAATTTATAGCATTTCCATAAAATGAAACTTTTCGCAATTGGATATATAATTTTTGTAACTATGTGTGCTAATGTTTTTAATGTTTACATTCCATCTATTATTATTATTATAAACATAAAATATTACTTACTTTACAGGCCTTGTCTTCATCCACAATGGAAGACTTAATCCATCTTTAATCTCTGGGTCACTTGAAGCCATTTTGAAAATGTAAACACAATTTGGAGAATATTTGGATATGTTGGAATTTATATATAGTAGTAAAACAACTTACTCTCTATCAGCTAGAGTTGAGACTAAATCATTTATCATGAGCAGAAAAGATAAGATTCTTAGGGTATATACAGACAAGTTAAGATCAAAAGTAAAGTAATAAATGAATTATATATATATATATATAGGAATAAAGTTGTGCACTCAGGACACTGTTTGGGATTGTCCCGACTTTAGACAAAGCTGATTTGATGAACCCATCTGGAACAACAATTTATGATTTTAGTACTCATAAAGACATAAACTATTTCTAAACTAAATTAAGTGGTTATTGATAGATTTTACATCAAATACAGTATTAAAATGTGTAATGATACCACCACTAGTCTTGTAGGGTAGACAGAGAGAATCAAGAACTCACATACTATTATGCTTACAAACTTCAACAGCTTTATACAATTTCATACATTATCCTTCTATATCCTTCTTTCAGAAAAGGCTTCTATGTATATAGAAGCCTTTTCTGAAAGATAATTCTTATACTTATGAAGAACTCTTATATAAATAAGCTTCTAGTTCTGTAGTGAAAGAAATCAATATGTCACTACTTCATATATCCCCAGAATTTAAAAAGCAATTAATTGAATGAAATATAAATTATACATTGAAGCAAGTGAGAGATATACTACAAAACTCTATACAAAGGCAAATATATCTGTAAATGACGATTAAAATAATCATCAAATTAATATAAAAATTGTTATAAATTCATACCGTCTGTGATTTACTGCCACCGTAATTAATCAATATGTACCTAGACAATGTCCCAAGCATTTGATTAAATCGTCGTAGTCGCCGCCTGACTACAAATATAATATTAAATATTTTCAGTTAGATTTGTTGTATCGTTTTTTGTTATTATGATAATGTACTAGTGATCTCCCCTGCGCTGATAGGGCACTAGCGAAGAGTGAAATAATTTCACTTATCCCATCGTGGCGAAATCACAGGGAATTAATCAATATCAATTAATATTTTCCAGGAAAAACCACGTGGAGATCAATGTGATGGGTAAGACCGTCAACAATAGAGATAATGTTCCCAATGATTATCAACTGTGAAATATGTTAGTATTATAAAGTACATAATTATGGCAGGACCTACGAATAATATGGAAAAATAACGCAAACAATATAATGTTATTATGCATAAAATACTAATATAAAACTTACAGCAATAATCAAAATATTTGAGACACAAAAATTAAACATTTTAATAAACAGAATAACTAAAGAAAAGTTTTAGTTACGTAGAATCAACATAGACTGTGTAAACTAAAGATACTGTAAGTAGTAGTGGTATATTTTATCCACAAGTGGATAGGCAAAGGTACGAGACCATACAGCCTAATCTTCAGTAGTATTTCCATGAAAATTCAAAAATTCTTCAAGGCGATATCGCCAAATCTTTTCATTAATTATAAGTTTGTGTTAAGTCCATGTATGTGTCCATAATTGAAATGTTTATAATTCTCCGATTGTTGCTATGATGAAGTCGTAAATTGGTTTAAAAGTTGCAGTGCATTTGAATAATTCTTGAAGCGATGGCGGAATAATCTTATATAGTTCTTGAAGCTTAGCAATGAGCAAAATTCTGTTTAAATTGAAGGCCGGGCAATCAAAAAATATATGTTCTAATGTTTGATTTTCGTTACTAGAGCATAAAAGACAAATCGGAGAATTAATGATCTTCATTCGGTGTAAATGTGCATTGAATTTACAATGTCCAAATCGTAGTCGACAAATTTGAGTATAAAATCTTCTCTCTAAAAATATTTTTCCCTGAATGAACCAGGGTTTTTTGCCAACAGTACTGTTTATCCCTGCATACCAAGTACCTTTATCTTTGGTAGTACGTTTCCAATCTTCTTCCCAATTTTTTAATAAGTTTTTTTAATTTCAAGAATTAAATCTTGCCAAGGTAAGAAAATTTTTTTAGACTCACCACCCAATCTGTTGACAGTTTTGACAAGGTAATCTACTTCTTCATTACCTGTCACACCTTTGTGTGCCGGTGTCCAAGTAAATATAATTTCTTTTCCTTTATTAAACAAAACAGTCCATAGTTCTTTAATTTGGTAAATAATATAGCTTGTTTTGGCACTAAATGAATGATTTTGCAACGCTGATAAGACTGACATGCTGTCACTAATGATAAGCCACTGATTATGAGGTTTAGCGCATATGTCTTCGTTAATATAATGCAAAGCTTGCAAAATAGCCAAGGCTTCGGCAGTGAATATACTAGTAATGGTAGGTAATCGAAATCCATAACCAGTTTTTATGTCGCTATGGTAAAAACCTAATGACACACCTTGGTCATTTTTTGAACCATCTGTATATATTGTGTTAAATGAAGGCCATTGAGAAAGATGTTCATAAACTTCTTCTTTACATTTTAAGTTCTTATCTGTTTCTATTGTCATATTGCAAAATTTACTGTCATATGTCCCTTCATAACATGCCCACTTATTATTTGCCACATGAATATTATTTTGCTCAATTATAGATTTCATTGCAGAGAAATCAAGGAGAATGTATGGAAATTTTATGGAATTAGAAGAAGAAGCAATGGTTTGAGAATCTGTAATTTTTTGTAACAGTGAATTATTGGAAAAGCTATGTAATTTTAGCAAGAATTTAAATTTAAGAAATTTGAATCTTAATGACAGTGGTGGAATGTTGCATTCTACTTGGAGAGAGACTATTGGAGTTGTTTTCATTGCACCAGTGATTAGACGCAAATTATTATTTTGGATTGTCTCTAATTTTTTTAAGAGTGTGGGGTTGGAAGCAAAGCAAAGGTAACTGTACTCAAAGTGAGAACGGACTATGGATTTGTACAACATAAGTAAAATCTTTGGATCAGCCCCCAAAATGTTTTGGAAAGGCATTTTAAAATATTAAAAGCTCTAGAAGCTTTATCAGATATATTACAGACATGCTTATTCCAAGATAGATTTTTTGTTAATGTTACACCAAGAAACTTGGCTTCAGCTACTACAGGCAGTATGCTACCATTATAATTAATATTAGCATGCAAAGTTCTTGATCTACTGAATATAACAACTTTAGTTTTATCTAAACTAATATCTAATTGTAAATATTTAAAATAAACATTTAATTTCTTTAGAGCTTTGTTTATTTTATTTTCTACTATATGAATATTTGAGCCTGAACAGTAAACTGCTAAATCATCAGCAAACTGTAAATTGCTGACTTCATTACCAAGAATAATATTAATTTTATGAATATACAAAATAAATAACAGTGGACTCAATATTCCCCCTTGACATACACCTATATATGAAGATTGTGGACCATATAAATTATTATTGTACTTAACATAGACTTGTCTATTATGTAGGAAATTAAAAATCCAGTTAATCAACTTATCTGGTATTCCTAGTGTTTGCAGTTCATTAGTTAGAATATGATGATTAACATTGTTAAAAGCACCAACTATATCAAAGAAGACAGAAACCAGTATATTGTTACTAGAAAAAGCACGATGAATATCTAGGTTTAAATGATTTAAGCTCTCTGTAGCTGAAAAACCTTTCCTGAAGCCAAACTGATTTGAAGGTAATAACTTATTTGATTCTATATAAAATTCTAACCTTTGTTTAATCATTTGTTCGAAAAGTTTACTCATACAAGATGTTAATGCTATAGGTCTATAGGAGTCTGAATGATTTATCAATTTGCCTGGTTTAAGAATAGGAATCAGACAATCTGTTTTCCAATCGGGTGGTATTTCTGAAGTATTCCAAAGAGAGTTAAGTAACATTAACAAAGTGTTTTTAGAATTGGATGACAATGTCTTTAACATTTTGTAAGAGATATTGTCAAGACCGAAAGCTGTGTTACGTCTGCTGTTTAAGGCACTGTAAAATTCTGTTATAGTAAAAGGGTTTATAATGAAGCTGTTATTATTATTTAATGATACCTGTATATTGGGTCTACTTTTGGCTGACGGTTTGGATGTAAATTTACTTAAGAAAGGAGAAATCCAATCAGTGTCTGAAGATATAAGTGAACAGTTGTTATTAAATGTTTTATTAAATTTTTTCATTTTATTCCAGATAACTGATAGAGGAGTTTGCCGATTGATCGACTCACAGAATTTTAACCAACTGGCATTTCTTTCGTTTTTGAGAGTAAGTTTTTTGATTGCCTGTTGTCTTTTAAATCTTATGTAATTTTCTTGATTGGGATTATTTTTAAAATCTATGTAAGTTTTCTTACATAATTCTATTGCTTGAGAACAAGTATTGTTCCACCATGGCAAAGAAAGTCTTGTCTTGTGATTACAGACTAAAGAATGTTTTAAATTTCCATGTGAATTATTAGCTGTGTTAATGCTTTCTATTAAAATATTGCACATTTGTTTATAGGAGTCTAAAGGGGTGGAAGGATCGTAATTAAATTCATTACATAATTTATTATCAACAGTCTCTTGGTATACAAGCCAGTTTACATTATTGTAATTTGGCCTAAAAAAATTACTATGATTAATGGAAATGTTATTTGTATTTACAGTGTTACATAAAAGGTGGGTGATGGTTGGAAGATGATAGCTCCCTAAAGGATTATCATGTACAGACCAATTGCATCGGAGTGACAGAGAGGCAGAAACAATTGTAAGATCCAGAGCACTTGGACTCCATATATCAGAGCCTACAGTAGTGGGTTGACCATTATTAATTATACAAAGATCATTGTCTTCAATAGTATTAAGAAGAATAGTGCCTCTAGAATCGGTTCTAGAGCAACCCCAAGTGGTATTGTGGGCGTTAAAGTCACCCGCTATTATCATAGGTGACGGGATAGATTTAAATAAGTTATCTAAATGTAAATGTGTAAAGTTACGTGACGTTGCGGATGTAGGGCTGTAAAAACTAACAAAAGAAATTGTTTCATTTTTCAAATATAATTTTAAAGCGATATTTTGCAAAGAATCATCGTGATATGTATTTAATCTGTCATAATTCAATTTGTTTTGTATTAGAATGGCTACACCATTATGATTATTACCAATGTCTAATCTTTCTATATTGTAACCTTTGATATTAAAGTTTTTGAAAGGCTTTAGCCAAGTTTCAGAAAGAAGGGCGATATGTATATTGTTGTTATATAAAAAATAAGTAAAAGCAAGTCTATTATTTATCAAGCTCTGGGCATTCCACTCGATAATATTTAAAATATTATCCATTAAAGAGATACTATTAATTAGTGTTAGTACTGGAAATCTTAAAAGTATCTAAAATTATGTTTTTTATGCCTTCTGAGTTTAAGGGAGAGTCATCTGTTTTATTAACAGAAATAATTTTAATAACTGATGCATTGATTAGTTTTAAAAAGTCATCATTTTGCAATAATGTGTTAATATTGTCAGTAGGTTTAGTTTTAGTGTTTAAAGATGGAAAAGATTTTTCATTAAATAAACTAGAGAAAGGAACAGTCTTGTGTTTTATTTTGTTTTCTTGTATTTTCTTCTTTTTAATTGGGCATTCAGCTGAGATAGCTATATGGTTACCATTACAGTGAAGACATACAGCTTCTGTGCTATTTTTAGTGCAATCTTTAAAATGATGGTTTTCTCCACATATTGAGCAACGTTGAGTATTTTTGCAAAATTTACCAATGTGGCCATATCTCAGGCACTTTAAACATTGTGTTACTGGTGGGGTGTAAGCGCTTACCTCGAAATACCATGAGTTGATATCGACATTCGTAGGGAGTGTGGGACAGGCAAAGGTAATGGCGACTGATTGGGTGGGCAGAAAACTTGTGTTACCATCTTCATCACGACTTCTTCGCATAAACCGGCGCACCGAGACGACGTCTCTGGAGCTGGAAATACCATTGTAAATACGTTTGTTTGACATGTATATAGGTACGTTTTTTATCCTGTTATTTCTGTTAATGTTGCAGGTATTGTGGCTTTAACATGTAAATCTTTTTGTACTTTGGTGTTATTTAATGCTATGTTGGCTAAACCTGGCCTTTCAAAAATGGCTCCAACTTTATATTTATTAATTCTCTTGAAACGTTTTATACCCTTGCTTTGGCGCTTAAGACAGGCGCCAAGGGACATAAGGTCTCTGTCGCCTAAAGGCCTCGTATCGGTACTTTCATAAATAACTATATATTCAAAATTTCCTCCATCCTCAGGATATTGGCGACAGTAATTATCGATTTTAAAAACTTTATACTTATCCTCATCCATTGAGGAGTCAGAATCTGGACTGTCGACATCCCTCGAATTTTCTGGGGAGCAATTATCATCGGCTTTGCGCTTTTTGCGCTTACTTCCCATTTTAGGACTGTAATTAACTACAAATTATGTTAGTTGTACCTATATATACAAATTATTGAATATAAATAAAATATAAAATAAAGGAAAAATATTTAAAACACCCGCTCTATTTGACTTCCCGCCAAAAAGTCCGATACTGTAAGACACAGGTCTTAAAAATAGGGTGTCACAAAATGACATTATGTCAGTAATCCACAGAACACAAATATGAGTGGGTGGTGATTATTTAAAACCGGCTTTTAAAAACTAGTTTAATATTTTAATATCTTTTATCTTTTTCTATACAATTTCAATATAGAAAAGTTTAGTATATTGTTACAAGTAACAAAATATTAAACACCAACAACATTGAAGAAACAAGTTTATGTTATTACAACATATCGGCATTTTGTATATTTTACCGATATTCATATGCATACCCGTACAAAATTTAAATTCTCTTGACCTTTTATTTTAGTGTAGAAAAATCTGTCAGAGATTATCGGTTGGATAAGTAGAGACGAGGACGAAGGAGCCAAGGTAAGGTAGAGATTGTAGATTTTTTATCAACAAAAAATAGTCGCAACCACATCGAGACAAGGATATATTTCTTTGTCAAATAAGTTGACATTCATTGTCGCAAAATTCACAGAGTAAAACATTTTTTTTCTATAATATATAATCAAATGTCAAATCGCCCAGGTTGTCAAGTAGAAAATATGTAAAATTTTAAATTAATATTATTTATTTACCGGTACTTATAATTCTTAATAAAAATAATTTACTGCACAATTTAATTATTTTTGCAATTTTTAAATTATTTCTACGATGCCTAACGAAGAGCCATCTGACTTAGATTGGGTGCAATTGCGCCGAGAAATGGGCAATGTTACTCAACACGCTGAAACTACTAAAGAAAAGTTTACTCGAAAGTTTGCTGAAAATCCTTTTGTACCTGTAGGTAAGAATATGTATAATGAATTATAATAACATATAGATATTAAAATGTCTTGCGCATTATGTTATGTTAGGATATATTCTTGATATTTTTCTAATGCTTAGACTTTATACCAACGCTAGCTATGCTGGTAAGATTATAATATTTAAGCTACTATTTGTGTTAATGCCTTCCGCCGAAATATTTAATCAAGCTAATTAGAGCAGTACACTAGCAGAAAGCATTATTGAGGTCTGTGTGTTAATTACATAAAATTATTAAAAAAAATTATTCAGACTTGTATGAAAAAGTCTCAATAATATAGAAATTATATGATACTTATGCTGATTAAATATTATTATTTCAGGTTGCCTTGCCACAGTAGGAGCACTATCATATGGACTATGGAGTTTTAAATCGGGTAAAACAAAAGTGTCACAGCAAATGATGAGACTCAGAATTGTAGCACAAGGTTTCACAGTCGCTGCTCTTGTTATAGGGGTTATGATGACAGCCGGCAAAAATTTCAAATGATTGTAAATTTTCTTATTTGCAAAAGCATTTGTATAAAGTTAGATATGCTATACATACAATACTGTATTATCAAATAGATTAGTTAAATATTCTATTATTACTCTTAGGTAAAGACAGAGGTAAAGTTGGCATTATATTTTTCTACTGCTGAAAAATGTCTTGTTTTATCTAACATATATAAAATTGTATAGTACATACATACAAAGTCAAATACATTTTTTTAGTTAAAATAGTTAATTTTATTATATGTACATTATTAGGATTAGTATTAAGTAAATTTATATAAATTTTCATATGTTTCACTATGATTATCTGTAAACCTAATTAATACTTAACCAAATATGTATTATATTGTAGTCATGCCATTTAATATTAGTCTAATATAAATTGACTGTTATTTTATTGTTACAATTTTCTTTCCTCTTTAATTGCATCTATTACAAATTATGAAAGTTATACAAACTTTTTCCTTTCTTTATATTATACAAGACCAAATTGCATTAAAGGCTTTTGGGTATTAATAACTTATAAGTGTTAAGGTTGAATAGCGCTAGTATAAAGTCTATGACTAGAGTGGTTACTAGGCCTACCCTCCTTGTTTATTGTCACTCTCAAAAAAAACTGAAAAATTGTATGTCATATACATATTCCATAAATTGTAAATAATAGTGTCTAAAGTGTTCGTGTCGTGTTGTGTAACTACTCGCCTGATCCCTTCCAGTGTGTATCTGCTTCCGTCTCCACCGCTTACGATATTTGGATATCTGGTAAGCCACTCTAGTTATATTAGGTTTTGGGCCCCACCGGAAGAAAAGAAAGGTTTATACCATGGATTTCTCTACAAAAATAGGTATCGGGAAACTTGTGGGTAGGGAAAACTGGTCTATATGGAAATATCAAATTTCTATTATGCTAGAAGGTACGGTAGGTGCCTTAGATGCAGTAGAAGGAAAACTCCAAAAACCAGTTCTAACTGCAGAAGCAGATGATGCTGCAAAAAGCGACTATAACGATGCTATGGCTTTGTATAGGAGGACTCAGAGCGGCGCTCTGCTAATGCTCACTACAAACATAAACGAAGATACATTAAAAAAGATTATGCATTATAGAACTGCACACGAAGTTTGGCAAGAGCTACATAGACTCTTTGATGGACAAACTGAGGACAGGGCATACAATTTGTGTCTCAAGTTTTTTGGATTTAGTCGCAGTAAGGAGGATGATATACCTACTCTAATTGCAAAATTAAAAAACATGGAATGACTTAAAAGTCGAAAATTTAAAAATTGACACAACTGCCATACTCCCTGAATTGTTCCTGATTTGTAAAGTTTTAAATACGCTCGATGAACGGTATTTTAACTTTAAGTCAAGTTGGCTAATGCTGAAACAGTCTGCAAAGACAATAGAAAGTTTGACGAGTAACCTCTGCTCCTTTGAAACAGACTAGTAATAGAAATAGAAATAATCTTTATTCAAATAAACTCATTACAAGCACTTTTGAATAGTCATATTTTGATTCTACCACTCATTCGGAATGCAGATTCATCACAAGAAGAATGAGCAAGAAACTTGTGTGTTGCTCTTTTTAATAGATGTTTTTTTTTTATATAAATAATTACAGTGTAACAAGTAAGAGGCATGCGACAATCAACATAGAAATCGCTACGCACTCATTATTAGTGTAATCAGATAATATTGTCAGTGCTAGGAATTTAAAATTTTTCTACAAAAACATTATTATCGTTAACGAATTCTTCAATTTTATAGTAAGCTTTTTTGCAAAGGAAGTGTTTTATTTGACATTTAAATCTTTTTTCTGGCAGATTTATAACAGACTCTGGTATTTTATTGTAAAACCTTACGCAATTACCATAAAACGAATTACTAACTTTAGCCAAACGACATTTAGGTAAAATCAGTTTGTTATTGTTACGTAAGCTTTTATTAGTGCAATCACTAACTCTTTTGTCTATATTCTTCCTGGCATACATGATATTTACATAAATATATTGAGAAGCAACGGTGAGGATATTTGATTCCTTAAAGCACTCTCGCAAAGACTCCCTGGAACCCATGCTATAAATGGAGCGAATGGCCCTCTTTTGTAAAATAAATATTGTATTTATATCAGCTGCTTTGCCCCATAACAAAATACCATACGACATAATGCTATGGAAATAGCTAAAGTACACTAGTTTAGCCGTTGCCACGTCTGTTAATTGTTTAATTCTTCTTACCGCATAAGCGGCGGAACTAAGTCGACTCGCTAATTTAGTAATATGAGCGCCCCATTGCAACTTGGAATCTAATGTGATACCTAGAAATACAGTATCATCCACAAAATTAATAGGTTTATTGTCCAACGTGATTTTTGAATCTACCGGCCTTACATTGGGGAGAGTAAATTTGATACATTTAGTTTTATTTGCATTTAGTAACATGTTATTAGCCGTAAACCATTTTAAAACATAAGAAAGAGCACCGTTTACTTCGTCCAAATCATCAATATGTCGATTGACTTTGAATACTAATGAAGTATCATCAGCAAACAGAACTATGTCAGCTATCTTTTCTACCATATAAGGAAGATCATTTATGTAAACTAAAAATAAGAAAGGACCTAAAATAGAGCCCTGAGGAACACCCATTTTAATACTAGTTCCCTCAGACTTTACACCATTTATTTCGACAACTTGCATTCTATTATTTAGATAGGATTTCATCATGCTTTGTGCTTCATATCTAATACCGTAATGTTCAAGTTTGAGCAAAAGTGTTTCATGTTCAACGCAATCAAATGCTTTTGAAAGATCACAAAATACACCTACTGCATCCTGAGACCTCTCCCAAGAATCAAATATATATTTAATGAGAGCTACACCGGCATCAGTAGTTGATTTACCGGCCGTGAAACCAAATTGTCGACTGTGAAGCAGTTTATTTACTTTAAAGTGTTGCAGCATTTGATTGAGCATAATTTTTTCAAACACCTTACTCAATACTGGTAAGATAGATTTAGGCTGTCAAGAGAGCTCACGTCAAGAGGCACTAGTGACTACGCCTGTTGAGCGAAAAGTTAAACAGAAGACAGACGAACAGCTGATCTGCAACTATTGTTCTGGGAAAGGACATAGAGTTCGCAAGTGTAAGAAGTGGATTAAGGATGGAAGGCCACCAAAACCAACTTCAAACACGTCAGCGTCTGGTTCCAAGTCTAAGCAAGTACAACATATTTCGCTAATGGTAGATGCCTGCACAAAAAGTCAGTTTCAAGACCGAAATGGTTGGTATGTTGACAGTGGAGCTACAACACACATTGCAGTGAAGAAAGATATTTACACTAGTTTTCAAAACTTTGATTCAGACCACACAATATCAACGGCAGATGGTACTACCATACCTGCATTGGGAATGGGTACTATTGAGGTAGAGTCAAATGTTAACGGAACAATAAGGCAAATAACTCTGAATGATGTGTGGTTAGTACCATCACTGACAAAGAATTTATTTTCAACTTTAGCAGCACAAGATAGGTTGCAGAATAGTACATTCACGTCAACAACTAAGGAATACAACTTAGATATTGAAGGCATAACTAGAGTTGTAGGACGTAGAGTTCCATATGGCGGTTTATACAAGTTGGACATGAAGACCATCATGCCGTCAAAGTATAATTCGACAATAGAGATAAATGCTGTAACTGACTCCAATATGCTACAATTGTACCATGAACGCTTTGCTCACCAGGATAAGAGACATGTCATGCGCGTATTAAAGCGTGAGTTAGGCATACACTTGAGTCCGGATAAAGTTAAATGTGAAGGATGCATTTATGGGAAGTCACATCGGAAACCCTTTGGAACAAGGGAAAGAGCAACAACAGTTGGTGAACTTATACACACTGACATTTGCGGTCCATTTACAACTGAAATTATCTCAAAATATAAGTACTTTGTATTATTTAAAGATGATTTTTCAAGTTAACGTTTTGTATATTTTATCAAAGCGAAGTCAGAAGTAAAGGAAAAGCTTTTGCAAATGCTTGAAGAAAGTAGAAATGCTGGGCATACTATTAAGACTTTACTAAGTGACAATGGCGGAGAATTTGATAATAAAGATATGCGAAAGATATTACAGAGATACGGCGTACAACAGCGGCTGACTATGCCTTACACGCCGGAACAAAACGGCTGTAGTGAGCGAGAGAATCGTACTCTAGTAGAAGCTGCGAGATCAATGATGTATACTAGAAAACAAATGCCGCAAATACTATGGGCTGAGTTAATCAACACTGCTACCTATGTACTCAATAGGACAGGTCCCACTAGAGCGGAAGGCAAAGTACCTTATGAGCTATGGCATGGAAAAAAGCCCAAGATAACTCACCTAAAAATAATTGGTAGCGATTGTTATGCGCACATTCCAAAACAAAATCGCAAGAAAATGGATAAGAAAGCTATTAAAGGCATTCTTATAGGCTACGAAAATGATGACGGATATCGTGTCTATGATGGAAAGAAGACAATAAGGTCAAGAGACATTACTTTTGAGAGCGATGTTGAATTCAAAAGTATATCGTTTAAATAGAAGCCTCTATGGCCTTAAACAAGCACCGCGCTGTTGGAACTCTTGCTTTGAAGAGGTTCTAATAGAGAAGGGTTTCATACAGAATAGTACCGATTGTTGTCTTTTCACAAAGAAAGTGAAAAACAAGAAAATATTAATAACTTTGTATGTAGACGATGGCCTTGTCGCCACTACAGACAAAGACCTGGCGGACCAATACCTTAAAGAATTAGGGCAGACGCTAAAAATAACAAGCAAAGCAGCAAGCTACTATCTGGGTTTGGAAATTGCAAGGTTGAAAGATGGTTCAGTATTTATCAATCAGGAATGTTATGCTACGAAGATTTTAGATAGGTTCCGGATGTCTGAATGCAACCCAATCTCAACACCTATCGATAGGACTTCTGAAACAGGGAAAGTTGGAGACCCTGAAGAGAAAAAGTTCCCATATCGAGAAGCTGTAGGTGCACTTGCATATCTAATGACAGGCACACGCCCTGATATAGCGTATGCAGTTGGGCTAGTTTCGAGAAAATTAGAGAATCCAACTGAAGCTGATTGGCAAAGAGTGAAACGGATATTTAGATATTTGAAAGGAACAATATCCTATGGCATAAAATATCATGGAAATGCCAAAGCCATAGTACAAGGCTATAGTGATGCAGATCATGGAGGTGATGACCTCACAGGACGCTCTACTACAGGAGTCACCTGTTTATTTGCCGGAGGTGCTGTTTCGTGGCTCAGTCAAAGACAAGCATCAGTTGCGATATCTACTACTGAGGCAGAGATTGTTGCAGCGAGCGAAGGCGCACGCGAGCTTGTGTGGATACAAAGAATATTTGACCAGCTTACAAATATGGAAGGCATACCCACACTACAAGTCGATAACGAAGCGGCTATACGTCTTGCAAATAATCCCGAGTTTCATAAGCGGACGAAACATATCCGCATAAGACACTTCTTTGTTCGAGAGACAGTGCAAGGTCTAGTAGATATACAGAAGACAAGTTCTACTGACCAACTAGCTGATTTTTTGACTAAGGCAGTTCCTAGATCAAGACTCGAGAAGATTCGAGCTAACTTGGGGCTGCTAGACATTTCTAACTAGCGAGGGAAAGTGTTAAGGTTGAATAGCGCTAGTATAAAGTCTATGACTAGAGTGGTTACTAGGGCTACCCTCCTTGTTTATTGTCACTCTCAAAAAAAACTGAAAAAGTGTATGTCATATACGTATTCCATAAATTGTAAATAATAGTGTCTAGTGTTCGTGTCGTGTTTTGTACCTACTCGCCTGATCCCTTCCAGTGTGTAATACCCGTATCTGCTTCCGTCTCCACCGCTTACGATATTTGGATATCTGGTAAGCCACTCTAGTTATATTAATAAGACACACTAATCAGAGAAAATATGGATATAAAATTATTACTAACCATTTGAACTTCTAAAATCAAGAAAATCTATGGTATTTCAAAATACTGTTTAACAAACCCAGGTAAAATCCACAACGCCATCTAGTTTCTGACTAGCAACCTAAAATCTTAATAATGTAAATGCGAAAATTTGTAGGTGTTATTATTTATTTAGTCTTTCACGTAAAACTACTGAACGAATTTTTTCATGTAATTAGCTAAGTTCCTGACCAGTATCGTATTTACGGCCAATAAAACGTGAAGCAATGCCTATAGAATTTGCAACACCAGCTATAATTTAAATTTTATAGTTCCAAATGTTGTGAGGGGTAAAAATATTTTATGATAAGCTCCAAAGGGTCTAGTAGCAAGAGCCTTAGAAATAGGAAATAATTTCTTATTTATGAAGATGTAGCGAATTTTGTATTAGACTGACATATTTTAGTAATAATAATAAGTAATAATCATTTATTCAGCATCATAGTACAGAGAAAAAAAGAAAACTTAAAAACTAATATTTCGCTATGAGCTGAACTCATAGCGAAATATTAGTTTTTAAGTTAAAAGGCCTTTCACATTTTTTGGCCTAAAAGCAGGGTCTTTGGGGTTCTGGTTCTAAGAAATTAAGAGTCGGATATACATTTTGATTCCTGAATTATATAGATAGATATCTAATCTTAAAAACAACATCTTTGAAATGTTAATTTTCTCTTTGTTAGTCTTCCTAATTTCTAAAATAGTTTATTCAAAAACGCTAAGAGACAGAAGTTTGGGGTCGTCGTTCATTAATAAACAAACATAAATTGATATGATATCTGTACTAAAACTTGATAATAACTTTATAAATTGAGACAGCATCGTCCTTTTTTTCATTTTCAACTTAAATATCTAAAAAATTGATCATAATTAAACCCGAAATTTCAACAAAACTTTGCCATAATCATTTCTAATTTTCTCATAAATACAACGAAATTTTTGCATAAAAAAAACATAATAATAAAGTGTTGGATCGTTATAAAAATAATTAAAATCAGTTGTGAGACTATTGTGCTGCGTGCGGTATTCAACGACCAACTCCCGCCGGCCTCCCGTTGCCCAACCGCTACCGGGGTATCTGTTGCCTAGCAACGAGCCAACAGTGCGAGGCTACCGGCGGGTGCGCCGCTATATATATATATCTACTTACGTAGTGTATTACATACTCCCCCTTTTGACCTAATCAGTGTCCTCACAATAGGTCAAACAAAATCAAGAAAAATCAACACTACAACAGTTTAGTTTAAGGATACACAAGATATTAAAAAAATAAAGCATTGATCTTACGCTGACGGCCACGCCCTCTTTTTGGTACCACTGGCTCCACAGGATCACCCTCGGATCGCGAATGATAACGCCGAAAATCAGAGACGTGATACTTTCCTACAAAATCAAAAGGTTCCTTACAATGTTCAAGTAAGTAGGTAGTGGGACTTACTTTCTTTGAGATTTGATAAGGTCCATCACGCCTTGGGTTAAACTTGGAGCTGATACCCTTGCTAGCGTTACTCAACGTGTGAGTCTTCAGAAGTACGAGATCACCAGGCTCAAATACCTCAGCCTCTCGTCGTGTTTTATCTTTTGATATCTTACCAAGATCTTGTTCTTTTTCGCAGGTCTCTTTAGCTGTCCTTAGAACATCATTCAGCTTCAAAAGGTACGGTGTTATCTGTGGCACATAATTTTCAGCTTCGACGATGGCTCGAAGATCACTCCGAGCGGAAAAAGGTGAGCGTAACTCTCTGCCAAACGTTAAAAATGACGGCGTGTATCCGGTACTTTTAGACGACGCAGTATTTAATGCAAAACGTATTGCAGGTAGCGCGGATGGCCACTGTCCATGTTCTTTCTCGACTAGAATGGCGAGTTGTATTTTTAACTCGCGATTCTTCCTCTCGACGGGATTCGCCTCTGGATGATAAAGCGGGATGAGATTCTGCTTCACTCCTAGAACAAACATAGTCTGTTGCATAACGTCTGCAACGAACTGGACACCATTATCTGAAACAACCCGACGAGGCACACCATAACGTAAGAAGATTTCCTCAACAAATATTTTGGCACAAGCTTCGGATGTCGCTTCTACGAGTGGGAATATTTCCACCCACTTACTGGCCGTATCTTCAATGATAAGGATCCACCTCTCACCATTAGGTCCTTTTGTTAGTGGTCCGAAAAGATCGACGGCTATGATTTCAAATCTTTGTGCAGGTACGGGCGTTTGAATAAGTCCGGCCGGTTTACAGTTGGAGGGCTTATACCTTTGGCATTTAATGCAAGTTTTTAAATAATCTTCCACAAACCGTCTCATTCCAGGGAAATAAAATCTTTGCGAAATGCGTTGCAGTGTCTTCTCTACTCCACCGTGACCTGCAGTAGCAGCATCGTGATACTCTTTCATAACCTGTTCTCTTAACTTTTCAGGTATAACAAGCTGTGGTTCTTCTGTCTCCGGATCAGCATAACGGTAAAGTATTCCTTTTGACATATGATACCCTCTTTCTGTCCATCTTTTAATCGATACTTCTTCTTTTCCTTCCAGGTCCAAGACTATCTTCGCCACTTCAGGATCAGCAAGTTGGTCGTCACGGAGCGTAGCAGCATCCCAGCGCGGAATTTCCACTACAACGGTACACACTTCACAGATGTCACGAGCAACTTCGTCACATGGCGGTCGGCTGAGGGTATCTGCAATAAGGTTAGCCTTACCCGGAGTGTAATCTACTTTGAGGTCAAAGGATTGCAGCTTCATAGCCCAGCGGACCAGTCTACCCGTGGGCGACTTGAGAGTGAGCAGCCATTTGAGTGGCTGATGATCGCTAGCGACGTGCACCGGATGTCCATCAATATAACCGCGGAACTTCTCAACGGCCCAAACAACAGCGAGTGCCTCTCGCTCGGTTGTCGAGTAGTTTCGTTCGGCGTGAGTTAGAAGACGACTGGCGTACTCAATAGGACGCTCTTCGTGTTGAGACTCCCCCTGGAGTAGAACAGCCCCCAATGCATAATTGCTAGCGTCGGTCCTGAGAACAAAAGGAAGACTGTAGTCTGGCTGCGTAAGTATCGGAGCGGACGTAAGTAATTTCTTAAGTTCTGTGAACGCAGCGGCTTGGTTTTCCTCCCATATCCATGGCTGGGTCTTCTTTGTCAGCAATGTCAACGGCTGCGCGACTTTAGAAAAGTTCGGAACAAATTTCCTAAACCAAGAAGCAGTTTGTAGGAAACTTTTCAGGTGCTTCAAGTTACGTGGCTCCTTCATCTCCAAGATGGCAGCGACCTTGTCTGGATCTGGTGATACTCCCTCGGGTGTAATAACGTGCCCAAGATACTTGACACTGTCACGCGCAAACATGCACTTATCGCGATTACCGTGCAGGCAGAAAGTACGGAGACGTTCAAATACGGCACGAAGATCCCGAAGATGTTGTTCGTAGCTGGCTGAGATTATAATGAGGTCATCTATGTATCCTAGAATGGTAACGTCCTTGAGAGTTGCTCCCGACCGGAATCTATCGATGAGCCGCTGGACAGAATACTTACACTCTCCAGAAGGTGGCTGGTGCGTTGCGTAAACCAAAAGGCATGCGCCTAAATCTATGCATTCCGAAGGGAGTCACGAACGCAGTTTTATCCTGATCCTCCATACGAACGGAAACCTGCCAGTAACCGGACCGCAGGTCCACAGTACTCATGTAACAACTCTTACCTGTGTACTGCAGCAAATCATCGATAAGAGGCAAAGGATAAGCGTCACTCTTTGTAATAGCATTCAGTCTCCTATAATCTACGCAAAATCTATATGACCCATCCTTCTTAGGTACTAAAAGAGCTGGCGCCGCCCATGCAGACTCGCATTCCTCAATAATACCTTGTTGGATCATATGCTCCAATTGTTCTTGCATAACAGCTTTCTTGGCGGGCGTAAGTCGGTACGGAGGTACAGCAATAGGCGCATGCTCCCCAGTCTCTATACAATGCTCCGCAAAAGGCGTAGGCCCTCCCCCTTCTCCAAAGATGTCTTCATATTCTTGGAGTAGCTCACTGAGTCTAATCTTCTCTGATGGAGATAGCATGGAACCCTCATCTGGCCGCAAAACATTTGTGGCTGCACATCCAACTACGTCACCACATGACTCAAAACACAAGGGGTGAATGACCTCGGGGCGATCAGCTGTGAACCAGTAATTCTCGGGTAAGTTAAGGACTATACGGGCTTTACGCAAAAAATCAATGCCTAACAATGTTTCATTATTACTCGCGTCGGGGAAAATAACAAAAGTGGTAGGTATTAGCATACCTGCAAGTTGAACATTTACATCCACGAGCTTTACATTTACATCGCGAATTAAACCATCAGCAAGTTTAACTGTCAATAAATCCTCTCGAAAGGGATGCTGTTGCTGTTGAAGTAAAAAATAAAGAGTGCTACCAGCAACACAACATTTAGCACCGGTATCTATTAAACCCGTACCACGAAACCCATATACCTCAATATTTAATAGAGGTCGGCGCGTTGAGTCGTCATTCCGCATAAAACACAACGGTGAAAAGCAAAAATCCGCTCGCGATACATTTAAACATTGATTACATAAATTATCAGTTTTAACATTGCTACCTACATTAACATTGTCTCTCGGAGACACATTTATATTCTCTGACATATAGTAACAATCACACAACTTATTACTACAACATTGGGTACTATTATGAAAAGTGTCTCTCAGAGACAGTTTTATATTCTTTGACCTCTGAGTGTGACATCTATTTAAACACAAATTTTCATTCTTTGACGCCTGACGACAGTCACACGATTTAAAGTTACCTACATTACAATTACTACTTAGACTATTATATTCAGAAAGAGAGTAAAATGTTTTAGACTTACAGTTGTCACAATTGGATCTAATGGTACCTTTGGTACCGCAACCGTAACACTTTAAATCACTTTTTTTCTTATCACAAGCACTTCTATCATGTCCTGATTTACGACAGTAGACACAAAATTTACCTCGTTTGGTAGAACTTACTACCGGAGCACTGGACGTAGAAGGCGCGAAGTCGGCACTATCCGGCTGCGGGGCCGGCGCCGTAGGGGCGGAACGCTGCGCTTCGGCGGGTGGACGCGCACCGGGCGGCGCGCGCGCTGCGTGCGGCGGTGCGCGCTGCTCGCGCACAGGCGTTATGGCGCGCGCTGTTGGCGCGCAATGCGCACGACTTATGGAATCGCGCGCTGACTGCGTAACAGTTGACGACGACTTCGACGACAGTTTATTTGCTTCACTTAACGCTTCTTCGACATTACGGGCTTTATATATAAGTTCTTCTATCGTAGTTACACTCTCTCTCGTAACTCTTTTCCTTATAGATCTGTTTAGTAACCCATATATAATGTCTAGCTGTACTCGTTCATCTAATACATAAGGTAACGTAGTGAGAAGGGCGCGCAGGCGGGCCACGAACACTTCTGTGCGATCAGCATCTTGCTCGGACTTAAATATGTCACGGAACACTTTGTGTGGTGGCCGCGGCGTACCATACATAGCACGCAAGCGACTCATGGCTTCTTCCCACGAAGTTACTGAGGTTCGAATACCTCTAAACCACACGGCAGCATCTCCCTCTAGGAGCATCGGCAAGCCCTTTAGTGCTATAGTGTCAGGTATACTCATACACTCTTTATAAATTTCGATATTATCGATGAATGCCTCCAAGACCGCAGGGTCGGCGTCAGTGTCGCCGCGGAACCGGGCCGTGCATTTGGCGAAGTTACCCAATGTCGCAGGTGATGTGTGTGGTGAAGGTGGTGGCGAAACGAAACCAGCAGCGCCGCCTGACTGTGCTGCTAGGATAGCTGCTACGAGTTGACTATTGGACTCCGCTTGAGCCTTTGCGAAAGCGGTCAATAGTGACGCGAACTGGTTCTCACTGGAGAAGGAAACGTCTGCCACTTCTTCACTGTCACTAATCTGACTTTTACGACGGGCATTATTACGCGGCATTGTCAACAATATGATTTATAAACAGTTTCACTATAAAACAATACGCACTACGCACTTGGTAACAGTTCACTTTTCAAAACTGATGTAAGACAAAGACCTTATAGACACGAAAATGTACGATAAGTATTTTGTCGACGTGAGTTCGTTACGAATAATCACTGTTATTGCCCGAGTTGGGAAGCCAATTGTTGGATCGTTATAAAAATAATTAAAATCAGTTGTGAGACTATTGTGCTGCGTGCGGTATTCAACGACCAACTCCCGCCGGCCTCCCGTTGCCCAACCGCTACCGGGGTATCTGTTGCCTAGCAACGAGCCAACAGTGCGAGGCTACCGGCGGGTGCGCCGCTATATATATATATCTACTTACGTAGTGTATTACAAAAGTTAATATACTTGTAAATTAGAAATATAAAAAAAAATATAAGTTTCTAAGAAAAAAATAAACAATAATAATAATTGAAAGTTGTATAAATTCCGTTGCGCCAAAAGTAAATTCTCAGTGCTGCACTAGCGCTCGTCGAGGTAGGACTTATGCTATTTTTTACGACACCGCTACGATAAGACATTTGTAAACGATTGTCAGTGAACATTAGTATAGTGCGACTAAACAATTTTGATAATTTAAGTAATATTTAATTAATTTTGCTAATTTATACTTATTTCTACGAATATTAATTTAAAGTTGTTATTAAATATATATATATATATAATATTTATTTTAGCATGCCAAGACAAAAGTACGGTTATGCTACAAATAAAACCTACCTACCCTGCTGCACTATAAAAAGCACAAGAGTTTGGTATTTCGTCACGCTAATGGCAATTAATTGTTAAAATTAAAAAAGAGAACATTTTAGTATTTTTAAAAATAACGCTTATCTGAGAGAAAAATGTAAGAAAATGTAAACCAATTTTACTTTATGTTTATTTTGTAGTTTTTTTCTAAATTAAAATATGGTTATTGTTTATAAAAATACCATTATTATTTTTACGTACATTTGTCTTGTGTAATATCATCTAGTATGCAATGTGGATTGTAAATAAATTACTAAATTATATATAAATTATATTCCTTAATGTTTAGAGATATTTTATCCAATTTACTTTATTTTATTTTACACATTACAGATATTTCTAAATTGCAGCCATTCTGTTATTATACCCGTTGGACTTTCATTACTGTACAGTTATATAAAATAATTATGCGTGTTTGGGTGAAAAGTCAACAACATTATAAATGTTTTTATTTAGAGACTAGCTTTTAGCTCGCGGCTTCGCCCGCGTGAATATGGGATATATAGGTTATCGCGCGTTTAAAGATCCGTGTACAGTATTGGGACGTTATATATAAACCTTCCTCTTGAGTCTATCTATTCTGTCTATTAAATAACAACGAATCAAAATCTGCGTAGTTTTTTAAGATCAAAACATACATAGATCTATTACATGTGTAGATGATATTTTAACCGGAAATTGAAGCCGTTAAAATGGTATTGGCAGATCAGTTGGAATCATCGGTATTCTTCTTTATAAGTATAAAAGTAATCCCGCAATGAGAGCAGAGGTGTTTCTAAGGTCTTTTAAGGTTCTGTCCAAAATCTCTATAGCTCATGGTGATTTCATTACATATAATCAATGAGGCGTCTTGTAATAATTTATAAAAATGTTTGATATTAACAAGTAATTATTTATCAAGAATCAAGAATCGGCCAACCAAGAACGAGAAGCTGCAATATCAGCCAATATCATGCGGCGACGTCAATGATGCAGGAACAGCAATGATAGCAGTTGAAGCTTTTTTTTTACAACTTAGAATGGCAAACAAGCTGACGGCTCTCCTGATGGAAAGGGGTAACCGTCGCCTATATACATGAGCAGTACCTGACATGTTCATATCAGCATATTGTTTCCCTCATGCGTTGCCATTCCTGAAAACTCGGGTGTTATTCCCCTGTATCCTGTAAATTCACTACCATATATATACACAGGTAGTCTATATAGATAGATATACATATACACAGATAGTATACCCTGAGAAAGGTCATAGACTACTTTATAGTACGAAAAAAAGTATTGTAAGGGATTAAAAGCGGAGATGAAAGGTTGTATAAAAGTATCGTCATTGTTTAAGTGAAACAATGAAACTTTTTTAGGTTATAATCTAAATATATTTCCTTTATTTGGTCAATTTCATTATACCACGCTGACGAAGTCGCGGACACACCTAATATACATATAAGGATGGGACCTTTAAATCAAAACAAAGCCTTGAAAACACAACTATTATATATAAATAAAATAATTATTTGCTAAGTATAATATTTAGAACAAGTGAATATGGCAATAATGTATCCGACTCTTATAATAAATTATATTGTATCTATTAATAAATAAACTGAATTAATATGTAAGAAGAATTAATTAGTAAATTTATGTTATAGTAATTTCATCTTCCTGTCCTTATCCCAATTATTTGTTACTCATATTACTTAAGGTTTTGGCTTTTAGTTGTACAATCGGCCAGCATTCTGACATCAACCCTCTAGGAATAATATAATAAAAAAATATGGTCATTATTAGCACTTTGATAATTAAGATAAATCACGTTATTTAAAACAATCCAATAAGTAGTTTATGTTACTCAGTTAAGAAGAAACATATCACATTATTAATTAAAATATTACAAGGATCAAAATGGTTCATACTAAATCCACACCGATTGCGCTACACGGTTATTTGCGTCTGTGTGCGTGTATTACTGTGTGTGTGCGTAAATCCATGCGATTAAACCTAAAGTTGAGCGGCATCATTTTGTAATAGGCCTCTTAAGGGCCTCCACTCAGCTGGTGCCGCAACGTATCACTACATCACTAATTTTCAGTGGAGCCACTTGAAAAAAAGAAATAGCATTCTTGATAAATTTAAATATATAAAATAAAGAGTGAGTTAAATGGAAGAATCATAAGTATGTGTAATAAATAGAAGAAAAATATATAAGGACAAAATTTCGTAAAAGTGTTCATTGAAAGACTTAATTCTGTAATATAGTATTGCTTGAATATAATATAAGTAACATATTTATTCAATATATATGTATATATGACTACTGCATTTATATGCCCTTTTTATCGTGGCCCTTTCTAAAACTAGACAGCTCAGGTAGTATGTGATTAGACTCTAACGTAATTTGAATACAGAATGTTTTTCAACTATTTTGGACAAAAATGGTAATGTATTAATGGGTCGTAAATCTTTTAACTCTGAGATGTATTTTTGGGTATGGGTTTAAATATGGCCATTTTCCAGGCGTAATGGCCATTTCCATTAGGGAAAGTACTCGTTTTAAGAGATAAGTTAACTATGTCAGTTATTACTTGTAAAGTTCTAGGTAAAGTTAACAATATCATGTTTAGGGAAATACCATTTAATCCTATAGCGTTTGATTTCACAGATTTAATCATTTTTAATATGATATTTGGTCCACTAATTTGAATTTAAACACAAAGGAATTGAAACGATTTACAGTAAAGTGTAATTAATTAGTAATATCAGAAACATTATTATTAGGTAAGTCAAGAAAAAAGGCATTTATGGTATCTGGGTCACTTATATGTGGTGGCGGTCCTTTATTTTAGTTTTAAAATTTAAAACCAACATTATTTTTAAATTTTTTCCATAAAGTTTTAGGATCGTTTTTGTTTTTATTTATATATTGATTAAGGTACGCAGATTTTTCAAGATGTAAGTAATATTAACATTACGTTTTAACTGTTTATAGTATACTTTATGTGAACTCAATTTAGTTTTACAACTTCTAACATAAGCTGTATCACGTAACTTCATCATTAGTTTAATTGTATCTGTTATCCAAGGGTATGTATAGTCCTTAACAAAAATTGTCTTAATAGGACCATATCTATCAAATAATTTAATTATTTCATGATTCAAATTATTTACACATTCGTTAACGTCTTCAGTTAAGAGTGATTCCCATGCAATAGAATGAATAGCTATATTAAATTCAATCATATGGATATTGTATAATTAGACAATTAATAGTCACAATTTACTGTTTTACCATTTATTGTTTTATTATACGTTTTGTAACCGTTACACATTCTTCTAACAATTTTATCCAAAACTCTTTTATGACAGCTTGTGTCATTTGTCTTTTGACACTGACTTATTTATACAACATAGATTATATATCATTATTACTACTACAGATATCCTGTTTCGGTTTATCTTTTCTTATATCAAAAGTAAAAGTAAGCATGATTGCTGAGATCACGTATCGTACATAATCTAATACATATTGTCTAATAACATATAAGATCTATTTACGTAGTACTGTGTTCAGTATAATGTTTTGGCTCAGTGACATGTGATAAACTTATGTAGTCTAAAAGTTCTCTAGTTTTTTGTTTGAGGACTTTGAACATTTAGAAGGTTGATATTGAAATCTCCGAGTAAAATAGTATGACCGAATCCTGCAAATGTAGTTAGAGAATTAGTAAGAGCATCAATGAATATGTCAAGATCAAGCCATGTGTTATAATGATAAATACTGTTATTATATTTTAATACTTTTATTGTAGCAGAAGACATGACATTGTACAAGCAAGACATTTTCTAATAATCTCTGTTCAGTGTTGCCATACTAATCTATATAATTCTAACACTTGTTACACCATGGAGGACGGTATGCAGTACCTGCACTAGCATTTCTATTTGTAATCTTATTATATTCTTCTTCCATTTTGTTACTGTGGTTTTCTTTATTTTTGGTACATGTCATATTACATCTTTCTATTAGGTTACCATCGTAATCGGCTGTACCCACCCTATTATCTTTTCGTTCACTTCCACAGCAATTTTTGCAATTTTCATATAAAGGTACATACATCATCATCATCTATAAGTATTAAATGTAATAATTTGATATAGTAATAAACCCGAAATTAATATATTCGTATAAAAAAAACTGCACAACTTTTCTGGGAATTAATTTATAGCACTATTGCGGGCTCACTAGCACAATTGCTTATTTGAATGTGGTCACACTGTCTGTTTATCATTAATTTGTAATTAATTGTTTCGTTTGTGATTTGCGGTCTTGTTTAATGTTTTACATTGCTCTTATGATAATTTGCTTTATGAAGTTTATAAATAAATAATAATGAACGGTTTCATAGCCGTTCACTGTGGTAAAAAACTATAAAATATATTAGACTTTTCTCTAAATTTCTGTTACACCCTAGACCTGAAACCACTACTTTACTTACAAGCTTTTACTAAAATTTCTTCATTAAAGTCTTATTTATCTTTAATAAAATATTTTGACACATTTTCCTGCCTAAAAATTTAACACATGATTTGTTAAACAGGAGCTGGTTATCACAGTGACTCTTTGAAAAAGGAATACCAGAAAACTTGCTATAACGCTTGTAGGAAAGCTGCGGAAACACTAAAGAATGGTGGACATGCAGTTGAGGCAGTGGAAAAAGCTATAATTGGTTATTATCATCATCATATCTTGTTGTTTTACTCTTTTAAGTTCTTAAATACATCTAATGAACTTATTTCAGAACTAGAAAACAGTCCACTCACCAATGCAGGTTTTGGCTCCAACTTAAGTTGGGATGGTCTAGTGGAATGTGATGCTTCTCTAATGAATGGTCAAACATTGCATTTTGGAGCTTGTGGAGCAGTATCTAATGTGTGGAATCCAATAACATTAGCAAAACATCTTTGTATCAAACAATGTGATAACCTTTCTCTCGGACGTGTGCCTCCATGCATACTCACTGGACAAGGAGCTCAACTATGGGCAGAAAGAATGGGTATAGGAATTGTTGAAAATAAAAAAATGATCTCAGCTCGTTCATTACGAAATTATAAACACTGTAAAAGAAAATTAAAGAGATACTCCCTTCAAAATGATATAAAATTTAGTCCATTGGATACTGTAGGAGCTATATGTGTTGATTCAAATGGTGTTGTGGCATCTGGAGCCAGCTCAGGTGGAGTTTCACTCAAGCATGAAGGGAGAGTCGGTCAAGCAGCATCTTTTGGAAGTGGAGTGTGGGCAGTAATGAGTAGAGACAATAAAAAGCCTTCAGTAGCTGCTTGCACCTCTGGATGTGGTGAACATTTAATACGTACTCAGTTAGCTAAAAATACTGCAGAGAGTTTGTTAGAAGCTTCTCCAATTTTAGGTTTGGATAAATGTTTCAAAGAACATTTTTTAGAATCACCCTTCTTATGGGATGTTCCTGAAAGGTTAGGCGGTACTCTGGCCTTAAGATTTGATTCAGATATTGGTGAAGGTGAACTGCTTTGGGGTCACACAACTAAAACAATGTGCATTGGTTATATGTCTACTCAAAATGAAAGACCAAAGGTACATCACAATTCTTAGCTATAATAGCAGCCTTATATTAACCTTAGTTCTGAAGATTGTGGTTTGATTCCTAGCATGATACAAAAATTTTGTGTTTTCTATGTTAAAAAAGTATTTAAATATATTATTTAGTCCTAATAATTATTTAGTACCCACAACACAAGCTTAGATGGGGACTATGTAAAGGCACACTGTATATATTTATTTGGAAAGTTAAGGTTTATAAATCACAGATGACTTAGCAACCTGCTTATAAAATAATAATATAAAATTTAATTTAACTTTAATTTATTAAGTTTTTTTTTTATTTCAGTGTATAATATCTTATTTACCTCCAAAAGTCGAGCCAGGCCAAAAAGCAGTTGTCTCTGGACGTCCATTTAAAGTGCCAATACAACCATGTCCAGTTTTACAGTGGGAAATCAAGACTGCACCCAATTGTAATGGATCTCTTTAATTTAATTTTATTATTTAAAAGTATTATGATACATTAAAATTACATCATTTCCTGTGAACATGGAGTGCTTTTAATTATCATAAGACTAGAATATTATTTTCTCTTGTTCATTTTCATATTATTAATATTTGTAAAATAGTATGACTAACTCTTCTTTGTCGATCTTTATTTATGGAAGTATAAATAATAAGTAGCAATTCAAATTGGATTTGTATTCAATACAAAATAAATTTTAATTGTAAACTTCAAAATAAAACATTCAGTAAATGTGATTTAAAGTTTTATTTCCAAAAGTCCAGTATTTCAGTATTGTGCTAAAATATAAATTCGGTGAGAGGCATATTAAATTATAGTACATGTGCTTAAAAAAAATTACATGTTATAAGTTAACAAATATTTTTTGTATATAGGAAAAAACAAAACTAAAAGAGAGGAAGATAGAGCACCAAATTTTTAGTACCAATGTTTAATGTGATGTTTGAATTTTTCAAAAGTCGTCTTTTTATGACATATTTACATCTTCATCTGATTCTGTTATGAATATTATTCATTCAGTCAAAAGGATTCGTACCATGCTATCACCAGGTATATCGCACTTACAGATTTATATCACAAATAACTTCATCCTCACAGGTAAAGACATCATAATGTCATTAAAATACTGATTCAGAGATGTCCATGGTCTATTCTCTAATTTATCTCTAATCTCTACAAGGCACTACAGAATATTATAGGATCAAGCAACAATTTAAATTAAGAATTTTTGTCTCAAAATAAAAATTAACTACACTGCAAACAGAAGTATTACATAACTAACACTGGAATAAACCTTTGGCTAAAACATTACATACAATTGGTTCAGAATTGATAAAAATATCCAGTAAAACAAATATAACATTTAGATTTATAATTACTGACAACAGCACAGTGAAACATCCAGTTAACACTCACTTTCTGTTAGTTGCGGTTTCGATTCCATAATACAAGAATTTATTTTCATAAGTATCTTCTCATTATGTACTAAAGTACCTCAATAAGTTAGCAAGTGACCACAGTCATTCTATTTAAAAATGGAAGTAGATGCTGCTGTGTAATATCTCATGGTAATGTAAAATAGAAAATACAAGCAGGAGATTAAGAAAATTGCAATAAAATCTTACTTAATTTTGGGAAAAGTTAATAAATTATGCTTTATACCTTATGTCTATGCATCTAAGTAAATACATGTAAAAGTTATCACATAATATAATTACAATTAATAATATGACAAAATCATTTTATTTTTGTACTACACTAAATTAAAACTGGATTTTTAACATAAAGGAATCATATTAATGAACCTTAAAAATATAGTTGTAAAATTGTATAACTAAGGTCATTAATAAATAAATAAACAATTATAATACAATATAATAATTTGTACATCTACAAATTATGTTTTAAAGTATAAAAATATATTTAATGTATATAACATAAAATGGTAGACAGTACTTACAACTAAATAAGTCACATAATCACTGGCAAGGCAAGTAACATTATTAATTTTGCATTTATTATGCAACTTTTTGCAATGGATTTATTGGAGTTTCTCATTTTGTCATATTTACATTTTTGTAGCCTCATATTCGAGTAATTATCATAAATTAATTCAAATAACAAATACAAAAGGTTTATTATCTTTGCTAATTTAAAAAATATGTATTGTTAAATTTTACGTATCATAACGAGATTTTACTATAACTAATTAAAATAATTATAGCTAATTCGAGCTGTCACAAAAGAGTATTTAGCACTAAAATATTTAAATAAGATGATACATTTTAGGATTTTATTAAATATACAACATATTTGATTATTAGGCAGCTGGGATAGAATTATGAGTAATAATTAATTTACTTGTACCTCAAATTTTTTTTAAATATTTGCCTTCTAAATAAAATCATTATGATATGAGTACACACGCTAGTTAGTGGAGTTTACATATTACTATGTATTTGTTCTGTTTTTATTAAGGAATGAAATAAATTTTAAAGCTAAATATGTAGGTATTTCATGGATGAAAAATATTTAAATGCAGAGTTAATACTGTCATTACTTAAATGAATATCCAGATTAAGATATATATTTGACCTAGATAAGGATATTTCTGTAATCTGGACATGAAGTTATTCAATCACTATAAATATCCTACACCCATATCAATTCAAAATTCAAATCACATTTCGTGATTTCATAAATGGTAAAGTTATCTAAATTCAAGGCATCTCGTCAGTCTGCACATTCATGCATTCAAATAGCTTCTTATTTCTTATAATTACATACTAAACAATTAATATCATACGCAACCATATTCATACCATATTGCGGACTCCTTGGAATTATCCGATTTTTCATTGCGACTGGCTGTTCTTCTATCATGTCGCAACTCTTCTCTTTCTTGATTATTGTCATCAACAGCAGAACGGGAATGATCTGTCATTGAGCGATTGTGATCATTAATAACTCTATCATTGGTACTTTGACAAGCTCCGTCGCCTATTACAGTTGAAATACGATTATACACCAGATAGGTAGGATTATCTTTCAACGGTGTACTCTGAGGTTTCGAATTTATTGTTACGTCAGGGTTGTCGTCAGCAACATATACGGTACGACGTGTACCAGCTGTACCAAAGACCGGTGACGGAGATGACACTGCAAGAAACAAAGAATAATGATGATTAATAGCAATATTGGAGAATCAGGTGATAACCTATCGTTTGTTCTTTTTTACTGTGAGTCCGCAAAACTGATAATAAAAATAGAATACTAGTGCCTTGGTTTTCAATTTTACTATCCCTATAAATTCTATGAACTTCTAAACCTAAAAAATTTTGTTAAGTTAACAAATTTTTTTAATCTTGATATGATTTTTATTAAATATGGTTAATTAATTTTTTACCTGCTGGAAGTCCTGTATCACCCTCCAAACCCTGGTAGCTGTTCCTGTGAGAAGATACAGTTTTATGAGGGCGTCTTCTAAGTGATGCTCTGATTAAAGCATCATCTCCGCCTCCGCTATGCATTGATGTTGTAGAGAGACGCCTTACAAAATTTGTGTCATTTGTCAATCGAGAATCTAAACTTGGAATAGATCCAGATATGTCAATGTTATCTGATTTTTTAAGTAGTTTGTCATCAAATCGTCTACTGAAACTGGACTCTGAACTATGCCTAGGTGATTCAGTACTAGGATTGGAGGATCCCTGATCTTGGTCTGAAATTTTTGATATTTTTTCTACGTCCTGAATACCAGGATCAGATTCCCCAGATTCTGAACCTGCTAATGTTAACTGTGATTTTGATCGACTTGCATCTTCAATTCTTTTATTATTTCTAGATGGTACTTTGTTTATTAAATCTGTGCCGGCCTTACGCACTCTTTTGACAAAAGATGCACCAAAACCACGTCTTTTTGTTGTGCAATTATCGAGTTTTTTGTAATGTTCCATAATTTTTTCTTCCAACTTCTCTTTTTGTCGACACAATGCATTTACTCTATCAGCAAACATTTTTTCTTCCTCATGGTAATGTTGTTTATCCTTTAGAGAATGTGCAAGCAATTCATGATATTGTGTCAAAAGTTGGGACACATGATCCATTAAAGACCGTCTATCAGCGTCTAAGCTTTTATTCATTTGTACTAGCATTTCACAATGTTGATTAGTTTTATTTATTTCCAGTTCCATACTCGTAATAATCTCTTGTTTGGAATTCAGTTCACCTGACATTTCAGTAATTTTTAATTTTAGTTGGGATACTTCGCTCCTAAGATTTCTGTATTCTTCCTGCATGTTTCTATATTCATTTTTAAGCCTGTCACTTGCTGTAAACAGGTTTCTAAAATCATCTTTCAGTTTAGAATGTTCTGCTCTCAAATTTGTTAAATTTCTTGATTCTATTTTTAAATTTTCATGTTCTATTTTATAATCTGACAATTTCTTTTCTATAATTTCATTTTTTTCTTTTAATTCTCTATTTTCGGTTTTTAAATCTCTGACGGTAATTTTCACGGGTTCTCTCTCACTAAGTAACATTTCATACTCTGTATTTAATTGTTCATGAAGAGTTTGTAAGGCCACTTGATCTCTCAAAAGGTTGTCTTGTTTATCTTTCAGTACATCAAGTTGTTTTATTATTTCTTCCTTTTCAGCTGCTAATTGACTATTGGCAAGTTGTAAAGTCATTTGTTGAGAAATTAAAGAACCGTTTTGTGAGTTTAATGTTGCTATATTAACTTCTAGTTTGGCATTCTCAGCTTTACAGTTCTCTAGAGAAGCTGTAAGAACCGCCAAATCTGATGATAACTGTTCAATTTGAGGATTTATTATATCTTCATCAACATTTAACTTTTCTTTATGATCACAACAGCAAGGTACTAACTTCATTAAATTAACTTTGGAGGCAATTTCAGATATTAACGCCTCATGGTCGGAATTTGTTATAATCTTTTCTAATAGATCATCTACAGTAACTTCTTTACATATAATTTCGGAAACATTAATACCAAGTTTTTCAATACAATTCCTTAATCTATCAAAATTTACTTTTTCTTTGATTAAGTCTTTCTGTAAAGTTTGTATGGTCTCTGAATCCATTTTCTTTTGTGATTTGAGTTCTTGTGCTTTTTGGTCCGAATCTTGTAATTTAATTATAACTGTTTGATTCATTTCTAATTCTCTGTTTAACCTTTCAATCTCCTTTTTCTTTAATTCTATTTCAGTTGTTAAATTATCAAGTAGGACATGTTTTTCTTCAGTTGCTTCTCTTAATTTGTTTACTTCTCTTTGAAAGCCATGCGATTCTTTCTCACTGTAAGTTAATTTCGTTTTAAGTTCTTCCGTTTGTATTATAAGTGCGGTTACTTTCTCAGCTTCTGGTTTTACAATATTTAGTTCCTTCGTTCTCGAATCGAGCGTTTTTTCTAGATCATCTGCTCGTCTTTGTATAGAATCACATAACATTTGAATTCGTTGTTTGTCTTTGGTTAAAGACTCTAAATGTTTTTCAAAGTCTTGTAATTTATTTTTCTCAGAATCTCTGTCAATAGCTTGCCTATCTATGAATACTTTTTGACTATCTAATGAGTCTTGCAGTTTTCTATTCTCTTCTAAAGCATTTTTGAAAACATCCTCTAAATCAGAATTTTGTTGCATAAACCTGTTACAATTTTCCTGTAATTGATCGCATTTTAAACTCAACCTCTTCTTTTCTTTTTCCAGTTCTAACATTTTATCACTACTTTCCAAAAATGATTGCTCCCTCAAATTGTCAATTGTTGATAATAATCGTTTATTTTCTAATTCTAGTTTTAAAGCTCTCGCTTGAGCATTGCTTGTTAATTGTTCAGACAAACTATTTTCGCCTGATTCCAATGTACTTTCACATTCGTTATCCGTGTCTAAATTACTGTTGTTGCTTTCACTAAGAACTGATTTTGTAATATATTGCAGATGATTGTTTTCCTCAATCAACTCTTGAATCTTCTGCTGATCCGCATCTCTTTCCTAAAAAAAAATACTATTTTATTACATATTTCTGACAAATTAACACAATTTACAATAATAAATACTAATTTACCAATGCTATATCATTCGCTTCTCTTTTTAGCTTTATCATGGCTGCTTCTAATGATAAACACTGATCTGCTCTCTTTCTAGCTCTTTGAAGCTGTTCCTCTAAAGCGTCTCTTGTCTCCATTAGAGCTTTGTTATCTTCCCGTAATTCCGATACCCTTGTTTTGTAGTATTCCGCGTCAGCAAGACGATCGCGATAACGTTGAATTTCTTGTTCCAATCTGCATATTAATAATAATATAAAAGTATAATAATATTTAAAACCAAATTTACTATTATTGTATACTAAACATGAAAGTGAGAAATTATAAAAAGTTAAAATTGTACCTGTCACAGCGATCAGCTTTCTCACGGAGAGCATCAACTTCATCTCTATATGCCGAAGATTTTCTAGCTTCGTTAAACCACTCTTGACTGTCCGTGCGCAACTTTGTCAATACTAATTTCGTGTGTTCTAATTCCTCACGACATTCTGATAATTGCTCCGACTTCTCTTCTCTAAAACATTCGAAATTAATCAGTATTATATCATTGTTTGACAGAAGCTTCTATAAGCACATTTTTTTATACTTACAATTCTTGTCTTTGCTTTCGTAACCGCGCTTTCCAGTCTGCTAACTCTACAGCCAGGTGTTGACTTTCTCCATTACTCTGATTAATATTCTGCGTAGACCGACTTTTACCATTTTTATTCTCATTATCAGTTTCACATAATCCTTCATTCAGCACTAAAGAAGCCCAATTTAATAAGTAATGATCTCGTTCTTTAGCCAGACGCCGCATATGATTGAACATTGTTGGAGACTGGAATAGATCTATTGCGTCTGGAGTCAAAACAACGGTTTGCATGTCTGTTACCTATGAAGAAATATAGGAAACACCAATTGTAATTGATATAGTAAGGTATATTTTTTATAAAACTTATACAGTTACTCAAAAAGCCATTTCATGCCTGTACAGAATTTCGCTGTACAGTTTTATCTTGTGCATAAATAATAGTTTTCTTACTAATTATGTCTCTATGGTATGATAATTGTATATTTCTCACAGGGACCCAAACTAAATAGGAAAAGTAGTAGGAAGCAACTAGTTAAAATTAGAGCAGTAAATAAATTCCATGGCTCAGCTGCTCAGTATGAGAGATAGCAATGTAAAAGGTTTTATGATTTAAAATAATTTCTATCTATAGTCAGTGATGAAAAATATATAATATAATTGACTGGTGATACCATCATAAGGTGTTTTGACGTTCATTCATTTTTGTCCACCACAAAATAAAATTATGTAATATAAGTTTGTCCCTACACTTGTAATATTTGTTTCCATTAGTACCTCTCCACATAGCATAGATTTAAGTGCAGTGTAAAGTCAGTTAACATTCTGACTCCGCATCAAATGTATGCATTACTAATAAGCCATGTAGCACACTGCCATATAAACCTACTAATGTACAATTATTTCACCAGTATACTCACTACCTAAATACTATTATAAAACTACATAATATATTATGTAGTGATAGTGATAATGATAGATACATAATAGATAGTATAGTGTAGTATGTAGTGATAATGTCACAATGGTGAGGTGATACCACCATACTACAAGTTTATTCAATCATGCATCATTTACATTATATGGAAAAAAATACTATCCTGGAATACTACTGAAAAACAGATGTCAGTCCATCCACCTCATGAGTGGTGACCCCCAGAACCCAATAATACACAGTAACCAAAGAAATACTATATTGTAAAAATTTTTAGTAGTTATTACAATAGTTATTAGTATTGTAATTTCTCTTTCCTGTTTATTTGCACTTTGCTGAACCAGTGCAAAGTAACTTTTTTATATCCAAATTTTGATAACCCTTGATGTGTTAACTACTCATTTCACTTGTTTTATGTATTTCAATAATCAAATAGTTTATTTTGAATGTTTCCTTTCATTTTCAATTACAAGTCTGTGAGGACATAGTTTGTATTCCCAGTCAACGAAATGTTAATGTAAATTATATTTACAAATCATTTACATACTTGTTTAATACATTCCACAATGTTGTGCTGCAAATCTACATCCAACTCTTTTATTCGTGTAATAAATAATTCTTTAATAGGGCACTGGACAGCGGCACCAAGTAATAGAAGTATTAACAACTTCATATTTTCTAATCCTTCCCTAGTCTCTGGAGCCTTGCCCAAACATATACATTCTGGAACTACCAGAAGTGTCATACCCAGTTCCTCTTCATACAATGCCTTCACATTTTTCACAATGGCATCAAAATTTTTTACCCTTCCCAATAACAGAGCTTGGTCCTCCAGCCCTGCCAACTTAGTAATGTGATATGACGGTTCAGGATCAATTTGAAGGTATACTTGGTGTAAAACATCGCCATTAAAGAGGGTTGAATATTCTGTAATTGCATCTGGGTTTGGTAGGCATGATTTTAACTGAAAAATACAATGAGTCAACAATGAACTTAATTAATATATATAACAATTATACAATAATTTAATAATAAGCACCTATTATAGTAAATATTATACAATAAGATCAAATGATTAATAAGATTAATTACAAACAGTACTATCATAGAGAATGGCCATATGAAAGTAGCAGAAATATTTTTTTCTGCATAACTGTGTATATAATATTAAATATATTTCAGTTAATACAATTATACATATAATTTGATAACAAAAAGGTGAAATCATTCAATTATAAAATAATTTGTTTATATCAATTAATTTTATTTCCATTCATACATTTGTTTGATATCTAACAAATGTATATGAAGCAAATATAAAGTTTGAACATGTTGTGCTTGAAATAAGTTATGTGCATAGAAATAACATGAATATGTAAAGAACATTAGAATATAGAATAATTTGCATGTCAAGCTGTTTTCTAAACCTATATCAGAACTTTTACAATTACATTATCTTTATCACATATTTATTTAAGATATTATATTATTAATTTATTATATTAAAACTGAAGGCTATAAGGTATTTACAATATCTAAGTAATAGTAGGTAATAATAATTTAACCCAAAATAATTTTCATTACTATAAATATTCTCTTAAAAAAATGCACATGATATAACTGGATATTCTCATGTTCTCACATAGTGTAAATTATGATAATGTTGTTATGTGAATATTTCTCTGATGTAATGTTTACCCAATTCATTTCAACAGTTAGACATCTTGTACATCAGTCTTGTAAGCAATAGTGTTTATTTAGATCAATAAATATTAATCTCTATTTTTAAGAAAACTGTATTTTAATTATAAAAACCCTGACATTCATACCCTACTGAAATTTAATATTAATATAATAAAAAGAGATCATTCAGAAACAGTAATTATCCTAAATAAAAATTTATTTGACTGTTAGCTCCTGGTGCAAGTTTAGTCTAAGGCTAAGTCTTAACAGTTCAATTATTATGAAATTTGGCTTACACATTCAATTTAGCATGGAGACTTGGGATACTTTGTATTCCAATCAATATGTCCTAAAGCTGCGAGATAATAACTAATGGGAAATTGCAAAAGTAAATTCAAACGTATATAAAAATGGCATGGCTAGTTTTTTCATTGGCATAAACAAATATTACTTATACTAAATTCACACGTTCATTCATACGGAACGGCTTCGTAAGTTTGTCTCACGCCTCATTCTAACATTGGAAGTATTGTAATAAAAACAGATGCACGGATCGCTGATCACTCACCCACGAAACTAGGGGCCCGCTTAAGAAATCCTCTATTTCTGTAGCAGACGCAGCCATTATCGTGGAGTGTTAGGATGAATGAAAGCTACTTCCTCGATTTTGCCCGAAACACATGGTATTAAAGAAATCCACAATATAAAATCGAACTGACAATGTATTTGTATTAACATCTGCAAAACACAAAGAAAATACGACTTATAAAAACTAAACACACAACCACTAGTACTAGTACGAGACAAGACAACTCAGAAAATTAAAATGACAATATATAATGACATTTATAGTTAGAATGACGTATTGACATACAGTTGGATTAATTACTGACACACTTATGCAAGTTTTTGTGTTACTCCCTTATGATTCTGTCTCTATTTCAATAGTCATCTGTGGGCTAATTATGTAACACGATATGAAATTGTTTCTGTTGAAGTTGTGATGCAATATGAAATCATTTCAATTTAAAAAATGCGATCAAGTAAGGTCGAATGACCGCAACATAAATCATTTCTATCGATAAAACATTACTATGAAGTTGCAGCGGAATATTGTTAATCCGACCAATTTAAAAAGTCAGTACATTAGATAGCTTATACCTTTAGAGGGATACATTTTAATTTATTGGGTTGTTACACTAGTTGGTTGATTTGAAACAATTTTTATTGCGTTCAAAAATTACAAAATATACTGCAGCGTTCACTTGTTCTTTTATTTTAATTTTATTAATAGACATTTAATAAAATAAAATAAAGAAAGTCTATTCTATTCTAATGAAAAAATAAGGTTAATAATTTTGAATATAAAAGCATATTTTATACAAACTATTTATAATCATTAATAATATTAATCTAACCCACAAATTAAATTTTCTTTTCTGCTATAGATACCTAGGTAAGTACGTAGGTATCCATATAAATTTAAAATGATATGGGCACATCTTTTTAAATTTGTACATAATTGTAAAAACTTTAAACAAATAAATTTATTTACTTTAAACAAATCACAGAGCATCATAAACGTTGTATTCCGTTCACAGAGCACCGTATTCATTGAAATAGTTTTTTAATTATATTAATATCATAATCAACCCTAATTTTTTATTAAGAGGACTATTACAAAATGATGCCGCTCAACTTTAGGTTTAATCGCATGGATTTACGCACACACACAGCAATACACGCACACAGACGCAAATAACCGTGTAGCTCAATCGGTGTGGATTTAGTATGAACCATTTTGATCCTTGTAATATTTTAATTAATAATGTGATATGTTTCTACTTAACTGAGACTACTTATTGGATTTTTTTAAATAACGTTATTTATCTTAATTATCAAAGTGCTAATAATGACCATATTTTTTTATTATATTATTCCTAGAGGGTTGATGTCAGGATGCTGGCCGATTGTACAACTAAAAGCCAAAACCTTAAGTAATATGAGTAACAAATAATTGGGATAAGGACAGGAAGATGAAATTACTATAACATAAATTTACTAATTAATTCTTCTTACATATTAATTCAGTTTATTTATTAATAGATACAATATAATTTATTATAAGAGTCGGATACATTATTGCCATATTCACTTGTTCTAAATATTATACTTAGCAAATAATTATTTTATTTATATATAATAGTTGTGTTTTCAAGGCTTTGTTTTGATTTAAAGGTCCCATCCTTATATGTATATTAGGTGTGTCCGCGACTTCGTTAGCGTGGTATAATGAAATTGACCAAATAAAGGAAATATATTTAGATTATAACCTAAAAAAGTTTCTTTGTTTCTTTCATCTCCGCTTTTAATCCCTTACAATACTTTTTTCGCACTATAAAGTAGTCTATGACCTTTCTCAGGGTATACTATCTGTGTATATGTATATCTATCTATATAGACTACCAGTGTATATATATGGTAGTGAATTTACAAGGTACAGGGGAATAACACCCGAGTTTTCAGGAATGGCAACGCATGAGGGAAACAATGTGCTGATATGAACATGGCAGGTACTGCTCATGTATATAGGCGACGGTTACCCCTTTCCATCAGGAGAGCCGTCAGCTTGTTTGCCATTCTAAGTTGTAAAAAAAAAGCTTCAACTGCTATCATTGCTGTTCCTGCATCATTGACGTCGCCGCATGATATTGGCTGATATTGCAGCTTCTCGTTCTTGGTTGGCCGATTCTTGATTCTTGATAAATAATTAATTGTTAATGTCAAACCTTTTTATAAATTATTATAAGACGCCTCATTGATTATATGTAATGAAATCACCATGAGCTATAGAGATTTTGGACAGAACCTTAAAAGACCTTAGAAACACCTCTGCTCTCATTGGCGGGATTACTTTTATACTTTTGCTGGAGATTTCTGAAAGACTCTCTGTGTCATTAACATCGTCTCCCTTATGGACTTTAATTGAAAGTTTAAAACTACTGACAAATTTGAGAGCTCATTTTTATGGAAGCACAGATAGTGATTTCCCACACTAAATGCTCAAACTTGAGGAAGGAATTTCTCAAAAGCATGATCCAGTCATGAAATTTAAGCCCGCCGAACATGTGCAATGGCGTCCCATTGGATATATTGCTTACTAAAGAATTGAAAGACAATTTAATTGTAGACCATTATAACCGGTACGTTAGCTGGGCAACCAGCTTATATACCAAGAATACCGATGATTCCAACTGATCTGCCAATACCATTTTAACGGCTTCAATTTCCGGTTAAAATATCATCTACACATGTAATAGATCTATGTATGTTTTGATCTTAAAAAACTACGAAGATTTTGATTCGTTGTTATTTAATAGACAGAATAGATAGACTCAAGAGGAAGGTTTATATATAACGTCCCAATACTGTACACGGATCTTTAAACGCGCGATAACCTATATATCCCATATTCACGCGGGCGAAGCCGCGAGCTAAAAGCTAGTCTCTAAATAAAAACATTTATAATGTTGTTGACTTTTCACCCAAACACGCATAATTATTTGACATAACTGTACAGTAATGAAAGTCCAACGAGTATAATAACAGAATAGCTGCAATTTAGAAATATCTGTATTGTGTAAAATAAAATAAAATTGGATAAAATATCTCTAAACATTAAGGAATATAATTTATATATAATTTGGTAATTTATTTACAATCCACATTGCATACTAGATGATATACACTATATAACACAAGACAAATGTACGTAAAAATAATAATGGTATTTTTATGAACAATAACCCTATTTTAATTTAGAAAAAAACTACAAAATAAACATAGAGTAAAATTGGTTTACATTTTTCTCTCAGATAAGCGTTATTTTTAAAAATACTAAAATGTTCTCTTTTTTAATTTTAACAATTAATTGCCATTAGTGTGACGAAATACCATGCTCTTGTGCTTTTCATAGTCCAGCAGGGTAGGTAGGTTTTATTTGTAGCATAACTGTACTTTTGTCTTGGCATGCTAAAATAAATATTATTATTATATATATATATGTATATATATATTTAACAACAACTTTAAATTAATATTCGTAGAAATAAGTATATATTAGCAAAATTAATTAAATATTACTTAAATTATCAAAATGGTTTAGTCGCTCTATACTAATGTTCACTGACGAATGTCTTATCTTAGCGGTGTTGTAAAAAATAGCATAGGTCCTACCTCGACGAGCGCTAGCGCAGCACTGAGAATTTACTTTTGGCGCAACGGAATTTATACAACTTTAAATTATTATTATTGTTTATTTTTTTCTTAGAAACTTATATATTTTTTTTATATTTCTAATTTACAAGTATATTAACTTTATTATTATGTTTTTTTTATGCAAAAATTTCGTTGTATTTATGAGAAAATTAGAAATGATTATGGCAAAGTTTTGTTGAAATTTCGGGTTTCATTATGATCAATTTTTTAGATATTTAAGTTGAAAATGAAAAAAAGGACGATGCTGTCTCAATTTATAAAGTAATTATCAAGTTTTAGTACAAATATCATATCAATTTATGTTTGTTTATTAATGAACGACGACCCCAAACTTCTGTCATTTAGCGTTTTTGAATAAACTATTTTAGAAATTAGGAAGACTAACAAAGAGAAAATTAACATTTCAAAGATGTTGTTTTTAAGATTAGATATCTATCTATATAATTCAGGAATCAAAATGTATATCCGACTCTTAATTTCTTAGAACCAGAACCCCAAAGACACTGCTTTTAGGCCAAAAAATGTGAAAGGCCTCTTAAACATTTACTCTAGATAATACAACATTCTACGTGATTTGGGACGAAAATAAAATAACGAATTGGCAACACTGATGTCATGTTGTGAGTCGTGACAATTTTCCCATTTTAATAAATTTAAAACCTTTTCACGACTTTCTACGTAATATTTAATATAATAAAAATATATGTAATACTGAAAATTACCAAAACAAGATAAATATTGCTGCTAATGCTGATATTTTAAAGATTGTAACCAAAAGAAACACCTTCTAAATTGTTTCTCATAATGTAAAAACCGTTTCAATTCCACGCTGTCATTTCGGCAAAATAGCGATTACGTGACGTTGCAACGAGGTTACTAAATCGACATTCGATAGAAATAATTTTTATCGATATGTAAAGTTGCGTTTACGTTGCAATGCTAGTTGACAGCGTCAAATGGCGTCTATATGATCGCATTATTGACAGATGACGTCATTTTCACTACGTTACATACGAAAATCGTTGCGAACGAAGTTACATAATTAGCCCACGGATCTGGAAGCGAACTAGTACCTACGAGCTCCTTATAGCGGCCTGCTTTTGAACTGCCCTGCGTAAGGATTGTTTCTCATTCGGTCATAGTAGCCACCCAGACCAAGTAATACTTTAAAAAAAATATATACTAGCGAGGGACCTATCCATCACTATTGACTACATCCGATTAAGCATTACAGAAATAAGTTAGAAAAAGTTTGCAATATGATCGATCTGTTAAGCTCAATTAACACTCAGCCCGAGTGGGAAAGGAAGTGACCACGGAAGTCAGCAGCGCGAGAGTGTAAACACGATACATCCCATGCTATTGGCGCTACCACTCGTGCTGCCCGGCGCTCGCTCGATTGTCGGTTTTTCGTGTGCGAGTCAAAGGACTGGCAGCGCAAGTGGCAGCGTGTGTTTACATCCAGCCCTCTCGCTCAGTTGTCGCCCGGCGTTTTAAGCGGAAAAACGTGTTGCTTTTTTCTGTCCCATTGTGTTCACGTCAGCATTAACTATGCCTACGCCACCACCACTACTAGAGTGGAGTAATGAAAACTTAATATAGTTTTTGGAGTTTTACAAAAGTGAGGGAATAATATGGGATCCACGTAATAAAAATCATAAAATGAAGCATAAAGTACACGATGCGTGGAATCGCATCAGTACTCAAATGGACAATACCCCAATAAAAGAGCTAAAATGGAAGAAGAAATCGCTTATGGCTACATTTCGACCACTCTTAAAGAAAAAGAAAGCGTCCATACATTCGGGAGCAGGCGCTGATGATGTGTTCCAGCCAATATGGTTTCCTTTTGAAACTATGGAAAGATTTTTAGGCACACTGTATGACGTGGAAGAAACAATGAACATGGAACAAAAGGTAATTTCATTCAAATATTAAAACACTTGCTATAATTTATTAATCATTTTTATTGGGTGGTTATTACAGCTTACATATTACTACTATTTAGTTATATTCTGTATTCAAATTATTAAAATAATACGCAAATTCATTTCGAATTTCACTAATGTTTCTAGATGAGCGTATTGGTACATTTGCTATTGGCCTAATAGCTAAATTGTCTGAGTTGGTTTGATTTTGTCTCCAAGAGCCATCAATATTTACTCCGTCAACTACGGAATCAAAAGTTCCCGGGGGAGCGTAAATATTACAAGAGGTTCTACTGTTTTTTAAAAAATTATGTAATAAAATACAGGTCATTGTGACTGTTGGTACGTTCTCTATATCGATCTCGATTGGTTTTCTAAATATTCGAAATGCAGTTGTTAAAATACCGTAGACATTTTCTACAATGACACGAGAACTTGAAAATTTGTTATTAAAAGTGCGTTCCATTGTGTTTAAATTATGATTACTAGGAAAGGGTTTCATTATATGTTTATGTAAAGCAAAAGCTCCATCACCAAGAAATACATAGGGTACATCAATTTCTCTTCCAGGTAAGGGCGCGTCTGGTGGCAAATTAATAGTTCCTGCGTCAATTTTTTGCCAGAGTAAACAGTTTTGAAAAATTCCTCCATCACTAATGCGTCCCTGGCCACCAATATCAGCAAAAATAAAACGGTATTCAGCGTCAACTAGAGCCATTAGTATGATGCTATATGTATGCTTATAGTTGTAATATTGTGAGCCACTGTCTGGTGGATATTTAATTATAATATGCTTTCCATCTATAGCTCCGACACATCGAGGAAATTTCCTGCTAAATCCCTCTTCTATAGATAACCATTCCGCTGGTGTTTGTGGTAACTGAAACAGAAAAAAATTAGTTGTTTAAATTTTCAGAATTCTCATACTGAACATGGGGCACAATCTCCAGATGTCGAACCGTTACTTCAATCACCATCACACCAGCAAATCAGTTCGCCGTCACAGTTAGTTTTTTCATCAACACAGGCAGGAGCATCACCAACACCAGTATATAAAAGGCCCAACAAAGTCAAAAAAAGACCAAGCGGTGACATAGATGAGGCTCAAAATAAAATATCTCAGACTTTAGACACTTTGAACCAAGTGCTAAAAGATAAAAGAAATTATACAAAAGAAAAGAATGAAGACGAGTGTGATTTTTATGCGAAACTCTTAGCTACAAAATTACGAAAATATCCCGAGTCAATACGGGGAACAATTATGGACCAAATAGATGGATTACTTTTGCAAAATCCTTATCCGACCATCGATCATTAAGTTGATCGACCATCAAGTGTCTTCTCAAATCAATTATCGTTAACGTCATCGCAATTACGGTATTCAGATTACCAAGTCACATCAAACCCACCGATTTAACAATCTCAGCGTGTTTATACCATGCAACCAACGGTACAGTCTGACTCATCAGTAGAAATCAGTATTCCAGAAATAAGCCTAGAAATGAATGAAATTTCAGCTTCTCCAAGCCATGTGATGCCACAAACTTCATCAACACAATACGTCTTGGAACCAAGAGTACAGCTCAGATTCCCGGAATGAAGTGTTACACCTCACGAAATGAAAGTTATTGAAAGAGCCTACTGGAATGCTTCCCAGAATTGAATTCTATTGTTATTTTCATTTACATTGTTTAATTTGATTAGTGATGTGATACGCCGTGTAGTTTTGATTATATCAATGCAATTTAATACAATAAAACATAATTTTTGTGAGGGAAGTTACATCTGAATTTCTCACTTTAACAGAGTAACTATAGTGGTGTCCAAGTAAACAACGTAGAATAAGATAAACAAAATATATTTCTAATCACGATAAAATATGAAATAATATAAAAAGACATTTAATACAATATACATAATATAGATTAAGTATATGGATACATCAATACGACGACAGCTAAGATGAAAAAACACACTCTTTTTAAATATTCAAACCTCGTTCTAACACTCTTGCTCAATTGTTGCCTTCAGACTTTCTCTCAGTAGCATACTCCTCACGATCGTCTTACACACAAACTAATCCACAACACCCATCTCACTACGACAGAATTCATGCTTGCTTCTATCCACTGCCTTTGTCATAATATCAGCAACCATTAACTTTGTCTACAAATATTTCAAATCTATTACTCTATTCTCTAGAGTCTCTCGCACAAAGTGATACGTACATCCACATGTTTGGTTTGCTGATGGTGTCCTGGATTATTTGCTATCGCAATAGCAGATTAACTATCTGAGTGGATTGTTAAGGGTGGCTCTTCCTTACCCAAGAGTTCCTCTAGGAAACGTTTTAAAAAGACAGCTTCCTTGGAAGCTTCTGACAGACGACATATTCCGCCTCAGCGGTTGATATGGCAACACTTCTTTGTTTTGTGCTTTGCCATGAAATGACTCCTTTTGCCATCTTAAATACATTTCCGGAATAGGACTTTCTGTCGACTAGATCATGTGCATGATCAGCGTCACAGAAACCTTGAACTGTTCCTCGTTCAACCCTGCAATATACGAGTCCCAAACTTTTCGTACCTTTAAGGTATCTCAGGCACCTCTTCGTTGCTGTTCAGTGAACTTCCTCAAAGGAATTGCAAAATTGACTCATAAAATTCAGTGCATGTGCAATATCGGGTCTTGTACATACAGCAAGATACATGAGTGAACTTATAAGTTCCCTATATTGAAATTTTTCATCTGGCAATGTGCATGTATTGTCTGGTTTTATAAAATGTTGACCAGGAACAGCTGGAGTGGCAAATGGTTTACAGTCTTCCATCCGTTTGCGTAATTATATTATGTATTATTATTATATTTCAATTGCGTAAGAGTTTTTCAATATACTCTTCCTGATCTATTTTAATGCGGCCTTTCTTTTGTCTGAGCCTCATGCCCAAGAACAACTCCGCCTTTCCCAAATCCTTCATTTCGAATTTTAACATCAAGTCACTTTTAACTTTTTGCATTTCTTGCGAATTGTTATAAAGGATAAGAATGTAGTCTACATCTATACATATAAATAAAATTGGAGTGTCTGTTTGTAATATTGAAATAACAGTTTTTTACTACATGCATATGAATATAAATACGGTACATACACCAAAAAACCACTTTTTACAATTTTTGTCTGTATGTCTGTCGGTCTGTTTGTTCCGGCTAATCTTTGAAATAGCTGGACCGATTTTGATTAATTTTATTTTAGAAAAAATCTTTGTTTAGAAGAATAAAGTTAAATTCCACGCGGACGAAGTCGCGGGAACAGCTAATATACTATAAGGATAATAGAATCCTCTGTTCTCCTTGTATATAGAGGGTTCATTCTTGCAGCGCTTGAAGTTTAAGCTCTCTAGCTCGGTATGTAACTTCAGGTTACAGGAACGTGGTGCCTGCTTCAAACCATACAAAGATTTCTTTAATAGACATACATAATCCTCTTTACCCTTTTCTTCAAAACCTGGTGGTTGTCTCATATAAACAACTTCATTGAGATTACCATTTAAGAAAGCTGTTTTGACATCCATGAGATCTATCTGTAGACCATTTTGTGCAGGCAAGGCTATCAGTTTCAGTAAGCTATGTCGAACTACAGGGGAGAATGTCTCATCATAATCGATGCCTTTGCTCTGACTGAACCCTCAGGCAACTAAGCGAGCCTTGTATCGAGTTTTATTCCTCGCCTCCTTTTTGATTCGGAATAACCATTTCGAATCAACAATGTTGCTCGCTTGGTCAGGCTTCACTAGGATCCAAGGTTTGTTCTTCTTTAGTGCATCTAGTTCTTCCTGTATAGCGTCTCTCCATAGCTTGGCATCTTTTCTAGACAGTGCCTCTCTAATATTAAGTGAATCATTTTATGATATAGCTTGGTAAGTAACGAAATCCGGAAATTGGATAGGTTTTCTTTTTCGAGTCGGATATCTCCTTTCTTGCACCTCAGCTTCTCCACATACGATTAGAAGGTTCTTCATTTAGACTGTCTTCAACTGATGTACCTACACCGATCAACTTCGTATTCAACATTCTCAGTTTCCGTGATTGCATCAATATGATTTCCATCACTCCTTTGCAAATCCTCTTCCTGAACTGCTTTTTCATGTTGAATGTTCTCATTGAGTTGTTCAGTTTCCTTTGAAACATTATCAAGGTTGACGGTTGTATATCTTTGTTCTTTGCTTTCAGAGTTTATACAATAATACTGATTTTCAAAAAATATAACATCTCTGGATCCGTAACAATTTTCTGCTAAAAGGTCGAATAATTTATATCCCTTTAATTCTTCGGAATATTCTACAAAAATTACTTATTTGCTTCTAGGAAGCCATTTTGTCCTTTTGACATCTGGTATATGTGCAAAGGCCCTACATCTGAAAATTATTAGGTGGTTTAGGTCAATTTTTCTGCCGGTCCATACCTCTTCAGGCGTTTTATTTCTAACTGCAACTGTTGGACTTCTATTCTTTAAATAGACTGCAATATTCACCGCTTCCGCCCATAAACGAGTAGGGAGATCTGCTTCTTGTAGCATCGCACGTGCCTTCTCTGTTATAGTACGAATTGTACGCTCAGCAACTCCGTTTTGCTCAGGTGTATACGCATTCGTGAGTTGACACTTAAAGCCATGTTCCCTTAGATACTCGTCTACTTGATTATTTACATATTCTCTTCCATTGTCTGTTCTCAAGACCTTTAATTTTTTACCAGTTTGTGTTTCTGTAAAAGTTTTAACAAGTTTAATCTATAAAGCTTCACTCTTGTGCTTAATAAAGTATACAAAAGTTTTTCGAGAATAATCATCGATAAATGTTATATAGTATCTAAACAAATCTATTTATCTCTTTTACATCATCAACAACCTCCAATAGATTCCTTAGTCATTGGACCACTAATAACTGAGTGAACTAAATCTAGAAGTTCTTTGGCTCTCGTTTTTTGCCTGGCCTTATTATGTTTAACGAATGGTTGTCTTGTTTGCTTCCCATCAGGCATGCTACACATTGTAAATTACAAGTAGGTGCATTCTTGAAACTTACCCCTGTTGCCATTTTATCTCTTAGCAATTTAAGTTTACGTACTCCTAAATGTGCTAACCTTTTGTGCTATAGCTCCAAGCCTCCGGTTTGTGTAGTCGCTAATGCGCTTTCCTTAGAAGAAGTTTTAGTTTGTATAGACCTCTATCAAGTACACCTTCCAACCAAGTCTTACCTTTCACAATACATTCATTCTTATTGTAGATATTACAGCCATTCTCTGAGAAAACAACAACCTTGTCGCTTTTGACCAGTCTACTTACACTCAATAGGTTTGATTCAAGCTTTGGTACATATATTACACCTCCAATAGGAATATTTAACGACTCATTCGTCATCACACCAAAACCTTCACCATATACCTTACCTCCATCCGCGCAAAATATTTCTACCTTATTACTAGCCTCTACATAGTCATGCGTACAATTTCTTTTAGAACTCATATGCGTCGATGCTCCTGAATCTATGATCCATGTCTCATCGTGTTCTCTTGATGTAGATTGTTGATGCTTTAAAGCTAATGCCGTCATTGTGTGGGCAGTTTTAGCTTCTCTCGGATTGTCCGGACAGTCACATGTTTTATGTGGACCTTCGCAAATATTTTATTTTCTTTTTCTCCGTTTGTTTGCTCTGAACAAACATTTCTTCGGTTTCGCTATTAATGCTGAATTATTTGAAACTGTAAAGCTTGTACTCGTACTTGCTTTGTGGTCATCCAATTTTAAGTTTTGTTTTTACATAATCTGAAGTTAATTCAGTGTTAGCATTCTCTAATGCCAACATCAATGGTGTGTATTTATCTGGTAAACATTGTAGCATCAGGGCTGCCAACAGTTCATCGTCAACCTCCTTTCCAAGGTCTGCTAACTGATTCGATACTCTCATAAGCTCAGTAACATATTCAGTTATTGAATTAAACATGTTAAGCTTCAGGCCTACTAGTTTTGATAGTAGTCTGCGCCTATTATTAACGCCTTTATCCTCATATGCTGCTTTTAAATTGTTCCACGTTTGAAATGTACTCGTTGCTTTTCGAACATGTACTTTGCAATGGTTTTCAATCAATACAGAAATTTGAGTACGTGCGTTCAGGGTTAGGTACTTCTTCTACACACTGCCATAGATCATCATGAACTAAAATACATTCCACATTAAACTTCCATGTATCGAAGTTGCTACTCCCTTGCAGTTTTTCTATCGCTGGGAGTCCAAATCCCGCACTCAATGTTGATGGTATACTCATCTCAATAAGCTCAATAAGCTAATTTTACCTAAATGCCGTTTGCACAAAGTCAGTAATTCATTCTATGGTAATTGCGTAAGATTTTATAATAAACTGCCAGAATCTGCACTAAATCTGACAGAGAGGCAATTCAAATCTTATATTAAACAATTTTTGTGTAAGAAAGCCTATTACAGGATAGACGAATTCATAGACGACAACATATCAAGTAAATAACTAGTTTATTAGCATACAACGTTATAATTTGTTTATCTCATTGCTTTCTTGATCCAATTATTTTAGAAATATGAAAGCGTAGCGGTTTTTGTATTGATTGCCGCATGCATTCTTATGTGAAATGTGCATAATATAACCATCAGATGGGGGGAGGGGATTGTTAGTAATGAGGACTCATAATACCATTACTAGCAATGCACCCTGTCAGGTTGACCTCCACGCGGTTCCCCCTGGAAACAATCGCGATAAATTCCTGGTAAATTACGATTGGCTAACTGACCTGACCTCATGCTCATCTTATCATCCTTCACTGGTGCCCCGCCAGCGTAAACCGTAAGCGCAGGCGGGTGCACTATTCCATTATCAAAAATAAAAAAACCATCAGGTCTATGACGTGGTCTGGTGTTTTGAGTAGTCATGCTCACTAAAATTGTAGCGGCGTGGTGGGCCGGGTCATTGGGCTCCCTAAAATATGGTCGAGCGTAGTGGTGGCTGGCTCATAAATACGTCATACTCGTGAACGGGTGCTGCTTGTGTGGACTGGTCTGCTCTAATCACTATGACTTATTTTCTCTTATTAATTGTTTAATCAGTTGTTGTATATTAAATTTTTTTTCTATTTTATTATTTCATTGAATTAGTGCTAATCGGTGGTTTGTATTCACACACTTAAACTTAAATTGTAAGTAAGAATAAATTATTTAAAAGAGCAACACACAAGTCTCTTGCTTGTTCTTCTTGTGATGAGACAGCATTCCGAATGAGCGGTAGATTAAAAAAAAAATGTTATTACTATACAAAAGTGCTTCAATGTAAGTTTATTTGAATAAATGATTTTCTATTTCTATTCTATTATCCGTACTTGTGTTTTTATATTGAATAGAAATAGGGGTGCTCTCACCGTTTTCGTAAATCATATACCCTTAATACACTCCTGTATTCGTATTTACTTGATTTTTGCTGCCCCTGTGAGGAAAGTTACCTCTGAACTTCTCATTTTAACAGAGTAACTATAGTGGTATCCAAGTAAATGCCGTAGAATAATAAACAAAACATATTTCTAATCAAGTTAAAATTATAACTTGTGTTACTTACCTTAATTTGGTCCTTAAGAACATAGTTGATAGCTTTGCATACTTCAGGAATAATTAACGAAATGGCTGGTGTAGAAACCTTGAATAAGTAGTGGAGACTTTTATAACTATCCCCTGTTGCTAAATATCGTAATGTTAATGCCAAACGTATCTTTGCTGGTATGGGCATTCGCAGTCTGGTTTGCTGTTTTTGAATCATAGGTCCAATTTTATGTAACAAGAATTCAAAATCAGCAGGTGACATTCTGCAAAAGTTAGAAAACTCGCCAGCATCTTCGGAAGTCAACTCCATAAAACTATTCATGCTGTTTCTGTAACAAAAATATAATATTCATCATTCATATCTTAAACTAATATCAAAAGTGTAGTTATAAGAAGTTCTATAGTAGTACTTACGTCGTTCGATTCAGATGATTTTTTTTCATCCACCACCTTCTTTGACGATAGCGTCTTTTTTTTTTATTTCTTTTCACAACGTTTAAATAATTCATTACACTAAGCAGACATGCAGCTGTTGCCGCAACAACCTCGACGTCCGCCATCTTTGCGAGTCGCCGGTTAAATAAGTATGAATGAGGGCTGAGTGTAAACGACACTCACTCGCGTTGACTCCTGTCGACACTGACGCGACAATATTTTCGGCAGAGCGAGTGGCAGGGAAAGCGGCTGACAGGCTGACATTACCAATTACTTTCAGCGATTTCCATCCGACTACATGATATCTGTGTAATGTAATTAGAAATTATCTGTGATAAACTAAATAAATGTGACATATGACGTTATATTAATTTATTATATCTTTCGTTCTTAAAACTTAAATAAGTAAAATCTTTAAAATTATTTTCTAAAAGTGAATAAAATTGGCTAGAAATATTATTTACTCACGTACAATTAGCGTGCAATAAACAAAGCAGTGCTACTGAAGCAATGTTTTCAAAAACTACAAGTAAAGTAAAATTTCAAGATCAACAATTAGACGACTATGTTTTGGAGGTAAGTATTGAATTAGGCACGTTAGTGGTTTGAGGAAAACCAACAAATATTGAGATTCGCTTGAGATATCCTTGCCTTATTTTTATTTATTTAGTTTCAGGCCCATTCTATTAATACAATTTTCTTAACCAAAGATAGCACAACAAAAGAAATAGTAAGAACAAAATAAAACCAGATTGGACTACTTGATCCATTGTTGCACAACTCAACCACATATGATGCAGCATTGGTTCATGTACAAACAATCTTATCTGCCAATGATATGTCCAAAATACTGTTAGTGCTCCCCGCATCCTGCACAACAGATTGGCGCACTTCTTGCGCATTGTCGCGATAAAGCAGCAACTCGCGCATTCACAAACATCCCTGATGCAGTACAGGAATGGAGTACCCAACACTACCCTGAACATTTTATTATATTGAGGGCACTAAGTCTTATAAGGAAATCTAGCACTACAGCTTGTGGGCTAGATTTCCTTGCATGATGCAAAATTATGATGTATAAAATGCTCTGAATAATGTTATTTTAACTTCCCAAATCTGCAACAAACCTGGGTATTTATTGGTCATGTTCATTCTTAACAAAATTAGAACTGCTCTTTTATTTGTCTTTAATAAAGTCAGTTAATTCAGTCAGTTAATTTCTTCATAGTGCTGTAATTTCATAATAGCTATTATTATTACATCTTATTTACTCACTTAAACAAAGTTTCTTTTTTTTAGAATTCAGTGCTGAAAAGTAAACTTCAAAGCAAAATAGATGCTCTCCTGATAATGAGCAAAGAACTTGACAAATGCAGCATGGAAAGAGATAGATACAAATTACTTGTTGAGCAACTGAAATGCAAAAAGATTGCTGTGAATCAGCATGAATATAATGACAATGTTTATAGATTCACACCCACAAATACAATAAGCGGAGGTGACATGTTAGCTAAAACGCGGGATCACAATAACATGCTCAAACTTGAGGTAATCATAATTTTTAATGCAAAATATGTAGGATATCTATAAAATACAAATTAAGAGTATATTTATGCATAATAATACTATTTTTAATAATTCTTCAGACCTTGAAATATAGGATAATTTACTGTTTCTACTTGGTAAAGTGGTGTTTAGGGCAGAGCCACATTATTCTGCCCTGCTGACATTTTACAATATGCTCATGTGGCAGGCTATTGTAATGTAATTAGGAGGACAACCTCATACAAGGCTCTGCATGATATGTTAGTTCTTCTTAAAGTCTTTGAGTTAAGGACTAAGTCAAGGTGGCCTGTAAATAAAATTAATGATGAAGGTTGAAACTATGAAAAAAACTATATTTCACTTAATATCTCTTTAATAAAAACAATGTTATTTTCATGATAGGTAGAAATGTTGCATAGTAAACTGGAGGAAGCTACTGGTGACATAGTGGCTTTGAGAAAACAATTACAGAAAAAAGAAACTCTAATAGATGAATCTAGTAAAAAAACATCTATGACTTATTCAAATAAAGACTATGAACAACTTGTACAAGAGTTAGAGAAAATTCAAAAAAAGGTAAGTTGTTATACATTTGAATAGTCATTTTTAATAGACAAATTGTCTTAATTAGTAAGTTTCCCAGCCCAATGATTATTTATCAAAATCCAATAAATATTTTGTTGAATATGTCAGAATTTCTATTGAATACTGCTAAAAAAGAAATTCTAATTTCTTTTATTAGAGTTAATAATAATGAAATGATTGTTTTCACAGATGGGGTAGTCACAGCCTTTGTCAAGTATTTATGGTGAAAATTGACATGATTATGTAGAGGAGAATATTTGTAATCCTATAACATAATAATAATAACAATTAAACAGTCCTTGTGCTACTAATAGAAATGGTCAAATCTGCTGTAATATCACACTATCTACCCGCCCCAACTTCTCACTGGTGTATCTGTATTATACATACAACTTCCTCTTGAATCACTCTATTCTTAGTCTCAGTCAGATTTAAGTTTACAAATGCTAGACCACACATATTCAAATTCCATATATTGGGAACTAATTTATTGTTAAAATTGTTGTTTTTGGTATAAGTATTATCATTATCCATTTCTTTGTCTGCAGTATCAACAGCTACAATTAGATTACCGGGCAACTTTAGATGAAAAGGAAGAACTGGTCGCTGATAGGGATTATTATAAAAATAAAGTACAACGATTGAATCAACAGATCAGCTATATATTATCTAACAGAGTCAAGCCAAATTCTGACAGGGAGATCGATATTCCAAAACCAATCATAGATATTGATGCTTTAGTTACAGAAAATAAATATTTACATGAAAGAATAACACAGCTGCAAGTAGAGAAAGAAATTATCAAGCGTACATTGACAAAATATAAGGTATTCTTTTAAGGTTTTATCTCTAGTTTCTGTCCGTTGTCCTGTATTTTGAACAGATGTTTATAATTAACCTTATAACCTTCTCCAACTGATGTGCTATAAATATAGTAACTTACAATGCTATAAAGCTGTTTAAACAAAGAAACAAAATTAACTTTTAGCATTAATAATATTAGGATTTATGTTGATGTAGTACAGTAAATGTTTTTTTTTCAGACATTATTAGATAACAGAAATAAAAATGAATCTCTGAGTTTCAAAAAGGGTTTTGCAGACGTAATGACACAAAAACAAGGTATGAAGTAGTTATTACCATTACATTGAATAGTCTAGATTGTATTTAGACATAGGTTTATAATAATGGCCAGCCTTTTATTGATTGCTGTAAAATTGAACCTCACACAATGCGAACTACATTGCTTTATATATACAATTTTTATTTTTCTATTATGGGATGGCATTATACTAAAAACCTGCGCACTGTTTGTCCTTTTAGTTCGCAGGATGCTCATATAATGTAATATTTATCTCCGCCACTGTTTATAGGCCGTCATCTTGTGCCCCTCTTGAATAATCTGAAGTTTTAAGAATTAGTAGTCAAGTATATATATTAAGCCTTTTTTTAATAATTAATTTCCTACCTATTGTTTATATATTTACAACTCAACTAAGACACACCGTGTCTCTATCTATTTTTACGCCACATTCGTTAAGGAGTAGACACAAAGAACTAGTCGACCTATAAAAATTATGTTAGATATGACAAATTGTTCTATATTATGGAACAAATGGAGAGGGATAATAAACACGCAATCAATTGACAAATGAAATATATGGGAATTATTTGCGTTTTCTCGAGTGCCCATGGACTCATTATTACATATTTTCAGTACGGGAGTTCCTAGATACGAATAGTAAAACTGGTTTGAAAAGGAGTTCCGCTGCGGAATTAAAATCTGTATGTCTAGGTTTATTTGAGGCACTAAATGACAAATCTATAGCCTTACAACACCAAAGGAAAACTAATCAGTAGGTATACTCCGTACTTTGTATTTTATAGTGATTATTATCTGACTTAAAAAACGATTTACTAAGAAAAAACTTTGTGTTAAAGCATACTAATGTTTTACAGGATTCTTGCGAATCGAATAACAGAGTTAGAAAAAACATTAGAAAGTTGGTGCAATGGTCAAAAATATATCCCAATATTTCCATCGCAAATGCTTCTGGAAGAGTTTCTTACTGACACAGGCTCTGTGAAGTCAGATGAAGACAAACACAGGCATTCAATATCACAGGACAACATCGACAACACCAAGAGCAGTAACTCTGATAGTGACAATGATCTGAATAAGGACTGTGAGGAGTCATCAGATATCAGGTGTGACGATGATAAAAATAAATGTCAATTCAGTGGTATCAATAGAAATACAAAAACTATATTACCATATGAATTGGAGGAATTAGTTCGAGAGGCTATGGCGGAGTTGAAGCCGACTAGTTAAAACATATCCATTAGAATAGAGTGGTATCACACATATATCCGAATTAATAATAATATAAACAACTACTATTCAATGCAAAATTATTTCGAACCCTTCTAATAACAAAATTGTCTTGAAAGTTAACACATGTTATCTATGAAAGACATTATATGTATGTATTTAAACGACAGGAACTTTTAGTTGAAGATAGATTATTGGCTCTCTTCAGGATCATGCCTGGTCCTCTAAGATAAAGTATTCATTATCATATTAATATCATTCCGTTTACACGGCTTAAGTCATATTAATTGTTAAGAAGATAAAATACTTTCTATTCTACTTTATGTGGGCAAAGTCAATATACGGCTATAATATAAAATTTAAATAATGTATACAAAACTGTATAATTGTTATACTATATATAGTTAATATTCAATTATGGCTGAGGTACAAAAGTATATATATGGCTACCCCAATGGAAGACGTGAGACAATATATGTATATATTACTGCACAAGAAAGTCAAGTTATTTCAGTAACATACTTATAGTTTATTTTAACTTTGTTAATATTTTGTTAGGTATAGTTATAGATATTTGTAATAATTTTGTAAAATTTAAACATTACACTTATTTAAGTCTAAAGTTAAGGTCCACTTTAGGAACGGCGTCACAGCATAGTCCGGAAGATAACAGATTGAACGATAATAAATTGGTTAATTTACAAATTCATGTTCTTATATCGGAACTATGTCACAGCCCAAGGAAATTAAACATCTACAGGACACTTAAATTTTCATATATGAATTTTTATAGTATTATTCTTACAAGTTATTATAAAATTTTATTGATATCTCGATCTGATGCATTCCAAAGAATTATCTAGTCCAATCGAATATTATCTAGTCATAGTATTTTACTTATTTCTCTAGATATGTTCGTTTTTAATTTGCGAAATAAATGATATATATACAAATATGCAAGTGTCATTTTTCCTTGAATTTTTCTTTTTCTTAATAATTATTTACTACTTCATGCGTAGTACTAGTAGGACAAAATATTGTATACACATATAATAAAACACCTTTATTAAGACAAAATAATTTATTATATCTTTAGCAACTATACCTATACTGGTAATTAGTATAATATGTAGATATATTAACGATTTTTCTGGCTGCCTATCTCAGAGCAAAAAATAAATAAATCCTTAATGTCCCTTCAACAGGATGTATAACATATTGTATTTATTTAAAAAGTAATGACACTAATAAGTAGATAAAAAGTACAGGTTTGCTTAACTTTTTTCTTGCTCTAAGCTAAACATATTAACTATTTTTAAAAATATAAACGTAGCCACATGTTTTATTTGTTTTATATTTTATGTAATAGAACAATTGCGAATACACTTCTCTAATTGTGTAACTAACTACACAAATAAGCGTCTCTACAAGTTTCGATGTTCGATATCAATGATCAAACTATATCCAAGTTTCAAAATATACAATAAAAGATTTATTTTGGATTATTTGCTCTTATATTATAACGCACTTTCTTTTAACCAATGACAAGAAGTTATTTAACTTGGCGAATTTAATTTTAAATACATTTCTCAAATAATCCATTTCGTCTCCTGCAATGAAGACATTTTCATGTATTATATCTTCACTGAAAATACGCTATATTATATAAGTGTTTTATACATTTGCATAATCCATGTTTAGACCTAACAACATATTTTGCCACGCGATGACAGGATATGTATGTCAACATAAATTCAATTAATTATATATGTAAACATATAAAAATATATAATTTACTTAAACTATACAGATAAATTCAATATTGATAGGTAGTAATAATATACCTACTAAATATTAATATTTCATATGTTTAAAATCAAGAAATTAAGTTAACAATTATTCCGGATAACAAAGCACTTTGGAATACAGACACGTAAAAAAATTTGTAATGTACAACTTATATTTAATTATAATAATTCACAATACATTAAACTCTCTAGTAACACGAAAGACTAATAAAATAAATTACGCAACTGAAAGTAAAATAATATATGTTAACAGTTAATAATCACAATGAAAATATATATATTGCATTACATTATCAAAAACGGTACCCCATCCATCCAGCTCATTTATGGGATCCTTACAAATTATAAGTGAGATGACAATAGAAGGTGTACTTATATGTACTAAGACACGTTCTCAAACCATTGTTTGACAGTTCCGGTACATTATTATAGACGCTTGTTTCATAAAACGGCATTTTGCTAAACTGTTTAACAAAAGAAAACGAAACAAGTCTATTGTATCCAATATTATTAAACTGAAATTTGAAATGGCTGTAGGTTAATTACAAAGGTTTTATATGAACATTATTTCATTTAGTAAAATAAGTACTGGAAATAATCAATAAGAACTGGATAGCATTCAGACCGCTTTCGCTATAGAATCTGTGACTTATAACATAATCAACGCAATGAGACTGCGATCAGGGCTGTGTGCTTGTGTGCGGCGCACTAGGGACCTTGGATAAAAAGCACAACACATTTGTTACAGTCTAGTCATTAATAAGTAAGTAGGATGAACATATTTAGAATAATTTGAAAATGAAAATAATATTATGTCGAAACAGACACGGGGGGGTCGCGCGAGGCGTTCAGGCGATGGCGGAGTAGTGCGAGAGCGCGCAGGCGTCGGCGTGCAGGTGATATATGTGTCGCACACACGGGGGGGTCGCGGGGCGTTCAGGCGATGGCGGAGTAGTGCGAGAGCGCGCAGGCGGCTGAATGCAGTTGATATATGTGTCGCACACACGGGGGGGTCGCGGGGCGTTCAGGCGATGGCGGAGTAGTGCGAGAGCGCGCAGGCGACGGCGTGCAGGTGATATATGTGTCGCACACACGGGGGGGTCGCGGGGCGTTCAGGCGATGGCGGAGTAGTGCGAGAGCGCGCAGGCGTCGGCGTGCAGGTGATATATGTGTCGCACACACGGGGGTCGCGGGGCGTTCAGGCGATGGCGGAGTAGTGCGAGAGCGCGCAGGCGTCGGCGTGCAGGTGATATATGTGTCGCACACACGGGGGGGTCGCGGGGCGTTCAGGCGATGGCGGAGTAGTGCGAGAGCGCGCAGGCGTCGGCGTGCAGGTGATATATGTGTCGCACACACGGGGGGGTCGCGGGGCGTTCAGGCGATGGCGGAGTAGTGCGAGAGCGCGCAGGCGGCGGCGTGCAGGTGATATATGTGTCGCACACACGGGGGGTCGCGGGGCGTTCAGGCGATGGCGGAGTAGTGCGAGAGCGCGCAGGCGGCGGCGTGCACGAGATATATGTGTCGCACACACGGGGGGGTCGCGGGGCGTTCAGGCGATGGCGGAGTAGTGCGAGAGCGCGCAGGCGGCGGCGTGCAGGTGATATATGTGTCGCACACACGGGGGGTCGCGGGGCGTTCAGGCGATGGCGGAGTAGTGCGAGAGCGCGCAGGCGGCGGCGTGCAGGTGATATATGTGTCGCACACACGGGGGTCGCGGGGCGTTCAGGCGATGGCGGAGTAGTGCGAGAGCGCGCAGGCGTCGGCGTGCAGGTGATATATGTGTCGCACACACGGGGGGGTCGCGGGGCGTTCAGGCGATGGCGGAGTAGTGCGAGAGCGCGCAGGCGGCGGCGGAGGCGGCGGCGTGCAGGCGCGGGCCGTGGGCGCGCGCGGCCGCCATATATGTGTCGCACACACGGGGGGGGGTCGCGGGGCGTTCAGGCGATGGCGGAGTAGTGCGAGAGCGCGCAGCGCGCGGAGGCGGCGGCGTGCAGGCGCGGGCCGTGGGCGCGCGCGGCCGCCAGATATGTGTCGCACACACGGGGGGGTCGCGGGGCGGTCAGGCGATGGCGGAGTAGTGCGAGAGCGCGCAGGCGGCGGCGGAGGCGGCGGCGTGCAGGCGCGGGCCGTGGGCGCGCGCGGCCGCCATATATGTGTCGCACACACGGGGGGGTCGCGGGGCGTTCAGGCGATGGCGGAGTAGTGCGAGAGCGCGCAGGCGGCGGCGGAGGCGGCGGCGTGCAGGCGCGGGCCGTGGGCGCGCGCGGCCGCCATATATGTGTCGCACACACACGGGGGGGTCGCGGGGCGTTCAGGCGATGGCGGAGTAGTGCGAGAGCGCGCAGGCGGCGGCGGAGGCGGCGGCGTGCAGGCGCGGGCCGTGGGCGCGCGCGGCCGCCATATATGTGTCGCACACACGGGGGGGTCGCGGGGCGTTCAGGCGATGGCGGAGTAGTGCGAGAGCGCGCAGGCGGCGGCGGAGGCGGCGGCGTGCAGGCGCGGGCCGTGGGCGCGCGCGGCCGCGGCTGCAGCCCGGGCCTCCCGCGCCACCAGCTCGCGGTGGCGCCGCTCCGAGTACCGCTCGTACCCCTCCAGGCCTTCCTGCAGCTTCAGGATCAGGCTGTCGTAGTTCTTACGCACCACCTCCAGTATCTGTGTAAGTAACATTTTATTGTTTTAAAACGATTGCCATTATCAGGGTCGAAGATATGCCGAGTAAAGCCAGCGCCGGAAATAGTCTGTACTGTCTAATGACAAAAAAGCTGAAAACGTTTATAAGGTTTTCATTATGCACTAGGTAGGTATATTTACTATTAGCACAGATAATATAATATTACATACTATTAGCATTGGACCCGTGCGAAGCCGGGGCGGGTCGTAGTAACTAATAATTTCTTGACTAACCTGATCTTCTGTAGGCGTGGAAAGGTTTTGCAAAGCCAGCCACGAGTCTATTTTTGGGGTAAAATGTTGAATTATCGCGCGGACATTGACTAAACAGTTTGCAAGACGTAATGCTTCAGCTTTAAATTCGCCATCTCCAGTAGAATATCGTAACGCTGAAAAACATAAATAAAAATATTTTAAAATTAATTAGCATTATTTGCTATGAGAGAAATTCCATAATCTGTATTCAAGACGTCATTTAAAAAACCAACTAGATTGTCGGCCATTCAATCCATTCATGTCTATATAAAACTATTATAAACTAATGTGCTTAGGCTTTTTCGCTCTTTGTCGTTACATAGGAAAGATGTCACATTTTATTCTCAGACTTGTATCTATGTATAGCGACGAACTTCACACGTCTAAAAAGTAATAAACTGTAATACAAAATAATACTTTATTGTACATACCCATATAAAAAAGGTTATCGAATACTTGATGCATTCTTATGAGTTCATAATATAGTTGGTCATACGATGCTGGTGTCGGTAAAAATGTGTCACCAAATGTAATGAAAATATTAAATATATTTACGACCTGCAAAAATGTTAAAAATTTATTTAAAAGATTTAAGCAAATTATACTTTAGTATTTTGCGATATCTTTATCTCGCTTATTATTTCAGTTGCTAACAAAGCAAGCTTGAGGTTGGCAAGCTTGCTTTGTTAGCTTTGTTGGGCATTGAAAATACAGAATGTAGTGGCATGATACATTAGTACTCCGAAATGGTGTTGTATTAGGATACCACGGTCGTCACATTATGACGTGATGCTCGTCGTGCCATATATGTATATATAATCTTCCTCTGATATAGAAAATTTTCATGTCACAATGTTAATTACCACACTCCTTCAAATGGCTTGACCAATTTTTATGAAATTTTATATGCGTAGTCAGTAGGTCTGAAAATACTATTTTTCATATCCCTAAGTGATAAGGGTTGTCGACCTCCAACATTTTTTTTTATATTTTGGTCATTGTTTTATTTTTTTATAATGTGGCATTGAAAAATTGTAAGTATTTTTTTAGACGCAACCTTAAATTAACACGCGTCTACCACCAATCCCTATTTTTTTAATAGAGATATTAATTTATTTGGACAAACAACGTCTGGAGAGTTCCCATTCCAGTTACATAAGGAGTAGTAGTACCTGCTGCGCCATTTGAAAGATGTTATGACGTCGTAATAGTGCAGTATCATTGGCCACGAGGAACTTGAGCAGCGCGATGAGTGCTGCCCATAATGGCCGCCAGTCACGTGCGAGACGAACGCGCGCGCGCTTTTGGTAGCTCAACAGTCGCACCAGTACCCCCAGGCATAGCGAGTACAGATCCCCAGGAAACTTCTTCAACAGGTGGCACATGGTGAACTCCACCAGTAAGTCTAGGAGTTGAACAGGTCCGTCGAGGTGATGATAATATATAAAATATTGAATATGTTAAAATTACTATGCAAAGTGAAACCATTTATATAATATTATTATTTGTTTATAAATATAGTAATAATATATTGTTAATGAATAAATTACTCTAAAATATATGTTTATCTTTATTATTAAAAAACATCAAAATTACCTATTAAAGTAGAAGCTAAAGGTTGAGAAGGTGGTTCCTCAGGAACAATTTTCCTATGACGCATTGGTAACCTATATAGCTGAACCTGAAGCATAATTTCTGAATTATTATATATGTTCTTTCAAATAGTAAATTTATATAATATAAATGTATATTGTATTAAATATGAGAAATTACCTTAAAAGTAAGATTTTGGTCATGCATTATAGAATTAGCAAATTGTTCTTCCACTATACATGTTAAAGTAATAAAACATAGACTGCACTTGTTGATGCTAGCCTCGCTTCTTGTGTCGGCCATCACTATTGAACTGTAATAGAACATCCATTTATAGTTATTTTTTAATAAACAACATACTCATAAAATAAACATTAATTAACAGCAAGCCACTTGAATAAAACCATAGACAATAAATTATGCATGTAGACAGTATATGATTTTTAATTAAGCGGACACTAAGTATACAAATAGTTTAAAGTTATTTGATGGCATTTATAGATAATATACTAACCAATATTGGAAGAATGTCACTAAGAGGTTAGTAGGTTGTTCATTATCCAATGCTTGTATCTGTGATAGATTTGGAGGATTCTGAAATAATGTATTGTAAAATGTTTGTAACATATTCTTTAAAACATTCTTATCTGATTTAAACATAACATACTCTAAGAAAAAAAAACTTTATAGTATTGTTTTACGTCACATGCAAATATTCTAATGAGGCATTAGAGAGTACTTATTATGGTATTATTTTATTCTTATTCAGATGCTAAATCACCGAGATTATAGAGTTAGAGAATTATATTTTAAATTCCACTTCAATAGTGTACCTGGTGTGGCGGCAACGTCGCTGGAGGCGACGGCGGCGCTGAGGAAGCGGCGGCTGAAGAGTGTGCCAATGTCGTCATGAAATTCCGATTTAAGTGAGCAGCCTCGTAGAGGGCCAGTAACATGCCTTCTTCGCCTCCACTTGTGATAATAAAATGGGTATTATTTATAGCATAATACATTTTTTGTATATACCAAATATGTATTTATTTTTGCTTTGAATTTAATATGATAATGTCATAATTATTATAGCAGAGTTGACATAATTATAGAAAGTAGCGATTACTTACACTATTCAGAGAAAAAGGGACAGATGTTATGTACATTTATTTTTTACTGTACTTCCTAAGTATCTATAAAATATTTTTCAATTATACATTCGCAAAATAGGCAAATAATTTAATAAATGAATAAATGCTTTCTTTTCTATGGTGGACCATAAACAAAGAATTTAAAAATTATGTGGGCTTCATATTATACACAATAAAATAATTACCTGTTTCTCTGTCCTCTGACAACTGGTTGAGTATCATCACTTGTGAGGAATATTCCCCCTACCATACTGGTAAGTGAGGAAAGCCATCCACCACCACCACTCCCACCTTGCATACCTCCAAATGTTGACATCACAAAATCATTCAAAGCTGCTGTTATCACTTGACCATATCTGTAACATAATCAATATAATAACAAACACAAACTATAGGAACAAAACTAATACTATTATTATTCTAGTTTACCATATCTTACCCATTTAAAGCTAATTCATCATCAAGTATTGATAGTTTAACAATGTATGGATTAGCTGATTCTTCTTTTTTATAGTTTACTAGGAACATTAGAAGCATCACCACATCATAGCCTGAAAATAAAACCCTTAAATGCAGTCAAATCTTGTCACAGTAAGTCTGCTTATTAAAAAATTTCATTCAATATTATTGTTTCCTTAGGAGGGGCATTTTCCCACCTTTTTTAGACTATCTGTTGCACAATATATCACAACATATTCTTCTGAAACTAATTCATAATTCCTCTATTTATTTTTATATGAAACATTGAACACACACTAAAGTAGTTTAAAATTAATAAGAAGTAGTACCATGTTGTTGTCTTTCTGTTGATGTGCACAACAATTGAATTAAGGGCTCAAATAGTGAATTTAGCATTAAATATTCCACAAGAGGATTGTCATCTATGTTGTCCATTCCTGTAGCTATTACAAGTAAAAGCTTTATGACCATAGACTTTAAACTATCTGGCACATCACCTGGAAAGTAAGATATTTAATTTATAATCTGTTACAAAATATAACAATGTTTTATTTTTAGTATTATATTTATATATTATGATGGATGTTTGAAACAATACTTGCCAGAGAGTATAGTACTACAATGCTCAAATAATTTTTGCATTTTGGTGTCTGCATTCTCTGTACCAATTAAAACCACTTTAACATTTAAATTGCTGTCCTGAATTACCCTTTGGTACATAGTGATAATAAGAGCACTTAATGTTTGTAGTGCATACACTAACCTGTAAATAAAATGTTATCTTGAGCAATTTACCACAACATAATTTTTATAAATATCCCTGAGTAAGTACAACCAAAAGTGCTTTTAAAATATATATATTTCATTTCATGAATATTAGACAAAAAGAGTAGCATCACAATTCTAAAGAATAAATTAAATTAAAATTTACTTTTTTATTTAAAACTATCCACATTGTACAAAAATCCTATGAGTATCTGTAAATACAAGTAAGTAATATAAAACTACAATCAATTAACAAATCTACCTAAGCTTAACTTAAAGCTTATTAAGCTAACAAATTTGAATTTGAATTGATAACAATTGAACAGTGAATAATCACTACCTTTTTAATTATCTTAAGGAAATCTATCTTGAATATGTATTTATATGACTATAAACAAAGCATTTTCTAGGTTATGTTGGTGGTATGACATAGTTGATGACATGTATATTGGAATGCAGAGAGTACCTTATGTGATGCTCTTGTCCTAACATTTCTATGCATTGTGTTACAAGCAAGTTTATACTTTCTTTCATATTCAGGAGCTGTTCCACTGATAGTTTATGTATCTCAGCTTCTAGTTGCGGAATTTTCGGTTTCAGCAAGAAGAATTCATCCCAGAATGTTGGATTATCGGTTGTCAAATCTTCTCCTCTAAAAAAGGACTCGTATATTTGCACGACTTTTTCTTTTAAATGTCTTTTAGATCCTGAACCACTTCTCTTTCGCGTAGCCATAATTTTAGAACTTATAAGAAACCGGTGACATTAATAAATAATCTAACAATATTGCGTGCGAAGTTGAAAATCACAACAATAATAACAATATACAGATTACAGAATGATCAGAAGCGGGTTATATATAATCGATATGTACAAAATACTTCTTGGAAGAACAAATAATAAAAGATATATTGCGGCTATTTTATATCGGTAAAACAAAACTTAAAATTGAAATAGTGAAATGAAAATTCATTAACAGAAAAATCTAAGTTGACCACCTTAATGACGTTTAAGGCAGTCCACTCAGAGTTGGCTGTCAATCAAATTATCATTGCAGAATAGTGATGCTGATATCAAGAAAATATCGATTTTAGGTTTTATAATATCGACTAGTGATCTAACTAATTTAGCAAGCATTCGTGAATGTGAAGTCAGGATACAAATATCATTCACCGGTATTCGCGAATATTCAGTTTTAAATTTGTCGCCATTTATTGTTCGCATATAAAGTTGCCGCACGAGTCGCCCGATTTATCATTTGCATCGTAATTTCACGTGTTGACTTGTAGAATTACAATTTTAAATAAACATAATAACGTATCAACGTAACGAATTATTACAAGTAAGTATTAGGTAGGTATTAAACATAGAACAATAAATACACAGTGTCTTGTTCTGAGTGTACATTGTACAATTCGTCACAGACTACATAATTGCTCTCGTTTCATACAGTTGATAGTAATCAAATTTTTTGGTTCGGTTTTTCCCTTTTCAGTGAAAGACGAAATCAAAGAGTGTTCTTTTTATTACTGAAATCTTGGTGAAATACCCATGAATGCCATACCACAAGAGAAAAATTAAATTATTGAAGTCATTCTACTAGTCAAAAACGAGCAACAAGCTTGTCATTAAAAATTCCTTTTTAAGTTTTCTAATCTGTGTTAATTTTATCGTAATGACATTGCGGTGGTGAAGGCGTCTTTTTGGTGAAATATTCTTTATCAGTCTTATTTATACTATTAAAGTGCTATAATGAAATCTAAAAAACGACACCAGTCATCTTCTGAGGATTCAGAACAGTCGGAAGGAAGTGACAAGTCTACCAGTACGTCGGAAAGCGACACTGAAGAATCTTCAGTATCGGAACACCACCGGTACAAGAAGAAAAGAAAACGTGCCGATTCCTCAGATTCAGAAAGTGACTCAGACGATCAAAAGCGCGTTAAAAAACGTAAACATAAGAAAAAAAAGAAGAAACACGGAAAGAAAAAAAGACGACATTCTGTCGAAGAAAGTGCATCGGGTGAAGAGGCGTCTTCCGTAAGCGAGGGTGAGATTTCGTCGAAAAAGAAGAGGAAACACAAGCACAAACATAAGCGTGCACGAAGTATAACATTAAGTGATCCAGGTACATAAATACTTATTCTCATTCTGCTTGCACTTTACCTTTGAGTAATAATAGCTCTTATTTAAACTGTTCATTTTTATTTTCTAGATGAATGGCGTGAAGAGCGTCGGTTACACAGTGTCGTAGAACGCAGGGCATCATCAGAAGATGGTAGTCAACCTTCACGCACATATTACCAGTATGTTTGTAAATATTTATATAGTATTAAAATCCCTATAATTAAATGTATCCAAGCTGAGACTACTAGAGGTAGACTAAAAAGTTGTCTGCTTGGGTATTTAAATTTGCACTATTTAAACCACCAAGCAGCTTATTTTATAATATTTAGGTCAGAACAGGTAGTTAAATTACAGTATAAAAGGCATGGCTTCTGCATGGGTCATCACGTTTTTACATGCACTGTTATAATGACATAAATAAAAAACATTCTAAATTCTGGAGAAAATGTTTTATATTTAAAATATTAAATAAAATTCTATAATATTATAATCTCAATTGGTAGGAAGGAGTACCCTCGTTCAACATCAGGAGACAATTATGACAGAGAACGTGAAATGCAGAGATTTTACCGAGGATCAAGTAAAGAGCGCAGACAGTATCAGGAACCATATGAACACAATCGTAATGACAGGTACAACTTTTTGTTTCTTATAACATTGTTTAAAACCTATGTTGATATAAATTTACTAGTAATAAACTGTACTCCGCAGGCCAAATGTTATACAGCATTATTACATTATCAAATATGGCAGTAAGTCAATAATTCTTACCTGGTGAAGTAAGGAATGTGGAACCACCACATTCCTCTTTAAATTATGTCTTTAATAATTATGTATATTGGAAAATGTAGTAACCCTTACACACAATAAAGATATTTAAATTTGTATCTTTCTAATGTATATTCTATGTAGTTGAAATTTTGGTAGGAATACATTTATTAAATTTAGGCATACACAAATAGAAGACATAAAGAGATATCAGAGGAATAGTGTTTTACAACATACACAAAACAGATTTAATAAATTTGTTTAATTGTGATAACAAAAAATCAGTTTCAAATTGAACTAAATAATAAATTTCTGATTACAAACAATAAAATAAGTTACTAAGTATGAAGTAATCAGTAAAGTTTGGTAATAAGTAAGCTAGCAGAGCAAGATAACATAAATAATTCAAATATAAATTCATAGCATTGCATTTATTACAATAATAATTCAATTCTATAGATTACTTGTATATCCATAGTAGTAGTATCAGTTATTTAATATTGCAGATATGCATCATATCAGCACGAGAAATATGATAAAAATAAACAGAAATTTAGCCAAAGTGTGCATTATAAAGGTTCTTATGAGGAGCATGGCCGAAGACAACAGGCATATGATGAATATAGAAGGTAGAAGTTGTTATATGTACTGGGATATAGTGTGGCTTTAAGGATATGTTAATAAAGTAGATATATTAATGTTTATATATTTACATGTAATAATTAGAATATATAACAGAAATATGGTTATTTAACCAAAGGTCATGTAGATATTAGCTGACAATTTACTATATTAGTGATATCACCATTTCTGTATTTCATCTGCATATCATTGAACAGTTTATTTTAGTCATATTAATGTTTTAGTGGAGTATTCAACTATTTTTGGTTTCTCATAACATACATACTAGTTTATATTCACATTTATATTACACATTCTACATTACTACATTTGTATTCAACACTCATTTATTATGTCAAATTATTCTAATGACGTATCATTAGAATTATTCTTGCAAATACATATTCCCACTCATTGTTGCTTTTATATTTCATTCTCTTTTTCATTTTACACCAAATCACATTATCTTATATTGGTAGATGACATTGACTTCTTAAAACTACAAAATTATTCCTGCTTGCTAGGGTTCAGTTTTGTATATATAACAGTTGACACAGTAGCGTTTTTAAGTAAATTTATCTACTTGTTGTAATTGACTGCAACACTATTTCAAGTTTACATTTACTTTTCAATATGTTGATAACACTATATAATTTAGTTCAACAAAACTATTATGCTTACTACGGGAACTGTGTAATATTAATTACATCTGAAATATATACAGAGGTAGTTCTTATACATTTAAAATGTTTATATTTCTTCACCAGAAAAGTATCATAAAGTTTGAACGTTCCATTATATAAAGTTCCATTGTACATTATGTTCATTTCATGATTGTTGATCAAATCGCGCTAGTAGTGTAGTATGTTTTGTATTGTCTTTGTGTTGTTTTTTATTGTGCCTACTTACTGTTTACAAAAAAAATATATAATATAATCACGGGCGTCACATGATATCTTGATGTCCGTAATGCTGTTATGTATATAGGCCGCGGTTATCACTCACCATAAGGTTTTTTTTTATACTACTATGGTGGCAAACAGGCCATGTGATGGTAAATGGTTACTGTAGCCTATGGACGCCTGAAACACCAGGAGTGTCACGTGTACTCTCAGGTGGGCCGTTAGCTTATTTGCTATTCCAATTAAATAAATAAATAAATCATGCTATTCTATAGCTTTCGGCATATTAATAAAATAAAGAATGTTTAGGGGTCAGAAATACGATAACCCACGGCCGCAAGAAGATTACCGTAGAAGACCCAGAGAAGACAACTATCATCCTGGAGAACAACAGAGAGGTAACATACTCTTTCTTTTTATATTATAATTTATGGTGAAAAACAAAGTTTAAATTCTCACTGAAGTGACAAAAAACTTACAATTAGTCTCTGTACAAAGCGCCTGCGTGAATATTATATTAGGAAACCATTCAAAACTAGTTTTAATTTTAGACTATTCCAAACTAAATTGAAAGCGTGCAGTTTGCTAAAAGGTATTATTACGCTTGCTTCCTGCTAAAACTCTTCGGTTTAGTTTGTTATAAAAAGTGAACAGTGAAAAACCATTTAGAATGTATTGTAAATGCTTATAAATGTGAAATTATTTTAGGATTCAACAAAAGATTCAATCAATTTGAAGACAAAGGACCCAATCGGCGTGTATATGAAGAGAACACCAGACCAGATTATCGTGATCGTGAAAGGTATCATTAAAGCATTGAATAAAGAGTTGCGAATATATTTAATCATAAAAAAATCTGTATAGAAGACTGACTGCACCTTCTCTATGATCATTAAAAATTGACGCTTCGTTATCGCAGGCGCGGCCCCCCTGAGCAGGGACGTTTCCGGGAGAGGGAATATCCTGACAGGCGAGAGAAATACCGCGAAGAGGATTACAGTACAGAGAGGTATGTAAATTCTCATCTACACATTCGTAATTAGAAAACAGCTGTATTCACAGTCAGTTGCAATTTTAAATAACTTCACTAAACAGGACTCATTAATAATATAACTATAAAACTCATTGATATTATAACTATATCGACAATTCTGCATGTGTGTGTGTGAGTGTGCTGCCGTCAGTCTGATCACTAGTTGTTTCGCGAAGTTAAACCACTGTATTTGTTTTTACAGAATATCTACAGACAATTATAATGAGTTTGATCAGAACATGTTGCTGTTGCAAAGATATTTCAATATTTGCACCTTAGACGGTAATTCTTCTAGGCATGTGTGACAGCATATAGATTGTTATAAAATGTTAATCGTAACAAATTGATAGAAACAGATATATAGTAGATGCAGGAAGTGAACTTGATGTTGTGTTAGTTTGAAAGCTACACTATTAATCGACGTGGTTATATATCACGATGCCTTCAGGGCGTTATATGTATATGAATGGCATATTCACAGAAATAGAGTTTGATTTGCACTTAGTGCACAGAACCCGTCTTCAGGAAACCGAAGTCAGTTTATTTTCTATTACCTTATTTCAAACAGAAATACTTCTGATGTGTTGACCAACATGAAACCTGGATACTTAGTCAATGAATTATGGCAGAAAAAAGAAAGATGTTAAGTCTTTTCTTGTTTAAACTGTTTCTCAGTTGCGATTTATTGTTTTTCTTCATTATCAAGTACCTCAAGCAAAGTGTTTAGAACTCTGGAATTATATGTCTTCCACTTTATGGAATTGGGACTATTGGCAGTAATTTACGGCGACAAACGTTAACTGGAAATAAATTTAATAGAACAATTACTCTCTTTGGAATATAGGATCACTACTTAGAAGTAGTGCTACCAACTTTAATAACTATATGAATAAAAAGGTACATATTTAATCAGGTGGATAACATTTTCATGGAATTTATCGAATCAAAATATTAGTCATACTTCGTCAAGAATAAAGTAGCAAAGTAGCAACACAGCACGGTCAATGGCGACTACTGAACGAGAAAGAGTTTGAATATTATACAGCATAGATTTTATTTCTTTGGTTGCTGCAATAAAATTAAAACGGATTATTTGTTACTATTTGAGATGTAATAAGAAATTGCGAGAAGCTATGCAATATTTATGTTCACATCATCTATTGTCAAGAACGACGTTGGCATGAAATCAGATATAATAAGAATGTAAAAAGGATCGTAAGACATTTATAAGGACGGACGATTGCAATTGATAAAAAACATTATATATGCAGATATATCATATTATAATAAGAAAATGGCGAGCTGGAGTAAAACATAATAATAGTTATCGATTTTTACATGACGCGAGAAATCCACGAACGGATGAATTCTAGTAGGTATAACTACGTCAAAACAACATTTATTACAAAAGTTATGGTAAGTGTACGATTTACAGGCGTGTCAAAATAATTGGTTCTCCGTGATAGAAAAATATTGTTGGCTGTTTTTTAATTCAAATCGTAAAGTTGCGGTACACGCATCTTAACATGGATTTTTTCGTCGATATATTTTTTGTATCTAAACATTTACTGTTCTTGTATACGTATTGTACTTGTATTCGTAAAACTACTATCGACTATGATTAAATCCTTGATAACGATGAACGTTCCAACATTTTTTTACAATTTTAACAATTGGCAAGCAATTTGCGTTTTTTTACGTATTATTATATAATTACTTGTAAACATATATTGACGACTGACCATTCAAAAGGATAGATAATAGATAAGTAACTGAATTGATAGGGTCTTAATTAAATTATAATGTCACTTACAGGCAGCGAGAGATGCGCCGCGATAAACAGGGCAGATCGGATAAGTCACCAACGCACCGAGATAGGTGCGTAATACGACAGTACAATACGAGAACTTTTAAAATAAAGTGACCTATAAAAAGGCTCTCTTTTATGCTGTAAAGTTAAACCCGTCCTCCTTATTTTTAAATGTAGATTATTAAGATACGTTTGTATTGTCAAATTTTTATGTTATTAGTTTAGCATACTATCTGACGACTGGTGAACAGCACTGCGTTATCATGTCACACTAGTGATAGCACTGAAGCGTTGCTATTTCAGAGGGCTAAATTTTCTTATCTCATATTATGTAATGTGTATGTAATCTCTTATCGCTCTCTCAGTCTAAACACAGTTTCCGAAATTAGCTGTTTAGCGGCTGAAATAGGAGAGACTAAGGTACCCACGCATTAGCCTACCTCTGGTAAACCAATATATTCTATTTTTCAGGGTGTTAGTAGTTAATGTATCGATAGATATTTTGAATAAAATTGTGTAATCATCCATTGTGTGTCTGTAATTCCATATGAGGTAATTGGTTATGGTGGACGTAACATTTTACTGAGTATAATGGAATCCAACATTTGTTTTTCCTCGTAGTTGGGGAAGTAAATCATAAATGTAGTCTGTTAATCTGGTTTATAAAACCCTCATTAGTTTGCATTGATTAGACACTCATATACTTACAATAATTATAGGGATCAGTCAAGATCAAAAAGTTTAGAGGACCGCCAGAGGGAAAAAATTAGGCGACCTGACTTCAGAGAGAAAAAAGAAGAACGATATAGGGATCGCGAGGATTGTGACGGTGAGCGAGCGTTAAGGAACAACGAACGCCGGGACGATCGCAGAGATGAACATCGTGATGATCGCAGAGATGAACGTCGGGACGATCGCAGGGATGAACGTCGCGTTGATCGCAGGGATGAACGCCGGGATGATCGTCGCGATGACCGTCGGGATGATCGCCGCGACGATCGGCGGGATGAAAATAGGCCGATTATTAAATCGGAGCCCAAACCTAGAGAGCGTAAGAGCAGGTAATTTCAAACAAGTGGTGGATATCGAATGTAGTGTGGTTGTTTTTTTATGTATATTATGTATGTAGATATTTACAGAAAAAAAGTATTTCTATCAGTCATTTGCTTATCCATAATACAAGTTTTGCTTACCTCGGCACTAGATAACTCTTTGTTAATTGTCCAGGGTATAATTATATATACCTATTATATAATAAAAAAAATAAAGTAATAAATATGTATGTGTTTAAAAGTGTAGTTCAAAACAAATAAAAAATAAGACTTGTTAGATTAGATTGAAGTATTGTCTTTGACATTAGTCTCTTACTTTTTGTTCGGTAATAGTTTAGCATATTGAACAGAAGAGTATTGTGATTGTGGATGTTGAAATTATACTAAATTATAGGTATTTGTATTTCAGATTTGCAGACGCTGATAATAAAGAATACAACTGGGGTAAAGCTGAGGTAAAGGATGAAGGGGGAAAGAACCAAGGTGACAAAGAGAAGCCTAACTTTGGTCTGTCTGGTAAGCTGACGGCGGACGCGAATACCGTCAATGGAGTTGTTATCAAATATACGGAACCCGACGATGCTAAACAACCAAAGAGAAGATGGAGGTATACCATCATATTTTTTTCCCTTCTAATTTAGTTCAGTTATAATTTTAAATTGCTCATCTTTTGTAAGATTTAAAAAAAAAATATTACTAGAATAAATGAAATCCAAATTAAATGTTACAGATTCTATCCGTTCAAAGGAGACAAGGCTCTGCCGATTCTTTACATTCACCGGCAGTCTGCTTTCCTGATCGGACGCGACAAGAAGGTGGCTGATATTCCGCTGGAGCATCCGTCCATCAGCAAGCAGCACGCCGCGCTGCAGTTCCGCGCCACGCCCTTCGAGCGGCCCGACGGCTCCACCGGCCGCCGAGTGCGTCCCTATGTCATCGACCTTGGTGAGGTTTTTTTTAAATGAGAATCTCTTTGTTAACTCTATGCTTTAGCGTTTGCGCCTGTGGTTTACACTCGCTTCAGCAGAGTTGAGATGGATTTGCAAAGTTATGGTTTTATTAGAAGTATTATTTGGATAACGTTATTGTAATATATACATTTTTATAAATATAATATTATTAATATAAGAGAAGATAAAGGAACAACAAACAAAACAATATAAAAAATAAAGCGCGTTTACCGCTAAAAAGAATCCATTTATGGTATCTCCTCAGTTTCAAGACACTCTCCTTGATGTGAAGCCAAATCTCGAGGTCCTTGGCGTTGATATATCCAGTGAAGTTCAGTTTTGCGGTCATTTGGAGGACAAGGCTAAAATAGCCTCAAAAAAGCTTGGTGTGCTCAGTAGAGTGAGACGGTATTTCACGGCGGCCCATCGCTTGCAATTATACAAAGCGCAGATCCGGCCGCACATGGAATACTGTTCTCATCTCTGGGCGGGAGCACCACAATACCAGCTACTTCCATTTGACCGCATTCAGAACGGAGCAGCCAGATCATTGGTAATCAACGTCTATGTGACAGACTCGATCCATTGTCTTTGCGGCGTGATATTGCATCTCTGTGCATTTTCTACCGCATATATCACGGGGAGTGTTCTGAGGAATTGTTCGGATTAATACCAGCTGCTGAGTTTCACCGCCAGAAACTGAAATACCATCCTGATCATCTGTATGAATGGCGGTCTTCCACAGTGCGGTTTTCTAGAAACTTTTTGCCTCGCACAACCACATTGTGAATCACCTTCCAGCAACGGTATTTCCGAACCGATACGATATTGAAACTTTCAAGAAAAGAGCTTATTCCTTTTTAAAAGGCCGACAACGTACTTGCAATTCCCCTGGTGTTGCGGGTGCTCATGGGCGGCGGTAATCACTTACCATCAGGTAAGCCGCATGCTCGTTTGTCCCCTGTGTTATAAAAAATAAAACAAAAATAGAAGAACAAAACAAAACACCAATAAAATTAATACAAAATAAATAACAAAAGACAAAATAACAAAACAATGAAGATGTTGGTGGTTTTTATGATGCTGGTATGAGAATGTTGATGATGGTAGTATGGGAATGTTGGTGATGATGATTATGATTGATTAAAATTGTTTGAGGTTGTAAATGATGTATGATATGTGTGATGTGAAAGTGTCAATGGTTGATTGTTGTTTGATGATGGATGGGAGATGGAATGGTTCCGAGACCCGAACCATGATACAGGCCGTCTCATGGTAGAGCCTCGTGGGACCAAACCTCGGGCACTCCTTAACGAGATGCTCCATAGTTTGCGGAGCATCATCGTTGCAGGGGCATTTGTCGTCCGAGGTGATCCCGAACTGTTTGAGGTATGATTTGGAGTATGAATGACCGGTGAGAAACTGGTAGTGGTGGTGAGTTTATTACTGATACTTTGTAGGAAGTATCCACCGAAATTATTAATATGTTATGGAATAAAATTGTGACATTTTTGATGTTGGTCAGGGTAAGAATAACGAACAAGAAATGTCGGCCAAACTGTATAATAGGTCATCAGTTTCACAAACCCATTGAAGCATTAACGAGGAACTTGTTGTAAACAATAAAAAATAGGTTAGTTGTTCGGACTTCCTTCTCGTTCTAATAGTTTCTTCTGTACTATGAGGGTGTTTCTATGTGCCGTTCATAAAAAATATTTTACATTATTTGCTAGTATATATACACTACACTATAGCGGAGTACATTTGCTATAATGCGAATGTAGCTGTAGAGGAACTCACGACTTTCGACTTAAGTCGGCATAGAGAACCACCAGGCCGCGACGCTCTCGACATTAGATACAGGGTATTATTGTAATATCTTCAACAATAATTTTATTTCGTGCATGTAGAATCTGCAAATGGGACCTTCGTGAACAACAAGAAGATAGAGCCGCGTCGTTATGTGGAACTCCTTGAACGTGACGTTGTTAAATTCGGATTCTCTCAGCGGGAATATGTGCTGTTGCACGAGAATAGTAAGGACGACGCGCAAGATGATGATCATCAGGTAGGAGGATGCATACATTTTAGATACAGAAAAATTCTGATAATCTGCATAGTAGCACTACTATTTGTGTTAGGTATCACGCTTTTCACCTTAACCTGTAAGGCTAAGGTGAAAAGCGTGATGATGATACATGATAAAAGCGTAATATCTAGTACAAATAGTAGTGCTACTATGCTGATTATCAGAATTTTTCTTTCAGAATCAGAATACTGAACATGAAGGATATATGAGAAAAACTATTATATTTTTATTACAATATCATAATTATTGGGGTATTGTATCAACATAATAAAGCAATTCTTGTTACGATTTTTGTCTTCTGTTTGTATCTTTGAGCGCTCTAATCTCAGAAACTCCCTAAACTGATTTTGGTGCTATTTTCAGTAATGTATTGTCGTAAGCTTAATTTAAAAGCTTTATCCAATCTGTTCACAAATAATGCATAGTAAAAGCTTAGTGTACTTTAGTATTGGGCAACGCTGTGTGATAGGAGTGTGGTTACTTATTTATATATTTCTCCGTACAGGACCCGCCCAATATCGGAGATAACGTCACAACAACAGAGCAGATCAAACAAGACAAACGCGTCAAACAGGAACTTGCCGAAGACGGGGAATAAATACTGCGTGTCCGGTACAGTACATACGTGAAATTTGATGTGATCAATAGCAATATTGTAGATACAATATCATATTTTTGTCAGGTTGTAATATGTGTAGACAAATTGTGTTTATATTTCTACAAATGTTGTTCTTTAGCTTTGCGAAATCACGAGTTACGTAAAAATGTGATGTTTACGTATATAAATATATAGATATAAAAATTTCAAAGGTGTAATAGAAATGTCTATCTTTCGTTACATTGGGGTTTAGCGCTTTGCTACCGTTCAATTCAACTATGATGTATATGCAGTATGTTTTCTCTTCCTCATACCGCAAATAGTAAGTAAGTAGTGAAATTGAAATGAGTAGAAATTGCGTCTAAATTATTGTACGATTATTCATTTAAAATGCATGAATGATGACTTAAGAGACCATTCTCATAACTACTAATTCTTGACAATGGAAGGACAATTAAAGTTTTTATGACATATATGTACATGCAAAGAGTTAAAAAAATATTAGCTTGATATAGATTTAATTGAAAATTCAACAAAAATTTGTATTAAAAACAGCTTTTACAGTTTATTTATCGTATTCCTTTAATTAGAATTAATTATTTAAATATATATCAATACTACAAAGACAAGACTTTCTCTCTCATATTATACTCGAAAAGAGTTTTTACAAAACGTGATAATCAAAAGTATCTCAGTTGGAGTTTTGTTTAAATGAACTTTTTTTTTTTTAGTATGAATCTAATTGACGTTTGGTTATATTAATATGTTTATATTGTGTGATTTTGAAAGGTTCCGAGAAGATATGCACATCATAATACATATATAAATTTATACTATGTAGATACTAAGTTGCATTAAAGTAAAAAAAGTTTATTAAGTAATTTCTCGTTTTATTTAATTTTCTATACAAGTCTCAATTATATTTATTTAGGAAAATACAGTAAGAGTAATTACTATATAGTACATCATATGACGGTAAAATAAAATTGTCTTACATAGTAGGCACTCGTCTTAAACTAATATATACAACGGATTCATATTATTATTTACAATCAGTTAAAAATAAATAAATAAGACTATATTACAACAAGTCCTAGTCTCGGTGGAATGGATACACTAGAAAGTCTAAGTGCATGGCCACAATGCGAGCCTGAGGCGGCGGCGACGACGTGCGTAAATTAAATTGCAAGAGACCGCCAAAGCAAATGCTACAGCGATAAAGGCGGTGGGCTAGTGTGACTGGGTTCTGGTACATTACAGGGTAAATATTAAACGTATGATAACGTCGTTAATGTTCATAGTGACGAGCCTGGACAACTAGCTACTAAGGAGATGCTGACGATGTCATTTACCAAAATCATTTCATTCAACTAAGGCGTCCAAGTTTAATTACCTTTATGCATTAGAAGATTTTTTGTTCTGAATACGGAATACTATTTGCTGAAAGCACATCAAAAAACAAACATGCTATCGTGTAAGAGTTCAGCGAAAATCTCGGACTGCTGTTGAAATTGTTTTTTTTTTTTTCGAAGGAATGATACTTCTTTATTTTATTGTACTGTTTACAACTTCCGAAATACGCCAACGCGATACGTCGCCGCCACAGGCCTAGTCGATCACGAGTTGTGCGTGGCCGCGCATTAATATCACAGTTCAGAAAGTAGTCTTGAAAACGTGGTCGTGGAAGGGCACGTGCGGTCGCGCCGGGGTCGCGTGCGGGTCACCTAGGGACGTGCGCGCGGTGACCCCGCGCCGGAGCGGCATGATGGTGGCGTTGGGGGGCCGCGCCGACCGCGCCGACCGCGCCGACCGCGCTGGCCGCGCCCCGCGCAGCGACTGCGAGCGAGACAGCCGCGCCGGCGGCCGCGCGACCCGCGTCTGCGACACCCCCACGATACTATGCCGGCACGACGCTGGCAGCGGCACCTCGTACCTGAACATTCACTTAATCTTTTACCGGTTTCAAAATATAAAATAGATTATTTATTTTCACATTTAAAAAGGATTTATGTTGCCGTCTTTGACGTCTGGTCCTAACGCTATATTTCAGAATAAATATTTAATTTTTGAGCTTTATTTTTCCACATAATTACAATTTCCAGTCTAATTTGATTTCCTTACATATGGGGATTGTAGGTAAAAGCCTCCAACTTGCTCCATGATTTTTTCCTACATATTATATTTATTCTGGTTCATTGTAGCTAACACTGAACCAGAATAAATATAATATAATATGTATCTAACAATACAACTGGCATAACTTTTTGACGATAAATAATATTGAAAAAAAAGTTTGGTAGGCTTAGTTAGAAATCACTTATGTACAAACCTATTAGTTTAATAAGTAATATCACATAAGCGATTTCTTTTAAGTGCTTATATCAATTCGTACCCGTCGCCCGCAACAAGCCCCGCCCATCCCGTGCTTTCACCACTGTCGCCTTCGTACATCAACTCGAGGTATTTTGGCGCTCGCTCGGGTAGTAACCGTGATGGCTCCATCTGATGCTCGGGATAATCTTCGTCTGTTGGAATAAAGTGATATTTAAAAAACGATAGAACCAGCGTAGACAGATCTATTTACTCAAGCTTTTTTAATAAAGTAGGTAAGTATATTCTGTTAGATAGAACTTACGAAAAAGGTCCCTAGTCCAATCATAAACTGTCTAGTCATAACCAAAAGAATTACGAATCAATAATTTTAGTGAAGATTTCCATTAATCTGTTGAATATTTCCTTTCACCAATTTGGTTATATGCTTATTATTACGTTAATATGATAAATACATTAATATGACTAACAATTCATTATCAAAGTTTGACAGGCTAAGAAAGTATTGTGCCTCATTTATACGCGAAACACGTATGGTATTATGGTGTAGATCGGATCGGATTATGGTAACGGTCGGAGACGGCCTGATTTCCGTACTGAATGTTTGTGGTCTCACACAGGCTAATAGGGGAATTAAACAACATAATTGAAATACATTAAGTAGGTAATCGGATAAATGTATTAGTATTTCCATTTTATGAGTCCTTGTGTGATTTTTATAACCCTAGAATGATTGTTCTCTCTTTTATGCGGGTTCTATTGGAATTGGAATTGGAGTATTGTTTCAAATTGTACGTCCAAGGTTTACATGACAGATTTAGATGGTGACAATTTTACCGTGGTTAAAATTTGACTTATGTGGCGTAACTGTTTGTCATAGTGCACCATCAAATAACGTAATAATTTTGTTCCATATACTGGGAGGGATTTACGCATAGTTTTTGTAAAAAGGTAATACTCTTCTGGTTGTTAATAATAGATTTGTAGAATTTACACTAAGAAAGCACGCAGAAAACTCGGGTGATGTAGTGTGATTGAAGTCGTTAGCGACTAGATTTTGGCGCTGCAAATAGTCACTCTACAAAAGCAGTTGTGACTGAGTAAAAAGGTTATGCATTGATACATGACATGATATTAGGCAAGTTTTTTTTATAAACGAAAATAGGTATTAAAAACTCTTGAGCAAATATTATAGTCTGCGCTGATTATGAGACATTATGAACTATATTGCGATGTGAGGCACCAACCTAAGGCGTTGTCGTTCTCGTCCAGCAGGTACGTACGGTTGTCAACAGCGTCTGAACATGCTGCCCATGCGCAATAAATATAATTAAGTTGTTAGACATTATTATTAATGCTGTATTAGAATAATGTAATACAAATATCTATATGGTTGATATTAGTTATGATATTGACGTCAAAAATGTTACTGTTACAATCGTTATAACTTGATGAGAGTATTAAGCGGCGAATGCATCTGTAAGTTTTACCCATTCCATTTCCCAGAATTAAGCTTATGTTATTTATTTCACGACAAGTCAAACAAAACAAACTTTGTAAGAGTTTGTGGGTAACTTCTTCCTTTTTTACATACAAATTTATTGTTATGTAAGTGTTACTAACGTTCTTACATTAATAAAGCTTACAGATAAAAACCGGCTTTATTCGCGCTCGTGCAAAAGCGTGCACACTGGCAAACATCAGCCAATTTACTTATACATGCATTGTAAATCCGTTTCCACAGTGAAAAATCTTAAAAAACTATATTTTGTAAATGAATATAATTTTATAAACATGTTTAGTTGCGGGTAATCACTGTGACCTCGAAATAATTCATAGTGTACAAAATGCATTATGATTAGATAGTGAAGGTAGGTAGCACAAGGAAATATACTCTATTTGATTATTCATTGTCAAAATTTTTTCAATCAATTTCCTTAGAGAAATTACCTTATGTAGAATACAAAGTACTTAGTTGAGAAATGTTCATAACATAAAAAAAGAAAAGATAAGAAATCTGTAAATAAATACAATACTAGCTATAATGAAATATAAGATAAATTGCTAGTTACCATATCATCATTGCCTTGTCTTTATCCCATTATTTAGGGTCGGCGCAGTATGTCATTCTCTTCCACTGCTCTCTATCGGTCATCATATCTAAACATACTCTTCTTTTATTCATATCATCTTTCACACAATCTATCCATCTTTTCTTAGGGCGTCCCCTCCCTTTACATCCATCCACATTCATATTATACACTTTCCATAAGTTACCATATACAAATACAAAAAAATAAGTAGTGAATAAAACAAGAAAACAAAATCAATGATTTTAGGTATTAAATAAGTTACTGTATTGAATATTTAAATTTCGATTATTCGATAATGAAAAAGTCGATGTCATGCCGATGATAGTAGTTTAACCAGACAGCTTCATTAACATTCATAAATCATCATTAATAATATTGTGTAGAGCTACAGCAGGTAGGTCTTACCGTCGGGCAGTAACGTGAGATAATGTGGCGCGGGCGTAGGGGTAGCCGTTAGCGTAATGTTGGGCGACGTCTTGTCACGCAGAGCTGTTACTACCTCCAGGCAGGTACGGAACGACGGTCGCCCCTCCGCGTTATAACTCCAACACTTCTGTAGTAACTCGTAACTGAAAGTAAATTGTGTCTATTGTTTTAATTGTACTAATACATCTATGTATATTTTGAAAGATATCTTTATTATAAATTAGGATGAATTACACACTATTTCAAAAGAATTTGATTGCAAATATATATTTTTGTTGTAGGAAGTATTTTAGAACCTCTGCTAGAATTAATAGCAAAGGTCCCAAATCACTCCTTTCGGGTATACATATATAATTATATATTATTGTTGTAACGCACGTTGTTGTTGAGATGTTCATATACATAAACTTATAAAAGTTAAAATTAGCGAGTAAGCTTACAAGACGGAAGGACAATTAGGCGGTCTATCAGGCGTTCCTCCCGCGCGTACGTACGCCAAAACTTGTCTGTTAGTGCGCGCTGGATATGGTTGTTGCCCTAATGATAAAACCTGCAAATATTTAAATTACTGTTATTAGTAATTAATTTTCAACTTTTTTTTAACTGATACTATTTTTAATTAAATATTATTTGTTTATTTATAATGTTTTTTACCTCCCAACACAATACAGCCCATGCCCACACATCAGATTGGCACGAAAATACGCCGTCCACTAAACACTCCACTGCCATCCATCTAACAGGCAGCAACCCTATAAATAGTTAAATATTATACAGATGGGACACAAAAATAACCATAAATAAACACAAATAATAATTTTGTAACTGATAATTTACTAAGCTTTATAAGGAATTTCTTCTTTTTATTTTGAAGCTATGCCCTACACATCTTTCGTTATAAAAATAAAAATATCAAAGTCTGACCTTCCCCTTCTTTTCTGTAGTAGTCGTTCTTGTAAATATCGCGGGCGAGTCCGAAGTCACCTATCTTGACGACCCGACCGGCGGCGCGGTTCGCTACGAGGCAATTGCGGCACGCGAGGTCTCGGTGTACAAAGTGCATCTCCTCCAGGTACCGACAGCCTTTCGTAACATCCATGCACATGTTCACCAGGTCCAGTAGCGTCAGTGACTCCGGCGTATACTGGTGAGTATATATTTACTTGTTGATAACAAAATTATTCTCATCTCTCATCTCATGCATATGTCACGGAAGGTGTTTATGTTCAAAATTTCCAGTTTCTAAGCTTACTCTATAAGTTGCTCATATTTGATATCAGTCTGACAAAACTATTTTCTTCATGTATGGATATGTATATCTACTTGTCTTGATTGATTTACTAGCACACATGAAAAGTGCTAAGAGCACCAGCACATAATAAAAAAGCAATTGTTAAGAAAGGACTTTGGAAATTATAAGAATTTCCAAAGTCCTTTCGAAATTCTTATAATTTTCGAGAACTGAAAATAAATCGTGCCGCGGTTAAACCTGTAGGAAATAGTATAATGATTATAAAAGTGTTACTTACGAGCGAGGCGCGCTTTGCTCTTAAATAGCTGAGTAGATCTCCACCCTCCATTAATTCCATAATGATGTAGTTTGGATCGTTGTCCAAGCACACGCCCAGTAAACGCAATATGTGTTCATGTTTGAAGTTGGACATCAACGCTGCCTCTTTTAAGAACTCCGTTTTTTCCTGTTCTGTCGCCCCTTTACGTAAAGTCTAAAAAATTTCAGACAAAAAAAATATGAAACAAGGTGGCACATGATATATTGTATTCTATTCATAAGACATGTTCTATCAAAATTAGCCCATGGTTTAGAGGACGTTTTTTCTGCCATTTTCACTACTTAAAAATAGATATATCTACATATATAACATATGCAATTGCTCGACATTTAAATAGAAGAATTTCTTAATTTCTATGTGTTTGGTATATAAATAATGGAATATTTTAATTACTTCTTAATCGATATTTAATAGACCGTTTTATTTTCGAACTCATAATAATTTTATGCAAATTAAAGTACTTACACTTTTTTGATAGCAAAATCTATAATTATTTTAATATTCACCTTAACAGCAACTTTAGTGTCGGACGTGTTATCATTGATTTGCCTGGCAACGCCTTCGAACACTTCTCCAAACGCCCCGGACCCGAGAAACTTTGTCAGCGTTATTTGTTCTCTACGTATGTGAGGTAACCCAGCTAGTTCGGAATGCGATGGACAATACACTCCCTAAAAAATTACAATTTACAATGCTCATGATGGTATAGATCAGGATTTGTAATATTGGATATTTAACGCTGAAATCCTTAGTAAACAGAGCATACAACTCTTGTTTCATTCACATTTATAACTCCTCCAAAAATTGTTGACTCCTTCACTAGATTCCCTGAATTTCTTTCGATATCTGCTTCATCCCAATTTCACATTCTATATCTGTTCATTAATTTTTCATCCGCCTTGCTCTCGAAATTTTATACTACGAATCCAGTGTTTTTATGTATCGATGTTAGTTACAAATTAAGGACGAAGGAAGTGGAAGGCTCATTATATCAGTGAATTTTAAACGTAATTCTAGATCTTTGTAATTACCTGATTATATAATATATTTGTGGAATGTCTAATAGGCAGTTGGCGGAGCGTGGCCAGCTCTACATCAGGGCCTCTTCTCGGTGGATTCATTTGCATCTGATTCACAATTGCAGCCTTTTTCTTTGTACGATTGTTATATGCTATAGAAAACAATAAGTTAATAAGATAATATTTTATTGGTTTGGTTATTATATAAGTAGGTATGTGTTGCCGATGGCAACCTTTTTGATAGTTTTTATGTTTTTTATATATATTTGAATTTTATATTTTGACGTTCTGTTTTTATATACCGTTTGTTTTCTTATGCCATATTGTCTTTATATTTTTGCTAGCGAGCTGATTACATCTATTTTACCTCACCTAGAAACGTGTCTCATTTTTAACCAGCCTTAATACAGTCCGTCCTTCCTTCCGTAACAGTATGTATTAAAACAGTGTTAATCTGTGTTGTAAATTTATGTTATAATTTTTAATAACAACATTTTATTTTCATCGGTAGACAGGAGTATGCGATGATAAACCATTAAGCAGCGGAATAAGTGTTACTAACTGTACAATAGAGCGACGGCAAATGCCACCAGTAATGCTGCTAGCGCAGCCACGGCGAGTGCGAGTGCGGCGCCGTGAGGACGTGGTGCTAATGATAGTGGGGCCGCGTGCAGTTCGGCCGCTACAGACAGCGGGCCCCACCCGTAGCTGTTGCGCGCCTGCACTCGCACCACATACCCTTCCTCCGATAACACCTCGCCCGCACCGATCAGCCAATACGAGTCTACACCGTACACACAATATTGATTTATTGTTTCGATCCATATACAATAAATGGTCAGGACGATGATAAATGAATGCACGCCCATACCTGAGCCATTATGAAGTAGCTCTAAACCTTCTTGTATAATCTGCATTTTAATGTCGTCCGGAACATCCGGTGGTAAATTAGAGGGTATGTCGCTGATATTTTTCGTATCATTCATGTAATTTACTCTGAAATAACAAGTTGAAGTTAAGTGTTGTTCTTACCCATATAGATAATTTAGTAATAATTATATGTATTTCATTATTATTAGGTCTTTCGAGTCAGGTACGTTTAATTTTATGGCGTACGTCGTGCCATACTTCGTTTATTATATGTACCTGTGTAGGGGGCGTCCCCAGACGCGGTAGTGGCGTACGGCGGCGCCGCGCGGGTCCGGCTCGGCCCACCACGCGCGCACGGCGCTCTCGCCCAGCGACTCCGCGCGTACAGCGCCCGGCGCTCCCGGCACGTCGCCTGCGCACAAGTCCACATAGCCCAATACAATTTCGTTCAATAAAATTATTATATTCGTTCGAAATTTCTCGAGTCGAAAAAAAACCAAAAAATCTACGAGACAATCGATTTTTTTCAAATTTTAATAAGATCTGTAAAATTGAATAAATATTACGATTCTCTTACTGTATGCACAAAGTACTATAAGCAGGGGGTGAAGCATTTGCATGACATTTCAGTATAAAAATTACATCATGAAATTATATTTGCCTCATATTAGATACAAATATCTACCAAGAGTTTCATATGTGAAGCTGTCATCGGTTGGCCAGTAGTAGGGCGGTGCGCCCAGCACATATTGCAAGCGGAGGCGGAAGCGATAACGGGTGCGCGGTTTCAATCCACTCGCAGTCCACTCGCTGGGGCCGGTTTTCGTGCAGTCTTTCCAAGTGCCCGGTGGAACGGTCGCTTCGCTGTACTCCATCGCGTACCTTCATTATTGTTAACGAACATAATTATGTTAATGTATAAGCTACTTGACATTAAATGGTACCCGATGTAATATTTACATTAGTGTAGTTTATTCTATTATACATTTAGCTTTATTATATAGTATACTAACATCATATAATTATACTATGTACTGTATCTTATGTTGATAATTCTGTGAATAAATTCATTTACCTACTTTGTATTTACGAAGGCAGAGAACCATTAAATATTTCTTAAAATAAATGACTATATTGTTTTAGTTCTTGTTATAAAATTATACAAATTCTCTATGTAAGTACAATGAAGCGTCATCAATAGGCATCAAGCGTGCAAAAATAATTATAAATGTTTATTTAAAATTAATCAATTATTATTAAAATTAGTTAATTATTTATTAATTATTACAACATGCAATATACCACTTGTCTATATATAATTTTTCGTGAAATAAATAAATATAATAAAATAAGATTAAGGTCTGACCGGTGCAGGTGGTAAGCTGTGGGCTCGGGCCAGAGGAGCCGCACGAGTTGTGGCTCGAGTCGAGCGCGCGCAGGAGGCGGCGGCGCGGGATATGTGCGCAGCCGCAGTGGCGCCGAATCCGTAGCCGCCGCGCCGTGCGGCGAGCGCGCTCGCACCCACGCGCTGTACCCCGTGCCCGCCGCCAGCCGCGTCATGTTCGCTGCACCGCCCGCCGCCACCTCCCATGTGTTGTGTTCTGCAAGCATACATCACGCACGTCTGTCTTAGTCGGACATTGGCGACTACAAACGGAGTAATCTGATACTGAGGGTGACGCAGCTGGAGTCGAGTCATACCGCGAGTTTCAAAGCGTTTGTGGCCCGGGTCCTCACCAACATGCTGCCTACCTTCATAAAAGGGCGCTTGGCAGATTACCGTCATCAGTGCCGTGACCATAGACACAATTTATACTTATACTATTATTATATACATATGTACCTATGTGACTAACATAGGTACATATATATAAGATATTTATAATATGAATAATATAACCTGAAGTATGTAAATAAATTAAAAAAACACCGTGCACGACCCTAGGAGCGCCATTGCCGTAGTCACGAAGTCGCGTTAACATTACTAGGTACCGCGATTCCGGCGGCCGGTCGGACACAACCCAAACCGACCCAACCCCCACTGATCTACTCATATTTCATCTCTTACTCATCAGGATTTTCCCATGGAACTAGAGGCGTTACAAAATAAATTACGTCACTCTTAGTTTTGAGTTTGTGGAGATAATATAATTATATGTTTTGTAATTGGAATATACATAATATTCCAATTACAAAACAAAATACAATGAATTATATTTTTTTACATATATAGTAGTTTTAATAAAATAAGGTTTGAGAATCTAGTTAATGTGTGCTTCATAAGTAGGTACTAAAGTACTTGTTTTCAACTACTGAACGTATAAATATTTAATTCCAGTTGATTTGTTTGGATACATATTTTACCTTTTAATCTGTGCGGCAGTAGCGAGGTATCGTCTGTGCGCCAGTGTAGCTCGTATCGTAATCCAGGGTCGGGAATCCACTCGACACGTGCGAGTTCTGGACTCAAAACTACCGCTGTCACATTTCGCGGTGGCGGTGGTGCTACGAGTATAAGTAAACGAATATCGTTATAAGCCAGTATGTTATTTGTGAGATAGTAGCTAATGCCCTGTATTTAATTAGGTATTACCTATGTATGGTAGATAGGTACATAATACTTATACGTTTTATCTATTGCTGCCTAGTAGTGTTTTCTTTTTTTAACACAAGAGGCACGCAGTATCCTTATTCCATAATTAAGAATGCAGTATTTTCTCAAAAGCATAGATAACATTAATGTCTTTGAATAACAATTGATGTTACTGAATTTACCAATCTAAATGTTCATAATTATAAAAATAATTAGTAAATCATTAATAAATCTTCAGAAGTTAGAAATCATCAAAGAAACCACAGGTCAAGCAGTACAAATAATCTTACCTTCTGCGGCAGTCTGTAGAACTATAGACAACCCAGTAATTGGTTTGACTTCATGTAATTTAGCGTAGTAGTTTGAAGCTTCTAACATAACCGTGTAGTTTGTGAATGGTTTCAAATCACTGATAATCACCTCTGTTCTAGTGGTCGTTATGTATGGGCATGATTCCCTATCGCAAGCTGTAGTATCGTTTGTTGATTCTATGCGATAGAATATTGTGTATTCGGTCGCTGGGGTCTCATATTCCAAATAAGAGCATTCCTGAGGTTTACCCACGGTTGGTAATTGTAGAGTCATACTATTTGCAGAATTAGACAATACTTTTGGCTGAAGATAATGCGATATTGGAAATAAACATTGTGTTGGAGGGTATGGTTGATTTGCCGGATCCATCGCCATTATTTTATAACCGTGTGAAGTTTTCACGTATTCCACTTTACTCTTCTTATTTTTAATTGTATAGAATATTTCCTTTTCAGTAGAATTGTACCAATAGATAAATTTACTGTCTATCGTCGCCGACATTGGTGTGAACCCGTATTTTTTCTTTTCAGTAGCGTCAACCGCCAACCTACATTTACAACCGTTGATATCTGCTGCTACAATCCGATATACCCAAGGATCTATCCAAAATAATTGATAGCGATTCGTTGTCATGTCAACCACAAATGTTTTTGCCACTTGAGGATTTTCTGGACAATTACAATCTTCACGCCCTTTACTAATTTGGGTATTATTGAAGAACGTCCTTATTTTAGTACCGTTTATTTTCGAAGTCATTACAGTACCGAAGCCGGGGTGTGTACTTTCCTCGTACCAATACAATGATCTGAAATAAATAGAATTCAATTAACTTTTGACAGACAACATAAGTCATATTATTAATAAATTATATTATAGTAAACTTTATTTACCCGAGCAGTGGTACAACTTGTAAGCTGTATATAGGTTGTCTTCTAGCGAAAACACGGGATATATAAGGACGAGTGTTAGGAATGCCGAGGTCAGCTCGATATACTACGTATGACTCAGTAGATACAATTTCTAGTTGGGACCAGTATACGGACCGTGACACCCAATCCACAGCTATGCTGGTTGCAGTCCCATTGATTGACGTCAACTGCAAAATGTATATAAATTAATTTGTTAATGTAACCCTTGAATTTTATAACATTTCCTTCATTTAATGTTTTCATATGTCATGTGTTATTATTTATTATTTCTATTCATATTTTTTTGGCCTTTCGAGTCGGATTTAGTAGTCAACGTAATCGAAGTAGACTTGTGTGGGTGAAATAATATAAATTCCACAAAGATATATATAGGTACATATCTGAAATTTTTAATTACACGATGGTATAAGATTGCATTCATTAAAGAAATTCAGTGCATATATAAATTTAAAGGAATATGTAAATTGACATGCATATTATAAATATATACCTTATAGTGCCCACTGCCGTTGATCCTCGACGAGAATATTTCCTCCAGATTGTTAACCCAGTAAACTATATTTTCTTCAATAGATACAGCGAAGTCGATGGGTATTCCCATGCTTTTCGGAATTGTTTCACTCTCGCTGGAGTCCAAATCAACAATTCTTATAGACTCTTGTGAAGATATGATGACTTTTGGAATTGGGTTTACTTCATCAGAGGATGCTGATACTACTTCAGAATATTGACCATAACCTGCATCGGTGTAACCTCGAACCTGAATATAATTTTATGAAGATAAATATCTTCTTTAAGAAAGCGTATATCTTTGTGAATTTAATAAATCACTACACTGTCATCTGGTACACCTTTTTCTAATTTATTAACATTGGATGTATTATGTACCATCAGTTTTGGTTGTGTTCGTACGAGTTTGAGAGGTCAAACTAGAACTATTCTATTTAATTTTATAATTGACGTTTGTTTATTTCAATATACTAGTGAAACCAGGTCTATGTTTACTTAATAATATGCCATTTACCTGGAAGTAATAGGTCGAGGAGGGCACAAGGTCGCGTAGCACGAGCTGCGTGTGCGCAGGCGAGAGACGGGCGTCCGCGCAGGCTGACGGCTTGGCGGCGGCGGCGGTAGCGCGGTCCGACGGCAGCGCCCAGCACTGCGCCTCGTAGCCGCGGATCACGCCGTTGGTCCGCGTGGGCGCTTCCCATCGGAATATCGCAGATAAGGACCCCTCGCTATATTCATAATGTCATGACATTAACTCCTTGCCCAACTTTATTGTTTGCACGTGTTTCTCTCCATAAGTGGCGGAATATTTTGGCCTTAAAGGGATTGTAAGTTTTTTCTCTTACAACAACAATAATGAACAAATACTAAAATATACGAGCGTACCTTAACTAATGAACGTATTTTTATTTGATATTAGCAAACTGCCCCGGCTTCGCACGAGCTATATATAGTATACCTTTGTAACAATGAATTATTTTTTTAAATCGTATCCGCACAACCGGAGGAAACCCCGAAGAAATAAACATACAAACTTTACCTCTCTATAATATATAGTATAGATCCATATAGTGATACGAGACCATGCTCAACTGATGGATTTAACCGCAACAAATTTCTGACCGAAGGATGAAGGCTTCCACGACCACCTGAGTCGTGAATGGTCGCGCAGACTATCGACACAACGGATCTCAGGTCACATCCCAGCTCTATGTTAGCTAGACATCCCCAATTTATGCTGAGGAGCAATGCCGTACCTGCGGGGTGCCGGCTGCACGTAGAGGCGCGGAGCTCTCGGCGCGGCTGGCGGTGCGGGTGGAGAGTGTAGGCGCGCGCGCGCCGCCGCTCCGCCGCCCCATGCAGTATGCGCGCGCACACTCACGTCCGCCGCGCTGTACGGCGCCACGCCGCCGCCGCCCACCCACGCTACCTCTAGCCACGGAGCCTCCACTGTCCTCTGCACAATCCAACATTTATACTATATTTACTTTTCGAACACTTACGGGATAATAAACGTGGTAGGTAGCCTTAAACAATGATAATTGTGATAACATTTTTTTTATTCAAAGTAACGGAATAAATATTTATGTAGGTATTTTCAAACTTTTGTACTTCTTTAGAGGCAAGGAATCATATATTCCAGTAGTGTAAAGTTTTGTACTTAAGTACTTTTCTATTTTAAGAGATATAGTGTGGTTATTAAGTATAAGGTAATTAATGATTTCTTCAATCCTAATTCATTAATATAAAATTTTCACACTTTTTATTTGTTATAATATAAAACCATAACATATATTTTGTTATTCATGTCTTACCAACGTAAACTTTTAAAACACCTACTAATAAACATAATCTAATTCCAATACAATAAATAATTTAATAGTTTATGAATTAATACAATATATAAACATCTAAGTTCTAAGGTATATAATTATGTACATACTTTATATATAAGACATTAAAAGTAGGTACGTACAATTTTTTAAATAATTGCACATACCTCAATTTTGTGTTGATCAGAAAAGTGTAGGCTAACGTCGTAGAATACTCTGCTATTGTTAACATTGACGCGAGATGCTGGTGCCCAGGTTATGTTGAATCGATCCCATTTGCCCACCACCGCTATTGACGATGAGTTAATCGTCTCCGGAATGGCATTCAATGACTCTATACAAACAGAACAACATGTAAGTATAAAAATAGCAAAAGTAATCTAATTAATATTATAGTTTAAATAGCAACAGGTATTTTAATGACATTAATTAATAAATTTGTTCCACATGCAAAGATCACGATTGCAGTTTTTTCTTATCGTCAGATGGTAAATAATTGAGAATAAAATAAGCGCAATAAGTATAAATCGCACACAAAAATACAATAGAATTGAGAACCTTATTTTCTCTTGAAATCGGTTGAAGAATAAGAGATGTACAAAAGTAAATAAGTTTACTTGTAGAATAGTATAGAAAATTCTTTATTCAAATAAACATATATCGAAATATTTTTGTATAAATAAAAAATCCTTACCGCTGTTTGCATGTAATATAGGATCTCTAACAGCAATGACATGAACTCGAGGCACTAATTCAGCAGTGTATCTTCCAGACAAGTCAGATACAACCGCCCGCGAAGCATCCTGCACCCATACCAGCCGGCCGCTGAAGTAGCACAGCGGACCGAGGGTAGCGGTACCTGCTAGACGTGTCACTAAGGATCCGGAAACCTGTAGTGGGTATAATTTTATTAATTTTAAGTTTAAAGATTGTTTTTTAAAACTTAACACAGATAAGAGAATATTAAGTAGTAACATTTTTCCAAATAAATAGATCTGACTATAATATAATATATATATGCTTTTAAATAATATATGTTTCTGTATTGTTATGACAATCAGTAATTTATAATATATATATATATAATAATAATAATAATAATATATTTATTTTTCTCCACAAAAATCATACATAATATAAAGTGCTGCAGAGCCTTTGAGGTATATAAAATTTCATGCGATAATATAGATTTGTGAAGAACTGGTGCCTATACTAGGTATTCGAGGAACCTGTATCACGGGTCACCAGGTCCCCCACTAGATCTTACATGCTAAAATTTATATGTAGATACATTAGAAGAAGGATACGGCTACTATATTCAATGATACAGAGAATATTATGTAAAGAAAAAATCAATATAATTTAGTGGTACGTTAAAAAATGTAAAAGTATCCAACAGAGAAATAACACTTGTATGCCTGGGTCTAGCCCTACAATATAATAAGTCTTAGGATGGATAAATTACCTCTAGACATTGTATCCAATTTACAATTTTAATAATTAGTTTAGCTTTCGGTATTTTATGGTATGGGGTGCATTCATTTTTCTGTTTCTTCGTATGTGAGGTTTTGTAATCATTAGTGACCACTGTGCAAATCGGTTATTGAAGGAAGTTATTGGAAGCACAAGTCTGTTATTACGTGTAGATGTTTGAGTGTCATAAGGTAATAGTGTATGTTGTTTAATTATTGAAAAAAGAATAAAAAGTTGTCTAACCGTGAGAACCTGGCAGCATTTATACAGCTCGGTGGTAGGATATCCATAGGGTTTAAAAGTACATAGTTTCAGTATAGCTCTTTGAGCTCTTTCTACGACAATTATATGAGATTTAGCCGCGGCGCCCCATGACGAAGCCATGTATGTCATTTTTATTATTTTATCATTAGCAATATACCTTAGGTGTTATGATATATGATAGATGGTAGAAAAACATACAATAACTTTCTAATTCGAATACTTAACAGAATTATATGTGGCTGGAATGATAGGTGGGTGTCAATTGTAATACCTAAATATTTGGTTGTATTGATCATTTGCAAATTTGGACAGTTACATGTAGAGTCTGCACAATTTTGTGGCAAATAAGTATGTATGTAGTTTGAATTTATTTGTATCTGGGCGTTTGTAATTTTTAATCTTTTAATTTAGTAGTGACATGCTTTCAAATTTTGTGACTTGATTACAAAGTATCCATAATATATACTAATATATAATGTATACTAAACTTGTAGAGTGGGTCCAAAGAAATACCATGAAAATATATTTTCTTTCAAAATTGTTCAAGTATGTATAAGTGACAACTAATGATTTATAAAATAATTTAACATAATGACGTATTTAAATTTAAAAAAAAACACTGACCTCACTTGCACCTTGTGAAATCTGGTCAGCTGTTGCGGCTCGATGTAATTCAGAGCCATCGTAACTCCTCACCAACCAATATAACCATTTCTTTTCGAAATCTGCTGTTAGCCCCATCACTGAAATTAGACATTTCAATTAAGCTGTTTCAAAATTTTATCTTCTTCATTAATCTTGCTATTAATTACCTTGTTTGCCACTAAATAATTGAGCTGGATAGTAAACCATTTTATTCTCGCCATTAAGTCTTGCGGCTTCGACGGCATGCCCTGTATTCCAATAGATGTATGCTCCTAATGAGTCGATAGTAAGCTCTTTTGCAACAGTGACTATTGGCACCGGTTCCCGATTGCCTCCGTCGAAGTTACCACGAGTGATCTGTAATGTAACATAGATTAATCACCTTGACTATAAAGTTTGTAAATATTGACATTGAATTCAAATAATATTTTTTTAGTTATAGAATTTACAAACGCACCAGTTGCTGCTTCGGATTCGACCAGTAGATTTTCTTACCCACCCAATCAACAGCTAAACTTCCGACATTGTCCATATTGGACATTAAACCTTTCTCGTGGGATGTTGTATTATACCACATGACAGTTGAAATGTTTGTGACTAGGTACAATTTGTCACGATACCAAGAAATATCAGTTATATAGAAGTTTTTTAAATGGGCTCTGAAAAGAATATAAGGAACAAAAATAGAATAGAAAATTATATATTCGAATATATTTAAAATTAAGTACTTTTGAATAGTCATACTTATTTTTTTAATCTACCGTCAATTCTGAAAGCTATCTCATTACAATAAGAACAAGTAATAAACTTTTAAATAATCGTTGTAACTTTACATTTTTAAGTTTTATTTCATTTATTAGCGTCAAAATATTAGATACACAACCAACTGGTTGAGTAACTAAATAAGAGTAATTGAGACGTTGTGATCAGAGAAGACGGATCCCTACAAGCATTATTTATTCACGAATACGATAGATGATGAAGAAATTATGAATATTTAAACAATTCTTCATGTAATTAAAATTAGTAAATATAATATGTACCTGTGAATTAAAGTTTGCAAATTGTCCCCGGTTAAATCAGTTTGCAAAAGGCCATCTGGTCCAGACCAAAGTAACGTACTATGCAAGGTTGTAGGTGAAGAAGCCAATGTCTTACCAACAAATTCTGATGACCAAGGTCCTTTGAAAGAAAAAAACCATACGAATAATAGTAAGGTTCAACAGTTATTTAATAATATGCAATGTAAAACATATACATACGAGTATATACGGAATATATTGTTTTTAATACATACCCGAACCCGATTTTGTAACAGCAGCCACTCTGATATTATATTCTGTGTCTTGTTCCAGATTTTCAACTACATACATATAATCGTTCAAATTTTTACTGTAAAATAATAAAAAAAACAGGAATAGCAGTATTTCTAAAGATATAAGAGTGTTTTTACAGAAGGTTTTCATTGTTACTTACATATCAATTACATCACGAGTTGTAGCATGAATCAACTGTAGATGAAAGGTCCATTGCTGCCAAGCGCCACTTCCTTGATGACCAAGAAGATGTGGTGGCGACCATGATACCTTTGCACGACTAATACCCATCACACTTTGCACTCCAATCGGTGGATTAACAGGTACCGGAATTGGCTGACAACTTCTAAGGGCCACGAGGACCTCCCTAGTCGCTATTGTTTTCGTGTTTAAGGCCAAAGGAAATTCGTTATGAAAATAACTGTCGCTTTGTGCATGATATTCCTCAGTGAGCATTTCTCTACCATTGGTCCAGTAAAAGAGGCCGCTTGCATATGCAATAGATTGTGTTGCTAAGAACATTGGAGTTTGGGTGTTACTTCGGAAGTCTGTTACTTCACGGCTGGAACAATAACAATTAACATACATTTGAGGTAGGAGAAAGAAAGAGAAAGGTTAAAATAATGTAAATCTAATAATCAAAAAATGTATCGATAATTGATTAGATTAGAGCACGCTGACTTTGAAATGTGTTTATTATCTATTTACCTATTTTTTATATCTTAGGCAAATAAGCAATTAAAACTATTTATACATATAATAAATTTTCAATTACTGTTTATTTTTAGGCATAAGAAAATGGAATACCTACCCATCAAGTGATACAGCTAACACTGTATTTCGTTTAAGATGTGCCACTAAAAGCCTAAAATCAGCGTGGTCCACTGTAAATGCTCCTAAATGCGCATCCCTCACTATTAACTCTGGAGGTGATTCATGACGTACACCGTTAGAGATATTGGCCAAATCTAATCTATAGAGCCCACCACGGTCTCCACCCCTTAGAGCCCAGAATAAGTACCTGAAAGGAATTTACAATAAATGTTTTTAATTGATAAGGTGTAGGTGCGTATATAGATGTGGTAGTTTACTCTATATAATACTTACCCATTATAAGCGTCAACTTCAAAATGAATTGGACGAGAATTGAATCCAGAGTAAGCGATAATTTGGTTCTTTCCATCAAAGTCGCATCGAATAATTTCCCAAATCTTATGAGTTGTGTTGTGCGGATTTAAACCGTCAGCATCATAGTGGACTTCTCCCAGAATATACAAATGTCTATTTAACCAATCCACAGATAAGTCTAGAGGAGTGCACGAAATATTTTCTGGTGTGAAAATAGGGTCGGCAGTACTTTTTTTTGAAAGTGAACTCCGATAAACGTAGCCGTTAGATACAGATGTGAAAAGAGAATCACTGGACATATCTAGGCCAACACCTGGAATGAAAAATACACGTTCAAATCTAAAGTCAATGAATAACTAAAAACGAATAAAATTAATATTAATCAATATACCAGTAATGATGTATTCTGTACTGTATAATTCTATAGGATCCGAAAACATGTCGTTTGCAGGAGCTGCTAAAATATTTTGCTCTCCACCCAAAATTAGTATTGGCTGCTGACTAGGAACGGCTGAAACAGATAACATTATTCAGTAGTATATTATAAATAGGTAATAAAAATGTATACATATATATACATACATTTGGGTAAAGGAGGAGTTGACACTCGAGCAAATGCTCTAGGGCCTTCGCCTGCTACGTTTCGCATCGTCACCGATACTTCATATTCTCGATTTGCCGCTAAATTTTGGAACATGTAAAACAATGTGTTGTTTGAAGCTGGCATGTCCTGTAAAATTATAAAATGTATAAGCATTTCGAAAAAGCTATACATATATGTATATAAAAATATTCATATTATACATACCTCTAAAGCATCATTAGTATTAGGTTGCGTATCAGTTAGGCGAAGAACATAAGATATTAAAGGTCCATTTGGAAACGGTCCCGGCTCCCATGATATAGCAACTCTGCTTGAATCAGGAGCCGCTGCTCTTAATGACGATGGTGGTGAACTTGGCTTGCCACTTTCTAGTGTCAAGATCACCACGGATGGAGCAGAATAAAAGGGTTCACCGGTTCCACCTCTACCAGACAAGAATATTGCAACTCGGAACTGTAAACCATACAAGAAATCCACACGTATATTTAAGAATATTATTTGAATGATAAAAAATTCACGATGTTTTATAGTTGAGAACGTACCCTGTACTTTGTGTAAGGACGTAAATTATTTACATGTATTATGGATCGATCTGAATGACTAGTGTTAGAATAATATTGCCAAGTGCCCGGTAACTCCTCGTATCGCCATTGTACTAGATAGCTTAAATTTCCAGGTGTTGGCGCCTCCCATAGTAATGAGAGTGACGTAGCGGTGAGACTGTCAGCCACCAGAGCGGGTGCAGGCGGTGTACCAATTAATTCTGCAAAATTGTATTTATATAAATATTTTATTATTATTGTTATAATATTCATCTACTTGGAATTGAATTCATACGTAAAGAACAATGTACTTACCTCTCAGTTTTTGAAAGTAGGTATTAAGGGCTTCATTGCAGCCCATTACACAATATAATTCCCGTGAAAAGGATGTTTCCGATGTGACGTTCTGAAATAATAAAAAACTATTTTTTAGTATTATCATAACAAAAAATATTGTACAGAATTTTGTAATATTATGTATAAAAAAGGTACCGTGAATAACTTACGCAAACAGTCTGACATGACTTTTCCAATCCTTCTCGCCAAAGTCCGCATCCCACGCTGCACTAGAAATCAAAATATAATAAAATGTGAGTACTTTCAAATTTATAATATTTGTATACCTATCTTCGTCAAAAACACAGGATAGTACCAGTATTGTTTTTTTCTGCTATTTGTAAAACAATTTTTTTATCAATAGTAAAGGTTATTAATTTCTTGACAAGGTAATTATTTTAAATTGCTAACCAATATTAGTTACCTACCTAATAAAACTATGTAGACAAATGCGATAATAGCTGACAATTTAAAAACAATGTTACGTTAATATATTACAAATATGTTAAAAGAGTAGGGAGGTATTATAATATGTATCTAAGATACTTCTACACGTGAAATCAATTCACTAATACCTAATATAAAGTTAAATTAGAAATTAATATTTAATACAAGTTTTATTTACCAAGACATTTTTTTGGTTTACAGTTCATTTATACGATGATTTCCCGGTACAGATATAGGTATATTCGGTTTAATACAATTGTAATCAATGCGTGAATAAACTTTAACGAGATCATGTCATATTAATTATAATTGACGTAATATCAGATAATCAGAAATTTAAGAATAGTTTTCGACAAATTAAAAGTTAGACAAGGGAGATACGAGTACCTATATCTATTCCAAGTTTACACATTAACTAACAAATAGTGCGGGTTCTCGGATATCAATATATTGTTATTTTTTTAAACAAGCCGGGTGGCAATCGGTATTGCTAATGACAAGTGTCATCGAATAGTAAATAAATGCTAGTTAATAGGTATAAAATTATTTATGTATATATAAATGTGTTCAAACTAAATATAATATGTTTGACTAGTTTATTACTATTATTCAATATTATTTTAAATAGTTGAGGCACAATTTCTAAATTTGGACTTAATTTAAATTATATTTATATATTTCGCTGGGATAGAACCACCAACCAGCCACTGCTAATTAAATTAAACAGACTCTATAGAGGCTAATACCAAATTATCTGCATTCTCTACTACAGGGCATAGTGTTATATGTGGCCAACCTAGTATAGTGATAGAACCTAATAAAACGTTAGGTTCCAAAGAGACCAATTACCAATATTTAAATCATTCAATCTTCTATACCTACCTAATCCTGATACCTAGACAAAATTTCACGTGTTTTGTAATCGGTTCAAAGAAAATAGATCGTGTATGTTTATCTGAAACACGTTTACATGTTCATCATTGTAAACAATAGTAACAACACTTAATCAAGTAGGTAATTTATACAGTAAGAATGTAGTTAAATTATAAATTCACATACAAATTCTTGTAACGGACTTCCACGGTCTGTCGGCGACCTTAACGGTGTAGCTGGCAAGACAAAGGAAGTAGCAGGTGCCTTGATTGCACCCTTTTAAATTATATATTCCAAGTGTGATTATGATATTGTATGGGAACACTTCCATATTTAGGTAGCTTATAAATTGTCAAAACTTTGATAGAATTCTGTTTAAACATCCTTATCTAGAAAGTACATTACACTGTTATTAATGTCTAAGGTACAAATTTATCTACGACGCTAGAGCTACGAGATGTTGGTGTCTCAATTTACATTCCCAAAACGGTTTTATAATTGTATAAAAATTAAATATTTCTGATGGCAGTTACGTATTATAATGATAAAATCAGCGGTTTGCAAAATACTATTCCTACGGCCTAAATATATAGGGATATGTTTAATGGGTATCCACGTTTTATTTAAATGATAAAAACTTTTATTATGAATAAAATGAAACTTATTATATACCTATAGATGTTAAATAAAATATCAGTTACACATTCACAGGCAAATTGTGAATTACGTAATGTTTATATGTAAAATACAAAATAAACTTAAATGTTTTATAGGAAAAAGCTATTTCCTATTATTAATACTAAAACTTCTGGAAAACTTTATTTCCCACAATATTAATAATGTGGTACTGTGACATAACTAAACTATCACTGATAAATTCAATTAGCATCTCAGTGGGCGTTCTTTAATTTAATAATGAAGTTATCAACAGACTGTCAGTGAGCAATTATTCTATTTGGGTTCAAGAATAGATAAAATAGTTAATAACAACAAACTACGAATAGGACCTTCCTAATCATAATGGTATGGTAGATTGATATATTTTTATAAATATTATTTCATATAATACACGCAATTTATAAGGTCCCATCACTCATATATATTCTAGAAAATGAACTATTTTGTGTTGGATAAACTTATAGCTATTTATATAATATTATGTTATCTGTGGCTATTATGAGTTTTTTTATTAGGTTATTTAGGCTGTTGTCAGGTGTTACAGATCTTTAGCAATAGTGACCTTCAGAGATCTATTGTGCTGGCCCTGTTTAATCGAGTTCTACTAACTCCTGTAAAGAATAGTGATTATAAGTCTACTTACTATAGATAAAAATATTTCTTTTTAAATCCATAGAATATGAAATTCTAATAAATACAACATTAATATCTAGATCTAAATAGATGAGTCAACAAATATTTATCTTTTCTTATTGAATATTGCGGACATTGTCTAACTGTGGTCCATTCAATGACGCACAATGCGCAGAACAATTAAAACGGACACGGCTGGATACGAACGAGATCTGTGCGGTTGTTTGGGCCATATGTAATTGGTCGCGCAGGTCGCGCGCCCTGCTCTTGCGCAGTCTCATATACGCGAACTGGGGCACACAAATCAGCGCTTATTATGGCGATCATCCGACAGATCCATTCGGTCATATTCGTATTTTACAAACACTCATCTCCCATTCTTGTATCATTTATGACTCTTGTTTTACGACAGGCAATTATTCTCTTATTGCGAGTGTGTTAATATTCAAATATCTATTTAATTTGTTTCATGAATGTTACAGTATTTCCATTAAATGTGCAATGAATGACGTCAATAATTTTGGAATATTACAGATATTTTTATTTACGAATATATGACTACTATCCCTCTTATTATTTATTGATTGATTACTAGACTTGGACCTCAGAGCAGGTAATTTCAAATCTGGCGTTTAACTTTAAGAGTTTAATTAATTTCAAAAATCCGAAATTGTAATTAGATATTTCGAAGTTACAAATTATTTTCAAGAATTTTATCAGTGCAAATACCTAAATATTTTTTAAATATGTATTTGAAATATAAAATACAAAATACAGTATTTAAAATACAAATTACATACTAGTATGAATAAGTATTGTCACAAACTTAATTTGATAGACGATTAAAATGCAAAATCAAATAATTTGATCATAATTTAAAAAACTGAATAAGATTATTGATTGAAATCAATAACAAGATCAATTAAGTAACTTTGTACAAGTTGCTTGTGTCATGTGTGGTCTGATCTCTGTGTGTCTCTGAGCTTTCTTTGCGCTTTTTCTTGAATCTCTGTAAACATATTATAGACATAGATAATTGAAATATATTAGTATTGGTTATGTTGTTCTTCAGAAGTCCTCGCTAACTCGTCTCTTCCGCCATGGCTGTCACAACACCACGCCCAAACTAGCCCTCAATGTTCAATTTGTAGAAGGTTGGCTGACGGACGAGTTCATTTCGGCGTTGTAACATGTCAATCCATATTAAAGATATTTATTGCCCTGGTAAATTGCTTGGTAATATACAAACCATTTTTATTATTTATTCTGTTCGAACCTACTATATATAAATACGTGTTGTATATGTAAGGTTTTATATAGATTTACAATTGGTTGCACCAAATTTCAAGGTGCATGCATCCAAATTGAAGGGGTTTAGTAATTTAAAGAACAATATCGATATTTGTATGTTATAAGGAGCCTCAAATACTAAATAAATTATGATACAGAAAGAATTAATATTATTGATCGTTATTTAATTAAAGGTACAAGCCACTAATGTGATGAAAGTAATAAAACAAGTAACTAAATTAGTGTCTAATTAGCCAGCATCCTGTCTCGTGCCACAATAATAACAAAACAATAGCTCCCTTTGGAGTTATTAAAATGGTCGCGACGACGCGGGTCGTTGTTGGAGCGATTTCGGAAACGCGCTCGGAAGTCCAATTGGGAGCGCAGGCGCACGCCGGATGCCGGTCGCTGTGAAAGCACTCACGAATAATTTACTTGTTAATTACTGTGTGTTTAACATGATGATTGTGTGATTTCCTTTAGAAATATCATAACCATTACTCATTATATTTCAACATGTTATAAAGAGACAAAGCGAAAATTGTGATTATTTATCCTTGAAAGGTGAGCTTCAAAAAATCTTTTAATATTTCAAGTTATATTGTCATGTAAACTAAGATATAAACACAATGCCGGATTAAGCCAGATAGTTTGGTTTCGGAATAGGTTCTTAAGTTTGGATTTAAAAATTGTGTTCGGGTGTTAGCTCTTGTTAGTAGCCTAATAATATAATGTTAAGATAAATAATTATTTAACAAGGACAAAGTTGAGATAGGCCACTACTTTACTATGGCACTAGTTATATTGTAACAAGTAAATCTTACCTCAGGCTCAGATTTTTATGGAACTACATCCTACATGTCAAGTATAAAGTCACACGAGTGTTGTCAGTAACAGCAGTAAATAAAAAATATACCAAGTAGTAGAAGTGCATCTTTTACACTATTATGGAACTAATGGAATGGAAGCCTAAAGACAGACTCAGTGTTGAAATAATACATTGCATACATGAAGTTATTATGTTTGTACTTATAACACTTTCTAATTTAAAAACAAAATATTGTTTATAATGAAAGCAAATATAAGCTAGGCAACCAATTTAGTTTTCTGCGATTTTAAAGAAGTAATGTAGAATATTATACAGGCACGTAAAAACAAATGACGGGTAAAAGAATGATGAGTAGAATGAAAGTTTATCTATTTAGTGTGAAATTAGCTATAGCTGCATCGGAAGTGGTCTAAAATTTTGGTTCTAGAGTGAGTGACATATAAAATTAAACAGTACACTAATATAAAAATTGTAGCATATACTTATTTAATGAGAGACTAGTAAAGAAAGTGCATAAAGCAAGACAACTTAAGACATGCATATAATAGAGAGGCCTTTCGCACTCGGTTCTCTTTACCTACTATTAATTTAGTTCAATATGACATAAGGAGGATGGAGGACGATAGATGCTCTAATACCTATTCTATTCGACACTCGACTGAATGAGATGTTATCTGGACTGATTTGTTTATTGGCGCCTGTCTATGGAAACACCACGAGTTGCTGATTTTACTAATATCGTTGCTGACCTGAGATAAACTTTACGATAGTGTATTCCATTTATGTCAGAAATAGTTTGTTAATCAGCAAGATTAACACGAGCCCATCAGCCGTTGGTACTATGATATGAAAAACGCATTTCATCAGTCACTATAGTAAGCAATAACAATATACCTAGCTTATTTTATAACATGTCTTGAATTATATGCGTAATGTATGCAAATGCTTATGAAATTGCTTAGATAAACTGAACTACGAGTACAACTTATTCTTAAAAGAGTAGCTATTACCCGCGATTCTGCACAGGTGATTTTGTGTTGAAAACTACAAAAAATATTTCTTAGCGGACTTAAGTTATAAAGCAAACATAATTTCATATATTCAGCTTTTTTGACTTAGTAAATTTGTGTATCGATATTAAATCGGCACGAACAATTTTATAACTGTAGATTAGTTAGATTGTGCTAAAGTAATCCTAAATACGTGAGTAGGTCACGCGCTAGCCCACGCCAACCACTTGTCTCTCCCAATTGAATAATGCTAAGGCGAATTGGGGCCCACCGGCGCGCTTCCCGCCATGTCGCATCACCTCTCTTGTCGAGGGCTCTTTGCTTTCAACACGACACTGCTGGCCTCTACCAGGCTACTATGTTTAGCCTTTTACAGTACATATAGAAATTCTAACAAATATGGGAAATTTTTATATTTGTCATTATTCCATGCATTACGTCTTAAAACCTAAATAATCGTGAAATATCTATACATATAAATATAATTGAAGTGTCTGTTTGTAATATTGAAATAACCGGTGTTTACTACATGCATATGAATATAAATGCGACACATACACCAAAATAACATTGTTTACAATTTCTGTGTCTGTTTGTTCCGGCTAATCGATTTTGACAGGATTTTTTATGGCAGGTAACTGATGTAATTAGGAGTAAGTTAATTTCTTATTTTATTTTAGAAAAATAAAGTTATATTCCACGCGGACGAAGTCGTGGGAATAGCTAGTAATATATACGTTTTGCCATCCAAAACGTATATATTACTAGCTGTTTCCGAAGGACAATGGTTATTTTATATTGTGGTTTAGTGAACTTCGACAAAGTGGCGGGCAGACTCTATAGCTCTTATTTTATTTCTCGAATTAATCTGAGTGAGTTAAATGGGTTGGTATATATAATACTTATTATTACCGTACTTAGATACTCCTAATATATTTTAGATATGTATAACCATAAATATAAAACCCTTCATAAATTATGGCTTTAATATTATTATCAACTAGATGCTCTAAAGTACTCTAAACGAACGTTAAGAGTTCAATAAATGGTCAATAAATCACTCACTTCACAGCGAGTGCACTTGTAGCAATTTCGCTTAACGGATGAATTTGAGGAGATGGTGGGGGGATTGCACAGAGGTTAATGGAAAAAGAAGATGGAGGGGGAGTTACAGGGGACGGGACATGTTGAATGGACTCAGCGCATGCCCAGGCGCAGGCGGGGAACGATAGAGCTAATGAGGAAATAGGAATTAGCGGGCGTCGCCGAGTGCAGTTCTATAGAACGTCTAACAGACAACTTATAAATAATCAGATAAGATAAATCTGAATATTAATGTAATTACAAATTAGAAATCTTATGTAATATTAAAATGGTTTATCTTTTAGGATTAGGCTATGTTCCTGTAAATAAATAAAGACATATTTTTTCAGTTCAATATCACCAGAGGTGATAGATGTATGCGTATAACATAATTAACTTTTTCACGCACACAGACGCTTAAAAGAACAATAAATTAAACCAGGAAATGCTCATAAGGCATTTATAATTCCTTAACAGTGTTCTACACAAGTCTAGGTGCAAGCTGCGTCTACAAGATTAAATCGTCTGTCTCTTAATTAACACCCTTAACGTTAAGTATACATTTAGAATTCCGAAACAGAAATAACTAACTAGCAAATGTGGAGTAAAATTAGCTATTTTGAGAGATATGGATGTTAAATGTATTGTATACTGTTTATAATTGCATTTGTATAAGGCCTTCATTGTTTTTTTTTTTCAAATTAATGCAGGTATGGTACGACTGAAGTAGGTTGTCATAAAATTCAGTTTTGGCTCTATAAGTAGGTTGGTACGTTAGCTGGTTGTTTCAATGTTATCTTGAAGAATATAATATTCTTATCTATCTCTATTACAAGCTTCGAGTCCTTGAAGCCTTTTTGATTTTACCAGATCTTTTGAATTGTGATATCCGACGCCACTCTCTACCTAATCATCTGTATTATAGTTATTTATGTAAGTGCATGTATTGTATTTTCTGTGATATATTCTTGATAGTACATAAGAATGATATTTAAATATTCCATGGAGCAGCAGATCCCGATAACGTTAATTAAAAGGTAAATACTTATAATAAGTTAAATTAATTAAAAAAAATAACGTAATATTTAGATTGCTAAAAACGTAATAACATATTTAAACAAAAATCTGAAAAAGTATTTTTCTTTTTTCATTAATTCATAATTTAAGAGCTACGCTCTTGTCGGTGGAGCTCTTGCCACTTTTCGCGATCTTCCAAATCAATTTTAAGTAAAAGTATATTTTCATATTTTTGGTCATCTTTTAATAAGTACCTACCCAGATTTGTCAGATAACCAAATATATAAATTAAAAAATAATTGTGTTTATATTTTTCTTCATCTCGAATGTTATATTGGTAGAGATGTACTCAAATAAAACAAACATTAACATCGTTGATTAGCTAAAGAAGGGCCGAGTTATCTTCATATCGCGCATATTTCAATTAGCCGTACAATTGATGCGTTAAAAACACACACGCAGACTATAATGACTAAGTGAAGAAAGTTCTCGTGTGAAAGCTCAAGAAAATATTTTTACAGATAACAATTTTGGTATACGTGGTAAAACAGAATCAAATTAAATGAGACCTGGTTATGGTATCGTGTTGTTACCACGTTCAAAGTTCAACATTTACTATAATGATGCAGAGAATATTTATGAGTGCACCTGACGGACAGTGTTTGGTTTCATTACTATTTCTCTTTATGCTATACAATGTTTTGATGGTTTTGCTCTACTGGCTTGATGAATAAATTAAATACCATTGAATATTTAATTATATTCCCACAGTGCCCCGTAACGGTTAGTTTTAATTAAATACCTTACCAAATTATTAATATTTATTAAAAGGTAAATACGTTTTTAAATATAGTAACCTGAACTTGTGGGACAAATATATATTCTAACTGCAGCACCTAACTGATATCCTGGGTGAAGTCTTTAAACATCATATGCCTATTTCACGAAAACTTCATGTCTGCGAGACATGCATCGTATAATATCAGTAATACCTTTAATACTTTTAAAATTGAAGAATCTGATTGATGATCGCCACTTGTAATGCCATTGCGAATATAATGTTGCCTGTCATGATTTTCAATGCTTACTTCTATGTTCGAAAATGTTTTAACTCTCTATTTTGATTATAATAAAGTTTCACACACAATTACTTAAGATATTAAAGAATTCTACTTGTAAATAAACTTACAAGTAGTAGTATAGTAATAATAATTCGGCTTGTTTCAACAAACCGGAGAACTTCTTTGTGCTTACTGGCTTTATTTGTATCTAGTTGAAAGAGAGAACGCTATCATGCACCTAATACTAAAGCTACAGTAGTAATTAATAACTATTTTGAGTGATCATATCTTATTAACTTGTGCATTAAAATACATACAGTATATATAGAGGAGATACTCTTACCTAAACATAGTTTACTGACTAGGTTTATTTTTAAGTTCACAAAAATATAACTTTTATATATATATATATATATATTTCGTGATTATTTCACACATAAATTATGATACCATTTAGCTCACTTCCGATATACTATGTGATTATTCATTTCCGATTACGCAGCGAAGCGCAAACAGGGGATTGAATACCTTTACACAAGTTCAATAAACGGTAACTGTGGACAATTAACCTTTTGCGTGCTACAAAATTATTTCCTCATTTTAAACTTTTAATGTGAAGTGTTTAAATTTTTTAATTTAATTGGTGTAAACTATTGCAATTTAGTACAATTTTATGAATGCTTATTAGCGCAGCACTTAGCCCTTTAGGTTGAATCTTTAGATTATTCTATTCTATGTAATCAAAGCTTGCTTATCTTTTTACTTATTATCGATTGGGTCCGGGATTATTTGTCTTAATATAAGTAAGTATAATAAGCGAGCATTCTTATTAACGTAATGGCAGAGCAGTCCATAGAACTGCCTGTTTAAGTAGGTACATATTATTCTTTCTTTTAAACCTAGACTTAGACCAAGCTAGACTTTGTACAAATTCATCTGCGTCGCCATTTTTGTTTATAAATTGTGTTTTGAATTAAACTGGATATATGGCAGAAAATGAAATTAAAGGCTACGGACGTATAAAACATAATTAGTAGTGATAACCAAAATCCTTAAGGTAGAGAAATTAACCATATTTTTATAGATTTTTTACATAATTCTGGGAATAATACACCAGGCACCACCAAAATAAGTGTGAATAATTCACAATAAATTATAACTAAAATATTGATGTTTATTTATATTTTTCCTGGACAATTCATTCTTATTATTTGGAGTATGGCGAAACGGATGTGGACAAACATTTTCGTATCCTCTCGCCTCTTTATTTACTAGTGGGTCTATAAAATGATGGAGTGAAATGAATGAACTCTAAAATAGAACTGAGGGGAGCAGGCTGGCAACTAGCAGCTTCCTTCCTGCGTCCATCCGGCCGCTGAGTCTCACACGACCCCGCGCCCCATGCACCCATACAGCCAACGCGATGGTGGATGACCACCACGAGTTTTACATGACATATATATTGTCTAATGTAATGTGTTGGATATTTTTTTATGTAGATCACTGAAACAGTAAACAAGCTGAGCGTCCACTTATGGGAAGATGTATAATGCTTCGTCGCCTGTACAAAACGGCAGCGTGGACATGACGTCGTTATGTCAAGGCTAGGGGCCTTGCCAATCCTGAGAACTATAATTGTTATATCGTGTCCTATTTGTACGTTGTATTACAGTATTATTATTTGTTATGTGGCGAGTTCACCGACATGACCAGATTTAATGACCAAAAAAGAAAGTAGCGTATAAATGCAGCAAATTTCATGACTATGTTGGGCCTGGATAAACTAACCGGTAGATACAATTACTAAATTACTTACACATTAGTGAAAGTGAAAAATATATTTAAGGTAAACAAGTGTAATCCATCATAACTACTTATTTAAAAGAACCCAGGTGGGTTCTTTTCCAAGTCAGTACAACAATATTATTATGATAACTTAATTCCAGTACCTTTCCATATATGAATACCAAATATAGACGGAAGAAAAACGAAGATGAAAGGAATTTGATCTACTTTCTCTCCTTGTCCATTATACAATTTGGATATGTTTGTTAACTGTTAAGTAACAGTTTAGCTGGAACTTTGTAGAATGTAAACAAGTTTATGGGAATAACTATTAGACACGTTTGGATGTATGCACCAAACAACCAGTGCATCGGCGGCCTGAGTGGCCGACGCAAGATGTGTCTGCTGCACCTTTGCGGCTCGATGAGTGATGTTACCAGAGTGTAAAGTAAATTCGATTTCAGTAAGTAGTAAAATATCTGTACCACACTGTGCCGACAGTGTGAATTCTGGTAGTAAGTAAAGTACCTCATGTGTTAATCGAGGATATGTTCTTACTGTGTATTCGTTGACATCCAAATCTGTCCAGTCTTTTAGAAAAAATATTTTACATATATAATAGACAATAGTAGGATTATCAATTACATTTTATATATTAAATGAATATTTTAATGTTAAAACACTTAGTTATTTTAATGTAATTTTTTATGAATTTATTGGATAATTTTAAATTAAATTATTATCATGAGCGGTAAAATTCAATGTCTTTTGAATAGTAGGTACCTATCATTATTCATTTAATACTGAAACCTGTATAAGAGACAGACGCTTGTCTAGTTACTTACTGTTCTAAAACAACTTATAACATTATTTTTTGCACCGATAACCATTCTGTCTGTGATGGGTCATAAACTTTGACCTGGTAGATATAGGTTAGTTTACATAAAAATGTTTTAAATTGTAATGACCGATTAAAATTTTATCACTTCTCTATATAGTGTGATGTAAGCTGTAAAGATATGTATAACGATAAGTACATAATTCAATTAATCATAGCTTATTAAATAAAAGTAAACAAAATTGCAGTGAAATTTTACTTACCTACCACACTACGCAGATAAAGTAGCGAGTGGGTGGCTACTTGTGATTATATTAAATGGAAAATAATGACAAGTTTTTATTACACGTCGAATTAAATTGCAATAATTTCTACAAGAAGTGAGTAATACATCACACTAAGTAATAATAAATGGAAACAAGTCAATTGACTTTTGCTCAGAAGAGGGTTGTGCCCTTCGCCCGCCGTCTCTCCACTTGAGTTTTTTTGCAGTCTGCAGTTGCATAGTAGGGGCGTAAATTGGACTAAAGTGATAATTTTGACATAAAACAGAAGTAACGGCTGTAACCGTAATGTTTGAAGAGAACAGTACGTTTTATGTCAGTTTTTGTAAACCCGAATGACAAATGTAACATTCTCCATACACAAGTATCTACTGTTTGTAAAACAATTTAGTAGATACTGTTACACCGAATAGTAATGACGTGGTAAGAATATTATTATATTGCATTTAATATATAGATATTTTTTACCTGTTCTTATGGTGTAATTCTGTCCAAGGGACATACTTTTTAATATTTTTTAGTTCTAAGTAGATTTTGTACAAGTCGTACCAACTGTAATAGTTAAAAGGGTCAAAGACATTTATTATATTACACAGCTACGCTCAGATTTGAGGTATGAACAGAAAAGAAGATGTGGTATGTCGGAGATGTAAAATTTTTTTACTATTTAATTAACTAAATGTGACGTTAACAAAACTTCAGGTGTTTATAGTCTACAGTAAGAGTTTCCCAACAGATGCGCCGTAGGCTTGTTTGTCACTATCGTAGTATAAAAAGAAACAAACTAGTAACATGCGGCATATTTTGGAAGAACGTTCAACCTAAATTTAAATCGTATGTGCTATTTAATGGTGCAGACGTATAATGTACTCAATGCATATTATGCAGATTAATCAACAACTCAGTTACGGGAATAGAGCGTAGTTTCCACTAGTTTCCAGAGTATTAGTAATGTCAGAAATTCTTGTCCTCGCTAGGCAACAAGTCCACAAACTTATTATTTTATTACGTGTATTTTTAATTTAATTATATTATTAAAGTAATCTTAATGTACACTTTATCGAATATTTTAAAATTGTTTTTATTAAGTGCTGTATTATCACATTACGGGTCACAGGTGAATCTGTGCAATTTAGTTATCACTTATACGATAAATATAAAGCATCAGGTACGCAAGTAATAATTATTTTTATAACGTAATTCGATTACCCTGAAGAACCTCTAAAGATATGTAATCGGTATATACAAAAATAAGATTGTTATGTAGGTACAAGATGTATGTAAATACGTAGCATTTTTATTTCAACAATGTATTTTAGGTATATAATATCTGAAAATGTATTGAATATCTTGCATTGAATCTCTCTAATGCGTTACCGATAATGAACTAAAATATTATAACCATTCCTGAGGATTTTTTCTATTTCTAACTATATATGCCTTTTGACAGAAACGTTACGTTGCCTAATTATAACGTTATAGCAAACATGGAACTTAGCTAAAATAAGAAAATTCTAAGGTATAATCTAGACTCATAGCGCTATAATTACTCTACCTTCCTTATACACAATGATCTAGCTATAACAACAACAATGCTGACTTTTTTTATGGATAACGACGAAGAAGGATGTAAAATCGACCTGTCAATACTAAAGATGTTTATAGATACTATTTATACTAAATACATTATTTATTTTCTTAATAAAGATATCATTGACCGCAGTGTAGGTTTGGATGATATTTTCTCGATTGGAAAGTCGGTACTCAGAATATTCAAAATAAGGAAATATTGCATGAGTAACAGACAAAAATAGAATATCAAAAAAATTTACGGAGAACCAAGTTTTCAGTTGCAGAAGTTAAACAGTCCGTATATAATACAGGATTTAGTAACTAACCTGTAGGTAGTACATATGTCTTATTTATAATACTGTTAGATAACAATACATATTGTCAGACTTACAGGTATGTGTAAATATGTTTTATTAAAAAAATTATATTATATATAATAATATAATTTTTTTAATAAAACATCATCATCATCATCATTCGTCGCCACAAAATGTGTATGGACGGTATGTCTATCGATTGTAAAAGGAATCTGCGATATCCACAATAAAATAAAGTTTAAGGTTGCATACGTATAAAAAATGTAGTGTAATTTAAGAACTTCCTTTTCAGAATCAATTGATAAAAAATAGGTAAAAGTTTCATGATATTCGTGTATCTATAACGGAAATGTAATGTTATTTTTGTGTTAGCCAATAGTCAATAAAATTCATGTAAAATCTACTATCGTTCCAACTTAGTTGGTACTTACATAGGTAGTATAAAAAACATGAGTACGAGCAATATATTCTGTTTTGTTTTACATAATAATAAAATTATAACATTGTAATTGGGTTACATAAATTATACCTACAATTTGGAGTTCTTACGCAAATATGTATAGTAAACATACTGATTATTTATCTATCAACAACTTATAAAATAATATAGGCCGGCTCTCAGTTTTGTTCTGTATTTTTTCACTTACTCTACGTAAGTGAAAAAATACAGAACATAACTGAATACAACACAAAAATAGTATAAGTAGTGCTTACGGTAGTACCTGAGAGTATCAAGATTTAAAAGTTTACTACCCCGACTTACGCTTAAAGGTCATGATTACAAAACTGGTCACCACAAAAAACTTTGTGTCATTTTATTTATGTGTCTTTATATGTCTGACTCTCCAGTGATGGAAACACCAGCAATAAACCAAACTTATCCAAGACCCTGCTATTTACTACTTTAAATTCAAATGTACCAAGCGAAATTAACGAAAACTAGCTTACGTAACAATAATAAACTAATTTTACCTAAATGTCGTTTGGCTGAAGTTAGTAATTCGTTTTATGGCAATTGCGTAAGGTTTTACAATAAAATACCAGAGTCTGTTATAAATCTGCCAGAAAAAAGATTTAAATGTCAAATAAAACAGTTCCTTTGCAAAAAAGCTTACTATAAAATTGAAGAATTCGTTAACGATAATAATGTTTTTATAGAAAAACTTTAAATCCATAGCACTGACAATATTATCTGATTACACTAATAATGAGTGCGTAGCGTTTGTTTTTTTTTCTTGTTGATTGTTTGTTGTTATGTTGTTTGTTATGTTGATTATCGCATGCCTCTTACTTGTTATACTGTAATTATTTATATAAAAAAAAAATCTATTAAAAAGAGCAACACAGAAGTTTCTTGCTCATTCTTCTTGTGATGAATCTGCATTTCGAATGAGTGGTAGAATCAAAATATGACTATTTAAAAGTGCTTGTAATGAGTTTATTTGAATAAAGATTATTTCTATTTATTTCTATTTCGAAATGTGAGGCATATCAAGTGTTGCGTTCATCACGTCGATCGTCAATAATGTTTCTGACAGTCCCATTTGGGATCCCCTCTAATAATCGTGACGTTATTTAGGTAGGTTAATGAAGTGTCCAATTATATACACACATAATGAATATTAAAGAGAACTTTCCTCTCATAAATGTGTTTTGTGAAATATCGATAGTATGTCCACTAACCTGTTGTACACTACAATTAGAACCACAGCTAACATCGAAGTGACCATCTCCGGTACGATTCTGTAAAGAAAAAAAAAATTCAAATCTCTAATAACTCGAATGCAGAATTTTTTTATAGTCGTGGACAGAGGATGTAATGTTCACCGGAGCCCTGATAACATCCGGTGTGGCAGCGCGTGCGCATCGAAGCGACACCAATCACGGGATGGTTCTCTACCTGCATTCATAGAATCCAATTGAACCGTCGTCGGCGTCGACATGGTCGATCTAATTAATGTAACGTATAATATTGTCCTCTTTTTTTATTACCTAGTAAGAAATGTGTATGTAAGATATCTCCTATTATTTCATGTCTAATCAGTAGGTAAATATGAATCAATTAAAATAGTCGAATTATTAACCTACAGCAAAACTCAAAAATCCAATGAAAATGTAATAAGACGGAAAACAAAATCGTTATTTATATGTTTTATAATAAAAAAACGTTCCTCTTATATTTACCTACCTCCAGTAACCTTAGGCAAATGGATACATAGAGAGGGTATATATATATTTATGGGATTATATAGATGTACATACATTTTGAGTAACAATACCTACGACGTTAAATTCATTATAATGAATACCGACAATTGAATTGACTACTATTAGATCTCTCAGGCCTTTAAATGGCAATAGGTCGTTGTTATATTTAGTATATATACTTATGTATTTAGTATATAACTTTTGAAAAATGGTACTTAAACTTCAAAATCTATGATGATGATGTTCAATGTATCTTTGTAAATTTGTTGTACTTTTTGCGCAGTTTTGTTGTTTTGTAACCGTGTGACCGGACCCACTCCAGCCGCATCGCAGAGGCTTCCATACTGAAATCTGATACATTGTGGTTTCGCTTTTTGATGTTTTATATCTTAAGCCCTATAATGTTGATTGATTTACAATGGGAAATGGTTCCAATATTTTATAAAAATATAAAACCGTGTGTGGCGATGGCATCATATCACCATTTTGGACAATTACATTCGAATATTCTATTCTCAATGTGATTATGGATTTGATACTAAATCGAAAATATTTAGTAAAATATTATTAACTGGGTCAGACAGTTTTAACACCCTCATGCTCGTATATGACATTTTATTTAACTTCATAAATATTACAACTATTGTTTGACTTTACACAAGCTGAAGGATCAGTCAATAAGTTTGATTATGATCACATAACACTTATTTTGCTATTGTCTCTGAATCTGTTATAAATAAAATTACAGGCGACTCTACAACTCTCGCAAATAAAAAACGTTATTATTGTATTATAAAAATTTATGATCCATTCCTATATAAGATATGTGAGCCATATATAAGACATATATAAAATTGTGGTAACCACCAGAATTTTATGCTTATGACTCTTTCCGAGGATGTCACGCAAAGCTCTAGTATAAGCGTAATTCTAATAAGTTTGGTCACTTTACAAAGTTTTTTGTATTCATTTTATTTGTATAAGTTGCAAGTTGATCATAAAATAAACGATGTTTAGGGTAAAAAACAATAATCGGAACTGTGCAATCTTTTCACCTGGACTGAAACATGTCTTATTTTTGGCTAATTGTCCTAGAATTAAGGATCAAGGCCAAAATTGGAGTGCTTCGTCACTAGCCGGGTGTATTGTAGGGACTATGGACTATATTTAGCATGACTGCGTTGATTACGGTAGTTCGCTAATTGCTGACAATTGCTTAGATGTGCGTTGAACCTGCTGGTGCCGCAAATAAATAAACCACGATCATCCTCGTTCGCTTACGTTCAATAACCCAACGATAACTTTTTTATCAACATGGAAAATAATAACATTACTTTGCCTGTATAAAGTGCTACACGGTACCTAAATAACGGCACGTTACAGATAAAAGAATACTTAGCCATGAAAAAAACTGTTGTACCTATTTATCACAACATACAAATATTGTAAAATAAATACATAAAATTTCGTGTAGTTCCTGCGTTCACTAACTTTGAAGAAAAATAGCAAAAACAGATCCTATCACTCATAAGAGTTTTACCGCATTATGCTTTCTACACATTTTTAATGTTAACTTTATTTTGTTAGTTGCAAGGGACTATTTAGGCAAGTCTGCGTAAGACTCTACGTTTGAGTGACAATTTATCTTAGTATTATTGCTAATGTAGCAAGATTAGCTACGTAGGAAATGAAAACCTAGTCATAATACAAAAAGAACAGTACACGAACTAATACGATACCTACTGACAATATTGTGAGGTAGAAAAGAATATATAATGATACGACGAAGTGACGGTTACTACTAAGACATACACAATATTAGATCAGTAGATACGTTATATTTTGTAATAGTCAATATCAGAAATTGAAGACAGTAGATATATTACGTGTTGTCTGTGTTGTTTATTGCATATTTGCACAACAAACCTGGAATGGACATTTTTCATTGCATCGAGCCACGGCTTCCGCTCCGAATTTCTCGGTGATGGAACTGTAATCGCAGCCAATTGGCCGAGCGGACAAAGCCAATCCGAGCAGCGACAACACTACCCATTTGTGCCAATTCAGCTCGCTCATTGTGCCCACCGACCACCGCCGTCGTGTCCACTGGCTACCGTCATCCGTATAAACCACACACGTCCATATTTAAATGTAATATCACAACATCAGTCTTAAACTCGTGAGATCACAATCCAAGCTATTCAGCTAGCAAATCGTAATTACCGATGAGGTACGAAATTCGGTTACCGGCATAACGATCGTTTAAGAGCACGTTAGTGTGCGCGTACGCAGCGAAAGCTACTTGTTGACTGAATCGCGCGCATCCGCCCTCGGCCGCAACGGCGCACGAGCTACGAGAACGAGGACGCTACGGTTGGGCGCTACAGCTATTATGCCTCTACCTGCCCAATCGTCCATCATCAGTCAGGAGTCACTTGTTACCTAGGTGCACTATGTAACCGTTGTAATCTGTACAAAAATAAAGTGTTTAGGGAGGTTAAGTCATACTTTCAGAATAGTCCCCTAATACGGGTTACTATTCGTTTGGTATTTTTAGATGAGAAGAAGAAGAATACATCCAAATTTCATAACACAAAAGACAAATAAATTTACCCACTTATAGTGAATATAATAATAACAATAACCCTGGACGCACAGCGCTATTTTGTATCAATCTAAGCAATGTTATAACTACTAGATATGGAAATACTTAAAGACATTTTCTAGATTATTTTCTAAAGAATTTTCTAATCAATGTTCGATTTTCGGTAAGGTAGAAGAAGAAATATGTCAAAGTTGCCGATAAATTCGTAACACTACGATTTTATCGGTATACTGAAATGAGTTGTCTGATTTCTAATTAAGTTATATACTTTTATATATGACCTACCTACAAAGACATAAATTTATTGAAATAACATAAGTTATACTGGTAGAGTCAGTATTTGTATAGTGTAGTAGAGCCCATTAAATTAGGATTTTAAATAAACTTTCCCATAAATTTGTCTACTTAACCTCGTTGAACCTAATATCTACAGTTTATAGCGCCGTTTATCAAACGAAGCAACAAGGCCGCCGAGTGATACCAGAGACAGATCTCAGCGTTACACCGACCGCTCTCAATTAATTTAACTGCACGCTACTAGGTATAACTTCCCACGCCTCGACAACATTCCACTGACCAAATAATTCCATCTCCTTTAAAGTTTTCATTAAATACAATTTCAAACTTATACCATACCTAAGGGAAGAGGAATTGTTAGTAGCAGCACGTAGTGGAGACTGCTGCCCTCATAGCTAGCAATGTACTATGATACATATCATATCAACTGGAAACCATTTTACTTAATTTCTGGTGAATTTTCCTAGATCGTCCAACTGCCCTGCTTTGACCCTCGTCGCATCATGCATCATCGCAGTACCCTCTCTAAGGTACTACACACAATACTTTAATCAAAAATCTACCAGATAAAATAAAATTTACTTTATATTTTACTAACTTCCTTAATACATTTTACCGCAAGAGTCTATATTAGTGTTACTTAAATAAGTATGTAGTTTCAATCTATGGCAGCTGAACTCAAAATGTATGAAGAATAGTTATTATTCTTAGAATGAACTAAATGAGGACTCATCGTTTATAAAAAGTAGTTACTATATAAAACGTCGAGCAATTGTCATTTATATATACGATCTTTTCTAACTTAATAATAACTTTATAAGTCAAATATTTAGTAGTTATTTCAGACTAGTCTCTAGTGCTTTAGTTATTGTTATTAATTGAATATTGTGCATAAGAAATTTTTTTTGATAGTTGACAGCAAACAATGATGTTCCGAGACTTTTGTAGACAACATTATCTACTAGTAGAGAACGCTAATACAGTAATGTATCTAGCAACCAAGCCGTTCGTTAACAGATATCACAGACTGAAATAGCAAAGACATACACTATACTTGTTAATTTTTTTTTCTTTAGGTACTTATTACAAGGAATTTGTCGCAACCTGTTATTTACCTTAAAAGATATTTTTTTATTTACTTTGACAGAAATTCTCTATTTGGTTTACGGATGCATTTGCTAAGTTCACTCGCTCCCTCAGAGTGGGCTATTATGTAAGTTTTACAGTAAGATACTGAAGGATATTTTGAATTTAGCTTTGAATAAATTCAAAACATTTATTATGAAATGTTTATTATGTAAAGCCCATGAGCAATTTGTAAACAAATACTACTTTTTAAATAAGAGTCGCTACACCTAGCGCCATCTAGGCATTTACAGACAACTTACATAGTCACCAAATATGTGTAAGGTATACAAATTTTACACACATGGCTTTGCTTTTAATAGGCGATGATGACATTAAATAGAAACTTATAAAATACGAAAGAGAGCGCCACTTATACATGAAATGTATACCAAAATAAATAGATGATGATAGACGCATATTACACGGGCCGTGCTAATATCCCTCTTTCCGTGGTGGAGGCAAATCGCGAACAGCTTGTGTCTGAAATCGAGAGTACTCTTACCAGAGTCTCCGATTGGGGGCGACTGAACTTAGTTCAATTCAATCCTACTAAGACACAAGCCTGCGCGTACACCGCTAAGAAAATCCCTTTTGCTGTGGCTCCTCAATTCCAGAACACGTCCGTTACCATTTCTAAGAGTATTGGGATTCTCGGTGTCGACATCTCTAGTACTGTTGAGTTCCGCAGTCACCTGGGAGAAAAGGTACCGATTATACAACGGACTGTGTTCTAAGGAATTGTTAGACATGATGCCGACAGCCACCTTTTACCACCGCACCACTCGCCATCAACAGGGAATTCATCCCCACACGCTGGAACCTAAATGGTCCCGAACAGTGCGGTTTCAGAGGAGTTTCCTCCCGCGTACCCTTATATTGTGGAATGAACTTCCTGCCGAGGTTTTTCCTGAAGGGTATATTAAGGTTTCTTAAGAGTCGGCAACGCGCACGTGATAACCCTGGTGTTTCAGGCGTTCATAGGCTACGGTAACCGTTTACCATCAGATGGGCCGTATGTTTGATTGCCACCATCATAGTATAAAAAAAAAAGACAAACATGTATTTGTTCGATAGATTTCATATTTATGACTACATGTGCACATGTATTTTTTTACGATTAACAAATCACTTTATGCTAATTGTTCTGAGTAACTTATAACAGTTACACATATAATATTGCCCAAATTTAGTTTTCTTATTTTTCAGAGACGTTTTTAACGTAACGTTTAAAAAGTAAAACGAAATCCTAAGGATCCTACAACATTTATATATATATATATATATATATACACAAGTGTTTCACCAATTTCAAGAAAAAATATTATTAACGAACACTAGTTTTATCCTTAATTAGGATTTATAAATATCTATCATCTTGTCTTTAATAACATAACCCTATTTAGGAAACATATATTATTATACTTGTGTTTAAATAGACATATTACCTCATACTTACTTCTGTAAATTAAGATGTACGTACCTACCTAAAGAAAATCAAAACCAGTTTACAATTAATATTTGTTCTAAAACTTCGAGCGAGGCGAGGATGACTCGCACTTTACCTGTTTTATATTTTTAGTAAGTAGGTAACTTCTTGTATGGATCTTTTTGAGATCGATCCAGAAATTGACTTTTTACTAACATCAGTAATCATGATAAGTACATATGTAATATGTATATATATATATATTACATTATAATCTACTTTAGGTACTAGTCTCAAATTCAATTACTAGAAATAGATAAGTGAATATAAGACGATAATGATAGCTTTATTAATTATAATTATTAAGAATTACAATAACTACCAGAGGTAGACTTTGTACAATGTTGTCTGCGTGAGTACCTCATTTCCACCTATCGCAGTTAGTCTTAAATTACCGTTTTTCCTAACAATGTTTCGGTTGGAATGTGAGATATGGTAGCAAAGTTATAAGGCAAGGAGACACAACATCTTAGTCCTATAGAATAGCCACGCATGACGAGAACTAGGAACGATGTGTTATAGATTACTAATAGCACGGACTTTCCTTATGTAACATAAAATCGTATGAATTACGATTTACTATTAATATGATATAACCTTTCATGATATTCATACTCTAACTTATGACCGAAGTTATGTAAATGTCACAACTGCGATTAGGCACTAGGTATTATATAATGTTGTGGTCTCATATAGCATAATGAATGGCCATCCATGACATGACCAAGGTATATTTATGCTAAAATTCATTAAAACCAGTATCTTAGACATAAAGTCGAACATTTAGACGAAGTTCTAGTGACTAGATACTAAATTTACCCATATGATAATAAGAGTTCAAACTATTTAAAATCATGGCTTATGTGATATTACGAAGATAATAATGAGATGACTGCGAACACAGTTGAATGGAAGAGAAAAACATATTACATCGACCCCAAATAAATGGAATAAGGAAAAAGCAGATGATGATGATGAATTAGTCAATCATATTGTATAGTAGTACAATATAAAACAATGCTTACTAATAACAATAAAAATATTTATTTGGTCATATTCTTATTACTGAACTGACCTTCTAATTAGTGTTCAAGGTGACAGAAGTAAGAGACCGAAACGAACATTAAAAAATGTAATAATTATAAGCCATATGATAATACATTCTACTACACAACGTTTTATACATTTTCTTTTTACCTGTAAAATGCATTACAAAATATATATACACTTAACACTTTTGTACAATTTTGGTTAATATTTATTTATTCCATTTGTATAATATTTATATAATTGAAAAATAAGACAAAATATAAATTTAAATATTAATTCGTATATAATAGAAATAACATTTTACACTAAAGGCAAAATCAAGAAGCATTAATTAAGAGCGCGTTAGATGTGGCACTGATTAAAAAAGTTAGCTATTTAAATAAATATTCTTAGATATCGAAATTTTCATTTTAGCCCCTAGTCCAATTTCTTGAACTTTGGCATAAGTAGCCAAACAAAAATATAATTTAAATGTAATCCCTGAAATCCTGATGATACAGATCTATCAAACAACGTAAGGAATTTTAACTAATTATAGAAATCGGCAAACTTAGATTAAGTTATTGTATAATCATAGAATTCTTGTAATTCTCAATTTGTTTTTAGATAAAAATTGTTTGAGTGATAAGACCGACAAAATATATGTACATGTCAGTGTATGTCCGTATTCACTTGCCATTTGGTTGCCAGTGCTAATAGTGTCGCTGAAATATTGCTGTTATCTGAACAATGGCTGGCGACCCGGTAAATCCTGAGGTAAACATATTTTTTATATTTCTGTACTATGATTTAACACGTCATATTTTATTTTAAAATATATTTTTTGCTGATTACCAAAACAAAAAACAAATTATTGTCTAGGTGTACTGTCAAATCAAACTTTTCTTAAAGTAGATAAATCAATTATTTACTTATATCTACTGAGAGTTGTAAATAGATAATTTAGAAGTACCATATATCTAGTATATCTATTATACTACAATAACAAACAAAAAAGAAAATAAAAGTACTGTTTATATTTACTTTTTTGTTTATCTACTTCTAATGGATTTGCCATTATTTTGTATTATGAAATAGCGTATATTGGCTAATAAATTTTTTATCTATTGTTAATCACAAAATATAGAACTTTGTCTAATTCTGTATGTTTCAATTAATCCATTACCAAAATTGATCTGAGAAAAAGTAGAGCAATGCCGTGTATTACACCTAGTAAACTTTATATTGCTCATGTATTATTTTTTGTCGTTTATATTGTTTGTAATTATGATTAGATTCTGTTGTTTTTGCGCCAGTAAGGCAGTTAAGATTTCATAAAAGGAATATTATTAATTTTAAGTTAAAAGTAAAATATAATTTTCTTTGTCTCATACGAAGCAAAATTTTTGGGTTATTTATATAAAATCATGTGACAAATTTTATAATAATATTCTTAAATGGGTGTATACGTATAAGACAATAAAAATATTCCAATTCAAAAAATGGGCGTGTGCTCCTTTATTTTTACAACTGTTTTGAAGTTTTTTTATGTAATATTTGCTTATTCTGCACCGTTATGCTTATCTACAATGGATTGTTTTTAAAATATTGTTGTGTATGTGATAATACCTCAGAATTTTTCTTAGAAACTGGTATTATGTGTGATAATTTATATTACTATTTGGATTTTGTTGGTTGACAGTGGTTGATAACAGCTATTCTACTAATGATAAGATTACTTTGTTGTTTAAAAACAGTGTATAATTTTATATATTAAATTTTATTATATATTCCTTTAACTAATGTTTCCGGTTATCAATATATAAAATATTAATAACCGGAAACATATTTTGCCAATACCTAATTGAGGTAAGGTAAAGGGCACAAATACAGCACAGAAAGACTCCCGAATTGCTTGCTAATATTTAGCCTAAGATTTGAATCATCAACGTTATTGTGAATTACTAAAATAAACATAATGTGTATTATTAAAAACCTTTGCCCCAAGGCATGTACTATGGCCAAGATATAAGGTTTCACAATTATATCAAAAGACATCACCAATACCGATGTTGTTTATGTACTGTACCATCAGCACTACGCTGATGGTACGGTAAGGTATATTAACCAATGTTTAACTAAATATTTATAAAATTGTAAATATTGTAGATATATTCACTAGGTTTTGACTTTGAAAGAAAGTTAGTGTAATCATTTTAGTGGCACTCGTTGGTCAGTTGACTAATGTTGACAGCATACAACATGGCGGCGGAGGGCACGTCTCACCTTTCATATTTATTACTACACAAACATGGTATGACGCATTGACATATCCATAGTTGGATGCAGTTTACAACACAAGCCAAACGATGGTTTTCCTCATAGTCATGGCACAATCTATAATACCTATATAAACATGTATTTGTATTAAACAATAAATAAAAAATATATAATTATACTCGTAAAGACTCGCTTTACTTATTAACAAGAACTACCTTGAATAACACCTGTATTTGTAGATAGTTGTTGTGTTAAAAATGTGTTGTTAAAATAAATTCAACGAGCCTATATGCAATGGAGTTATAACTAGTACCAAAGTAATTAAGGAGGTACATTTACTACCTCCTTAGTCCATAATTAACCAACCACAATGGCGACTAGCATTATTATTGCGTTTTAACTATAGTTACTAACTTACGTATTACTCCCAATTTAATGTCAATAGGAGGAATTGGTACTTTGGGGACACTAGCAATTAAAGTTCAACAAGGTATATAAAAGCCTATTGGATCTTGGATATAGATAGGAAAGGTCGTTTAGAAATATGAGTTACACAACGATTTCGGTGTTTGCGTACACGTGAAGAGAATCACGTGATCACGATAGAGGCGTTCCTCAGCCGGTTCAGTGGGCCGGTCGTGACGTCACGCGACAGGGGCGACAGCGGGCGCGCGGGAGCGTCGAGGTCGAGGGTGTGGTGCACATGCGCCGGTCGCGTCGCCGCTCAAGGTGACCCTCAATTCGGTTCGCATATCAAATGTTCTACGTCGATCGCAGTCTCAGTAGTCTCTGTGTACGGTTCCTTTCACTTTGCACGGTTAACCGGTATTCGCCAGAACGCGGACGTTGATACCAACACAGTGTTCGGTAGTATTTATAATAGCAATCTGTGGACGACAACATTACTCGTTCATCACTTTTTATCTCACTCGTCACGACTGACAAGACGAATCGATATGCGTCAAGTACAAAACTATGTAAGTATTACAATCCCAATATTTGAGTATGTATAATAAAAAATTTCCTTGGTTTTGTCTAACATAGTTTCCAGAGTAGATACACGACTACTGATATATGTATATTGCGGTTCGCATATTGGCGAACGTAGAGTCGTATTTTACGTAGTAGTCGGTACAACAACACGCCGGCGCCGCGCCGTTCGAGACTTTAGTTAGGTTAAGTGCAAGTGTGCGGAATTTAGATATCAGTATTAATTATATACAATAATGAGAGTACACACTCATATGAATAAATTGATTGCTTCAATATAATATTGGTAGTATAACTCAATGTTACGGTAAAAATGATCACTCACTATCATTTTATATTATTATTATTATTTACAATCGTATTACTCTAAGATTACATGAAATTTACAAATAATACTATATTATATCTATTCACTTTTTTAATTAAAAAACTAATATTACTGCACCGTTTGGATAAAAATAAAAATTACAATAGTGATATTATCAAATATGTTATTATTATTATAGTTGTTGCTTAATGAAGCAATAAAAACATTATAATGAAAACACAAATTATAAGGAAATCCGAAATCGTATTTTCAAAATGTAATTAAGATCACAATTCCCAGTGTTTGTCCTACGAGCAAGTGGATAACGTTTCATTTTTGTGGCCGAGTTGTGTTCTTGAATTTATAATAATTTATAAATAGGTATATGTATTTTAATGGAGAATCATGAATTAAAAGAAAAATTTTGTCCAACAAATAAAACAAAATATCTGGGCCACCTTTATACTTGTAACTCGTGACTATAAGAAATAGATAACAACCTATTCTCAGACCTACCGAGTACACATAAAATTTCATCAAAATCGGAGAAGCAATTTTTTTTATTTTTTATATAAAGATGAAGATATATACAAGGAAAGTAAAAAGAGGATGTTCGATTTATAGGGTCAAAGACACTGTGCGGCGTCCCGCTGCCGTCACAGCCCCGTTCGCTATTTGGCGAAGTGTTTAGAATCGCGCCTATCACAAGTGACGTCAGGTAATCACAAACAAAAAATTTACTTGCTTCGCCAGTACATGACATAAAATTGAGATATTTTACGTAAAAAAATAGTATAGGCACCACAATATAAGATTATCAATAGCATAAGTAAAAGTCTATAATTTATTGATATCTTTGACTTTTAAACCCTAATAGGTCTAACATTCAAAGATATCAATTGTCTTGCTCAAATGTCTTGCCTTATTATATGATGTCGTTTTGAATAGAATGAAATATGAATCTAGAACTCATGTTAAATTTTGCTAAATTTGTTATTTTTAACACCTAATGCTATACACACAAACTGGATGGCACGAGTATTATTTACATTTAACCAGATTTTTAGGATTCCGTGCCGAATTACAATGGAACCTTCAGCTTTTTTGTATCATTGTCGTTTTCATGCAGCTACAAAATGGGTATTAACACTTAAACTTAAATAACAGAAAATAAAGGGACTTTATATAATACAAATTATATCTATATATATATATATCTTCAAAACCATAAGATTTTTAAATGACAAGACATCCGAATATGATGTCGTATATTAATATTACAACTTGTGTATGTTAAATAGGGTAAAATTTAGTTACTAATTCATTAATTTATATATGAAATATTATAAAGATATAAATATTAGAAAAATGCGATTCCGGATTCTATTCATATTTTGTCACACATTCAACTCGACAGGACTTTGTTATACTTTATAAGACATCATTAGCGTATGGTTAGCAATATTAGCATGTTAAGATATGCCCAGCCAGTTAGAATACTAATAGGTATTATGTACCCGGTGTTATTAGCTAGTAGTAGATACATGATAATATTGTTAATGTAAAAGCCATGAACTGAAACTTGCATGGTCTTGCTATGAAATGTGACAATTATATATAGGTATTAGTAAGAAGTAGCTAACAACACAATATATAAAAATAATCAGTCTTTATTATAGTTTATTGCGTTTTTATTTACAAGTGTCATAATGAACACGTGTTATCAAAAACAGCTATTTAAATAAAAAGTTCTGATAATAAAGGACGGATACAATTTTTCTTAAATAAAGTACTAATGTATAGATATATGTATGTAATACTTTTAGTACCTATCTATTTAAACAATATGCAGGAGGAGAGCTATCGATTTTATAGTTGTCATAGGTATTATAATCATAATTGCCGAGATTAAGAGTTAACCTACAATATTAATCTTATCGGGCATATCGGCTGGTAATAATCACTATAAAATTGCTATCATAAAAATATTAAGCGGTTCTATCTGAATAGATACTTTACTTGAAGAGTCAAAGTATTAGACGTACATCACTGTATGACTAAGTTTTACAATCATTTATCACAATAAGTACTTTACGATACAGGCATATAGTTACAACAAAAGTACTATACCTACGTAAGTAGAACATCTATTCTACATACTAATGACATATTTTCAGTTATATGTATATAGTCATGAAGTTTCAATGTTTGTCAGTACTACTATATTAGAGATATACATAGAAACAATTATTTCATTTAGTTAGGTAAAAACACTACGCAACCTTAGTTTTAGATTTGCTCATTTTGTTAAGTATACAGACAAGATAGAAAAAACAGAAAGAAGGGCAAAAAGAATGTCATATTATAATATTAATTAATATTACATAAGTAAATTTAACCTTGAATACATAAGTTTTGTCACCTTGTCACAACCACTACGCAGTGGATCATCAAAACTTGATTTAATTAACAATTTATGGCTATCTTTATCTACTTAGAATTACTAGTGGACTATATGAAAAAATTTAACTCGTATCTATTCCTAATTGACTTTGTCATTTACAATAAGTCAAGTCAGTAACATAATTATCCACACAATCCAAACTATTAACATTTATTATCAACACAAATATTTAAGATATTGAACATTAGGTTTTTTGGATCGTCACTGCCTTGTCTTTGTTCGATTATTTAGTCTTCCTCCTTCGTTCATCTTCCCCCCTGATCGTCACACCTGGACTCACTCTCCTTTTTCCATATTAAAAAGGTAGATAATAAATTTGTCTACGAGCCTTAAGCCTTGAGAAGTCGTTCATATACAATATATATCTATTTAAGGACGTAGGCCGTATCTTTCAATAATACTTCAATTTGGGCCTGTACACAACAAAACCTGTAGATTTTGTTGTGTACAGGCAAGCAACTGCAGAACAAACTGCAGTCAAGTTTGCCAAGTTGAGGTTGTCTGAAGTGGTTGTAGCCCACTCTCACTAAAGTAATATATCCTTTGGAAAGTTTACACTCTACACTCATCGCACCTAAGAATATTCTTCAATTCTTGTCCCTTAACGGTCTAGGTAGCTAACTCGCTGAAAAAGGGCGAGCATAACAGATCTATGTATGTAGGTAGCAGTGCTACAGGTCCAAGCACCTGACAATATAATAGCCCATACCCCCAATAAAAAAACTTCACAAGTGTCGGTACAGATGAAATCAAATAATCTAGTTCCCTTACATTGCCACATTATTTGAAGGTTCGTCAGATGCTGTCGCTAAAATAAACAACAATCTGAGCCAAGAATATACTCACATGCGTTCAAAAGTTCGAACTGACGTGCAAACATTGCCGGGAATTAAAAATAGATTATGCCTATAAAATTACATGAAAACTATTGCCATTCTGAATGTTAAAATAAAATAAAATCCACGTTTCGAATTCAAACCAGTACAACATAGTAGAAATATTGAGTTCAATACAGAATTGTATTGGAACGAAAAGCAAAGACATATTTAACTTTTACAGTATTTTATAACAACAAAAACTTATGCGTTCATTAATTAATTAAATAAAAATAATTCATTTCTAATTTAAGAGATGGAAACGTCATTCTCGTTTAGCCGGTTTACGTCTAAATTACTATTATAATAAAATCTAATATTACGGTTTCAAAATTTAATTTTTAAGGAAAATAACATATTCAATCTCAATGTTCAATATGTATGTAATATAATATAATCCATGCACACACCCACTTTATGCATGTTAAAGTCACAACTACTACCAACGCTATACAATACTATGTAAATGTAGAATTCAAGGAATGTCACTGACGTCACGTGCGAGCCCACGCGTCAGCCAATGAAATTAAAACACAAACAGAGTCTGTTAAAAATTAATATAAATTATTCTGAAAGTAATTCTAATATTTTTTCCCCTTAAAAGAAAATAACTGTATGAGTATTTGAATTTAGAAAAACTATTTTCTCAATATATATAAACAAATTTATAAAAATGTGTATCGAGTTTTTATTCATTTAGGTTGTATCCTACAATTTTCATCAGCACTACTCTAGCTTATGCTGTTTTAAACCTTACGAGCGAGACGACAATAGTTTATTATCATGAATGAAAAAGAGTGGGCTCGTATAGAACGGATTCGTTCGATGATTACAGTCGCCGTATTCCTTATTCGCTAGTGACTATAGTAAGACGTGTAGTAATATTGTTAGTGGGTAAAGTCGTATAAATTGGTTATTTTATACTTATTGATAATACAGTTGTGGCAAATATTAACCATAATGGGTATGGCTATTAACAATTTACCACGGGTAAGTGAAGTGAATTTTTGAGGACTATTCTAGATATGTTTTATATTAAAGCCGGCTTTAAATTGGAAAGCAACGGTAATGTTGTAATGACCGCTTTGACCTTGTAAAACTCGTTCGCGATAATGAATAACTAACATTACTACTTGTTATATATGCAAGAAAATTGCAATCACTATCTAATAACTACTCTAAAGTTTCTGTATTATGTAGTATAGTATTACGTAGTATTTATTACTTTTTTAAAACGTACACAATGACTAGACGCTTTAAAAATATTATTTCTTGTCGAAGCAAAGATTTTTATTTGTATTTAAACATTTAGTTGCACAAATAATAAATAAATTATACAAAATTGAATGAAACGATAAAATATTTAACCCAATTAAAAATACTAGATATAGATACCCACTATTCAATGGGTCATCCCTTGAATATTCTGTACTAAATGTATTTTTTTATTTTGCAGATTCGTGAAGAATGTAGAGTCTTTCATATGTCAGATACACAAATCTTCGAAGTAATGAGCAAACTCAACAACGATCTGGTCAGGGGACTTGGGAGAAATACGCATTCGACGGCGTCAGTGAAATGTTGGCTTACATATATACAAGATTTACCGAATGGAAGAGGTTAACATTTTAAAGTTTATCTAAAAATAGTACTTAATATTATTTTTATTTTTATACAATAATTATATTAGATTTTTCCAATTACCTTAACGTAATGTCACCCTACGTTTGGAAAAGTGCGTACAAAATATGTGACATTAACAGTTTTTGTTTTTTTCAGAACGCGGTAAATTTCTGGCATTAGATTTAGGCGGAACTAATTTCAGAGTATTAATAATAAATCTAGGAGAAAATCATTTCGATATGCAGTCAAAAATTTATGCCATACCGCAACATATCATGACCGGAACTGGTATTGCTCTATTTGATCACATAGCTGAATGCTTAGCAAATTTTATGAAGGTAATTATTAGACTAGCTGATTAAACTAAAATTATAATTAGAGAAATAAAAATCAGTATGTAAATTTTAGGCAATTGTACACTATTGTATGTTTACTTTTATAGGAGCATGAAGTTTATGAAGAAAGGTTAGCACTCGGTTTTACGTTTAGTTTTCCACTTAAACAAACGGGACTTACGAAAGGAGTTCTGCAGCGTTGGACCAAAGGGTTTTCGTGTTCAGGAGTTGTTAATGAAGATGTAGTGCAAGCATTAAAAGATGCTATATCAAGACGCGGGGTATGTATATTTTATTTATAATATCTAAATCTATTAAAAATATAAAAATAATAATGTAATTATGATTATGATGATATTTTTGGACATTTATTTAATTAATTGGGTTTGTTATATGAGCTTTATTCCTAACACAGACATTACAACATATTTTTTTATAAATATGAGGGTACTTTAACGACGACACAGACGCAATATTCAGCGCTTATTAGAATCTAGTTTGTGGAGTAAGTAGATATTTTGAGTATATTAATAATCATAAAACGTCTGTGATATTAAATAATTTAACCGTTCAAAATTATAGTAATTGAAAGTATAATGTACCTTTATTAACATAATATTTTATTGTAAAGGTAAACAAATATCTAGAAGACGTAAACGTGTATTAACGACTCCTACAAACGCGGCGGCGCGGCGCGGCGGCGTCTTACAGCTGCCTTTATTCTTATGGAAATAAAATTGCTCATATTACTGGTGGATAATGTAATATTCTGTAACTAAATAAATAAAATTTTTAAAAGCGGTTAAGTATTTTATCAGACTTTAACCGTTTACAAATAAACAATCAAATTATTTATCTTCATTATAATTGTTCGAATAAATATAGTACGATGAAAACCAAACACATGGTCATCATAATAGATCGTTATATATCTTTGCATCCTGAATATAATTTGACTCTATAAATAGTTGATTTTATACTTGCAGGACGTCCAAATAGATGTATGTGGAATATTGAATGACACAACGGGCACACTCATGTCGTGCGCATGGAAAAACCACAACTGCAAAATTGGACTCATTGCTGGTAGGTGTCATTTACTTTAATTCTAATATTGGTATTGGAAAAAACTTTAGATAATTTTTTTCAAAAACAATAGCGAAAGCGTAAAGGTTTTGACGGCCTCGGTGGTGGTCTTACTTCCGATGATCGCTGGTTCGATTTCTCGCATGGTTTAAACATTTGTATTTATGAGTATGACTGTTTGTATCGGACTGTTTTCGATATATTAACCAAAATAATATTTGTATTAGTTATCTAGTACCCATAACCCAAGCTCTGCTTACCGTGGGACTAGATGGCGCTGTGTTAAGTGTCCAGGGTTATTTATTAATTATTTAAAGCATATATACGTTTTTATATCTTCGATGAGAGATATTACAACAAACTACAATTTCTCGTGAATTGTATACTGTATCAAAATCCTTTATCCTATCTTATTATATACATTTACCTCAGATATTATCCTCAACAAAAGCTGTTCAGTAAAGCGGAAAAGTGTGCTGCATTTTGCATTGCACATACAGTTGAGTCATTCCAAACTGTAGATTTGGGAATTCCCGTCAACATGTGTTACCATTTGTTCCATTGAGATCTGGCATTGATAAGTAAATGTCTTATAATTATAATATGTTTAATTTTTAGTAGTGTTTATACCTAAATGATAACACACTTATATATATTATTATTTTTAGACATACTTATATATGTCTATTATATTCTCTTAAATCCTACCATTATACTACAGAGCCGTTTAAACACGACGAGTTTCCTATTTAGTTCCTACCTAAGGGTTCTCAATAGCAAACACCAAACAATTTTCGTTATATCTGTTTATTATGTATTTTTTAAGTCAATTATAAACTTTCTACAATACCCACTTTTCACAGCATATTTGTTGAGCGCGTTACCGTGTGAATTTTTTGTTTTTAATATTTTATCACTATATTTTTTTTAAGTTTTCAAACTAATCACACTATGACCATTAATTGATTAGTAGATATGCAAGTACTAATTGATCTGTAGTCATTACGTATTTAAAACTGCCGAGTATAGTAACGGATTCATTTGTCTTATTCCTTTTGTAAAGATCTATATTTTTAATGTATTGATTAATTGTATTTTAACGATGACGTTTTATACAGGCACAAAATAAGCAAAGAAAAGAGCCCCCCTATAGTGCTTACGTAATACTTGAACGGCCCCTTATTCCTTTTGAAAATCTATATTTTTAATGTATTGATTAATTGTAGAATTGTGAGCTATTTGAAGAGAAGACTGACAAACCGGAAATGCTTATTAATACGGAATGGGGCGCATTCGGTGACGATGGCTCGCTAGACTTCATTCGGACAGAATTTGACCGTGATGTTGATACTAATTCCATTAACCGGGGCACACAAATGTAAGTTTTAACAATGGTATAATGTTCAACTTAGAAGGTTGACAATAATAGGTACAAAGTTAATTTAATGTCTCTAAGCAGAATCCCAATATTATTCACGAATCAAACTCCAAAGAGCACATACATTTTTATAACTCTACTAAGTAATTGCTATTATAAATGAGATTTATTTATTTGTAAAAATGTGCCTGCCTATGTTATTCAATCGAATACAGTCGGATAACTTTAAATTCAATTTGGTACAAAGGTGATATTCTAAATTAACACAGGTAATTTTATCTAAATTCACGCTAGCAAAGTGTGAAATATATGTGGTATCTTTTATAGACCTATACTAAAATTAATCGAAACATATTTGCCAAAAATAGATTTTTACAAATATCTATAATGCACGATAATTCTTCCATTGACTAACTATTGTTTTCAGTTTCGAGAAGATGATCGCTGGCATGTATTTGGGAGAAATAGTACGCTTGGTACTTGAGAAATTAACGAAAATGGGCCTTCTCTTTAATGGTGTAGGATCGGACTTACTGTTTAAAAGAAACAATTTCCACACTAAATACGTTTCTGAGATTGAGTCTGACAACCCCGGAGACTACACGAGCTGCAGAGACGTTCTTGAAGAACTCGGTAAGTTAATACATTATAATAGTAATGATATGTACAAACTTTCATCATTTAATTAGTGTCTTCAAGCTTTTATCAATCATGATGAAAAGTGAGGAGTCGTAACAAAGTATTTCACAATATTCCTATTTAAGGAACGTACAGACCTACTTTTATTATTTCTAAACGCTCTGTTCCTATATAGACAACTGATGATGTAAGTAATTGATAAGTAGATATGTATGAAATTGTCAACTCATCATGTACACGCTATATCCAGTATTTACTTGTAGTTATATACCTACCTAATAGTCTTAGTCAGTATAGCTAGTCGATACAAAACAAATATACGTACTATGGACCTTTGGTTTTGACCTTTTAATTAATGAAGAAATAAAATAAATAAATGAACGAAATCCGTTTGATATATGTACTTTAAGAAAGTAGAGATATTTCTTCTTACTTTATTTATAAGTATTTCACATACCAGCCCCATCTCATTCCGGGGAATATTCAAACTAGATATAATAACATATAAGTATGTTATATAGCTGTTTACAATACAATACAATGTAGCAGCATAAGTATATTTCTTATTTTATCAGTATAGTGCCCTAGACACTACACTAAAACTAAAACATAATAACCAGAGATTAATCTATGTTTATGTAGGCATATTTATATTAATAGAGTACATTATGAATACGTACTGTATCGTGGTCGTTTATAATATCAATTAGTCTTTGATCTCTATAAGCAGTTAACAATAAACAAACTATGAATACTAAATACCTACGTATTTTCCGGACTAATGTAGATAATACAGCGCCCATAAAATAGATAACATCTGATCCCAGCATATCTGATACAGTATATATTTGTAGTTAGAGATACCGCCTCTGCAAACTTAAAACCCTGCTTATAATGACTATACTGTTTATTAATTTAACTAGATATTGCAGTAGGTACTTAATAAGTATATTTGTTTACCAGACGTTTAATATATGTTTATATATAAATCTAATAAGATTATCATTTAGATTGTTTCTAAAATCGACACTTAATATTCCAAAGTAGACCTAGCCCAAGCAGAGAGTAGCCAATCATATAATAGGGTATACAAGCGTAATCATATTTTATTTTTATATGTGGAAGCTGGAATAGGCAATTTTACTTCCTATTTATATCCAAAATTTTTAAAGAGACCTAAGAAATCTTTACTTAGGTATAATAATGACGGTTATGAAGTCGACTGTAATATATTTTTACTGTATTTATTTCCTGAAAACAAACATCAAGTACTTATTATGAGACTGTGTATCTCGGAACATATTGTTAAAGAGAACATTTATTGTGTTTAAAAACTAATTGAATCAAAATCCACTGATTTCATCTAGGTGGTTGAATACATGCTATAACTGTGTTTCAATTATTTTTTTAGTATCAGATATTGTTTGTATAATATTTTATTTTACATTGATTATTATCTGTGTGTATATCTACACCTACTACACTTCATTTACCCTTTACTAGTATTACGACCAACATGTATATTATGAGATTGGAAATCTAATCTACGAAATAAATAATAAATCTGTGTCTATAAACAATAGTGGATATGTATTCAACGTTATAAGTCATTTTAAACGGAAATTAGTTATTACATATTTTAACAATTGCCTACATTATTATCGAATGCAAAAATACTACCATTAGTAAGTAAGGCCATAATTAATGTCAATGAATCGAAATAAACCAACAAACTACTAGGTACAAAGTACGATAAATGCAAAAGATAAAGTAGTATCTAGTTACGAATTAACTGTGGTCGATAAGATATTTACAGAGTTTTAGTGAAGCTCAGGAAAATAGTAAAAGAGGATAATTGTTAGAATATTTGAATTTTCTTATTGCAGGGTTGACACCCGCGTCTGAGGCTGACATGGCTGCGGTAAGGTACGTGTGCGAGTGCGTGTCACGACGAGCGGCACACTTAGTGTCTGCTGGCATCGCCACTCTCCTCAATAAGATGAACAACCCTGTAGTAACAGTTGGCATCGACGGCTCCGTCTATCGTTTCCATCCACACTTCCACAACCTAATGTCAGAAAAGATCCAGCAATTAGTTCAGCCTGGTATAAAGGTAAGTCTTGTATTTGTTATAAGTATGTTGTGTTGTAACCATATTTTAAATTTAATTAAGCTTGGACAATCTGGACGGCCACATATGGCCATCTAGTTCCAAGCTAAGCAGAGGTTACTAAACTAGAGGTACTACACAGTTATATGTACAAATACGTAGAAAACACCCAGACTAATATAAACAATCATACTGATGACTACAAATTTTTGGACCGTGCTAGGAATCGAAACCGCGGCCATCGGAAAGTATAGCGGTGTCCTAAACCCATAGACCACTAATGCAGTCAGTTTTATGATTACATGATACGATAATACGCTGCCATCTGTAGCATAATTTATTAACTTCAATGCATAACCACAACTGTTACATATTTGATTGAAGGGGCTTTGTGTATTTTCATTGCTATTTTCATTATTTTTACGTTTACGTCATGTAACATGTAATAATGTAGGCTACAAATCTTCCGTAAAAAAAACTTAAATGACTGAAACTCATAGCAAAATTCATCGTATAGTTCAAGTGAGCAAGAAATCGCCATATTTTATAGGTACTATTTACATATTAACGTAGCTACACAATTATTTCAGTTCAATCTGATGCTGTCTGAAGATGGCAGTGGACGAGGTGCTGCGCTAGTGGCTGCAGTAGCGTGCCATCAGAGCCAGCAGGGAGCGTAAGCAATGCAACTTATCACCTTAACATGGCGATCTTTTTACCGACGATTTGTGGCATCCTAATTTTGAATTAACCACATCGTAATACCTGTATGCTGAAGTGCTAGTGCATAACTATACATGCACTTGTGTCATTTTGACAGTGAAACCGAATTTTATGTTCAAAATATAAAAACCAATGTTATATTTTCATTACAAAAATTTATTAATTCTGATATCATATTAAGATTATAATATTTTATACAGCTTTTTTATAGTCTTAAAGACAATATAAATAGAGAACATATTGTAAATAGTGTCTACAAAAGACATCAAGAGATATAGTCACATATGGTACTTATGGTTCACGTTCTGTAATGTTATGTATAGATAAAATCTATTTCTCGGCCAACGAGATATCAACTATATTTTATTTAAGTTAAAAAAGATCGGTATGATTTACAAGTACCCAAAAATATAATAATACAAAATTCTAAACTTCTTTATTTAGGTCGGTTATTCTATGTCCAGGGTACATCATTTCTTATTTTAGTATTAGAAAATCGTGGTATACTTAGCTAGAATATTTGCATTGCATTTAGCTACTTTATAAAGGAAAATATTAATTGGAAGACACTATGTTTAATGAAGATAGGCACTAAGATATAATGTCCGGCCGATAAATTAATGTTGTAACAATTAATAATACACATCAGGTACTTATAAAATCCTATATCTAGTCACAAATAAGGCATTACAGAAGTTGACTACATAAGCTTATTTCTTACACCTCTTTGTGGCGCTATGTTTGCATCCATGTTTCATTTTTCATTCTTTTATTATTTTAGAAGACTGATTTAAATTAACAAAGTATCATTGTATTGTTAAAAAATTGAATTACATGAAAGTTGTTGATATATTGTTATAATATTGATACGACATAAAAATTATATACGATATTCGTTTGCAAGTGCCTATCTTAGCCAACGCTTGTCACATGCTTTGAGCCCTTTGAGTAGATATATAAATTTAAATAAAGTTTGGACTGAACCATGTTAATAGTTAGGTATCAGTGAGTAAAGTATGTTATGTTTTAGCAATAAGTAGTTTTATAGTGATGTATAAAGATTTTTATTGGACAGATAGCTTGTATAATGTTACATAGTTGAGGTACTTATATATGTACTTAAAAAGTTATTGGGTAAAGTATAAAAATTAAATTCAATATAATATATTTATTTATTGCTACAATTTAAGTATACAAATGTTTTATACAACGTTAGGTGACTTTAGTCAGTATGCCTTTCAATATTAAGTAAATATGTACATTTATAGATTATACAAGCCAGCTTCGTAAACATGCGTATTCTGTAAAATAAATTAATACATAGGTATATTCAAACGAGATAATAAATTAATACCTACAGCAAAGGCTTGCTGATGTGTCTTATAGGATATACCTATTTATTATTTATAATAAACGATTTTTATACAGTAGGTATATAATTATATGTATCGTAGCATATAGTTATTTTAATCATTCCATAATCTAATTTCCAACGTTATTTTCTTGTACTTATGCATATTAGTCATATAACAGATAAGGCAAAATGAACCAGTCGTGATATTTATGGTATATGTATACATAACAGTACTACATATAGATATAGTTGAATAGAGTTTGTTCCACATCACAATTTGTTTAAACAATAGAATTTTCATCTGTACTTACAATAATATGTAGTAATTTGAAAAGTAGTTTAAAGAGACATAATACACATACCATTTACTATTATTTTTGTATAAAATACATAATGGGAAATTATTTAGTGGAGCGAAAAATAATATTGATTGAGAATATATTCTCTTTTTTAATTGCCCTATGCTCTATATTGTAGTACGTTATAAAACACATATATCTACTTGAATGCGAGTATATCATGTACTTTAAATTGCACTTTATGATCATAATTTTACTTTAAATATTGAGAGAGATAGTTTCATTATTATTTTAAGTTTGATATTTTTCTGTGATAGTACTAGGAATTATTGAATATGAATAAAAGTTTTGTTTATAAACTACTTATATTGTTTTAATTGTTAATCGTGAAAAAAATCTAAGTAATTGCATTGAAATTTTGTCCAAGTCTAATCAATAGTATCGCACGTACCTACGTATTTGTTGAACTTAAACTAAGAATTTTGGAATACGTACGAGAGTGGCGAGAAGTGTGCGCGAGCATGTAAGAAATAGTAAGTAAATATGGAGTATAATACTAGCTACTCGCCCTGCCTTCGCACTGGTGTACATTATTTATACATATAAACGTTCCCCTTGAACCTATTGCCAAAAACTTCAAAATCCGTTGCGTAGTAGTAGTAGATCTAAGCGAACAGATAGCGGAAGCGACTTCATTTTATACTATGTAAAGATAAGAAATAAGAACATGTACCGTGAGTAGGATGTAATCGTGTTTGCATGTTGATCCTTAAATTTTTCTGTAGCACATTCTTTATTCAAAAATCGACCTAAATCATTATTATTATAAAGAGAAGAAAGAAGAAATTAAAAGAATTAGCCCATTTCTTTTTGGTACGTAGCACCTTCGTATAGGGCTATATATTAATGTCTTATTATTTCAAGCCTGAATAAATGAATCTTTAGATGAAATTTTTTTAAGAATATATATTATATGCACGTAGATCGTATATAAGAAAGACAACAGACGCTATTTAAGACACGGCTCTCTATATATCTACTTGAACATTTTATAACACACAACATGTGGCGTGGGTGTTAGGGGTATTTTTTAATGGATAATAATAAAATAGTTCATCCGACTGCGCTGACGGTTTACTCTGGTGGGGCACCAGTGGAGCATGTTTAGATGATCATGAGGCCGACTTCACTGACTGGCCTCAGGCAATAAGCCCATCGTGACAAATACACTAGGAATTTATCACGATGGAACTCAGGGGGGACAGTCGCAGTCATGTCTTTGTATTCCGCAGAAATATCCGTATACAATGTCGCTAATTGCATTAAGATATAACTATATCTAGGGAGGTTACTCATGAATATTATTACTTTATTACTAAGTAGAAGGTAACCGAAATTTGTATTTATTGATTTCACAAAGTAGGTATTATGTTTCACAAGTGATTATTCTTTGTAAAGGTATTATTGTTACATTTATGAATAAATTTGTTAACTGTCCATTATTTCCTTAATATTTATATTTCCTTATTATTCTATACAAGTAGTGGTCGCATATCTTCCAATATCCATCAAAAATATAAAAAGGCATAAAATCTAATTCCGAACAATTCACCCGCAATTAACCGCTGCAGCTGGCAACAAGTGGTATATAATAATTATAATTGTTTAACATTAAAACAAAACAACTTTGGTTTTTAGCTCTTTATTGTCACAAAATACACTAAACAGTGCATTTTAACATAATAGTGAATACAAAAATTAATATTCCTATACTAAAGTGAAATTTGCGTCATTGAGTTATTATTAATATATATATAGTAATTTTACAATTTGTGTGCTACAATCTTAATAATACAGATGATGTTATAACGCGACACTACTAGGAAAACTTACTGTAGGCACAGTGAATAGGGCGTCATCATGACATAACAACAAAACGGACAGTAGTGACGGAATCTTCTTAAAAAATAGATTATAAAAAAATATTTGAGATTGTCAGCTAAATATATTTTTTACGGTACCGGAACGAAATAGTAATTAATAACGAATTGAAGTAAACTTAATCATGTGTCTGAACGATATTACATTTACTTTATAACATAATGACACCCTCTACAGGTATGAATAAGTCATCTTCATTTGTCACTTGAATTAATTAATATAATATTATAAAAAATACAGTACGCCTCTTCGAGGGCTGTTTCATTCGAGGTATTCTTACACTACATGTTGAAGATAAGCTAACTTAAAAATAAATTCATTATCTTTATCAATTATATAAGAATTACTCCTAAATATCTATATTCGACACTCTTTTCTACTAGATAACTGAATATGTAATTATAACAAATTCTATTTCGCATGCATAATGAGCTAGAAAAATGGTATATTTATATATGTATATTCATAAAATATTACGCCAGTATGCCCAAAAATCTCATATTTTTTAATAGCAAGTAGTTTTTACAAAATGATCTGTCTATGATTTTTTCTATTATAGTAGATACATAGTATATTATTTTCATTATAAATAAAAGTGTCATAACAAAACAACAATAAAATTCTGGGAGTTCAATCACAAATATCATATTAAAAGTACCTATAATACTATGAGAATCATAAAGTACATCACATCCAAGAGTTAATAATAATTAACAAGGCGTCCTAGGAGATTACATGTCACAATCAATTAACTTTCAAAAAATATATCTCTCACACAGATTCACAGACACTTTTACATTTATATTTAAAGAGTTCTGTACATATACAATGGTGTTGAATACAACTCTTGTACCATATGCATTTTTGATTATATTGCATATCAGTCAACTGTTCAAATAAATTTCTTTAATTCCATTTCAATGCAATATGATTTATATTGAAATATATATCCTAAAACAAATTGATCTGAATACAATCTCCTTATACCTTAGACATGCCATTCCTAAACGCGACAGGCACATTCCGATGGCGCCCTTGCAGGTTTTTTAGGTACATTCAGTCTCTTTGATGTACTTGTTCCATACTGAATACCAGATCCAATTCGCTCTGGGTCTAGCTCTCCAGTTTCTATTTTAGCTAGGATGGTTTTAGAACACTTCAAAAATGACTCTTCAACATTCTCGCCTGTCTTAGCACTTGTCTCTAAGAACATGAGCTCTGCAATATTATTAATGAGATGTTATAATGTACATACTGTAACATTGAAAAACATATAAACAATATTATAGGAATATTTACCATTTTCCTGAGCAAACTGACTAGCTTCTGTGAAAGTGACTTCTCTAGATTCTTCCAAATCTTTTTTATTGCCAACAAGTAAAATTACAATATTGGGACTAGCAAGTGTTCGCGCATCTCTCAACCAATTAGTCAATGCATTAAATGAGTCCCGTGATGTAATGTCATATACAAGAAGTGCACCAGCAGCACCCCTGTAGTAAGAGCGAGTTACAGAACGGAACCTCTCTTGTCCAGCGGTGTCCCATATTTGTAACTTAGTTGATTTTCCACCAATATTGACAATTTTAGAACCAAATTCTACGCCAATGGTGTGACATCTATCTTCTTTGACTAAAATTGAGATATACATAGAATATTTAAAAATTTGTTATAATTAGATAATTACATAATAATTTATAAATACATGTATAGCAATATATCATTTTCAATCTCATGACTATGAAATAATCATAAGAATAAAAATAAAATATCAACCTATATTTCTTAGAGAATCAAGAAAAAATTTGATCTAGAAATTATTGTCTATAGGAGTCATCTACTATAGACTCGAGAATCTGATAGATACTGTTACTTTTTCCATTTAGTGAGTACTTATTTGATCATATTTAAGGTAAAATGTTTGTATATATGTTCTGTAAACAGGTGTTGAAACAGAGTATATATATAATGCTTGACAATAGAACCTGAATAACACATAAATTTCAAATTTAAATAATTATTGTCTAATTTCAACAGTATGAATTTATATTAATGGGCACCCAAGCCCACTAATACAAATTCATACTTTTGATTTTATTATATGTTTAGTTTAGTGATATTAGTAGTTTATACTTAACTATATAAAGTATAAACTACTAATATCATTAAACTAAACATATAACTTTTGATATCACGTTCAAAACGTTTATGCCCATTGAATGCATTGAAATCAATGGTGAATGTTAAATAATGTAAAATTAGAATACAGTAGGTACAGTGTATAATTTATACAGTTGTATATCTCATTCGAGCGTGAAATATCGGTCTACAAATAATATATTATAAGTAATCGTATTTGCGAATTAATATCTATAAACAATAATGAATTGAGCTAGTAAAGAAATTCAATAACATGGTGACTCTTCGCCTAAAAGATAATATATTAATCGGTTACTCACATTTATTTCCGATGAAATTGTTAAGTAGGCTTGACTTGCCCGTACCAGCACTGCCTATCACCAAGAACTTAAACAAGTACTCTATAAATAAGAAAAATAACATTGAAATACTGATAATAAACATTCTTAACAATGTCATTTAATAAGATTCCCTACCGTAAGTTTCCGACATCTTTGGATTATTGCATATATTCTTGCACAGTTTATACTAATTTCTTGCTTTTTAATTTATATAGTCTATTTATTCTTATAAACATAAATTAGAAAATATACGACTGAATCAGAACATGTACGGATACAACAAATTGACAAGTTTTTCTTGTTTTCGTTCATTCTTTAATAGAAAGGCAAAGGAAACTAGGCCCATACAGCCAATTTTATATAATTATGTCCTTATTTTTTTTAGTTTACATATTTTATATGTCTTGAATTGTTGAGATAATGTTATAAGTGTAAAGAATGTTCTTGAGTTTCTTAATAGTCCGCAGAAAAAGGCAAAAGCTTGGTTAACATAAGCGTACAACTAATTTTTGCAAATGCAACTAAGTATATTGTTTCTTTAGCAATAATTGTTGAGTTTTAATTATCTAAATTGAAATATATCTGCGAACTAGTTAGGTAATATTGAATAAGAACGCATTTTGGACAGAAAGACAGGATACAGAAAAATTCTAATCTTTGTAATCTGTGGTCAATTCTTAATTTTCATTATTGTTTAGTTATAGACGTTTCTTTCTGTCAGTTCTGTCACTGGCTACTATTGCTTAACTTTATTTATACCACTAATATATTGTTAAAAACTTAAATAACTTAAGCAACACTTATGTCGTTGTTGGCAAATAAATTCCATGTAAGTATGTAGATGTAGAGGTTATAACTGGTTTGTTTTATTTTAAATCCTATTCGATATTTTGATTTTCTTATTACCCTAGAATGCTTTTCTTCACAAAACGTATATACCAAGTACAAATCAAAACAGAACATTTTGGGAATATGTCAATATGATGTTTAATAGACCAGATCCTAAACGAATAGAAGCTGTGGGGCCTGACCGTGCCTGTGCTGAGTGGGTCTTACGAAATGGTGGCCAGATTATTTGGACGGACGGGAAAAAATTGAGCGATTATAATTCTTTACCTGCTGATGATCAAAAAGTGCCCAAGATATTGGAGATCGATGGAACAAACTCATCTATATCTCATTATGGTTTTCCACATTTAAGTAAGTAGTACTTAATATTACTTTTATAATCTACTATTCTCTGAACATAAAATGTATATTTGTAATTGCTGACAAATATATCTACCTCATATACTGATAAATCAAAAATAGGAATAAAAAGTTATTCTTTAATAATATTAATATTTACTTAAAATAAACTTTACAGGTGGATGCACAATGCTACAACGAATTATATTACACAATAATAATTACATAGATGATAGAGCCATGAAAGGTTTATCTCATGGTCGGGCCAGTCTAACACATGTTCAAGTGTCGAAATGTCGCAGTGTAACAGATTTGGGAATAAAAGAAATTAAAGTATTACATAAATTAGAGACATTGAAATTGTTTGACTTGGAAGAAGTAAAGAATCTTGAAGAATGTATAAAGTATCTGCAATCACATTTGCCTAAATGTCAAATACAATGTTAGCTGTAAAAATGTAAAGAAAATTATACAAAAGTTTTGTATAATTTTCTTTCAACTATTAAAGACATCAAATTAAACAAAAATATCGTTAATGAACATATTCAATGGAATATTATTAAAATTACTTTTTCTCTAAAATTTGAAGAGTTTGCACACATATTGTGTTTTTAAAGTGACATATTTTAATACACAAAGCACATTTTCATATAAACAAAATATATTTACTATGTGCCATATTTACATTTATTCCATGTCATATCATTTTCCAGAAGGTGGAAAGAAACTACAAGAAAATTTGGCATAAAGTACAATTGATTGTAACCAATGTCTGTAGTAAATATTACCCAATCAATATTTTGTCATTTCACTTCTTTACCAGCTTCTATGATATTCTTATAACCATCTCTTTGTAATAATACAATTCAGATTTTGCAGATTACTGGAGGACCATGGTAAATGAAAGCTGTATATATCTGTATCATATTATCTCTAACTAATATCTTTTCATATGCATCTTGTCCTGTAAAAACTCCTACAGGGAGTTGTAGAAGTTTTTACAATTATTGGTATTTTTCCTGAAATTGACTATAAAAAATAAAAACAATAATAAATTCTATAAACATAATATTATAACGAAGATAATATTCTACAAACCTGTTGTTCATTTGTAAATAATTTTAATTTCTCTTCATTTATTTGCTAGAGGCTTTCCACTAAATCCACCAGCTTCATTTGGTAATGTTCCATTTATTGAAGAAGGATTTTTTTTCTACTACATATCCTCTGGAATATTAAAAGTAATTTTAAATTACTTTTTTATCTACAATTTGAAGAGTTTGCACACATACTGTGTTGTTAAAGCAATATATCTTAATAAAAAAACACATTTTTGTGCTTTTTCATATAAACAAAATATATTTACTATTTAATTTAATATGTGGAAATAATAGGTGGAAAGAAAGTAAATTAAATTTCGACATAAAATACAATTAATTGTAGCAAATGTTACAATTAATTGTATTTCAATTTAAGATATCAGTTTAAATTAATAGCAAATTTTGTTTAGGTTTTTGTCAGTACAGTAAATTGTATTTTATGTCGTTTGTAGTCAATATTACACAAACAATTTTTGTCATTTAACTCCTTTTCCAACAGCTTCGCTGACATTCTTGTAGCCCTCTCTTTCTAATATTTCTGCTAATTCTGATTTTATTTTGCTGATTACCGGAGGACCATGATAAATTAAAGCTGTATATATCTGTATCACACTAGCTCCTGCTATTATCTTTTCATATGCATCTTGCCCTGTAAAAACTCCTCCAACACCAATTATTGGTATTTTTCCTAAAATTATTATTAAAAGATATAAACACTGATAAATAAAATGTAATATTTCACAAAACATTGTGGTGAATGTAACACTGTATGGCCAAATAGTATAATTATAAATAAATGACAAAAATATTGTACAAACCTTTTGTTAATTTGTAAATAATTTTAATCATTTCTGTTGATTTATTTGCTAGAGGCTTTCCACTCAGGCCACCAGCTTCATTTGGGAATGTTTTATTAATTAATGAGGGTTTGTCAATTGTGGTATTTGAGATTATAAGACCATCAACATTACTTTCCTTCTTTGTAATAATATAGACTATGTCTTTTATTTCTTCAATAGTCAGATCTGGGGCCAGTTTCAGAAGTAGCGGAATCCTTTTTGCTGACTGAAGCAAATTTCTTGTTTTATTTACTGCTGTCAGAAGTTCAAGTAACTCTTCTTTCTTTTGTAATGATCTTAATCCTGGAGTGTTAGGACTACAAAAAGGAACTATATAATTATAGTATTCAATACTAAAAAAGTGATATTAATATTATTGTTTGTGCATTAGTACTAAATGTTATATGTAACTGTACCTGCTGATGTTTATAACAAAATAATCAGCTACATCATAAAATTTCTTTATGCCTATTGTATAATCATGAATCGCATTTTCTGATAACTTATTCTTTCCTAAATTTATTCCCAATAGGCATTTGTCTAATAATGCTTTGTTAATACTTTGCATCTTTTTATAAACTTCATTATGGCCTTCACTGTTGAAACCATATCTATTAATTACAGCTTTATCTTCTGGCAATCGAAACACCCTAGGCTTTGGGTTACCAGTCTGGGGCTCTGGGGTCACTGAACCGACTTCTATAATGGAGAAACCAATATTTTTCAAACCCAATACAGCATCACCATGTTTGTCAAAACCAGCGGCTATGCCTACCGGACTACTTAGATTTGAGTCTAGGAATTTTGTGTTCTGTAATGCAATAATACATGACAAATAATATATAATAACAATTTTTACAGTTAGTCTATATGCACAAAATAAATTAATATTAATAAATTATTACAATATTAGTGAATAAGAATATTCACAAGTTTATTTTCACTGATATACTATAGTGGGGTAACCGAAATAGAATGAAGCCACAATTTTGACTAATCTGTTGGAAGTTTCAATCCTGTAATGGTAAGTACTGTGGTAATTGACTGTGGTTTCAATGTTTTAATTTTGTTTTGTTTCTTGTTTGATAATCTTACATTATACCATTTAATAATGTTATAAATACTTGCAATGATGTTGCAGCAAACAATTTATTATCTTATAACTTTTTACAGAGAAGAGAAGTCACAATATAGAACTTGAAATATCACTACTTAATTTTTATTATATTTTAGATTTATTTAGTATTCAATATTTTTAATGTAAATATTTATCATTCACTAAAAAAGTGGGCAAGTGTACTTACTAAAATTTTAGGGTCTGTAAAACTTTCTGTGGGAAAGATACCATATTTGATAGCAGTTACACCAAATTTATGTGCCAACTCTGGGTTTAGGTATTGACTTGCTGGTTCCAAAACTTTTCCATAATATCCATTGAAGTCCTTTTTTATATAAATTAGTTGGTATGCAATAGATCCTCCTAAAGTCAAATAACATAGTGACTTTATTTTTTTCTGAAAGATATTAAAGACAACACAGTTTTTATAAAACATACTATTTATAAAAGTTAAAATTTTAAAAACATACAAAAACAGATATATTGTGATAGCTTGTCAGTGGCTTGGTTTGTGTTATAAATTGTTTCAACATATATATTGTGTAGCCGTAATACCAATACGTAATACCTTATATATATTAAAATAAAATAAAGCCCAGAACATTCAAATATTATTATTACTTACAATAGCGTTTTGTTTTGAACTCATGCCGACAATAATTTATTTTGATATAGCAGTTGACTTAGGAATAAACCAAATTAACGAAAAATAAAATATTATTTTGTACAACGAATAATTGTGATCTTTGTTTCTTTTATTAATAAAGTTGTAATATTAACCAAAATATTTTTCAAATGATATCACGTGGGATAATTATGTAGCGTAAATGACATCTGTCAATAATGCGATTATACTGACGCTGTCATGAGCGTAGTGTATAGTACTTTTCCTTTCACTGAAATGGGGAAAAACAAAACAAAAAACAAATTTACGCTGTCCACTAGTATTGCAACATAACTTTACATATCGATAAAAAATATTTCTATTGAATGTCGATTCAGTAACCTCGTTGCAATGTCACGTAATCGCTATTTTGGCGAAATGACAGAGAGGCAAAATGTTCTCAGAGTAAGAGAAATAATTTAGATAATTCTTTTGGTTCAAATCTTTAAAATATGATATGAGCATTTATCTTGTTTTGGTAATTTTCAGAGTCACATGTATTTTTATTTTATTAAATATTATCTAAAAAGTATAAGTAATAAATTGGAAATATTGTCACGACCCAAAGATTGCAAAACATGTTATTTTGATATATGTATCGTATTTATATTCATATGCATGTAGTAAACACCGGTTACAGTTATTTCAATATTACAAGCAGACACTCCAATTTTATTAATATATATATATAGATTAGTGGTACTCTGTGCATTTACCTGTCAGATTTCGTTTACAATAAATACTTCACATCCTTATCAATCAAGTCTTATCAATAATTTTTATATTTGAATGCAAATTGATAATACTTTTTAAGTTTACAGTTTTCATTTTAAGATTTTATACTTACTACTTACATGTCATAACTCTATAATAATTTATAAAATCAAAAATTTATATTTAAATCACAATGAAAGCTATTCTGATATTCGATAGTGTTAATGATTTATTATTTTCCAAATGGGACGATATGTTTATAAAACGAATGAAATTTTTCAATGAACAGGTTGGTTTGGTTTATATTATAGCAGCAGTTAGTAAAATTTACTGATTTGTAGATATCTTGAAAATATAGATTAATGAAAATATCGAAATCGAAGCACTACATATAATATAATATTACATACTAAGACAACATACTAGGTATTTCTACGCTTTCACACATTTCTACTAAAAACTATTCTCATATTGAGAAGTGGTTATTAAATTTAAAAATGAACACATGAGTGTAAAACAGTTCGCTTTCCACAAAATAAGTAGTGCAACAAAAAAATATTTTTTCATCAATTAAATTTACTTCATAAATGTAACTATTATCTTATATTTTTGCTACACTAGAAATAAAGTAGAGCAGTACCTACAGTATGTAAATATTGTACTGAGTTTTGACTGTGAAAATGCCTTTGCTTTGGGTCCCCTGATAATAACTTAATATGTTTCCAATTTATTTGTTTGCTAAAAAACATGTTACATTTTTCTCTTCCATTTGGAACAATAATTTTTCAGGTAAATGAAGATTTGAATGATAGCCACAATGTATCACAACTGCTGTCTCCCATAATTACTTCTCAACGTGTGATGGCTGCTCAATTTGGTAATACATATTCTTCAATGCAGTGTAAAGATAAGACTACAATAGTTTTTGATGAGGTATTGTATAACAATAATAATTTATTTACTTTAACGGGCTTACATTGAGATGCAGACCCCACACCCATCCACTGTTGTCGCCTGCATGCTAACAACTTATTTAATTTATATACTTAGTAATAATAGTCTAGTATGGAAGTATCAGCTTTCCGAAAGAGTGGTAGATAAAAAAACAAATTGGTATGACTATTCAAAATTAAGTTTATTTGAATAAATTATTTTCTATTCTATTCTATTCTATTTAGGTTGTTGATTAAATATAAATGAATATTTACAATTAAAGTTTGGAAAATTTAACTCTTAAGGGGTAAAGTAAAATAGAGCATGAACTTCATCATTTTAGCTAAAGTTAGAATGATCTAACTTTTTATTGCTACCCAAAGTTATTTTCCATGCGGATGGAGTTGCAGGCACAGCTAATTCTAGTATAAAATTGTTCTCTGTGATTATTATAATACTTTGATCTTTTTAATATGCAATTTATTTTATATTTCAGTGGTTAGATCATGTACTCATGATAGTTAGTGAAGACAAGCTAGAGGATGCTCATAGGGAATTACTTGACTGTAAGACATTTGTGCAACATATTTGTGGACAGAATATAAACATGTGAGTATCTCCAGAATAATATTATGGTATATTAGGCAGCTTTCACAGCACTGGCATCCACTTGAGTATACTCCATTTATAAGTAATAAAATAAGTTCCCTTCACAAGTCCTCTGGCTACCCTTATCTAGTATAACTCTCAGAGTAGATTATGGCCAATGCCTTTGACTACATGCAATGTGAAATACATACATTTCCCTGGAGTTTTTACAAACTTTTGTTTAAATTTTAATGTAAGTATTGAACTATGATTGTTCTTATTACCATGTTATTCATCTGGTAATAGCTGACTTTTCTGGCTATTAGCTGACTTGTTATTGTTATTTAAGTATATTGTTCTGTAGGCTGCATTCACCTGTACATCAAGAGTGGATGTCAGTACTCATAACTAATCGAGGTAAAGGAGATTCCATTCCTGGGGCAAGTGGTGTTATCGGCGAAAGTGGAGCCACCGCAACCGCACTTAACGCTCTCAAAACAGCTGCTAAAGAAATTAAATGTTCACCTTATCATCATTATCATCTTATGTTATTTGTTGGTGATAAGTTACTGGCACTTTATTCCAGGTAAATATATATTATTTAAGTATATAATACATTAAGCTTATCCACATTCAAATTATTTGTTACTCTTTTCAATGGAAATATCCAGGGTTTTGAGTGGGATTGTAAAAGGAAAACTTGCAAAATTCCATGTCTCTAGACCCAAAATTTGTGGCTGTGTCAAATAATCTTAAAATAACAATGTAACAAATTCTATACCACTTCATTTCTTGGAGAGGTCAATATGTTTTTTTGACAGATTTTTATAAAACATTGTCTAATTTTTTTATTTTTGCTAATACTTTGTGAATCAATGGTTTGTTAATTGTATATACCTGTGAAATTACAACTGTTATTATTATCACAATAACCTCTTCTGTTTACAGTAATACTTATATTATTCTATTGACTAATATAGGTTACAGAGAATGTTATATGTATTGCATAAAGTTACAGTATAATATTTCATAAAAAAAAACATTTTTAGTCGAGGCAGTGAAGATTTAACACCTCCAGACTTAATACTCATAAGTATACAGTGTGTTGCTGCTCAAGAATACTGGAAAGATGTGGAAAGAATAAGTGATGATGCTATGAAAATCCGCTTACCTTGTAAGTAAAAAAACTGCTATTAATATAGTAAAAGCGGAAGGTTATACCCCTATAGGAATAGCATAAATTTTATTGATAAACAGTATCTACTGAAGCTGTACAGTACATACTTATATTCAACTTAAGGCAGTCAATATTTACTAAGCTTAAATAATTATGAATTTGTAGTTAGCGATAGAAGTTCGTGTTTTCTGGTACTAAATACACTGGTATTTAGTACCAGATTTTGTTTATTGAAACACTGACTTCTGTCATTAACAAATACTAATAATAATAATAATAAATACTACGTTCACATCTATTTATATAAAAACCAAATTCCAGAACCGATTTTAATGACACTCTTTGGCGCCTGATTGCAAGTGTTTTCCAATTAAAAAAAATTCCAAATCGGTTTATAAATGAGGAAGCTATCACGCGTTTATAAGTGACAAAAATACCCTAAAACCTCATTCTTCAATAATCTGAAATTAATGTTATGTATAGAGACTATAATAATCCAATGAATAAGATACAGACAGGCCTCAAACGCTCTGTGTTCTAGCCTTGCTTTGGCAAGCATTTAGCTGCAAATTATCGTAGGAATCGAAGCTGTTATCTCCCTACTTAGACAAATAAATAGTAGCTTATTTCAGTGCTACTGAATTTTACTAATGAAATTTTACATAATCACACTTCTACAGGAACAACGGTATGGTTAAATGGTCTCAATTATCAAAGCTTATAAAGTGCTCAGTGTTCTTTGAAGGGACTGAAGGCTTAGATAATTTAGAAACAAGTGAATAGGAAATTACATATTCGCTATTACTCGCATGAGAAATAAATGGGACATTGCTATCTCATTCTACTTCATGAATATGTTAGCCTAAAAGTATTTCACAATTTGCGGTCTGTCTAGGGTCTATTGCATAAATATCGATTTTTAGAGAACATATTTAAACATGTTAGTTACTAACCTCTTGTTTCAGGGTTGTCTGAGGAGAACAGTGCCATTGTGAATCTTTGTGCGAGCACAACAGGTAGTCCTTGTTTACCCTATTCTATGCATCTCGCCGAAGTAGCTCCACGTATCACTTTTGCTGTACTTATTGATATGGAATTAAGGTATATATTTTCTAGGTTCTATTCTTTCGTAAGATATAGAGATAGTCCCCTAAATAAAGTATACTCATCTATTACAGGTCGTCAAATTTGTCTACATAATTTCAGAAAACCTTTGCAAGGTAGATGGCGTAGCAAAAAGAGAACGAAATGCATTACTAAACTCATTTTACGGTCCATCGCGTGCCTCAACATTTTAAAGCCCCATAGGAAATAAGTATCTATTGATAACTAAAATCTGTAATAGATACTTGTTAATGATCACTAGTTATAAAGAACTCTAGAGTATAAATTATATTACTTGATTATAATTGTTTTTTTTTTTATATTCAGGGAAGCGGGTACTGCTGTACACGTGTCTAACCAAATATTGTCTAACTTAAAGAGGCTATTATTACAAAGGAACTTGGAGATGTTACCTAGCACACTTGATGCTTTAGAAGCTTCTCTGAAAAAGGTAACAAATGAATTATTATACTGGTTATATAGATTTTTATGTGAATCCTGGGTAAAGGTGAAAATGCGAAATACAGTATGTACAGAATCGTCTTATACTACTTAGGATTTGTGTGTTTGTTTATCAATCACATCTAAACGTCGCGTCTGTTCGAATTTTAACAAAACTTGGTACACAAAAGTACATGCATATCCTATGTGTTAATCTAGCATATAGCATTCATAATTCATAGCATATAGAGATCCAGCTAGTTACACAATAAAATAATAAACAGTTTAATATTTTTACTTCAGACAACAGACGCCTTACGAAAAAATAAAGCTAATGCCAATCTATGCACTCGTTTGACCTCACGAATGCTGGAGCTGCGTAAATCGTGTACAACTACTACCCCACTCACCCCGGAGACTACGGCTACTGCCATGCATACCGCCCTGGAAGCCGCCATTGAATATCTCAAACCGGACATACCCAGCATAAAAAATATACAGGCTTCAAAGGAATTAAAAAATATATTAACACCATATGTGGAGTTTCTTCAAGTCAAGGCAATGCGATACTTCACTCTTGGATCATATCCTTTTATTACAGTACTACATACATACACACACACACACACTCCAAGTTTAGTCTGTAACATATAGCAAGTCGAAATCCGATGATATTCTGTACTATTAATAATAATGTTTAGTCAATTTTAAATTTTCACTCTCACACACGTTCATAATAATTATTTTCGCATTGAACTCCGGTTTTTACCATCATATTTCCCATTTTCTGAAAACTCATATGTTTAAATTTTCTTTGTTGTATACAATAACGAGAAGGTATTAATGATATACAGTCAGATAACATTCATTGCACCAGTTCAAAATTTAGTTTCACACAAAAATGTACTTACCTATTTCAATCTTAATCAAAGACAAAACTATGTGGGAATGTGCCATTTAAATGACGAAACGAGGATTAAATAAAATCTATTCACAATACTTGAATATATACATAAAAGTTAAATTGGAATGGAATACAAAAGTATCTTAATGTTTTAGTTTTTTATCATGTGCCAGTTTTGTAAGATTATTTTGCTTAATGTGTGATGTTTGCGAGTGCACGGGTGCAGAAGACAGTGGTTCCCTAACACTGCACAAGTATGTGGAGGAGTTCCCTGGACTGATACACTTCATATACGTGGACCGCACCACCGGTCGCTTCATGGCGCCCGACATGGCAGACTGCGTTGATATGCTATCACCTGACACAGTAAGTTATTTCATACGTACTTTTATTTTCCAACTTTTAAAACGTATTAATATTAAAATATATAGTATCTATTTTTAGTAGCTTAGCTGTGTATTAGATAAATTTTATTGTTTGTTTGGGAAATCTCGATGAAAATACAACTTATACATTTGCGGGTTTTGTTTTATAAATGTATATCAGAAAAAACCACTAAGTCACATTTTCTTGTTGTTAAATAATTTTGTATCTTTTAAATTATCAAAACAATACGTACTTATCGTATATATTGTTTTTAGAACAATAAAAAATCAAGCGAATACACAACTTACAACGAAAGTGAAACTAGTGTTTTATAAATAAGTGAGTTAGGAAATAGTTATCAATTTTTTTTAATGATCAGATGTTATAACCATAATTCTAAAAATGAGATTTCTTATGTATATCAATTTTTTTAGCATATGGATTTGCGCCTTTACATTCATCGTACGTCGTAAGTTTTTTTTGATGCTTTGTAATAATAAAGAAATACATTGAATAAACGGAACGGTCGGTGCTAGGTAAAGCGGGTGGTGTCACGCACGTTCTCAATGCTGCACGAGGGATATAGCGCGGCCACGTGGCGTCGCGGCGCGCTGCACGTGTGCGCGGTCACGTGGTGGGAGCGGCGCGAGGCGGGCGCGGGCGCGGGGGCGGGGGCGGCCGCCCTGGACGCCGCCCGCGCACCTCACCCCGCCGCCGTACGCGCGCTGCCCCCGCCCGGCGATATACTCGGCACTTTTTACAGGTAGTAGATTATTTTCCCTGGAGACACTAAAGCAAAGCGTTCTTAATATTGTAGGCTTAGGGGAAGGGGATTATTAGTAATGTGGATTAATAACCTCAAGCAATGTGCCATCTAATGTTGACCTGCACGCCGTTCTCCCTGGAAACCATCATGTCATATGACTTCATACTCGTCTTATCCTACTCTACTGGTGCCCCGCTGACGTGTACTATTAGCGCAGGAGGGTGAACCATTCGATTATAAAATATTGTAGACTCGCTGACCCGCACAGCTTCGTCTGTATATATAAATAATATTATTTACCATTGAAAACCATACGCATGTATAAACAATACGTATATTGGAACTATTATTAAATGTATGATTGAAGGGAAGGGGGTTGTTAGTAATGGGAATGCTAGCAATGTACCATGTTAGGTCGAACTCCAATCTGAAACCATCGCGATAAATTCCTAGTGAATTTGTCACGATGGGCTACTGACCTGACCTCATTCATCTTATTATTTTCCACTGGTGCCCCGCCAGCGTGAACCATTAGCGCAGGTACATCCTTTCACTACCAACCACAAAAAATATATGATTAAATGATTATTAATAAATTTATATCTGGCCCTTGTAAATAAAAGACGTTGCTATTAGAATTTTATACTTAACAAGATGGTAAGACAGTATCAGTGTCTTCTATTGTTTGATAATTTTACTGTTGACATTGTGTAAACCTTTTACCAAAAATATCTACATATTTTACGTTTAGAATTCTCTATATTATTTACACTGTGGAGGTTTAACTCTACAAATAAAATATAAACTCGGTCTTCAGACAGTTGTTGGAGCTCGCGTTCCCAAACGAGAGCCAGGAGGTGAGTATGAAGGAGTTGATCTGCGTGCACGTGGGGCTGGTGCCGGCGCCTACGGCCGTGCAGCAGGCGCGCCGTCTCGCACACTCGGTGCGGGAACTAGCTGCCGTCGACCGCGCCGCCGCCGCGGACTTACTCTGAACGGTAGGTAATCCACACCACGCGGCCACTACAACTGCTCTGGCTGTAATAATATAACCAGTAGCTGTCTTTACACGTACGCTCTTTCATACTAAAATAATGTGTATGTAAATGTAAACCGAGAAAGAGGACCGTGCGCGCCACCAGCTCGCGCATTCCCGCATTCTTCAATCGTGAATGCCTTATAATCAGTGTTAGATAATAAAAGTTATAATCTCAGCAACTGACATAGCTTTAAAGAACAAAGCTTTAACGCTTACAATATTTAAACTCTTTCAACATTTGAACACAAGTCCTACCATCTCAAGGCTTTTAAATAACGTTTAAAAGTCAAGGCACGTTATATTTAGATACATATAACGTGCTTTGACTTTTATGTGTGCATGCAAATTTATACAAGCTAATAATCGCTACTACTACACACTACAATACCACTGTACATGCAGTAATCGCATACTGTGACTTCTCATATTTGGACTACACTGGTTGCTTACCATCAAGCAGTAGATTCACTTCGACTATAACTACAAATGACAAATGTTTGATGCTAATTTATAAGCAACAACACCTCGTAATCGACTACAACTCGAACTTAAATCATAACCTCGAAACAGTACTTATAATGCATTTGAAGCTATATTAGGTTCAGGGTCGGTTGATTTGTAGTTTTATAATAAACCTAATATTCAGCTATATTCAAGTCCTATGAATGAAATTTATACTAAATATTTAATTTTTTTTAAATATTTAAATACTGTATTGTGACGTGCAATATTGTGTGTCTATTTATGTCTATGTCTATTATAAATAAGATTCTTGTTTGCGCAGGTCTTGGCTTAAGTTTAGTTTTATTTATTTATTAGTAGACTGAATGTATTAAATGATCTCAAAAAAAGATGCATTGTATTGGAGTTTGTTTCGTGAATTACCTATGTATATGTCTAAATAAAATTACTAATTCACCATATTTGTTTTATTTTAATGCAATCTATTTACAAAAATATTCTGTAATCACATTATGATACATATGTAATGTTTAAAATCTTTGTCATATATGATCTATAACAATAATGATACTAGTAGTAAATTCTCTGAAATGTATGCTGCGTATTTAATAAGAATGTAATAGTATAAGAAAATGACTGTCAATTTGTATAATTGGTGTTGAGAAAAATTATTATTATATAGATAAATAAAATACTAGTATAGAGAGTCGATTTTTTTAACTTGTGATGTTGAGATTAACATAATAAAAAACGTGTAGATATTTCATTTTAAGTTTTAAACCTATATAAATGTATTACATTATACCCTTTTTGTATTTTGCAGTGAACATAACAAAAGAAAAAGACAAATAATAAACATTGGCACATTATAATAATTTGTAAGTTATTTTTTGTACCATAAAATAAATTCTTCAGAGTAATTATTTACACTAAGAAATGTTATTTATCATATATAATTTACAAGCATATTTACACATTACTGGAATACACAATGTTACATTTAGATGGTTTTGCCATTAAAAAAATAATCTCTGTGTATCAGATGACAGTCATAGGTTACAAATTCGTCACACATAAATAATATAAGCATATTTTAAGCCTGTTAGGGTGTTTAGTAACTAGATCAAATGAAGATAAAGAAAAGCTGAAAACTATCTCATCAATTCAATTGATAAATATAACTTCAATATAATTTTGACGTGACGAATAAGTGGGGATGAATAATATTTAAGCTTGGTGTATACACACTTACAAATCAAAATACAGATACGGCTCCGTCATCTGCGAATGCATGACAAATTTTTTTAGATAAATTCATTGGAAACATGTTATATTGATAAAGGTATATTCAGTAAAAAAATAGCCAACTGTATAAAGTTACACTCCAAATACAACCACATCTTAATAATGTGATATTAAAATGAAGGATATCTTGAATTTGCAACCTACTGTTGCCATCAAATCATTTGTTATTTACAATTAAACAGTATTAATATATTACTTGATATAGAACATTACTAGAAACGAAATTAGAAATAAGTAATAGTACAAAGTTTAGTTTACTAATACTAATATGGTAACATATTCAAGTTATTAATTTAAATGATAAGGCACTTGTCAATATTCAGGTGAACTGTCTCCAAAACATTTCATATCATCATTGATAATTATTGATTTTTTCGTATGTTTGTCTTCAACATCAAAACTTATTAAATCATCACTGAAGTTGTTCTGTTTCTGAAAAATAATATTATACATGTATTATTGAATAAAAAATTTAATATTGAAAACTAAAGAATGGAGCTATGGGGGGTTGATAGGGTATAAATGTTAATAGGGTACTGTTTGAATAAAGAATTAATCATATTATATTAAGTTTAAAAATAAGTATATTTGTCTTTGTGAACACATACATGAATATGTAGAACAGATTTAAGTATTTAGTTATGACAGCAAAAGCATGAAAGCAAGATTAATTCTGTAGAACTGAGAGTTATGAGAAATATGCCTGTGATATAAGTTTTGTTGAGAAATAGTTTTATTAGGGAGAAGTATGGACTTAACAATGTTGTAACTAATATTGAAAGGATATTGCTATGTAAGATGTGATGAGGTGTTGCTACATAATTTATTTACTGTAGTATCTATATTGTGAGTATACAGGTGGCATGATTGTACATTAGTAAGTTTATTTGAACATATACTACATGGCTTATTAAAAATGCGAACTTGGTGTTCTAATGGAGACTAACTTCACACTGGAGTCAAATCTAAGTTATGAGGAGACATACACAAATGGAAGAGTGGCTAGTGTTAACAGAAATATTACAAATTATGTGATAATAACACTAGTTTAAGCATTGAAGCTATGTTTGTGTTCACAGTTTTATACAGTTTTAATGAGAGTAGATGTTAGTGGGTGTCTTATTAGAAGATAATTAGACATTAGAAGATAATATAAGCAAAAGAGCTCTATTTGAATTGGAGTTTCTTTTTACTACTGATTCTGCCTATCTTAAAAATAAACAGGTTTGTTATATGTGGTTATTAGTTACTTACACTAGTTGAAGGTGTTTCATTATTGTGTTTTAATGCTGCAGCATAATTCAATACTGGCTTAGTTGTACTTCTAGGCATTAATACAGGACTTGGACTTCTATCTATTATATCATTTTCAAATTGGTTAGGATTCTCAATTTCTGTCAAATGATTGCTATTCATTAAAATATTAGGAACATTCAATATATCTGTATCTGGAGGTGTTTGTAATGCTTCAATACAGGCTTCAGCCATTTCTACTTGATTTACTTTAAATTTCTCTCTTGTTAGTTTATCATAAGCACTTTGTAAATCTGAAGCTTGTTTTTCTGCCAAAATGGCACTCATTTGCTTTATTTCTGCTTCTAGCTCTCGGATTGTACATTCATTTTTTGCTGCAATTTTAGCTTCTTTCTTAAGTCTGACATCAACAGCTTCCTGAATACGCAATATTGCATCGGCAGAAGCATTACATTGCACATTACTGTCTTTTACAATTTTATTAAAAACACACTGTGGTGTTAACCTATGGGCCTTTTTATATCCAGTTTGTTTTTCACCCAGATTTGCAGTTACATCTTCAATGTATTCATACATATCATAACAATTAATCTTTCCAAATCTATACGTAAACATATGAGTTGATCCGGAAGATGAACATTTATTAGATAAATTACAAGTTACAAATGTTTTCTTTCCATGATATTTATCAAAATATTTTTGCAAACCTTTTGATATTAATTTATCCCTAAATGTAGGCTTGATATTAGTGTTCTTTCTATATTTATACCAGCCAACGACTTCACTAGCTGTGTTAGAGAGCAAGCCTGCGAGGACATCTTCCTTTATTCTGCCTGTAGGTAAGTAAAATAAGGAGACAGTGGGCAATGGTAATACAGTTCTTATCACTATCTGTGTATCCAGTCTAGCATTATCACTGTGCGAGTCTGATATGTGGTTAGTAATTTCTGATGATATATCTCCTATGAGAAATCCCTCCTGAAAATATATTGGAATGAATTCATATGTAAAATTTCATAACTATTGTGAAATGAGAACCTCTTTAAATTATTACCTGACTATTTACGGAATTTATACATTCGTACAGCAAGAACGAAAGCGCGGTTCCACTTAGTGACACCTTTTCTGTGTAAGCCATTACAACTTGTATTTATATAACTACAATATACACCTAATTCTGAGACGTAATTTATTAACAATTAGTAATTACTAAATTGAAAACTTTGTAATTAGAAAATTGTAAAAATAACAACGAAACAAGTTTCATTTTATTTTTCACAGAGTCATTAAAATTTTGGGTTGTCAGATACTCACAGGATAGGTTAGGTTTTACTTTTTTTTTTTTTTTTTTTCCATATTCGTCCATCTCCTTTTCAGTGATGGAACAGGCAAAGATCCTTAGACCGTACAGCCTAGTCTACTTTTAAACTTCTTCATATTTGAACGAGTGATGAGGCCAAAGGCCAATTCTTATGTATATTTATTTATTATGTTTTCATTCGTGTTCAAAATTTAAGTCTTATCCGTAGTCCATATCCTTGTATCAATTATTTAAAGTTTCATCGATATCGAGGTAACGTATAAATATATAGGTATATATGTTTCAAAATTAGTTAGCATGTCTTGGATGTCGCGCGGGATTTTTTCCGGTTTCTTGTAAATGTTCAGTAAATTATCAATAAAGACCAAGCGTTGAATATTATAAGCAGAACATTCGAAAAATATGTGATTTAGGGTCTGACTGCTGTTATTGCACTCTTGACATGCATTTGAATCAATTATTTTCATTCGGCACAAATGACTATTGAATCTAGCGTGACCAAAACGAAGTCGTATAAGGAGTGTGTAAAATTTCCGGTTTTTATAAACTCTAGATTTAGTGAACCAGGGTGAGGAATGAATATTTTTGTTAATGGAGTAAAACCAATTACCCTTGGTCTTTAGCGAAAGTTGCCACTGTTCAATCCATTTTTGACGAAAACTCTTGTAAACTATAGAAAGAATGTCGGAATAAGGTATGGCAACATCCTTGACAACGCCAATGTCATTGTTGGTGATAGTTCTTGCCAGGAAATCTGCGTTTTCATTACCGAAAACACCAATATGTGATGGTGTCCATAATAAAATAATATCATAACACTCCAATGAGAGCTCATATAATATTTGCTTAATGCTATCTATGATATAATTAGTTTTATAATGTAGTTTGTTACTTTGAAGAGCAGTTAAAACACTCATACTGTCTGTGACAATTAACCATTTTTTGCAATTGCCCCTATCATCTTTTATATAACAAAGTGCATTTAAAATAGCCAAAGATTCTGCTGAAAAAATACTAAATTCTTTATGTATTCTAGTTCCATGACCGGTTCTGATACTTGGTAAGTATAGAGCAAAGGATGTTCTCGATTCGTTTTTAGAACCGTCTGTAAATATGGATTGATGAGTTGAAAATGTAGACAACTTGTTATAAACTTCTTGTTTGGTCCTTAACTCAGAGTCAATTACAATATTAATATTTGGAAATTTACTTTCAAATGGTCCATGGTAACAATTCCAAAATCTATTGCTTTTGTGAATTTTGTATTGCTGATCAATATTGATTGAGTCAGAGAAATCATGAAGTATATAGGGAACTGTTTTAGAATTAGAAAGGGGAAATAAAGAAGTAATATGTTTGAGCTTTTGTAAGAGTGGGTCTTCAGAAAAGGATAATAATTTTAGGATGAATCTTTGTTTTAAGTACCAGAATCTCAGGTTTAATGGTGGTATACAGCACTCTACTTGTAAGGAATTTATAGGGGTTGTTTTCATTGCACCAGTTATGTATCTTAAATTATTATTCTGAAGTACTTCAAGTTTATGAAGCTTGTTTTGGTCAGAACCAAAACATAGATAGCCATATTCAAAGTGGCTGCGAATCAAGGATTTGTACAGCATTAAAAGGATCTTAGGATCACATTTATATAGAGCTTTGATAATATTAAATGCTTTGGAAGCTTTACCTAGTAAATAATCAACATATTTGTTCCAAGACAAATTGCTACAAAAAATAACACCTAAAAATTTAACTTCAGCAGTAATAGGTAGTTGTGAATTATTATATAATATTTTAATGTTTTTGTATGATTTATTAGTTTTAGAAAATATTACTACTTTAGATTTGTCAGGGCTTACATCTAAATTGAGGTATTTAAAGTAATCTGTTAATCTTAACAATGCATTACTTATTATTTCTGTAACTTTATTAATGTCTGGGCCTGAAAAGTATATAACAAGGTCATCTGCAAATTGAAGATTCCTGACATGTGGTCCTAAAATTAAATTAAGTTTGTGTATGTAGAGGATAAAGAGTAATGGACTAAGTATTCCACCTTGACACACACCTTTATAAGAAAGACGAGGTCCTATTAACTGCTTGTTAACTTTAACAAAAACTTCTCTACCATTTAAAAAGTTATAGACCCAGTTTATAATTTTTCCAGGTATACCAATAGAAACAAGTTCCAGAGTGAGAATGTGATGATTGACATTATTGAATGCACCGATAATATCAAAGAATACCCCAATCAAAACTTCATTGCATTTAAGTGCTTTAAATATATCAATATGAAGATGAGTAACACTCTCAGAGGCAGATTTACCTCTACGAAAACCAAACTGATTTGCTGGTAATAAACAATTACTCTCTATGTAGAATTCTAGTCTTTGTTTTAATAATTGCTCAAATATTTTTCCCATGCAGGAGGTCAGAGTTATAGGTCTATAGGAATCTATATCATTTGCATTTTTGTTTGGTTTTAAAATTGGAATAATACAATCTTTTTTCCAATCGGAAGGAATAAGTGAATCTTTCCACAGTGCATTATAAATACATAAAACAATATTTTTAGAGTTATAAGAGAGGTTTTTTAATAATTTATATGCTATGCCATCGAGACCAAATGCTGTATCTCTTCGGGTAGATATGGCTGCATTAAATTCATAGAAAGTGAAGGGTTTATTTAAATAATTTAATTTGTTACTATTTTCATTAATGTGTGATTTAAATTGGGTCTCGACAGTGTCAGGAGTATATTTTTTAAGAAAATTAGAAATCCAGTTATTATTATTTGAAATCTGACTATATACATAAGTTTTATTAAATTTTTTAACAGTATTCCAAATTTTGGAAATGGGTGTGGTGCGATTAAAATTTTCACAAAACTTATTCCAGCTAATTGATTGTTCTTTTTTAAGTATTAATTTTTTTTTGGCTTGTAACCTTTTAAAAGCAATATAATTTGCCTCTGATGGGTCGTTTTTAAAATTAACATATGCCTGTTTAGAGTTATCTACTGCAAGAGTACATTTTTGATTCCACCAAGGTAATGGAATCCTTTTATTTTTAAAAGGAATATCATTTGTAGAGCTTATGGGTTTTGATTTTGGTATACAACATTTGTCTATAGCTAAATTTAAAATATCAATTAATTTAGAATAACACTGCAGGGGTGAATTACTATAAGTGTAAAGTGTAAAATCTTGTAACAAACTATCTGTGGTCTTCTTATACACAGTCCAATCTATAAGATTGTAATTATGAAATTTGGGATAATCTAAGGATTCTGGTAATCTAGAGCAATTGTTATTAATTACTATTTTTGTTATTACAGGTAAATGGTAGCTACCTAAGGGATCATTATGTACTATCCAATGTGAAGCAAGAGATATGCAAGGGGATGCAATAGTAAGGTCAAGCGCATTACTCTGCCATCTGTGTGATCCTACTGTAGTCGGTGTACCATCATTTAAGAGGACCAAGTTGTTACCATCAATACATTCAAGAATGTCACGACCGCGAGCATTAATAGACGAGCAACCCCATGCTGTGTGATGAGCATTAAAATCACCAGCAACCAACATGGGCTCTGGAATACTATTAAGAAGATTACTGAATTTATTTTTGTTAAAACGTGGACTACAATTATTTGGGCTATAAAAACTAACAACTGACATTTCTGTGTTTTTATATTTTAATCGTACCGCAATATTCTGTAAGGAATCATCACTATATGTATCAATTTTACTGAATTCTATACTTTTATGAACTAAAATTGCAACGCCGTTGTGGTCATTGCCTGAGTCTAATCTAACAATGTTAAAGCCTTTAATATTTAATTTATAGTAGGCTTTTAGCCAGGTTTCTGATATCAGAGCAATATGAATATTGTTCTCCAATAGAAAATGTGTAAAGATTTGTTGATTACTTACTAAACTTTGTGCATTCCACTGGACTATTACTATATGGTCCATAAAGAAATAAAAAGATTAAAGAAAGAAAGATTAATCTGGATTTTTTTTATTCTGTAATGTCTCTAGGAGAACTTGTTTTATATTTTCTGTACATATTGTTTTGTCATTGGTTCTATTCAATGTTATAATTTTAACAATTGATTCTAATAGGGTATTTAAAATTTGGTCAGAATTAAGTAGGGATATAAACGAAGGTGAAGTTTTGGTACTGCCTAATTGAGGAAATGATTTCTCTCTAACAATATCAGCATAACTTTGTACTTTATTTTTATTCTCCTCTATTTTCTTTTTCTTAATAGGACACTGTGATGAAATGGCTATATGATTACCATTGCAGTGACAACATTTGGCTTCGTTAATATTTGCCGAACAGTTTCTGAAATTATGATTATTTCCGCATACTGAGCATCTTTCAGCGTTCTTACAAAACTTAGCGATGTGACCATACCTTAAACATTTAAGACACTGCTTTACAGGAGGTATGTAAGGCCTCACCACAAAGCGCCAGCTATTCAGGTCGACGGTGTCAGGAAGTACAGGACAGGAAAATGTGATGGAGACGGTTTTAGTTGGCTGCATTGTAAAGGTGTTATCATCACCTTTAATACGCCTCATGAATCTGCGTACACAAACAATATTTTTTGAGCTGGTTATATTAGAGTATATTTGTTCGTTCGATAGATGCGTAGGAACATGCTGAACTACTCCAGTTACTTCCGTGGCTGAAGCTGGTATACTTGCCTTTAATTTAAATCCGTCTAGAAATTTTTTATTAACTAAGGCTGCATTAGCTAAACCGGGGCGTTCAAAAATGACGCCGATCTTAAATTTATTCATCCTTAATAATTGCTTAACTCCTTTATTATATTTTTTCAAATTAGTAGCTAAGGACATCATATCCCTATCACCGATTGGCTTATTACTATCTGTACTCTCCATAAATACAATGTATTCAAAGTTTCCACCATCCTCAGGATAGTACCGAACATAATCTGGTATTTGAAATGCCTTATACTTATCTACATCCTCAGGTGCCGATTCCGAGTCAGACCCTAGAAAATTAATATCATCGGATGTATCATCCGATATTTCCTCTTTCTTTTTTCGCTTCTTCCCGCTCCTCTTCGTCATCTTTACTAGTTTTGACTAAAAAAACTCAATAAAATATTATTTTCCAAAACTAGCGCGAAAAAATACGTGTAGTCGCTTTGAAAGTTCCCGCGCTTCTTCTTAGGTTTTACTTTTACGCTGTGTAAATGTAAAAGTTAATTTGATATCGGTATAACAATATTTTTATTTATTTATATAAAAAACTATCATCACTATGTTTTGTCTTCGGTATGTCATATTATTTTTTATTTATATACATATAAATAAAATATATTAAAAATGATATAGTTTTCTATCTTCAAAAACTCTCATCATCTTATTACTATCACTCCAATGTTTATTTCTTAAGATTATTGTATCCGTTTTTACTGTATAATAATGTATTACATACAAAACAAGTGCCACTTTTGATATCCTACAGGCATTCCAAAAAGTTAAGCGTTACAAATTGTCGTCATAATGAATAAAAAAAGAAATTAACTATAATATTTTTATTTATATTGTAATATGTTTTATATTCAATATTTTAATGGGTTTTAGTTATTTTATTTTCAGCAGCTTGTTGATGGCAACACTAATCGAAGGTCTGTGGATAGTGATATTTTTATTCTGTGGACTGGTGTGACTTTGACACTAACAGTTTGTTCAATGACACATTTTTTTTATTGTAGTGAGTCAATGTTTTGAATTGTTAATTTTTATTTGTGGCTGAATTGGATTTTACTAACTTTACTCGTCTTCATTGCTTCTGGCTTCATAGTCTGTAATACCTTTTAATTTAAATTCAATGTGATGTAAAAACGTACAAGATTGCTTATTAATTATGTTGATATTCTATTACTAATATAAGGTAAGTTATATAAGATTTATTTTTAAATTAACAAAAATATAAAAGTATTGTTTTTAAATGTAAACACTTATCTCGTGAGGTTCTATTATTTATATTATTACTAGCTAACTCCGCAAACATTTTTTGCCATATAAATTAAAATCGCTATTAAAAATAGGAGTCGGTGATAGCAGGGTAATAATTTTTTATTTTATTAATGTCACAAAAAAAAGTCTAGTAAATAAAAACAAAATGTTAGGGATGGACAATCCTTATCACTTAGGGCTATGAAAAATAGATAGTAGCCGATTTGCAGACCTCCTGAATACGCGTATAATATTTTAAAAAATTGATCAAGCCGTTTCAGAGGAGAATAGTAACTAACATTGTGAAACGAGAATTTTATATATAAAAAATTGTTTTAAATTAGAAGAGTGATAAAGGGTATATATACTAAATTCTGAATAATGTAATATATGTGACATATTAAGGTAAAGGCACATAACCCTGCCAAGGTACCCAAGTCTAAATTTAAAATAATGAAATAATGCCTAAATATATATATATTATCTAAATATAATACTCAAAATTACCATTATCTATTCATAATAAATACCAAATTGGCATTGGTTTGGTAGCAATTATTAAAAATCTGATTTAGCTGAAACATGCAAATCAATATTAATAACAATAACATGCATTACAAATACAAACATTATTCCATTCCTGTAATGTAATATCCCATCAAAAACATAAATGTGAAATGATCGAGTTTAATATTATGATATATGGCTTGATTGTTGACTTCTACGACAAAAGAGATGAGATCTAAATGGGTGCCAAGTTCAATGGTCTGTCCTGAAATGTATTTATAACAATATAAAATATCATTTCTTCTTATAACTTAGGATAATATACTGTAGCCTAAGGTCTAACTTGGCCAGTTCTCATATACCAATTATTACTTTCGATTGCTAGTTACTATTAATATTAAAATAGGAACCGACAAGTAACATGTTTAGAACTTGCGAAGGCTACAGTATATTTCGTATATGAAAACTAGCCAAGTTAGACCTTAGGCTACAGTATATTATCCTAAGTTATAAGAAGAAATGATATTTTATATTGTTATAAATACATTTCAGGACAGACCATTGAACTTGGCACCCATTTAGATCTCATCTCTTTTGTCGTAAGTCAACAATCAAGCCATATATCATAATATTAAACTCGGCTATCATTTCACATTTATGTTTTTGATGGGATATCATTACTTTTTGTACATAAATTATACGAGGTACTTATTTATAACTAAATTAATACCAAATTATTTTTGATAAATTATTGTATTTTCGTATATTTACGGGGTATAATTGTCTTTATTTTTTGTGTTATTTTGTGTTATTTTCTATATTTTCTTGTAACTTTTAAATGTTCAAGTGCAATGCCAATTCAGTATCAGGAATTTTTGGGCAAATCGGGGCGGTATAACGTCCACAGATGGTTGTACTCTACAATAGAGCTCTCGTGACTTGGATCAAAATTGTTAAGACGTACTCCATCTAAGGTTTTAACTCTGAAGAGTCCAACGTAAACCTGCCCTTTATTAAATATAGAGGAGGCTATGTTGAGAAGAGGACTGCCAAAACTAAGGCCTTGTGATTTGTGGATAGTAATAGCATATGTTAAGCAAATACGGAATTGTTCTCTATCAACATATACATTATTTAATATCTGAAACTTCGTATTGACACGTTATAGTTCGTAAAGACGATTATGTAACAAATTGACTGTTATGTATTGAATTCTCAAGAAAACAATTTGTTACCAATAAGTTCTCATTCTCGAGTTAACTGTACATTCCTACTTATAACTATACTAAAATTGTTATTAATTTTTGGTTTAAACTATTGTCTATACCATACGTATTTACTAAAATAATGTAATAATAATATAATCACAAATATATAAGTATAATTTAAGAAAGCTATAAATTTCGTAGCATAAATCGCAACCTTATAGGTTAGATATCCAGAAACAAAACATTGAGTTTTATCGCACCGCTCCCACAAGGCGCCACCGCGGCGCCCTATACCGAAATGCCTATTATTTAATAATTATTTATAAAAATAATGATTTTACACTATCGATGTGCGCTAAATATTGAAACAATAATTAATACCAAATCTTAGTTAATAACATAATAAATACGAAATTCGACTATACTCCTAGTTATAAGTACGAGTATATTTTAGACAGAATCTAAATTATAGCAACTAGTGTTTACCGCTCAATGCAATATTTGAAGTTTGCTAGTTATCGACATTGATGTGAAGGGGTCAACGTAAATTGGTAATGATCGACATTTTCATACAATATTACTTTCGGTCCAGTACAAGATGAGATTTTTCGCCAGGGATCAATGTCAATTGGTGGCTATCGACGTTTTCATAGAATTTTAGTATTCGTCCAGTATAAGTTGAAATATAATCAATTAAAGTGAAAAATTGTAGTAAAATGATAACAATTTACCAGTTTCAGATTTTTTCCTTTATATTCACCTAATTACCTATCTGCATACCAAATTTGAACTTCCTAGGTCATCTGGAAGTGGGTTATAATTTTGATCTATAGTTGATCAGTGATAAAAATGTCGATTTTTGGACATTAATATCTAAATAACCGTTTGAGATATGTTTATGAAATTTGGAACACATATTTATCTCGCAAGTCTCAATATATGAACCAAATTTGACAGGTTTGTGTGAAAGAGTTTTTGAGTTATGAGGGGGTCAAAAGTGGCTCCAAATGGTTCGTGTAAATATACACACGGTGCTGCAAGCCAGTTTACTTGAAACTCGGCTTGACACGCTGCCGCGTGTCTAGATAAAAGAATGTCTGAAAAATTGTTTATTTTTTTTAATAGTTTCTCAACTACTTTAATAACTTCCTCCTAATACAAGCTACATCTACTTGGTACTGTGTTTTACATATATATTCTTTCAGTGGGTTCCATAGGACACTATATTGTAAATGTCAAAATTAAATTTTTATTAAAGGCACATCAAGTGGAAGAGAGTTTGGTGGTGTATGTTTAGATTATCAGGCATTGCAGTCAGAAATCAGATAATAATTGGACATTTTTGGTTGAAATTCACTGTTCACAAAGTCAAGATACACGAAATAAACAGAATAATGGAAATTAAAAATTCTACTTCAACAAGAGATAACTCTCATTTATCTAAGAAGTACTATCGACGTGTGGAGCATAGGTAAGTCAAATTAATAGTGTGCCCTTGTGATTGTTATTCTATAGGGTAGTATGGGGCATTCTTAGCAGTCTAGTTGACAGGTTGTGAGCCTACTATCTTCTTTCAGATATATTTTATTGTGTATGTTTCTATTATCAAACTGTCTGTCTGTTATCATGTGTGTTGGTCCAATTTAAACTGACAACCTATGAATTGTAAGTTCAAATAATAAAATAATGTTGTAGTCGTGTAATAATTAGATCAGTTAATTATATCTGAAAACTGCTAAGTCACTTAAGGAAAGGTTGGTATGAAATAGAAATAATCTTTATTCAAATAAACTCATTACAAGCACTTTTGAATAGTCATATTTTGATTCTACCACTCATTCGGAATGCAGATTCATCACAAGAAGAATGAGCAAGAAACTTGTGTGTTGCTCTTTTTGATAAATGTTTTTTTTATATAAATAATTACAGTGTAACAAGTAAGAGGCATGCGACAATCAACATAGAAATCGCTACGCACTCATTATTGGTGTAATCAGATAATATTGTCAGTGCTATGTATTTAAATGATATGAAAATCAATAATACAATATAGCCATTAAATTTGAGTAGACTTTGATTTGGATCCAAAGGCTTATGGAACTTTCTTTGGAATTTAAGTGTTTCTTCTTGTAAAAGTAATAATCTAATTATTATTCTTTTTAACGATGCATGGTGTATAGTTTTTATGCTGCTGTTTGTCAAAAAGTTCTTACATACATCATCTAGATTTCAAATAATATAATAACAATATTCCATTTCTATTAGTAATTATCAGAGCATATAAATGCACCTATTCACACATGTTTATGATAGGAATACTGGAAAATCTACTAAGACTTTTATGAAATCAAGAGTGACTATGTAATCAAACCTATCATAAATCAAATAAATTGTATAAATGATAAAGATTTGAAATTTGTTTAGTTTGGGTGAAGATATTCTCGTACTACAAAAGTACCTAAAAGATAAAAAATATCCATAAAAAATCTTTTACGATGTTGAAAATGAAGTGCTTTATTTTGTAAGTTTTTCCAAAATGTTGAATTAGAATATCTGTTTTTATAAAAAAAAAATGGAGTGACCTAGTCTTCTATTCTTACGTTTTATAGAACAGAAATCTATGTCAAGAGTGAAATAGATGTATCTATTCTCATAACTCATCTAAACACAACAGATAATGAGACGCATTGTGATTTATCAGTTAATGAAATGAACATATAAAGAATATATGCATTACTTTGCATAGCAATTATACTATACTTACCTTGATTGCTATTAAAGGCACTTATTTATATTCTTGACACAAAAACCATTCATAGCTTACCTAACAATACCGTTGAATATGTCCTAAAAGATATTAACCAAACGTCATCAAACTTTTATAAATGTAGCGCGGTGGTTATCACCTCTCTACTGTAGCGTTGTATATGATGTGATGAGGTGTCGCTACATAATATTATAGTTAGTTATAGTAGTGGTTATACCGGTGAAATAATTGTACTATTTATTGTACATTAGTAAGTTCATTTGATAGTCTGTTACATGGCTGATTGGTAAGGCGTACATTCGACGCGGAGTCGTAATGCGGACTCTAGTAACTTTACACTTAACTTAAATCTATTTAATGTGGAGACGTAAACTAATGGAAGGGTCTCAAGTGTAGACCGAAATATTATAAGTGTAGGCACATCAACATAATTTTTATGTTGCAATTCTGCATCGAAATATAGTCGCAGTGGCCAAGTATTGACACGCAAACTGCAACATGTGGTTGCGACATTTAATGTTATTTAAATGTCGTGATACCATATCTGTGACCTTACCTATCTTGAATTTCAAAATAGACGTATTGCTAATCGATAGGTATAAATTAAAAAAAATATATTTATAATTAAGTATGATTTAGACACCTCGGTGGTCTAGCGGTATAACACATCGCTTTACTTTTGTGTTCCTCCGACAGTAGCAACTTCCCACCACTTTTGGTTTTTTTTTATGGATGATAATGGAATGATGCACCTGCCTGCGCAAACGGTTTACGCTGGCGGGGCACCTTGCCATATTTTTGCAAGTAGGTCGGAATGTTTGCTATTCCAGCGGAACTTATAAAAAAATACTATTCCACTAGTAGGACTTGTGCAATTATATTGTCTAACAAAATTTTGTTCATTATGTGTAAAGAATTATATTGATCTTATATACCTACATTAACAAAATAAAAACAATATTATCAATAAAATTTATTTGTGTTGTTAATTGAGATGACACAGAAATCTTGTATTTTTTTGTAAGAATCGAAAAATTTACGTCAGCGCACATCCAATAAACAAAAGCCGCACTTTACTTACAAGTTCCATAAACAACAAACATATCCAAAACAGTTTATACTTGTATTTGTTAATACTTTGTAGTCTACTTATTTATAGTATAAATAAATACGAGTAGTAAGTAATGGAAACATTTATTTAAAATAAAATATTTACATCAGACAACGACGCGTCGGTGCCTGGCCAGTCAAATGTTATCGTCGCTGGGGTCATCACGTAATGCTTGTTTTGCCAGCTCACTATACTAGATAATTATAATATTCCCTTTAAGATTAACACTACACATTCAGTAGAGGTTTTGAATTTGTAACGAGTGGTTAATTGTCAATAACAAAATGCCTGACGCATTTGAAAGTGCGTATCCGTTGTCGCCTTCGGTTAGCCCTCAAGACATACGCGCACGCGCTAACTCGTCATCAAAGAAGAAACGTCCAGTGGTAACGTTTCTTGCTGGTGATGAAGCCGTAGAAATACCTGATAAGTCTATAGTTGGTGTAGACAAACCATTACTGAGAAGTGATAGAAGCGAGGTTGAACTGGATAGTTTTGCTGAGTCGCTCACAACTATGCATAGCACATGGTTTGATAAGAGAGATCTAGGACACAGGTACGTTACTCACCTGCTATCAATATTGATTTATATTTAATTCTTTCCGTTCCACAACAAATAATGAACTGTGTGTATATGTTTGTACAGTACACATATTAATAATTGTTTAATTAGAAACTTGTTTCTTTATCGTTCATATTTGTAATATGTTAATAGTATGATTAATACATTTGAATAGGCAATACTAAGTGTTATTCATCCAATTTCATCTATAAAACTATTATAAGTAAAATGTTGATGTGTTTGTCTCTTTGTTACCCTTTCACAACTAAACGCTTGAACGGATTCTATAGAAATTTAACGAAATTGTATCTCTGTGATGGACTTGGGTTAGTCAGACGGGAAAGTAGACGAAGTTGCAGGTAATAGCTAATATTAGGAATACATGCGGCCGAGCACGTGTCAGGCCACACGCAATACTACATATATTTGGGTATGGCCTACACGCGCTTGGGGTAGACTTAAGAACGTCCTTGACCATTGATGCTTGTCATAGATAAATATTGGAAAGTCATAAAAACTTAATCACGAAAAATATGACGTTATTTAAAATCTACATATAATTTTAGGACTGTAAGTCTATATGGATGTGTCCGGCTTTTCAAATTTATATAAATTACTGATCTTGTAAAATAAAATTTCATGGTATAAAACAATTTTTTCGGCACTTTTGAAATATCATCCACTTCAGTCTTTCGAAAACAAAATATGTAACAAATTTGTAATGTAATGTTTTCATCGTACATACGCACATATCTACCATATACTTATATAATTTTACATTCAGGCTTATGATATCTATCACAATAATATTTTTCTATTTCCTATGCGGTTATGTAGATAAATAAAATATATAATTCAGAAAGTCGTGAAAACTGACTATTTCTAATGTTTACTCTATGAATTAACTATTATATAGTCTTCTTATAGATTACAATTATCAGTTGTATATTAAAGAAATCCTATCAAAGTCCTTGAGTAACAGAAGTCGGGAGATCTGCTTGTTATTACTCATAATAGTATGTACATGCTCCTAGATACAAGTATGCTACACGTTGCGTCATACTATTACACTTATCAATATATTCCTTCTTGCGAAGGACACATGAGTAATGTGAAAATCTTCAAATTCCTAAACTCATTACGTCAACACTTTCGCAATCAAATCATAAAACATTTCCATGACGAGAACTTGTTATATCGTACTGTAGCGTACATCAGACGTCCCAATACCGGTATGCAATCGAACTTTTTCATTATAAAGATGAGATTACGATTATGTCTTTTAAAAGAAAGTTGAAGAGGAAGGAAACATGGAAGAAAGTTATTAACGATTTTACGAAACAAATAAGTATTACAATTATTAATTTATTAACAGCTATGTCGTCAATGTTTTGTAATGTCTAAATTATGTCATAATTTCTAAGACAAGATTATTTAATATATGGTTACAAATTTGACGCACTATGATGCATTAAATAAAAATGTAGTGGCCTATTAGTGCGCTACACTTAATAGGTAGTGTATTCAAATGAAGCCCAAACTTCAATATTTAAACAAAAATTAATCCGAGAGACGGCTGTAGACTTGCACTAGCTACGTTAGTTTTAATGATACCTAGCGAAATCTGGTCATGTCAGAGTATTTATCTCCCTAGAGGGGTGCGCATGACCGGTCATCAGCATGTCATTTTAAATTCCCCACAACATTGACAGTTATGTATACTTCTGTCAACCCCATCTAGTATAACATTCGTGACGGTACGTTTATGATTATTTACACTTAACGTCATATAAATAATGGGACTTTACAATATATATTTATTCGTATTATTAACTTATTACCTTGATACGTCGAATTAGCGCGGTAAAGCCCCGATAGCACATATATATATCATATTATTAAAATTATCTGTATGTGTACTTTAAATCTACATGTATAAAAAACGTTCACCCATAAACATGCATGTAAATTTACCTCTAAATCTATTCCTTATTTAGTTTATAATTATAAAATAATCCAATCAGTGATAGTCAAAAGAGAGTTCATGATATTCTATAGATCACTATAGTGAAGTGTTATTTATAACACTTCTTAAGTTATCGTTGATTGTTTTTAAAATTTACTTATGATACAGAATGGTGTGATTGTCGTGTGGAATGAATAGGATTTTTTGTGATTTCATCATAATAATATGAATACATACTAGACCTTACATATGATAACGTTCACGACTAATTCACGTGAGTGTTCTTTCAATTCACAACACCCCAGAGAAATATGAGTCCACTTGATAGGGGGCCAATTTATTCATTATATATTGTTCTTGCTCCGAACCTAGAAAATTTATGATATGCTAAAGCAATTTCAATAAACTCAGCTCAATATATTCAGAGAGACATGCTGTATTCTGTAAAGAAAAAAGTAACTCAATATAGTTGTAAATGCCTACACACCCTAAATAGTTAAAACTTTAAAATAATAATAGGGACAATGGCCTGTTATTAATTACACAAACACATGGACACAATAGATGCTATAGACAGCTATCACTGTGGGGGCTGCTTTGAAGCCGAGGAAACAACCGCTCACGTAATCCTGGAGTTCGTAACAATGGCCACACAACGTAAACTTCGGAACGGTTCTTGAAGCCTGTGAAGACATCAGGAGGCTTCTACGCTTGGTTGGCTACTTTAATAGTCTCGGCTCTACACCCATAACTGTTCAGATGCGACTAAATGCGGCTAAATGCGGAGAAGAGAGTCCAATTTACATTTTCATGATGTGACGAAAGATTGTAGAAAATTTCTATAAGCGTTAGTACAAAAGTACCACGGTCATATATGGTAAATAGGGTCGACAACTCTCAATTTCGAGTTGCGTTAGGTGTATAAAAGAACTTACGGAAATTAGTTATATTAGGAAGAAGATAGTTACATTAAATGCGTATTTTATAGTTCCTCTTTGAAACTTTAATTGCGATGAAATTTGGAACCGGGAATTATAGGAAATTTGAAAATGTAAAATAATATTCAGAAAAATAACACAAATAAATTTTTACAGGCATGTTAATTTATAAATTTTTACGGATTTTCTTTTTTAAATTTCTCACCTATGACTTTTTTCTTTTTATAGCAATAAAAAGTTCTACTATAAGCGAACTAATATTGCATCGACGTCTTCTCATTGATCCCGCAAGCGAATTTATACTGCACTATGCCTACACTAGTAAGTGACCGGAATATAGACCATTGACCTCTTTAAATGTTATTCCATGTAGTTCTCGTTCCGAGTTCATAGCACATACAATTTTTAAGAATTTCATAGGCAATGTATACTTTGGTAATAATCGGTGAAGAAATATCAGTGACGTTCGTGGTTTGTTACGGATAAAAAACAAATAACAATATATTGTTGTTCTATTCAATGACATGCCACGTTCATTTCATGATTAATTATATGTTACAAATAATTATAGATTGCAGAATTATTTATAACATTTAATTAATAATGAAATATATAATAACCGACGAAGAATGAGAGCCGTCTAAGCAACTGTACTCGTCCAATGAATCAGCTGTTTGGTAGAGTCGGCGGTCGCGGGGGAAGTGGTACTGTGCTATTGCCTAAAGCCCAATGCTATACCGACTAAACGTCAGTATACGTGATCGCCCCCGCCGTCGCGCCGTGGCCGATACACACGCCGCTCTAGATAACTCGTTAGATTATAATCTGCTTATCACTGCGATCTCGATACCAGCTGTGACGGTTTACTGTGTGTAATCGCATATTGTCGTCATCGCATTAGTTACTATTCACAATATCCGCCTGTAGGAAGTGGGCATTGAACGCATTCGCTCTTTAAACATCTGGTGTTTATTTGTGTAAAGTTTTTTTCCTAATAAAGATAGGTGTCAGCACACCTATATTGAGATATTGGGTATCTTTGACAGTAATAATTTGTGGTATACCTAAATGTTAACTAGTGACGATTGATAAATTATAAGTTCATGACATCTTTGGAATATTACAGTGTTCTTTGTATTTGCCACTGTATCTGAAATAGTATATAGAGGCTTTATTGTTTAATCATGTTTTAATTTGAATTCTGTATATCTACAGATATAGACAGGTGTTTTTACTATAACATTTAAATAATCTTTGAGATTATTTTACTATATTGATGTATCATACATAACTAGTAAACTTTTGTAATAGTGAATATAATATGCATTTTACTGCATTGAAATAATTTGCTAATTCATTTTGCTTACTCTTGTGTACAAATGTTATTTTCTTTGTCTTCACTCACTGTTCGACACTTGGCTCTCAGTTTATAACCTTGTTTACTTTTTTCTCTGCTGAGAAAGTTTGTTGATGAGATTCACTTTTGTTGTTTTTATTACTTACTTGATATCTATTGTTTTAATTACAGACACTATTCATTTTACCTAGTCTTAATATTTAAAGTATTACAGAAAATTTGGTCCGCTTTATTAGTTCACATATACACTGTATTTAGCTACAGTGTGCTAAATGAAATCGATTGTCCAATGTTCTGGCAGCCTCGCCCCCATGCGCCCTGCATCATGTCCATCCCCTCTGAAACTCGCTGTGGTTCGAATTACCTATTTTCTATATACCTGTAGAACATGAAAGGTGCCAATATAGACAATGATCATGTTTACATTTAAGTGTGTCACTGCTGTCATCAAAACGACGCAGTTATTTGTTTGCATACCGCGCTGCAGTTTGTGTACTGGTGGAATTAATTCTATAAGGCGTAATATACGAGTAATTTAATTATTTTGAATGTATAAACAATGATGGAATTTTATTAACAAGAATAATTTATAGAGCGTTGTAGAGATAGAAATTAAATTGATCCTAATTTTGTTAAATCAATTCTTACATATTGCAAACATAGCAAAGTATTATTAATAGAGTGCAAAGTCGCAGGCAAAGAACAGACTACGTGGCCCTTATAAAAGACTAGTTGATGTATTTGTCGATAAAAGAAAAATATAATACTGTATTACATTTTTCCTTTTTTATATAATTACGGATTTGGATTGAAAAACTTTAGCAGTAGATGAAATAATACATCGCTCTTTTCAAGTATTATTCACTTACGCAGACAGACGGAAAAACAATTCCATTATAATCTTTATAATCTAAACTGATTTATTTAGATAGTGAATGTAATAGTTAACATGAGATATCATCACTCAGTATACCAAAATCTTTAAGCTATTAAACCGGTCTTGTTGACCTTGTTACTGTCAAGGATATCCACTCAAACACTTCCTGCGTTTCACGACTGTACTGCAATAGTACAGCATCGCTAAGATCTGTGTGTAATCTACATTTAACAACTTATTTGTTTACTCATTGGTGAAATAGGGGCCTATATCTATACCGAGAATTGCTTATATCTATACCGAGAATTGCTTAAGCTTCATTAGGATTCGTGAGCGTGGGTTGTTCAACTGACGTCCTGTTCTGAACAAAATCTAGTCTTGTGGAAGTTGATTTATAAATTAACTGTGTACGTGAGAACATTTGAAATGAAACTTCTTGCCAATATGGCGAATGGAAATGCGGAGATATTCAACGTTATAGGATCCTCATATGGGACAGGAGACCGCCACTCGGCAGCTCCGAACGAGTAAGTTAACCAATATCCTTGAATCTGTTTAGCGATACAATGCAATATTAGCATAGCGCAGTTAGTATGGAATCGGCCAAATTTCGTGAAGTGAGTAGTAATTAGTGTTTCATTTGTATAAGACATTTAAAGGAACTAGTTGCACTTTAAAAAATATATAAATATTTAATTATGTTTATGTTTTTTCAATGTTGGTGCAATAAAGTGTTATAATATAAAATAATGTATATAATATAGAAATAACAAATATTGCGTATACATATTACATACATAAGTATTAAAAAGGAATAATGTTATATACATAATTAATTAAACTATGACGTCTTCATGCTTACGCGATATCCTGACAGAACAGAGTGCCTAAGCCCCTCTATCCTTTTTTCATACACGCTCTGTGTATTAGTTTCGTCTTTCCACTTTCGTTCCACTTGTACAAATCAACGTAACATGCCCTTATTTTTGCAACGACACTTTCTTTCGACTAACTTGTTCTTCTAGTACTGGATTATGAATGCGGTCTACCAGTTAAACTACGCAGTCTCTGCAGTGTACATTTAAATATCATTGTTCTAAACTAAAAGCATAGAATTCTGTGTAGACAAGAGATTTGTTTAGTCATATAAATATGAATCAGAATACATTTCTTTGACGTTGCTGGCCGGAAATTTGTTCTGAGTATACTTAATTCTGTGTTGTTTTTGTAGTATTCGAGTGTATTCAAGTTGTATATTGCCTGATGTGCAGGTCTAATTAAAAATACTTTGACCTTTGCCCCTATTCGTAATGTATTATGTAACCAACATGAAATTAAAGTGGAATGGAAATCTAGTGAAGCTGATATTATGTAGACAAATTACACGACAATATAAAACCTCGTCGATCTAGAAACTAGGCAAAAACAATACGCGCTATAGGTACACGGGTTTTATTTTTTCAGACTACTAAGCACTTAATTATTCATTGGATTACGACGATTGTTCTATTATCAAAAATAGGTTGTAGTGAGTTCATAAATTTATCACACTGTGATAAATTCATGAACTCACTACAAATATTTTACCGTCACGAAACACCAGGAAATCGTAATGTATGCATTTATATGGAGCTCTATTAATTTCCGGCATTTCAAAACCTCTGCCGTGCGCGACCATTGTTTGAATGATAGAAATGAACCGTAAATATCGTACGTAAAGTTACAAAAACACCCAATGGTCTTGTCGACTTACAGCTAGTGCATTGGTGCTGTACTAGGCACCCTCTACGTCTTCAGACCTGTGCAATTATTATAGAAATATCTCATTATTTTTAAAATAAATAAGGGTTGCTGTTACTTTTTACACTTAAAAATATTAATAACTCACTGACACGTTTTACCTATCATTTTGAGGAGTACTTCATGAAGATTTATAAATATAATTACTGCATATCGTTATATGATCTTCCTCATACGATTGGGTGGTTAGTTCTACGAAGTTATATACATGATAACATTTTATCGAGTTATTTCAGTAAACATTAATTTCATATTTAATAGGTAATTTATTTAGGTATTAGGATTTAAATTTGACAGGTTCAGTTAATTTACTATTAATTACATAGATAAAGGTAAGTGTTTATGACACATAACTAACATTCACAAAACAGAAGATAGGATAAACATGTGTACTTAAAAATATTTGAGTATTGTAATTGTTCTTGGAAACTTATCTAGTTGCATATCGAATTGTATGCGAGTGTTGAGAACGAGTTGCGTATGCGCCGACGCCATGTTATTACATTATTTATTAATCTGGACATAACACCCACCAACATTAGCGCTAATGTTAAATCTGGACTATCACCTGACGCTTTGATTTTCAATGTCGTCTAATTTTACTTTACTGAATATGCCAAAGTATCAACTGATTATTGTACTTTCCTGGAAACGTTGACTTTTCAATCATATAGGTGAATATGGCTATGACTTGAGATTGATTGATGTTTTTTTGATGGCCAATGGATTGGTTAGAACCATATTAAAAAAATTACGGATGAATTTTATATAAAAAGCAATCGTTACACGCTGGCGAACCAAAAGTGTTGAATAATAGGTGAACACGATGTCAGATCAGTTAGCCCGTCGTGTCGTATTCACCGGAAATTAACAAAATGGTTTTAACGCAGACCGATGTAGTTTGACCTGATATGGTCGACTGGCTAGCATTGGGTCCACTAGCCACACATTACAAAATCATAATCAAAATATCTTTTTTCATGTAGGTCTATTACAGAATCTTATGACCTGTCAAATCTAGTCCGTTAGTTCGGAAGGTTTTAGAGATGAAAAGAAACTCAGCTCCTATTCTTTTCAAATATGTTTGTACATCTTTACAATAATAATGATTAATTTTTAAATTCAAATTATGAAGAATACAGTGACCATCAGCAAACAGTCTAATCAGCCTTCGTAACCCTAACAAACCAGTCCCCACAAGCAGTACCCGTTCACGAGTATCACGGATGAGCCAGCCATCATTGTTCTCAACCATATTAGAGGCAACACATTGACCTAGCCGACTACGCCGGCAAAATTTCAACTTTATAGCGATAATGCTTCAAATTATTCCACTACATCATTTATAGTATCTACTGCATAGGTTGTAACAGTGACAGTTTTCACCCATTACAATATATAGTTTATTACTGATACTGATAAACTTCTCCCCCTACCCTACCTATTTTAAGACAAAAGTAAGTAGATACAAGATAACAAGAATAAATATAGTATTATTTCTTCTGTATTTGAATCAGCAGAGACTTTAGATAAATAGATGAATAATCAGTAGGTACACGAAGAGCCATATTTACACACTCATTTATCTGTTTGCCGGCTATGTACATGCGTAAAACTTTCCGGTATTATTATTTCCAATATTTCTGCTACTTAATAATAATAAACATTGACTAATCAATATTGATTGAATTGATACAGAATCCATGCACTTAGCTAATTCGTTCATATGCTGATATACAATATGGTATATATGTAAATCTATTTCAGTTACACATTGCTATCGTAAGTCCGAGTGGCTGTAATACCTACAGCATTTTTTACGGAAAATCTCGATGTGTATCAGAGTATAAAAAATCAAAAGGAAATTACGTACAATAAAAGTGAAATTATAATTTTATGTGCATTTCCTTACTGTCATTCTCTGACTATTGAACAAAATAAGTTCATATATTATATTAATAATTTAATTTATAATATGACTTGTCGTCATAATGACTTTTTATTTTTTGATAGTAACAAATTTGTTACAAACTTTTGTATGACTGGAGATAGATTTTATCTGCCTAAAAAACAAATAAGAAATATAGCTAGTTTACTAGCTTATAATATAAATGACCCCATTATAAGTAATATAATGGGTTGCACTAATCCAATTAGTAGTATTTGTACTAATGTTAATACTAATACATTCTGAAAATATTGACATAAATATTGATTCTAGTAAGAATCCTTTTATTTACAATAATTTAAATATGACTGCAGATTTAAACTGCTGAAAAAGACAAAGACAAAGCTATCAGAATTGAAAATTGTTCACCAGAACAGTACTTACAAAGTTTTCTCGGCTGTGAATTAATTATTCAATTGTTTTTAGAAAAAAATAATATAGATGTTCTATGTTTAACTGAACATTGGCTCAAAGTGAGCAATATGATGTTAAGATATAAACAATTATAATATTGTCAGCTGCTTTAATAGAAAAATAGTAAATAGAGGAGGTTCCATGATATTGGTGAAAAATAATATAAAAGTAAAAGAACGTAGTGATATTGGCAATCTTTCCGTTGAGTGTTGATATTGAAATTTCCTGCGTGGAACTAGAAAATTATATAGTTATGTGTGTATATAGACCTCCAAATAGTGATTATAATTTATTTGAAGAGGTAATGGAGGATATTTTAAAAAGAGTATTTAATATTAACAAAAAATTTATAGTGTGTGGTGATTTCAATGTTGACATTTTATCACATAACACCACAAAAACTAAATTAATGAGTTTATTTCAATCTTTTGACTTGAGTAATGTCTTCCACGAACCCACTTGTATCACAGCCACGTCTGCTACTTGTTTGGATAACATATTTAGCAACAGTGAATATTTAGATAAAATAATATTAAACAACCTTCCTTCTGATCACTGTGGTCAATTAGTAATTTTTCCAAATCACGTAAACAAAATTAGGAAAATTAATTTATTAAAAAGAGACTTGACTAGTTATAAGATCAATAAATTTAAAATATCAGTTCGTAGTAAATTAGATTTTTGTCCTCAATCTGATGAACCAAACAAACTTTATACAGATTTCTTCAATATTGTTTCTTACGAGTATAATAAGGCTTTTAACAAAAAAACTATATATTAGTAACAAAACAAAATTTTCACAATGGGCTACAAAGGGAATTCTTAAAAGTAGAAATATATTATTTGATTTATATGATCAAAAAAAATACCGTTTCGATAGCACATTCGTAAATTATGTAAAAAGATACTCAAAAACTTTTAAAAAGGTATGTAATGTAGCAAAGTCTAATTATCTAAATAAAAAAATTAAAGAATCCAAGGATAAGATTAGGACAGCGTGGAATATTATTAATAAAGAAACTGGCAAAGTTAAAAGTCCATATAATGATTTTACGTTAAATTATAATGATAAACTAGTAACGTCCACAAAAGAAATAGTCAATATTTTTGAAAAATTTTTCGCTAGTATTCCAACTGATATTACGTCCTCTTTGGACTCTTCTCCAAGTACAGCTAAATCATTCCTTATTGACAATGTTGCTTCGTGTCCGGTTACATTTAAATTTACATTTATTGACATTGCTACAATTACGAAAACATTTAAACAATTAAATTTAAAAAATACTGAAGACCATTGGGGCATGTCTGTTAAAGTTATTAACACCGCTATAGATGTTATTGCTCCATATTTAGTAACTATCTTCAATAAATGTATTTTTGACGGTGTTTTTCCCAATTTAATGAAACATAGTAAAATAACTCCACTTTTTAAGTTAGGGGATAAAACTGAAGTAGGTAATTATAGGCCCATTTCTATCTTACCAGTACTAAGTAAAGTGTTTGAAAAAATTATGCTCAATCAGATGCTTCACCACTTTAAAATAAATAGACTGCTTCACAGTCGGCAATTTGGTTTCACGGCCGGTAAATCAACTACTGACGCTGGTGTAGCTTTAATGAAACACATTTTTGACTGTTGGGAGAGGTCACAGGATGCTATCGGTGTATTCTGTGACCTCTCAAAAACATTTGATTGCGTTGATCATGAAACACTCTTACTCAAATTAGAATATTACGGTATTAGATATGAAGCACTATGCATGATGAAATCCTATCTAAATAATAGAATGCAAGTTGTTGAAATAAATGGTGTAAAGTCTGAGGGAACTAGTATTAAAATGGGTGTTCCTCAGGGCTCTATTCTAGGTCCTTTCTTATTTTTAGTTTACATAAACGATCTTCCTTATATGGAAGATCGTATAGAAAAGATAGCTGACATAGTGCTGTTTGCTGATGATACTTCATTAGTATTTAAAGTCAATCGACATATTGATGATATGGACGAAGTAAACGGTTCTCTCTCTTATGTTTTAAAATGGTTTACGGCAAATAATATGCTACTAAATGCAAATAAAACTAAATGTATCAAATTTACTCTCCCCAATGTAAGGCCGGTAGATTCAAAAATCGTATTGGACAATAAATCTATTAATTTTGTTGACGATACTGTATTTCTAGGTATCACATTAGATTCCAAGTTGCAATGGGGTGCTCATATTACTAAATTGGCGAGTCGACTTAGTTCTGCCGCTTACGCGGTAAGAAGAATTAGACAATTAACAGACGTGGCAACGGCTAAACTTGTCTATTTTAGCTATTTCCATAGCATTATGTCGTATGGTATTTTGTTATGGGGCAAAGCAGCTGATATAAATACAATATTTACTTTACAAAAGAGGGCCATTCGCTCCATTTATGGTATGGGTTCCAGGGAGTCATTGCGAGAGTGTTTTAAGGAACAAATATCCTCACCGTTGCTTCTCAATACATTTATGAAAATATCATCTATGCCAGAAGGAATATAGACAGTTTCAAAAGAGTTAGTGATTGCACTAATAAAAGCTTACGTAACAATAACAAACTGATTTTACCTAAATGTCGTTTGGCTAAAGTTAGTAATTCGTTTTATGGCAATTGCATAAGGTTTTACAATAAAATACCAGAGTCTGTTATAAATCTGCCAGAAAAAAGATTTAAATGTCAAATAAAACAGTTCCTTTGCAAAAAAGCTTACTATAAAATTGAAGAATTCGTTAACGATAATAATGTTTTTATAGAAAAACTTTAAATCTATAGCACTGACAATATTATCTGATTACATTAATAATGAGTGCGTAGCGACTTCTATGTTGATTATCGCATGCCTCTTACTTGTTATACTGTAATTATTTATATAAAAAAAAACATCTATTAAAAAGAGCAACACACAAGTTTCTTGCTCATTCTTCTTGTGATGAATCTGCATTCCGAATGAGTGGTAGAATCAAAATATGACTATTCAAAAGTGCTTGTAATGAGTTTATTTGAATAAAGATTATTTCTATTTCTATTTCCATTTCTGAAACCGCAAATCATGCTAAAACATGTAAACATGCTCGTACACATTTTTAATGCAATTCTAATAAAAGTAAACATTAAACTTTTGCCCAACTTATTAAGAACGAATAACTATTTTAAATATTGGTTACAATTTTTTATATTTGTTAACTTTATAGTTTTCCAGTATTTGAACATAGTTGGATGTAGGTACAATAGTGACACCGTAGTCTTAATTATAACCATTAATTAGAAATATCATCTATATTGTAATTTTATAATCTAAAATTTATACAACTTAAATATATTGCATAGATGAACATAAAAACAATAAATAACTTGCTTTGATAATAGTTTTGTTTAAATGTTTTGCTTATTCAATAAATTCTAATCAAATATAATGGAAACAGTATTTGATTTCGTATTGAATCGATATCTATAGGTCAGTACTTGCTATATTTATTCTCTGTGATATAGGCATAACATTTGTAACGTACGAATGTGTAATAGCGTTGTCAGTTGGCCACCGCTGTTATAAATGACTTTCCATAAATAGAAAAGATCTGACTAGGTACGATATATATAATTCACGTTATTGGTGCCATATTTTTGAATTTGTTTTAAAATGTAATGCTATTAACACTAGAAGTTTAAAATTTATTTTATTATAAACTAGTCATGAACTAGTAGTTCTGTTGTTTAAATACATTTTATGTCTATTATGAGTGATATATAGGTACATTTTTGTGAACAAAGCCCGCCATGGTTATAATAGTTACTACTTAACTCTAGACTAATCTTAGACTAACTCTGGGCACTGCCGCGTACGTACAAGTTGTTTTTCGCTAATAATGTACCGATGTACATATAATATACTGTCTAATAGTAAAATAAGTTACTACTTTTTTTTAATTTATCCAGTACGAACGTACAAAAAATCTAAATTGTTGTAATTGAACTATCTTTTAACTAGCTGTTTGCGGCAGCTCCAACACTCGTAATTTTCTCGTTTGCTTGTAAATTTCAGGAGTCCTTGACTGTTGACTGATATATAAACATAGCGTGGAGCCTAAATTTGTCCAGTTTTTTAATGGTCTCTTATAATTTAATATTATAAGCGTCGATTGATCTGCACAGTGGTATGGTTAATGAGTGAAAACGTAAACAGTATTATAATTGGCAATTTTATTTTTGTTGCAGAATTTTTGTAAATAGATCATTGCATCTAGAAAATGTTAAGTTCTACGGGTTTGATATGGATTATACATTGGCTGGTACGTGATATTGATAAGCCTATTATGTAATTATATATGCATACTTGGATCATACAATTACACACACATAAATAAATTATGGCATACATTTTAAAATAAAGTTTTTTATTGCAGAATACAAATCGCCTCAGTATGAGACATTAGGATTCAATTTAACCAAAGAAAGATTAGTACATAAAGGCTATCCGAGTGAAATATTAGAATTCGAATATGACCCTTCATTTCCAGTAAGGTAAGTATTCAAGGGCCACTTTAAGTGCACCAGTTTAATGAACTTACTATTTACTAATTTTCAATTTTGGTTTCAGAGGTCTGTGGTTCGACACATTATATGGCAACTTATTAAAAGTAGACGCTTATGGTAACATTTTAGTGTGTGTGCACGGATTTGAATTTCTAAAACAGTAAGTATTTCTTTATGGTCTGTTCAATAAATCGTTACGTCGCGTAACTATCTAGTATGATTTAGATAACGCAGTTCAAATATTATTTATTTTCGTTACCAAGCAGCATGCTTTGGTAAGTTTGTATCGGAAGAATGAGATATGGCAGTGATATTACGTGTACCTATGGTATGACCCCTTAATCCGCCGGAATGAGAATTGCGAACACATTTGTAGCCCGTAGTTTTCACCAATGGGCGTCAAATGATTACGTGATGTGCGGTACTGTTCAGACTATTAGTATAAAATAGTATAATTTTTGTATAGTTAGTTTATAAGTTAGTTTATGACGTTCACCTACTAATGTATTTGATACCGATACCGACAATTCAAGGTTTCCAATTAGTCCAATAAACATTGCCCAGATGTCACATATCTGGACAACTATGAATAATTCATATTTTAGTATGAAAAAATATTCTTAAAACAGAATTGTTTTCATAAATTTATATTTAAAAATAATTTGAAATATAATGACATTCATTGTCTTTTTTCAGTTCACAAGTATACGAATTGTACCCCAATAAATTCTTAACACTAGACGAGTCGAGAGTGTATGTGCTGAACACGCTGTTTAATTTGCCTGAAACATATCTAATAGCGTGTTTAATTGATTTTTTCACAAATTCACCGCAATATACCAGGTAAGTCTGACAATTAGTCTACACTGTGCACACAGTTATGTCTGGCTGCGTATTCTAGTTATCTATACCAAATTCCTGTATCAGTTAAACCTTAATTATCTATTTACAATATTAAGATTTTTAGTATTAGTTTTCAAAACATTACAAATTATTATCTTACATGACGAGTTGATAAAGAGTACAATAATCATTATTCAAATAAAATAATTTATAAGTACATATACTCGTACATCTGAATTTTATTTTTCTCTACTGACGAACTTGAAATGTTGCTGTCTGTCAAGGAAAGAATATACGAATTATAATTGAAAGCATGGAGATCTGACGATTTCGACAAATAATCTTATATTAATAATATTATGGTTCACCTTAAGTAATATAAGTGGTAAACACTGCAGTCGATATGCCCACTTACTCTCAGATTATTAGAAGTCAACGTTTATTTTTAGATAAAACTTCTTAAATAACACTTCATGGTAAAATACACAATCCTACTATTTATAATATAACCGCTGACCTAGTACTGTAATGTGGTATGACATTACAGAACTAGGTGAGCGGTTCAGTTTTTTATTTGGCAACAAAGGACAACAAAAGTATTGGTACAAAACAGGTGTTTTGTACCAAGACGCTAAATTATTTGCGCCAGCACCTATATTTAGTCAATTTTGTTACCTACTAAGTTGCTAATTAAATAGTTCATTGTTCATACAATAAAGGATCACTACAAGTCGCCAGTCAACATTGTAAAGTCAGTTGACGTTTTTGTTGACTACAAATATGATAACAACACTACTTGTATAATATACTAAGCTCAATTGGTTTTAACAATAGATTGTAAATTTTGAATACAAACAGTGCAAACTAAACACTTACAAAAAGGACTTAAGGAAACAATTTCTTTTGTAGAGAAAAGACGGGTGTAAGATGCGGGGACCTAGCAATGTCATTTAAATCTATTTTCCAAGACGTCAGAAGTGCAGTAGACTACGTGCATATACACGGAGATTTAAAAAAGAAAACAATTGAAAATCTACCTTTGTACTTGAAGAAAGACGAAAGGCTGCCGACGTTCTTATCAAGAATTACGGAAAGCGGAGCCAAACTGTTCATATTGACTAACAGCGATTACAACTTTACTGATAAAATCATGAATTACTTGTTTGATTTTCCACATGGTGCTAAGGTAAGTCAAGACATGTTTTGCAATTTTAATATGTGTACAGTATTATATAATAAGATACTTAACATTGTGACCCCACCGTAATGCAGCCTATGTAATTAAACAAATCTTATCCCTATCTTTATTATTGTGAATATATTGATAATAATTTGAATCTTTCCCGATCGGTTTTGCCCAGTGCTCTTACTAATTTAACAACTACTCGAACAGTTTGTACTTTTAAATCATACTCATATATAATCATCGTATAGACACTGAAATGTAGATGCTCAGTGAAACTGTTAGGCAGCTGCGGACAACAGTATTCCACGATCTTCAATCTAAAAAGATTTAATTTTTAAGACATGACTCTAACTTTTCTGCTTGATATACCTGTGTCTTGGTCTTCCAATTCCCCTCTTTCTGTCTATCTCTCTTGACAGGTGCTATTTATTTCCAGCCCGGAGAGCCACACAGGAATTGGAAGACGTATTTCGACTGGATAGTTGTGGACGCTAAAAAGCCGCTGTTCTTCGGCGAAGGCACCACCCTCCGGCAGGTGGACACCCGCACCGGGGCTCTCAAGATGGGCCACCACGTTGGCCCTCTGCATGAAAAATTAGTATATTCTGGAGGTATATGTTCAAATTAATTAATTATTAAAATCACTGCTCACGTCTGCCCACTACCCAGGAAATTTGTATATTCTATCCGTAAGAAATTGCTTTAAGTCATAAAACCGCGTTTTGTTTAGTATATTTAGGGTCTTTTTTTTTTGTAAATAGTACAATGTAGATCTATATTATTTTTATTATTTACACACTTATACCACTATATTAAAATTCTATTTAACAGAGAAGAGCAAGATTATGTTACATTCTCCAAGTTCTTTACCGTGATATACCTACTTCTAAAATGTTCACTTCGATGTATTAAGATATGCTTTTATTTCCCATTTCTATAATTTAATTTAATTACTTTTTTAAGTAACAAAGTAGTAGGAGGAACTTTTTAATACCGTTACATACAGTAAAGAAATCCAAACAGACATGTCCGATGGATACGATATCTATTATCATAGACACTCGTATTTACTACAAATTTTTATTACGTACGTCCTTATATGGTTTACAGTTATCTCGTACTGAATGTTTTTAAGGTGGAATGTTACACTACAAATGACATTTATTATGTCATTTGTACGAGTAGTTACAACTTGTACTCGGTTTTGCGGTTTGCCTTGCAGTTTATGTAAACATTGTGTATTATCGAAAACTCTGTGGATGTCACAATGTCAACAACCTTGTCAGATTATATCTTTACTAGTAGAAGGATCAGATTTTATTAAGAATTAAAATCTTATGAAACTACAAGATTTTTATAAATATCCGAATATTATCAAACCTTGTTACATAATGTAACCCATTGTTTTAAATTTTTGAACTGTTACGAAACCTAAATGCATAAAATATTTATGCAAATTGTGCAAAGTGTAGTTATGGTAGGGTATATCCTTGTCTTATTAGCATAGACACGCACTAACTATGACTGGGACGATATTATAATATTGAAGATGATGAAGATGTCAGATTCTATTTCATTAATACAAGGACCAAATATGTAATGCCTTTACAGCTACGTAAGATGTTAAGCTTAAAGGTCTTTTGAATTAAAATTCTTTGTTTTTTTTTAATTTAAATTGATGTACATAAGGAAAATACCATAGTTGCTATTTATAGTTGCAATATTATACTATAACATTTATACTATTGACCTTTGATAGCAATATCATGTTATGAAGTAAATAACAGTACATATATATACATACATGTTGTGTTTCTACAAGTGGTATCATATATAATTCAGCTGATTCAGGATTAATTCAAGGACATGTGAGTTTTTTAAGTTTAATTTGTAAGATGTAGTTTGTTTCCACGGTGTAATGTGCAGTGAATTTACAGAGTACAGGAGGCATGAGATCTTAGTCACGGAATGGCAACGTAAAAGTGGTCACGGGCGATATTGTGATGTACGTAGGTGACAAAAAAAGTCCTCAAATATTGCACTAGATCTTAACATTTAGTTGTAAATTGTTTTGTAAAAAATGTAAAGAAGAACTGCATACCACAGGCTGCTAAACCAGTTCCAGGGTTGTTGGCCCCGGAGTCGATGTCAGGGCAAAGGGGCTCACCCCGAGGCCCCAAACTGCATCCTCATTGCGGATGACCCTAAACAAACAAAGATTACCACATAGCATTAGCTGTTCTGTCACCTTGTTTACGATGCCATGAGCATAAAATAACATATTCTAAATACAAGCTATTAATGTCCGAAACAAATATGAACTTGGTTATTTTTGGATGCCGCCTGAATGTACATTTTTGATTCTTCCTGTATATACCTACGTGCGTTGGTTTAAGTCTCTAATCTCTTGTAGGTTCTTGCGACGTTTTCACCGAACTAATTGGCGCTAAAGGCAAAGACGTCCTGTACATAGGCGACCACATTTTCGGCGATATTCTCAAGTCAAAAAAAATTGGCGGATGGCGGACATTTTTAATAGTACCTGAATTAGTGCAGGAATTACATGTTTGGACGGATAAGTGTCAGCTGTTTGCGCAACTACAAAACCTTGATGTACAGTTAGGAGATATGTACAAGTGAGTAATTTTATTTACACTCCATTTTCATTATTAATTTTCCCGCCCGTTTTATTTCCGCGAAAATGTTTACTCAATGTGTGTTTAGTAGTTAAATTTAGCTCTATTTTTTTATTCCGGAATTATCCCTTCACTAACTTACTTTTGTAGGCTGGAATGAAACAAATTTGGGAATTGTTACGTTTAGCCTATATCTACTATGCTCTGTGTTTATCAAACTTGGGACTATTTCAAAACAACAAAAACAACGTTACGTAATAAAAATGGTCAAGTGTCAACTGCACTGTTTCTATAAAAATACGTACATCTGGTATTTACAAATAATTTATAGAGAACATTATTGTCTTTATTATGTATGTTATTAAGTCATGGTAGTGCCTACTATATGGCAGGAGGTTGATATTATTTTGAGTATTTCATGTTCCATTGTCTACGTATATAAATGAATGACTGATGCTTAGTCAATTTTTATGTCTAATAAAAATGACAAATTTCTGATGCTAATTAAAACTTTGATCCGCCATTTTTATTATTATTAATCTAATGACATTTATAGGGACCTCGATTCGAGTACGAAGGAGAAGCCGGATATATCGAAGCTACGTATGGCCATCCGTGATGTGACACACAAGATGGACCTCGCATACGGCATGCTAGGATCGCTGTTCCGTTCAGGATCTAGACAGACGTTTTTCTCATCACAGGTATAACATTTTTATAGAAGCATATTGAGAATATTGCAAGAATAAAATCCTTATATATTGAAAAGTCAATTTAAAAAAAGGAGTTTTAAATAATAATTAGTTTAACTAATTATTATTTAATTCCATATCTCTAGTTTCAGTACAGTAATAACCTAAATCATATGCTTTCACGCGCTATCAGGAGCTCGCAATCGTGTTTATAATTTTACTATTTTTTGTGATCACGCTATTTTATTATATTTAAATTATCAATAACTCTATTATTATATCTTTGCACTAAGTACTCAGATATCCTCTATTTTGAAATGATAATTAATAATTACAAAATGGTGTGTTGTACTTAACTATTGAAGAACACGAGAATGCTCGGGCATGTAGCACGCGCATTCTTATCGTTCTCTTTGTCTACGTTTACATGTACATTCTTTTCTGCTTGAAAGCCGATTCCCACGTTATAGAGCGTATTTGTAAAGGCAGCCATTTGTTATACATCGTATGTCGTTGCGTCTTGGCAGGTGGTGAGGTATGCGGACTTGTATGCAGCCTCGTTCCTGAATCTGATGTACTACCCATTCTGCTACATGTTCCGCGCGCCGGCGATGCTCATGCCGCATGAGTCTACCGTCGCGCACGAGCAACGGTTCACCCTTGACGCGCCCACCATTGACAGGTATACAAACTACTTACTGAGAACTTCATGTTTCATATTTCTATCTATATATAACATTTTTAATGGGCTCCCGCCTGCGCTAGAGGTATACGTTGACGGGGCTCCAGTGGAGGATAATTAGATGAGCATAAGGAAAATGTAAAAAAATCTTTCCTCATTATAATAATAGTTTAGATGTTTTCAGTTATCGTGCGTCCGTACAATAATACGAAATCATGTTCTTTTCGAATTATCATACGTGTGTTTTGTTGGATATTTTCTTCAAATAGCATATGTAAGATATTTTATCCACAATGAATCATATACAGTAATTTGGACTGCATACTATTAAATCTATTTACGTGACAAGGATATGATACATATCTATGTCGCTGAATACATATGATCTATTGTATTCTATTGGACATCCTTGGATTGTGATTTATTATTTAACTGCTCTACATTATGTCCTAATTTTATTCAATTTACTGAACGATTCTGCTGTACAGTAGCGACACTGATAACCTTGCTATAACGGCTTAACTCCTGTTCGAATTAAACTAAGCTTTTTACGTTTTTAATAAATATTATTGTACATTGTATAAAGATTCATTACGAAGTGGTCCGCGTAAAAGGGCAGTGTAATTGAAGGGTAGGTACATATAGAAGTGTGACACCTTGATTCTTCGAAATGGGAACGTTGAAGGGGTATCTGGATATTACATTATGACGTGTTGACCATGGTGCTGTTCATATATATATATATAGATGACGATTACGGCCACGACGGTTACTTATGTACATCAGATTAATTGTCATTCCAGATGACGGACATAAAAATATGCGTGTAAAGTCATGTTTGTGTAGTGAATATATGAACATCTGTTTATTAGATCCAGACACCCGAGTGCTCAGAGGGCGTTCAGCGTCGCTAGTGTGAGCATATCTGAAGATACGTCCGAAGATGTCGCCACAGTGGCACCAGAGGCTGTTGATAATAAAGTAAGCGTTTAATCGTTTTTATCACATACTAACTTCTAAGGTACATGTGAATTGTCCTTAATATTTTTTTCTGGCGTAGGTATATAATCTACCCTTCTACGAATACAGTGGCAAACAAATATATCAATCTATGTTTCTACTATCTCCACTTAAAAAAGGCAAGACACCGGATCCTGTCCAGTTCTTTTTTTATTATTCTTGAGCCGCTATGTTTACCTGTTCTTATTATATTACTAATACGTCAAGAATTCCTCTGGTAGATTAAATTTACATGAAAATCAGTTCAGTAGTTTTTGTATACATACTAGCGCACTCACATAAACCAACTGTAAGTTATACCGTTGATTAAAATCCTGTACCGTAGAGTTAGAAGTTTAAACAGATAAAGTTTTTAATGTTTCCAGAACCGACCTCATGATCATTGAGGTCTTTAAGTTGAGGCAATGAACCACTGAGCAGCCAACATCTGCACAACGCTCACATCTTACAAGTTAGCAAAGTAGTTAATTAGAGTTACATCTTTCAGATCCCCGTGTCTGTACCCCATGTGCGACCTGAAACTCCACGCCAACTGACCCATACCCATGACGAAGATTGCTCCGATGATGAAGAAGTCAACAAGTCTGCACAAATCAAATAAACGGCATCTATATCAATAACTATCTTCTGAGGTATATTATGTTACAGAAAAAAAAGTAATTATGATTGCAAGAATAACAGTCATAACTGCTTTCGATTGGTACACTAAGCTAAAGTAATTTTGCACTGTTATTTTCAGTCATAATTACTTTACTGTAACATCATAAACATTATTTGAAAGTCAATTCTGTGATTTATAGGTCGTTACGTAATGATATAATTATTATTATTATCCACTGCCAGATTTCGTGGATATAGTTGGAAAATAGATTTTTGGTTTTAGTATCTAATTGTTCACTACTAAAAAGTTAAAAGTTGTTCGAATTTAATCATTTCCTGAAAAGATTGCCATAATTAGTAGTTAGGTGATTTGTTTCACATACATAATAATATATCACTGGAAACTTACTGAGAAAAACATTATATATTTATATTTGACGCACTATGTTATTATTTAGACAGTGTGCCAAATATAAATATCTAATGTTTTTCTCAAGAGTTTAAATTTATAAATACATTTAATCACAATGTCAGAATTCAAACATGATGGCTCTAGCAAATAAATTTGTCATTTCTAGTGCGTGCACAAAAAACAAAGGCATTCTGCAGACTATAGAATATCATATTTGATACCACTTCGTGGGTAGGAAATATGAGTTATTTTACAATTACGATTGATGTTGAAGGCTATAATAAGAACTATTGGAAATTGGGATACATTTGTCAACTTTGTCTTTACTTGTGAGCCTACGGATATTGAGCCTAAAACGCCTCTATAGGATATATATATATTAAAAAATAGAGATGCTAAACTAATTTACAATTCTTAGCTATGTTATTATGTGTTTATGAGTAGCTTTTGTCAGGTTGTGTTTATTGCTTCGATATTTATTAGTACTGTCTGTACATCAATGTCAAATGAATCGGCCACATTAGCAGATGAGTCTACTGATAGTTTCATTACCACATATATGAGATAAACTGAGACAGCACTAGTATCTAAATTCATAATTTCTTTCAGTGCTATTTATACTTTATTATTTGATAATAATAATAAGTCGGAAAAAACATATTAATGGCGAAATGAAAGCTACTTATATCTGAATGTTAATATGTTTTTCTGACTTATATTATTTTGCTAACTGTGCAACCTATGGAAAAAATACTATATATATCTGAATTAGTACATACACGTATATGCAATATGTTCGTCTGTCGTTTGTCCCAATTTGAACTTGTAGAGAAGGGTACTTGAATACCGTTTACATTCTTTTTATCTTTTTTCAATACAAACGATCCTGTGACTATTTGTTTTGATTGTAGTACAGTCCGGAGCGATTGGAAAATAACTGCCAAGTTACTGTTTCCAAGAAGTGTATAGTTCATTTTATAGATTTGTCGCATATTTCATAATATTTTATTTTCAGTATTTTCGACTCCATAAGCTTTCTATATTTAAATAAATGAACAGGGTTGCTATAGTGTTATGGTTGGATAACTGAAACAATGAAGTTAGACGTGTGATATATAATTAGGTTTTCGTTAGTGAATGAGACGAAGGTACGTTAGTTAACAGATATTGAGGCTACGACATGCTTTCTATTCTAACCAACATTTAGAGGCTTTTGCTACGTTCTAATGAGAGAATAAACAAATATAATAAATAATTCCAAAATAGTGATTAGTTTTACCGTATAATTATATATAATTACTAATTTGTTGATTGTTGTTGTGTGATAAGAATGCACTCTGTAAATAGATATGATTATATTATGTTATAATAATGTATTGTTTTATTATTTGAGATTTTATTTGTCCAATCCTGTTGATTTTGTAATGAATATTAAAATATGTTCATTTTGAAATGTATTTCAGACTTGAGCTTAATATGTTTTATTATAAATTATGTCATTTATTTTATAAACAATGATTATTTGATATAGTTTAAACGCAGTGTGTAGGTATCACAGATATAGGATAGAGTTTTACGAAGCAAATTTGTTAATAAATTGAAGTTTATCACTACAAAACTTGCCTTATATATATATCTCTTTTATACTTTTCATAAAATATATATATTTGTATAACAATCCAATGCCCAAAGCACATATAAGATGATGATTACATACCCAAAGCAATACCATCTGTAATAATATTTTTATAAATCCTCTAAACTTTTTACAATTTATCATATACAGAATATGTGTATGTAATATAAAGTCGAAACCTGACGGTGTTTGCAGTATCATAAATTTATATATAATATCCATGTCTGTGGTATCTAGTACAAATATTGAAATCTCAAATCGTGAATGGAAAGGACTGATGTTGATTTTGTGTTCTTAGTGTGTATAGTTATAAAATATCTAATTGTTTACATTTTTGTATGAATATCTATTCCATGTAATAATACCCAATAAACAGAGTAGTAATCTTTTATTTATTGTTTTATTTCTCTTATAATAATAAGTCTGCTAAATAATCTTCAAATTCTTCCTCTCTAGATTTTTCTTCTACGTCTTGGGGTGCTGAAATAATAACAATATGGAATTGGTTGATTTATCGTAATGAGAAAACGTCGTGTCTTACTAGTTACTATTAGGGACATTGATTCTGAAATAAAAAGTATAATCCATCACATTTAAAATGAGTGCTCTTGTTGTTAAGCAAGAATTATGTCTTGAGTGCAACTGTGATGAATTCAAGAGTAACTTATATTTACTGCTGTATATCCAACGAATATGTCCATTACTTACTATCCCCACTTACTTTCAAAGGTTACGAGTTCGATTCTGGCCGACCCCAAAAATTGCCTCAATTTATTCTGACAATTCATTATTACATATACACATTAAATCTTAAATTACTTAACTAAATTAGAATATTTACAATCAATTCAATTTAATACTATAGTTAAATACTATTTTTATAGAACAAACGTAATTTTGAACACAAAAGATTTGTAACCACAAAACAGCAGTTGTGCCGCAAATTTTAAAATAAAACTAACTTTGGCTCTGACCTCGTGGTATTCGAAAGTTTACTTTTTTATGCTTTATATAGGTTTTCATATGGGTGTTGAAAACACCTGTTCCAAAGATTTCAATGTAACTGAATATTTTTGACAACTTTTGGTTTTTAGTAAAGTGAAAACCGCACTCAAATACATTAGCAAATTTCTGAGAAAATCTTACCTCTATAACGTAACAAGTAGTTAAGAATCAACGTGTACAAAGGGTTTAAAAAAATGTATTATATACCTAGCTTTATATCAATTTTATATACTAAATATAATGATTAAATTGTTCAAATGCAGACCTTTCTTCCATAAAGAATCACTACTACTAGTGGTATCCTTAGGGTCTTGGGATGTAGAGGGCTCATCAGAAGGAGTAACAGATGGATTCTCTTCCTCCCCGCTGTCCTCGCTATATGATTTATTTTTTTCTTTATCCTTGTGTCTTTTTTTATGTGCTTTTTTTAGTCTTTTTATTTCCCGTTTCTGCGATTTGTAGTTTAGTTTAACAGAACATTCTGGACATAAACCTGCCAAATATATTATTAAAAGTACATCCGATTAGAAGAGTGAGATGGTTATGGTAATCTAACTGAATAAGCGGCGACATAACACCTAAGTTTTAAATAGTTTATGTATGTCTATAGGCGACGGTATCTGGTTGCCATCGCATGTTGGTGGTACTTGCACATTATTGTCATACAGAAAAGCCTTTTATTATAAAAATTTAGTAACTGATCCACAGCTATTTCAGACGGTAAAAAAAATTGTAAGCTGTGTAAAAATTATAAGGCATTGAAATTATAAGCCTATTGACTGACATTAGCCCTTGAATGGAATGGCAACGCAAGAGTATTATCATGTGCGTCAAATGAGAATCTGATTTTTTTTTTGGACTACTATAGCCGTTGGCCGCAGCTGACCTTTACAGCTTCACCGGACGTTAACGAATCTGATGTCAGTGCTGTTCTTTTATACGCAAATATGCAACCGAAACGGTTATTACTAACTTGTTTGCCATTCCATTTACATTAAAAAAATCATCATGTAAAGACAGACCACATGATAAAAATGTATTTTTTTTTAGTTAAAGTAGAAGTTATCGAGATTGTTATTAGCTACAATTTTAACTAAGTTATTATTAGGTAGGTGCTTGATAAATAGTTGGTTCCAACTTACGAAGTTTCACCAAAGCATTTTTCTTTATTCGGTTTTCCAAGTATGCAAAATTAACTTCCCATGACTTGAGATCGTTAACGTTGTTACATTGCTTGTTGCCGCATTGAAACTGGCCCTTTCCAAGAACTACTTCTTTCTCGACACGCCATCTCAGAGCAACCTACATCAATGTATTTTATTATATGATAATTTATATTATTAAACGTTTGTAAAATTATAAATGCGAAATGGTCTCTCTGTTTGTTATCTTTGAAGACTACTTGTAATAGGTATTTATATATTTTTAAACAGAAATGTAGTATAAGTATATATATTTTTAAGGGATCGCCTAATGGAATGATGCTCTCGCTTGCGTTCACGGTATACGCTGGCGGGACACCAGTGGAGGATGATAAGATGAGTATGAGGTTATTTGAGTCAGCTCATGGTGCCAAATTCACCAGGAATTTAACATGATAGTTTAGGGGGAACCGCGTAGAGATCAACCTGACATGGTACATTGCTAGCAATATTATTCCACGTTACTACCAATCCGCTTCCCCCATGTGGCATATAAACCGGCTGTGTTTGAAATGGTAGGTATCAGCAATTGATAATCTTTTTTAAATATTATCAATAGAAGTCTACTACTGAGGTAGAGGTAATTGTAGTCATGAAGCCGGCTGAAGCAGGAATAGCCATTTTTTAATGGTTGTAATGGAATAGTGTACTCGCCTGCGCTTACGGTTTACGCTGGCTCAACAATGGAGATTGATGAGCTCGGGTCAGTTAGTTCATTGTAGCAAATTCCCCAAGAATGTATCACATTGGTTTCTACGGGAATGGGGTCAACCTAACATGGTACATTGCAATCAATGGGGATATTACTCCACATTACTATCGTCTTCCCCCCGACTGGATAGGTATATTAAATATTATCTTATAGTGAAGTTTACCTAGTACTATGTAATATTATTTTATTTGTGCTAGTACTTAAGTGTAATTTTGTACACTTCATCGGACGCCCAGAACTATTATAAATTTCTAATTTTCCTATTGGAAAATACAGCCTCATGTTATTCTCGATAGAAATATTAAAATTACGCAAGTATTTTTATGAGTTTATCCCTTCATAACATTAATTCCATACCTATGCCTATATAGGTAGCTATTACCCGCGCTTATGTTTACTTTTTCATCAAGATCTGTTTAGTAGTGAAAAGGTAACAACAAACTGATAGGTCTCATTTATAATATTAGTAGATATGGCTTGGCTGTTGTAACGGTTGAAATCATGGAATCCTATTCACGTGCCGCGCATTAACTTATCTGATTTCTTTTTCATCATTTAGCACACAAATACCTTCAAGTAACAAAGAAAGTCGCTCTTTATTTCAAAAACCCACTCCAGTTATAACGGCGTTTATTACGGAGAGCTTGAGGTTCATTAACGTTTGTATTAGATACATAGTTATTTTCTATTAACGTAAGTATAGGTAAAATCGAAAGCAATTAAAATAAAATGGGTTCATAACGTACAAAATACTTAAATAATAAACTGTTTTGTAAATATCAGAATTATAAAATATTATCTAGAACGTAATTTCTTTGGATCTATTCACAATGGTATAATCTCTCCGCTTCCCCATTAAACTGGCAGAGCAGATGTGTGCCTACTGCGACTACGAGTGGGTCGCGCGCGGGTGCACGCATATCGTACGGATGCTATATTTAGCTTACAGAAAGGCAGTAGAGCCATTGTTGCACTCCCCGGTATATCACACAAAGGAAGGTCGCTACGGCAAAAAAAGGCAATTGAGTAACACAGGGGACCGTCCCCATATCAGCCTTTTAACCTAGGGGAGAATTGAGTGCATGCATTAAGTACAATTTTACCTTCGGTAAACGACTTTAAATTTGTTAATATATCTCAGTTTTGGTTTATACCTTATTCCCTTTCTAAAGTTAATATCTACTTGTATAAATTAGTATAACGATATTTAATATAATATGATCTACGATCTATTTCTCTTAATAACTTACTTTATTTTCTTTAAACCGACTTAGATCACAAATACAGTATTCTTTGAAGAGTTTGTCATAATATTTTTTAGCCAACTGTTTTTCCCAGGTGTCGGCGACATCGTCTTCATCCCAAAGAAATTTGTGGTTTCCTCTGATTACATCCAAATCAGTGCGATCATTAGAGGTATCACGTCTCAAAAGTTTTGTAGAGCCCTTCTCATTTAGGCAATATACATTAACTAGGTATTTATGTAATTCATAAGGATTAAGATTACGCAACCTTGCAGACATCTCTAGTGTAACCTAGAACAAAGGGAAAAAGGACCTATAATAGTTAATATGAAAATGAAACATATCTTGCAACAAACAACTCTTTAATAAAATCGACAAATTATTACATATTTCCATAAAATAGTTTCATTTAATATTAAACGGTTCTTATTCTAATTGTCATGATGAATTTATAACAAGGTGCATTTTTAAATAGTTACAAAAATTGCAGTTTATCAATAAATAATATAGGCTTTTGTGCACAAGTTAATATCTACTCTGAATATTATTGTCAGTCTTGTAGATTTTTGTGTAATTTTCTCATTTGGCTCATTACTATTTATACGTATTCCTAAATCTATAAACAAGTCATGCAAAAACATCTAATAATTAAATAAGTATAATAAATATATTAAAATATGATTATTGCTAAATATAAACATTATACAAATCTAAATACAACCAGTACATAAAATCGAAGTGGCACAATCGAAAAATAAAGTATATTTATATTAATATTCATTTCTTAGCCAATTATAATTAGTTTATCTTTGGGATTTTGGTTATATTTGGTGTATATCTTTTAAAAAGTTATGTTTCTTCAAATGTCAAACAGTGATGTAAAAATTTCACATTTATGATTATAAAACTACAAAAATTACGCTATAAAAATTAGTTATTTTCTATATACTAATGTGATGTTTGATTTATTAGTTCTATAGAATCTTAGGCCTAGTCATATAGCTTGAATGTTCCTAACATTCTATTGTTCAAAACGGCTCACTAGACTTCTCTTGAGACCATAAAAGAGGAAACCTTCTAAAAAGTGCCTTGAAAAATAACAAGATATTTGTATAAAGACTCTTGTATGTTTCACAGTTTTCATTATCAACTTACCTACACATACAAACTTATTTGTTTCTTTCAATTTAATATCAAAGTTATAAGGTCTAAAAATATTTTGGTATACATGTATGTATACAAATGTATATAAATAGTATTACATAATTAACAACATTATTGCTTTGGTTACAACACAGTTCAGTAGACATCTCTTGAAATACTTAATCTAAAATTTGGCATGTTTTTAAAGTATAAACTACATCTAGTAAAGTTCACACATATTATGAATGTAATACTAAAGCTTCAGTTTGAAACAGGAACAAGTATAGAATATCCACAACCTTTTATAAAAGGTGTGTCTATTTTATGAAACATTAGCAAAAGAAGGCCATTGGCATACTTACTACTATACTACACAGTACTACTATAGTTATGTGATCTATATTCAAGTATTAAAATATCACTTTGACATATTAAAAGGCAACTTTACTTTGAGATATGATACTTTTCTTATAGAGCACCTGTAAAGGCTGTTATCTTACAACACTAACATTATCCCAAACATGCATTAGAACATTGCATAAATAAAATCATTATATTGAAAAGCAACTACAGCAGCACACCTAGGATGTAATAACACCCCCATAAACACACCATAATGACTAAATTATGAACTAGATCATATTTTTTTAATTTGGTATAAAATAATGAAATTTTAAAATTAAAAAGTAAGACTAAATATTTGGCAATTAGAGAATCTGGCGACATATCTATAAATGGCATCACAGACATTAAACTTAATTTTCAAAAATGCTATCACCAGTGTATTAATTTTTTTTTCCATATGTTTAATGTTGTATAGTCATGTGTACAAATATGTAAGCACTGTTGTACTTTGTTACAGTGACATTATTGACAATTACAATACAGTGTCTCATGAATGTAACAAGCTACTAAAGTATTTACATGTCAGTATAAACTAACTGCACATGATGCTATTTATGATAGATGAACTCTTTGTTACTGTAAGCTATCCATGAGTTTTCTCATGCTTCTTCATATTATCTGAGCGAGTAAAAGCTTTGTCACAAACACCACAGTAATAAGACTTCTGTTTTGTGTGAACAGTCATATGACGAGACAGTTCACTTTTAGTTACAAATTTCTTCTCACACACAGTACAAGCATGTTTACGCACATTCAGATGGAATTTCATATGTATAGAGAGAGAACTTGATTGTGAGAATGCTTTATGGCAAAGCTCACAGACAAATGGTCTCTCTCCAGTATGCTTACGAAGATGATTCATAAATCCTGTCTTTGTGTAGTCTTTCTGGCAAAGATGACAGAAACTTGATTTGGAATCTAACATTCCAGGAAAATGACTGTTCATGTGTTTTCTTAGTTCCCAATAACTAGGGAATTTTTCTGAGCATACATGACATGGGTACTTTTTATCATCTGTGGCTTTGGCACTGCAAGGGTGAGAAGAGAGTAACTGTTCACTGGAAAACATTTGGTTACATTGGCTGCAAGTATGACTAGTGTCAGATTCAGTCGACAAGGTTACTTCCAAATAATTTTCAATAGACATAACATTGCCATTAGAGCTATCGGCGTCTTCATTGTGAACCTGGGACAGCCTATCTCTGTCAGTATTATCTTTGGTAGGCATTTTTTCTAAAAAGTCTTTGTAATCTAGAGAGTCTTTACCTGAATTATTGTTGTCAGGCTCTACAAGATGTAGAACAGGCGACTCACTTTGTTCTCTGTCTGATGATGTATTTTTTTCATTGTCAGAGTTTTCAGGCTTCGAAGAGACATTGTTGTCAGATTCCCAATCGTTTTCCACGATTTCCACATCTGAATCGGAATCTTCAGCACTCGAAACAGAATTATTAACCAAATGGAATCCAATATCATCAAATCGTAGCACATTTGAAGGAAGTTTAACCCCAACGATAGCTTGAATCGCCTGCCATGAAAGCTCCTGGGGGTTGTTCTGCATATTAGATCGCACTATTCTAACCTACAAATGAGTATTCAGGAATTAACGGATTGATAACTTACACCTTAAATTATAACAAAATAATGAAAATGATCCATTTATTTACCTCACACGGACGACCGAATATAAACAGTATAAATTTGAATGACACCTTTATTTTCTACATCTAAAATTAAAAATAATACGATATAGATATTAGATATAGCTGTAGTTATAGAGTTTACAAGATTTGTCGATGTCGATTATTGTTGAATAATTTCGATATATCGATTCATGTTATACTCGATAACGATACTTTCAATACATATTTTATTTTGCATGTGTAGCGACACGAAGGTGGCGCCATCAAATTGTAATTAAAATAAATAAAATAAAAAAACTAGTATAATAAATTAATAATTCAATTTCAATAATTACATTAAATTAATTCTTTTTTCGTTTTCTTTTGATTTCAAGGAGAAAATATTTAACAACTATTAATAACAAATTATTTATATGAAAATATCACAGTCATTATGATTATACTCAGAAAAATACAATATTATGAAATAATGTACTTTTTTAATCAATTATTATTACCTTTATTTCACAGACTCTGTGCGAGAATTCTCAGAAAACGATCCTTCGTAAAACCTCGTTTTATTATCGCTTAATAAAGTACCTAAATATATTAATACATGAACATTGGAGAAAAATATGGATCTTCTATATTTTTTCTTCATGTCGATGTTGCCTTCAAGCCAAAAAGGAAGTATTAAAACGGATCGAGAACAAGTGTATTAAGAGGCCTTTCACATTTTTTGGCCTAAAAGCAGTGTCTTTGGGGTTCTGGTTCTAAGAAATTAAGAGTCGGATATACATTTTGATTCCTGAATTATATAGATAGATATCTAATCTTAAAAACAACATCTTTGAAATGTTAATTTTCTCTTTGTTAGTCTTCCTAATTTCTAAAATAGTTTATTCAAAAACGCTAAATGACAGAAGTTTGGGGTCGTCGTTCATTAATAAACAAACATAAATTGATATGATATTTGTACTAAAACTTGATAATTACTTTATAAATTGAGACAGCATCGTCCTTTTCTTCATTTTCAACTTAAATATCTAAAAAATTGATCATAATGAAACCCGAAATTTCAACAAAACTTTGCCATAATCATTTCTAATTTTCTCATAAATACAACGAAATTTTTGCATAAAAAAAACATAATAATAAAGTTAATATACTTGTAAATTAGAAATATAAAAAAAATATATAAGTTTCTAAGAAAAAAATAAACAATAATAATAATTTAAAGTTGTATAAATTCCGTTGCGCCAAAAGTAAATTCTCAGTGCTGCGCTAGCGCTCGTCGAGGTAGGACCTATGCTATTTTTTACAACACCGCTAAGATAAGACATTCGTCAGTGAACATTAGTATAGAGCGACTAAACCATTTTGATAATTTAAGTAATATTTAATTAATTTTGCTAATATATACTTATTTCTACGAATATTAATTTAAAGTTGTTGTTAAATATATATATACATATATATATATAATAATAATATTTATTTTAGCATGCCAAGACAAAAGTACAGTTATGCTACAAATAAAACCTACCTACCCTGCTGGACTATGAAAAGCACAAGAGCATGGTATTTCGTCACACTAATGGCAATTAATTGTTAAAATTAAAAAAGAGAACATTTTAGTATTTTTAAAAATAACGCTTATCTGAGAGAAAAATGTAAACCAATTTTACTCTATGTTTATTTTGTAGTTTTTTTCTAAATTAAAATAGGGTTATTGTTCATAAAAATACCATTATTATTTTTACGTACATTTGTCTTGTGTTATATAGTGTATATCATCTAGTATGCAATGTGGATTGTAAATAAATTACCAAATTATATATAAATTATATTCCTTAATGTTTAGAGATATTTTATCCAATTTTATTTTATTTTACACAATACAGATATTTCTAAATTGCAGCTATTCTGTTATTATACTCGTTGGACTTTCATTACTGTACAGTTATGTCAAATAATTATGCGTGTTTGGGTGAAAAGTCAACAACATTATAAATGTTTTTATTTAGAGACTAGCTTTTAGCTCGCGGCTTCGCCCGCGTGAATATGGGATATATAGGTTATCGCGCGTTTAAAGATCCGTGTACAGTATTGGGACGTTATATATAAACCTTCCTCTTGAGTCTATCTATTCTGTCTATTAAATAACAACGAATCAAAATCTTCGTAGTTTTTTAAGATCAAAACATACATAGATCTATTACATGTGTAGATGATATTTTAACCGGAAATTGAAGCCGTTAAAATGGTATTGGCAGATCAGTTGGAATCATCGGTATTCTTGGTATATAAGCTGGTTGCCCAGCTAACGTACCGGTTATAATGGTCTACAATTAAATTGTCTTTCAATTCTTTAGTAAGCAATATATCCAATGGGACGCCATTGCACATGTTCGGCGGGCTTAAATTTCATGACTGGATCATGCTTTTGAGAAATTCCTTCCTCAAGTTTGAGCATTTATGGGAAATCACTATCTGTGCTTCCATAAAAATGAGCTCTCAAATTTGTCAGTAGTTTTAAACTTTCAATTAAAGTCCATAAGGGAGACGATGTTAATGACACAGAGAGTCTTTCAGAAATCTCCAGCAAAAGTATAAAAGTAATCCCGCCAATGAGAGCAGAGGTGTTTCTAAGGTCTTTTAAGGTTCTGTCCAAAATCTCTATAGCTCATGGTGATTTCATTACATATAATCAATGAGGCGTCTTATAATAATTTATAAAAAGGTTTGACATTAACAATTAATTATTTATCAAGAATCAAGAATCGGCCAACCAAGAACGAGAAGCTGCAATATCAGCCAATATCATGCGGCGACGTCAATGATGCAGGAACAGCAATGATAGCAGTTGAAGCTTTTTTTACAACTTAGAATGGCAAACAAGCTGACGGCTCTCCTGATGGAAAGGGGTAACCGTCGCCTATATACATGAGCAGTACCTGCCATGTTCATATCAGCACATTGTTTCCCTCATGCGTTGCCATTCCTGAAAACTCGGGTGTTATTCCCCTGTACCTTGTAAATTCACTACCATATATATACACTGGTAGTCTATATAGATAGATATACATATACACAGATAGTATACCCTGAGAAAGGTCATAGACTACTTTATAGTGCGAAAAAAGTATTGTAAGGGATTAAAAGCGGAGATGAAAGAAACAAAGAAACTTTTTTAGGTTATAATCTAAATATATTTCCTTTATTTGGTCAATTTCATTATACCACGCTAACGAAGTCGCGGACACACCTAATATACATATAAGGATGGGACCTTTAAATCAAAACAAAGCCTTGAAAACACAACTATTATATATAAATAAAATAATTATTTGCTAAGTATAATATTTAGAACAAGTGAATATGGCAATAATGTATCCGACTCTTATAATAAATTATATTGTATCTATTAATAAATAAACTGAATTAATATGTAAGAAGAATTAATTAGTAAATTTATGTTATAGTAATTTCATCTTCCTGTCCTTATCCCAATTATTTGTTACTCATATTACTTAAGGTTTTGGCTTTTAGTTGTACAATCGGCCAGCATCCTGACATCAACCCTCTAGGAATAATATAATAAAAAAATATGGTCATTATTAGCACTTTGATAATTAAGATAAATAACGTTATTTAAAAAAATCCAATAAGTAGTCTCAGTTAAGTAGAAACATATCACATTATTAATTAAAATATTACAAGGATCAAAATGGTTCATACTAAATCCACACCGATTGAGCTACACGGTTATTTGCGTCTGTGTGCGTGTATTGCTGTGTGTGTGCGTAAATCCATGCGATTAAACCTAAAGTTGAGCGGCATCATTTTGTAATAGTCCTCTTAAGTACCGTCAATGTCAAAACATGTTGTCACAACTGAAGTCTTCTTTCTTATCTTTGCAATGTAATGTACTTGCAGGCTGTACGGTCTAAGGATCTTTGCCTGTTCCATCACTGAAAAGGAGATGGACGAATATGAAAAAAAAAAAAAAAAAGTAATGTACTTGCTACATTAGACTGGCGGGAAATTAATTGTTTATTTATCACATATTAATTTTCGAAATGAATTGAAATAAAAAATAGGTACAAAATGGATTCATTGCAAGCATTACAAGATTATATAAAGAGTAATGACAATTATCGAAATTTTATTAACAGCTCACAAGTGCCGTCTCTATGTAAATCAGAGCCATGTATTTTAGGGGTGGATGAAGCAGGTCGAGGCCCAGTTTTAGGTAAATATGAAATGCTATAATAGTTCAGTTACTTCTACTTTTTAATCTAATTTATTATATTTTAATCTATCCCAAAACCGTATACCGTACAGAATAAATTAACAAACACCTGTCAAATTACATAGATAAATTTTACTTTTATGTATGTGTACGGCGTATCTGATACCAGAATAATATTATATCGATAATTCAGAATTGTAATAATAAAACGTCTGTTGGTGCACTCGCCTGTGCCAACAGTAACGGTAACAGTAGAGAATGATAGGTTGAGCATATAGCTAGGTCAATCATTCCCAGGAATTGATTTGCAAGAGAGACAGTGTAGCGGTCGACGTCGGTCAAGAGCCCCCATTACTAACACTAATTTCAGCAGTTACTATCACATGTCACACATTCAGGAAACAAAACAAAGATTTATAATATACAAGTCTATTATTATTATACATTTTGTAATGTCTATGGTGCTGCTCATGTATATTGGCAACTATTAATAATGATGAAAAATGTTGAAATTACACATGATGAAAGTTGTTAATATTACATTTCAGGTCCAATGGTTTATGGAGTTGCATATTGTCCAAAAAGTCAGAATAAAATACTGGAAAATCTAGGTTGTGCTGATTCAAAGGCGTTGACTGAGGAGAAAAGGGATGAAATATTCACTAAAATACTCACAGATGATGAAGCATTGAAAAATGTTGGTTGGACTGCAGAAATCATATCACCTAATTATATTTCAAATTCAATGTACAGAAGAGCTAAGCATTCTTTGAATGAAGTAAGCAAATAAACTTGTTGTTGTGTAGGAATTATAAAAGGCAAAAGAGTAGCCCTGAATTATAAAAGGCGGGGATACTGTTTTGTACTGATCTTTTGAAGAATCTGATGTAAATAGTAAAGGCAGATCTATCTTAATAATTTTACTAGTCAGAATCTCCACATACTATTTAGGTACTTTGTACTACTTTACATGTAATCATAATGGTAAACAAATTGATGGCCACCTAATTGTAAGATGTCATCATCACCTATATTATTGTATATTTCATCATTATGGACATTGTATTATAATGTGGCACCTGTGATACCACTTATGTGTCACCATTCACAGATAAGAGGTTATCTTGTTATTTCACTGCTTAATTGCACCCTACAACTGCAACACAAATTATATAGCCAGTTCATAGACAGCTGAAATAGGTCAAACTACGATACCTACACAGATGACATTTATTTTCTAATCTGGACATTTATTTTATAGCTATGACATAGTTGAAATAACAATGTTTCCTTGTACCCATCATGTAATACTATGATGGGTATACTAACACTATTTTATAGAAAAGCCAATATTTCTACTTCAACATTTTTTTCAGGTATCAATGAACTCAGCTATAGATCTTATAACAAAAGTGCATTCTTCTGGTGTCAATATTGTTGAAGTTTATGTAGATACAGTGGGTCCACCTGAAAAGTACCAAACTAAACTGTCGCAAATATTCCCAGATTTTAAAATCACTGTAAGTAAATACTTTGTATTATTTATACCCTACTACTGATTTCTCTTTATAAAGACTTTTGCCTAGTGGTTTACTATGTTGAATTACACATAAGAGGCAGTGCAATCAGATCTGGTTAACACCAAAACAAAAATACCTTGCGTGTCAATTTATTATTACTGACTGACTCTAGTGAAAAAACACCAGATATTAAAGCAAAAAAAACAGATATGGTTGTAGCTCTTCCACTGTCATGTTGGATTCAAATATATGTAGCAAATTGTGGGCAAGTTAAATTTTAATTTCTCCACACTTTAAACATTGCCTCTAACTACCCCAACTGGAATGGTATGTTTTTATGTGTTGTAAATATTTTAAAAATAGTTTCTAGTGGAATAAAACAAATTGTTTAGTAGTTTCTGAAATCTTTAATATATAAAAGTTGAAATAAATGAAATAATATCAATTTTAGGTAGCAAAAAAGGCTGATTCCATCTATCCTATAGTATCAGCAGCAAGTATAGTTGCGAAAGTAACCAGAGATCATGCACTTAAAGTTTGGAAATTTCATGAAGGTTTGGAAATGAATCATACTGAGTTTGGCAGTGGTTATCCTGGAGGTAAGTTATTTTATAAGATCAATTAATGCATGTTATATTGTGTAATTCAATTCCATAAACAAGCCAATATTGATTAGAAATGATAAACGAGGATTGTTACTTGTTTTATTATTGTTTACAATTAGTTACTATTTAACTATGTTTAGTAATATAAAAATATTTTTATATATCACAGAATTAACAGTATCCTAAAATGTAATTTGTTCTTGTCTATTTCTTACCTGTGAGTATTTTGGTAACAGCTTCCTTATATTTGATTTTATTGGAAATTTCAGATCCATTGACCAAAAAATTTATTCGAGATCAAATTGACAACATATTTGGTTACCCACTCTTGGTGAGGTTTAGTTGGTCAACAGCAGAACTCATGCTACAAGACAAAGCTGCTACTTGTACATTTGAAGATGTGGATGAAGACAATCCCAAAAAGAAAGTTAGGGCTGGTACCAAGTCGATCAGTTCTTTTTTTTCACCTAAATTGGAGGGTAATGGAAAAATAAGGAGAAAACATAAGTTCTTTGAAGAAAGATGCTTAACAGTTGGTTCTGATGCTTTTGACTGATATGACTAAAATAAATATTGTTTAAATTTAGTTTTTATTTCAATATTAATAGTAGTTGATGTAACGATAACGAAATAGAAATGGTACTTGATGTAACAATAACAATAGAAATTAATAAATATTTTTAAGAACGCGTGATTTCCGTATTTTGCTTTAGAGAAGTTATTATTAATCAGCAGATAGCAGTTTTAACGAAACAAATGGATAAGAAAATAAAAAAAAATGCAGGTATGATGTTATTAATTATTACCGACTGTGACTGCGACATCGAGGTTGAGGTTGACTTTTGAGTCTACCATTCAAAAATATTTTCAAAAGCTTTTTATGGTTATTGTGTGTTTTATAATATTAAATATACCTACATATGGCGAGTATTTAATGTCGATAATCTAAAATATCTTTTCCCAGTACCCAGTCCTGACTATAGTACATAATTTTGTTTTCCTTTAACATCGTAAGTGAAAATAACATGGCTTGCATTGCAGATTAGGGGAAATCAGCAATAATTTAAATACAATTAAAGCTGTTGACGTTACATATCGCTTCTAGCAATTTTAGGATTTAATGGCATGTAAATAATGGGCAGACAAATTATAAAACTTCCATAGACTATTTCTTAATAATTTAAGATTATATTACTAATAGTTTTTATAGAGGGAAAGGGAATTGTTAGTAATGTGGACTGATGACCCTGTTGCTGGCAATGTACCATGTCAGGTTGACCTCCGCTCGGTTCCCCCTGGAAATCATTGTGATAAATTCCTAGTGAATTTTTCACGACGGGCTAACTGACCTGACTTCATACTCATCCTATAATCCTCCACTGATGTCCCGTCAGTGTAAATCATTAACGCTGGCGGGTAATCCAATCATGGTCCCTTAAAAAAATAGTTTTTATCAGATATTTAATACCTATTCGTTCCATATAAAATAATATATATCTATTTTATTGTAGATACATATAATAACCTATACAGCTATAATAACCACCTACCAGTGACAATTTCAAAATAGCGGTTTCTGCTCTTACGTACATATAATTTTGGCACTCGTTATTAATATTATAACGAGTGCCAAAATTATATGTACGTGTTCATTACTGATTATAAAGGTAAGCTGTAATAATAAGTTATAAAGTCAAACTATGAACTATCTATATAAACATTGTTGTTTAGATTTAGATACGTCGATTTTCTCTATTATGACGTCGTGTTGTAACATTGTAACATTGTCTACTTACTTTTACTATATCATTTCTTAAAAAGGAAGGACATTAAGGTGAAGTTCACCCATTTAAGTAAGGTCAATATAACGACGTCAGTGGCATTGCCGGCAATAAAACTTTCACAAACAAATTGAGTTCTATTAAAGATTATTTATGCGATGAAAGGTCCCGAGGTTTGGGGCGGTTCATCCAAGAAGGTTGGTGCGCGTTGCCTCTAAGGCGTATTAGCATGCGAACCGCACGCACGCGCACCTACTTATCATGAGCAATGCGGAACGCAGGGGTCGCACTCAGAATTTAATTGTGTTCCATTATCATATTAAGGCTCTTTTACTGTAAGTCAAAAGTGAAAACTGAACAGAATTCAATGGCGCCTATCATTCGTCAACGGTAGTCGATGGCAGCAACTTCTTTGGGGCGGCAGTGCGGGTGTTAAGTTGCAAAATGGTGTGGCTACGGTATTACATAGCGATTTTGCCTCTTGTCATATGTGTTACCGCAATCGTAGGACCTATTGGAAACAGTACGAGTACTAAATTGAGTTCTCTGAAAACAGACACATATTTAGATGCTTACTCAAAATCTCGAATTGAAGCTGAAAAGGCTAAGCAAGGAGTTGTGATAATAACTGCAAAAGACGGCGAAAAGAAGATTTCGAATCGCGACGATAGTTATAACAGTGGATACGACTACACGCCTTATTCCAGTGATAATAGTTTCAGTTCTTCTGGTCCGGGGAGCTTTTCTGGACCGTCAAGTTCCAGTTATTCGCCACCAAGTCGTACGCCAGTAAAGTTTGAATCAGATATAACTTATAACGCACCTCCAAATACTTATGGACCCCCGTCTTCAAGTTATGGGCCCCCTGCACAAAATTATGGACCTCCCGCGCAGTCGTATGGACCACCTGCGCAGATATATGGACCACCTGCTCCAATATATGGACCACCAGCGCAAACTTATGGACCACCAGTTCATAAACCTTTACCGCCCGTATATGGACCACCCTTGAAACCTACGTATGGTGTTCCGTACACATCGCCGGGTTTCGGTTTCTTCGACAAACTGTCTCTGAAACTTGACATTTTGACTATTGCTAAATTATTGTTGAAATTTTTGATTTTCAAGAAATTAGTCACTATGCTTGCTGTAGTGTGTATGTTGCTGGTCATACCAAAATTAATAAGTTTTAAGAAAGACAGCAATAATGCGAACGATGAAGACGAACGGCGATTTGGGAACAAAAACTGTAAGTTAACATTTTTTTTACAATTTATTTTATAATCAATTTATTTGATATATATTTTTATGGGATTTTGGTGGCGGTATAGCCACCACCTTGGTGTAGCTTAGCACATTAACTTATTATTCTACGATCGCAATTTCGAGTCCCGAACTAACATTCCTGATTATTTACATTAGTTCAGTAACTATATTTACGCATATCTATTAATTATTTAGATATAACTATAATTCAAAATTGTTTTAGACTAGATCTGCCATCTAGTATATGTGAATATCGGGGTTATTTATTATTATCTATGTGTGTAGTGTAAGTGTAGAACATGAATATTAATAGCAAAAATAGAAATAACTATGTAACAAGCCTTCCTGGACACAATAATACAAATCAGATTAATATTAGGTATCTTTATGAAGTAAGATCTGACCCAAACTGAGAACCCAGAGAAGGAAAAGTAGATTCTAGATTCAACAGATAGTTGATTATATATTTTATTCTACAAATAAATAAATTAGACGTGTCTGTTTGTAATTTCAAATTTACAGCTTTTTACTAAATGAATATGAAAGTATGTATGGCCCTTGCATCAAAACATAATTTATTTGGTGAACAAGTATATAGAAAGACAGACAGTCCACTTGTTTTTGTAGTCTCTCAAACGGCTAGGTCGATTTTGACGAGACTTTCACTGGCTGATAGCCAATGTTATCTCCTTATAAGATTAACATTAAGGTAGGCTACTTATATTTTAGATTTTTTTTTATTTAAAAATAAATAAATTCCACGAGCGCCCCGTCGAGGATACAGTATCACATTAACTCAAGTAGCTAACTGGAACATTTTCATAACTTAGTTTAAAGTTGTAGCCACTTACTAGGATTACATTTAAGTATCTACAGTATTCTACAGTAACTAACTTTTGTATCTCTAAGTGGGTTATATATATCTTTGTGTGTAGTATGTTGTCTATAATTGTTTTTTTTCGCTACACACAGTGACGGAGCTGACGTCTATACAGCAACTTCTAGAACGGGCCATCCATGTTTACGGTCAGCAACAACCGTCATGCAGCATCACGTGTCGCGTGCGCAGAGTTATCGATGATATATACGAATTTCAACCTTATTTAAGGTACTTATACAGTTTATATTCACTGAATAAACCTCGACCATGTGCTCTAGGACTAGTTGATAAAACAACAGATGTTGAAAGTACTTAATCAATATGCTGTGTAATAGTTTCTATTGCGTAATCGAGAAACGTTTCGCAAAATTCTTATTCTAGTAAATAGTAATAAAATTATTTCTTTCAGGGCAAATACGATGCAAAGATCGGACACAACTCTTTAGATAGTTTTTGGAAACATTTGGGTGCCATCAGAATAGTCTGAAATAATTATTACTTATTTATTTATTTATTCTAGTTAGAATTTGTATAAATAATAAATTAAGAAATTAAATTGTTTTTCATTGATGTATTTTTACTGAGTTATGACAGGTTGGTGGGGCTTTGTTTTGGTGAAATTCAACTTTCTCCTTATCGAATTCGGGATCAAAGACCGATGACTCGGATACTCTAACAATGCTACACACGGTCCCGTAAAGCTACAAGTGGTGCATACTAATGAGTCAATACTTTGTACGAATACTTTGAGGCAATTAGAAAATTAGGTGATCCTTTATGATTTATATGCGTGGCCAGGGGCCGTCAGTTCGATGTCACTTAGGAAAAGTAGTGAAATTTACACGTAACAATTAGAAAATGTCGGCATTGACAATCTACTAGTTAGTACACTATAAACCTAATTATGTGATCATGTTCCTAAGGAGGATAAATAAAACATAATCAAGACAGTAAGTGATCAAGACGGTACTAAGTATATCAAGGGGAGAATCTATCGTATACATTAGAACTCAGAGTCACACTAAAAAAATATTTCTTCAAGTAGAAATCTTTCGACCTCTTATGCATCTCATATTTTTTATCACAATGACAATGTATGTGGGATAATACAGGTATCATCTAATGATGTGAAATATCTTGATCGTGTCTTTAGGCGAAAGTTGCCACTTTCAATCAGGTGGACTATCAGGGTCTTTACTATTCGAATTACAAAAAAATGTTCGTTCAACTTTAAACTTGTACACCTTAAACTAATTATGAGTATAATTATCTGGTGCTTCTAGGAAATAGTTGTGAATACTTCTAAGAAACTCTCAAATATATTAGCCATTATCCTTCTTAATTGAGCGACTAGCCTGTCGTATATATACAGTTGGGTTGATCCTTAATTTAAGTTAATTTAAGCAATTGAGATACTCGACATTTCACGGCGAACTGGTCACTACGAACAACACCGAACATAAGAGTACATAGTAAAACATAAATTAATGTTAAAACCAAACTTGACCTTCTTAAAATAATACTTGGATTAATATTTCATAAGTTCCGAATTAATATCAGACTGCCATGCACTGCAATTGAAATTGAGAGGCAATTAGACTGCTGTGACATTTATGTATATTTCTAGCGAATTCCCCAAGCATTTATGCAAGGTACATGCATCTAAATAGGTATATGTATGAAGACAACGGATGAAACGCATTGTTAAGAAGTTGAGTGTTACATAATCGTAATACCTAATCTCTTAACAATGCCTGTAAGAATAACAGTGTTTCAGGCGTCCATAGGGTACGGTAAACGTTTATCATCAGATGAGCCGTATGCTTATTTGCCACCTACGTTGTATAAAAAAAGTATATCGGGTAGGAAGGAAAGGGGATTGTAACTATTTGTAAGTAATAGGGAGTAGTGGTAGTGCTCGCATTGCTAATATATTAGGGTGAATTCTAGTAAACAATTGTTTATTATTCTTGGTAAATCCGCTACGAAGGACCAACGAATCTGATTTCGTGCCACCCTGTCATCATCCAATGGTATGACACATCCTGACAACTATCACTATCATCTGCTCCAGGTTATACTTTTAACGCAAGTGCATTTTTCCATTATTATTCATATATTAAATTTAATTTGTGCAGTGATGAATCTATTTTATAGAACGAATTTCACAGGTTTGTAGAAATTGTCAGTCTATAAATATAATATCGCTCAGCAACCTTGCAATTAATCATGTGTTGACATAATGAACATCGTCATAATTAGTTTACATACCTAATCTAGTTCACGTAGGTGGCTATAATTATACAGTATCATCAACAATTATAATTTTATCTACTTAACCACAATATATAAATGTAAATATTGGGTTGCCGTTGGTCTTAACATGAATTTCACTTAGGTTCGCCGATGCATGGAGTAGTTTCCTGTACGATTGTACTTGTAGTTGGTACTTCAGGACATTATTTACGTTGTAACCTATTTTGTTAAGTTACTTTTTTTACTAAAGTCGCTGACAATATTCTATAATCAAAACCAACCAAATAATATGTATATCACATATCGTAAAAAAAATTAGAAACCTCTGTGATTATTTTTCTTCTTCATTTAGTGAGAAAGGCAGCGAACATGGATCGCCCTTTACATCGGAAAGGCTCGAGAACTTTTTTGTTTAAATATAGCAAGCGAGAAAGTGGAGCTGAAAGGTCTCTCGGGCAATAGGAGTTTAATATTGCACTAAAGTAAACTTAACAGATCTTGAGTAATATTACTTCCAGTTTGCGAATTAGACACTGCTGGAACTGGTGTACTACTACTACTCTACCTTGGCTCAATACTTGACTTAAATATAGTCTTACTATTTATTACGTCGAAACTTCAATGCCATAAGCATAATCATTATTAGGTATTTACCTAAAGTTGTTATTTACAGTCTATTGACTATAAATACTCAAATAAATATTTTAGTTTAGTCGTTATTACAAATAGAAAAATGCTGCTAATGATATATAAAATAGTTTATTGTTGAGATTTCTTTACATATTACAAAGGCGGGGTCATATTGGGGCGCCATCATCGACGTAACGGCAACTCGAGTGCAGCTATGACAATGAACTTGGCGGAAGCAGTTGTCACGCCCGCAGCTGCGAACAATGCCCCGCTTAACATTACATCTATAACACAGATAGTGGCAAACTACATTCTATACAGAATACTCTATTCCACTATACCGACTGCTTGACGGTTCACTACTGAGCAGAAACCTAATTTCGAATTTGGAATAATTTTATTTTCATTAATTTTAAACAAATTACAGTTAACGAAATAAGAATGGTGCTAATTTATGTACATTATAAGTTATTATGAGAGTTTCAAAGGAAATAATAAAATAAATTCATACTGATACAAAACAGTGTCTGTCTGTCTATTTGTTCACGACAAACGGCTGTTTTTTTTATGGATGTTAATGGACTGGACACTAGTGGAGGATGATAAGATGACTATGAGGTCAGATCAGTTAGCCCATCATAGTATATTCACTATGAATTTATCACGATGGTTTCCAGGGGCAATCACGTGGAGGTCAACCTGAGATGGTACATTCTAGCAATGTGGTTATCTGTCCACATTACTAACAATCCTTTTCCTTCCTAAACGACTCATTTGATATGAAGATACGAACATAAAGTATTTTTATTTAAAAAAATATATATTGGAGAAACTGGTGAAAGAGGCAGTGAATGTTCGTGCAAACGAATTCGCGGGTAACAATTAGTTAGGAGAGACTTCTATAATACCGCGCGTTTTTATACTTCCTTGCACCAGCATATCTTAAGAACCATAAAGCATTTGTACTATCCAGTGACTAAACATAAGAATTTATAGATGATGATAAATTGCTTAATCGTTTAATATGATTCTCAATGTATAGTTCATTGCTTTGAGACTTTTGGTATACGATTGATTGAGATCTTCGTAATCTAATTACATATATGTATCATATAATACGCTTAAAGGCGTTGTTAATTTGGTACTAGTAGGAACACTTTACTAGCCGTGTACCATATCTAGTTGACTTCCATGTGCCCACCCCTGACAATTAACGTGATTAGTTCTTTGTGTATTTGTCTCGATGGACCGACTGACCTGACCTCATACTCAGATGAGTATGAGGTCAGGTCGACGAGATCGTCTTCCTTCAAGAAAGACGAGACTTCCTTCCTTTCCAAGGAAGACGAGATCGTCTTCCTTCATTAGTGTTCCACCAGCGTATACTGTTAGCGGAGGCAAGTACAACACCCTATTATGAACCATTTAAAAAATATACTGTTATCCAGTAGCATAGAAGTAGTAATAGGAAAAGTATGTTAAGTAGACGTGAATACATTATAAAAACAGTCCAATTCCAACTGAAACTGGAGTTTGTTTGAGTAGTGTTTTGCAGACAGACGTTTAATAATGTTTGCTCATGGTGTTTGTAGGTTATCAGAAGATCTTTTTATATACAAAGATAAAAGTATTTTGAAAATAGAGTTTACTGCTTTGTTTCATTGAAAAAGAAGTTACATATTTTTTCCATTTGGTCTAGTAACAATAATTGTAACTCTACATATTTACTGTGGATGCTCTATTGAACCCATTGTAATGTTAGCGGATGGGCAAGTCTTTTAATGTTGTGCCCGTGAGTCAAGTGCAGGAGCGTCCGCCTGGAACGGCGAGGTGGCTCACTGTATAGTCCGCACGTGGTGTTGCTGCACGTGCTTGTTATATGACGCACTATCACTCCATAACACAAGAAGCCTTGTTGAGTTTCTGTTAGTGTATACAAGCCCTTACTCAACAATAGATTAAAAAAATGTAATTTCTAATACTTAATACGGTTATTAGTGTTTGCCGTTAAACAAAGTGAAAATATACGAGATACAATTATGTAATTTCATGGCAGAAGTTTTTTATGAGTCATATGTAACTATGTGTTATTTATTATGCATATGAGACTGTTATCTCGTAATTCGTATGTTTTGTGGTTGGGATTCAGTTGGCATGTCTAACATTAAGAACAATGGATTTCAAAACGCTAGTACATGGAGGTAAGTACTCATTGTAGAATTTAGAAAGGTTTACAAGTGGATGTACTCTATTCTAATTAGGCGATGGCGAGGTTTGCAATGGGGACCAAAGGCCTCATTTGTAAGTTCCATATTAGCTGGACCTGCGATCACTTTCCTCTCAAAAACAACTTGGCTAATTCCTAGTGAATTTGTCGCGGTGAGCATTTAGCTCTGACTTTGTTCTAATTTTATTGTTTTGTATAAGAAACAACTCTCGCTTTTGTTAACGTACCATTCGTTCAGTACAGAAATTGTTGTGTGTGTGTTAAATGTTTACTGAGAATTAAAAATATATTTACCTAGGTTACATTAATTTTTACAATAGGCACGAAAGTGTAAATTGTTGCTTCGAAATAATCGCAGGAACATTTTCTGAATAACGCGACGTTTATCTTCAAGATTTTAGGTACATATCTCTAGAACTTGATATCACTTATCTATATAGGTGGACACTCTAGAAATGTTTCTTAAATGTTTTGATATCGCCGAAATGTATTTATTTCTATTGTAAACAGTGATCAACGTGTGTATTCGTCTTTTAATTTTGTAAGTGTACAGATGTATAAATGGACACTATTACAGACATCTTATAGGCATAGTTTTAATATAATCCTTTCTGTTCAAAATCGTACATAACAAAATAACCATCCGTATTATTTTATCTAATATTAATGTCATTGTTATTTTAAACCGATGATGTAAAGGTGGTTTAGTTAGTCGTGTTTTGGTTATCTATCAAAGTGAAACGTCTAGGAATGGCAATTATTTGAAAAGTGAGATACAAATTGGATATGAAATTACTTATTTCCACAATGGTTATTGAATATTTTCGTAACTTCCGTTTGTTTGGTACGTATTATGCATTAATAGCTTACTGTCGGTGAAGACGGATGAAATTAAAAGAATACTGCAAGGACGCTGCCACAGTAGTCACCATTGCGATTGGAATGAAATCTTATCCATATTTACTACCTAATAGCAAGAAGTCACTGTTCAAAATATTATTTGTTATCATATTTATACTTGTAATTAAAGAGTTAGTTTCTACGGTATGTATTGTTATTATTATAATTAACAATATATAATTATAGTTATAACTCTATAATAATATTAATGTATTTGATAGGTACAGTACGGCTGAGCACGCGACTTCGTAGTCGTGGTAGTAGCTAACGCAGGAACAATACTAATTTTCATTTTTTTTATTGTTAAATTATTGAAATAGAACAGAGATAAAAATACAAATATATATGATGTGTACCACAATACATTAGGGAAAATCGAAAACAGTGAGATATGCATTAAAAATAGACAAAAATTCTAAAAATCATTGTTTTGTTTTATGGTCTGTTGATAAAATACCCCAATCATAGGTACTATATATAATCTATTAAGTCCTAAAATACCTCAATAGATAAGTCATTTCCGGTCAAATAATATGTGTTGATCACACAGATGAAGTTGCGACTAAAGTCTAGTAATAGATAAAGATACCATCATTTCGTAATACCACATCAGTTAGGTACCTTGATGCGGTATTGCAAAATGTTGGTATCTACCAGACTATATCAAGTTTGTATACCTAATCTTATGCAAATACTTGTATTGATGATAAATAGGTAGGTAAGTAGGAACTAGATATTTCAGTCCCGAATAGTCTTTGATCTTGGCAAAAATTGTATAATTGAAGTCATTAATATAACTGGGTGCAATGCCCTTTATTGACGTCTTTAAAGGACGTTTTATTAAAGGCATTATCTTGTCGAATGATTCAGTTTACTTTTGCTTTCTTTATGGGTATTTAATGTTTTTATTAAGTATCCTAACTAGATTAGCCTTACTGGTGTAATTGTAATTAAAAATTCTTTGTTACAGATATAAGGGACAAAAGACTCGACTTCTACATTTGGTATAAACAATATTAAAAGGATATAATGCACTAACTACTCAAATATTAAGTAACGGCACCAAAGAAAGTACCAAACCTTTGTTGTAAGAGTATAAAGTTTCAACATGCCTGAGATAGGGTCTATAATGCGTACGCTGGAACTGCACCGGTTGGTGGAGGACAAAGTATCAGAATGGCGCGCTAGGTCAGCGCGGGTCACCGGTGCAAGTGTGATCGATTCTTATCAACAACCAGTCAGCTTCAAACGACACACAAACAGACGCAAAAACAGCGCTGAAATTAATAGAATTATTGCAAAGTATTCCAAGCCTCATAAGAGAACGCTCGAGCCATATTTCTCAAACAATATAGAAACACCACCGACCCGTCCACCGAGGCAAAAAAAACTTTTGGCAAGATTGAAAGTTATGTCCAAAAGCGAAGATAATCTAACTAGCGTTGTGGGTGCAATAGATATACATCCAAATCCGAGAAGAGATGAACATCATACGAAATTATTTAAATATGATGCTAAAAGCTGTGAAGACATCACCGCATTTGTCGACGTAAATCATAAGATTAAAAGTCAAAATTTTAGAGAAAATAGTATTTTGAATGAAAGATGTCCACCGAAGAATATAGTATCAAAATTACACAGTATAAACGAAGATATGTTGGATTATACAGTATTTAGTGAAAATAGTAAAAAAATAAACGAAAATTTTGTTACGTCGACTCCGTTATCTAAACGCAAATCCTACCCATCTAGTGATTGTGTGACTGTGAATGATTTTGAAAAGTGTACCAAATATACTACTAATGTAAATGACATTAGAAAAAGTAGTTCTGAACCTGACATTTTAAGTGTTGGCCGAAGTACAGAGTCTCAGAATACCAACAGGAGTCTGGATTTAAGAAAGCGTTGGAAATTATTGAAGCCTGTTTTTCCAAAACGAGCTTTTAATGGTTTATTACGGTGGCGAAAGAAGAAACCGTGTGCTGATAGTACACCTCGTAGGTGAGTGGCCTACTTTTTACCTGCATATTCACTTTCTTGTTACAAACAAATCATTATCATCATTATAATTAATAGTTGCTAATGTGGTATCCTAAATGAAAATGATTATCTTTTTTGATAGAACTAAAGACATTTTAACAAATGTCTTTATACGGTCTAATAAGCATATAATGATATATTTATCACTATATGTTGTATCCCATTAGCGACACAAATTGATTGCTACTTTTTTGGGCATACAGATGTACTAGATATAACAAATGATATCATTATATCATTGTCAGTATAGGAATAAATACGATATAGACTAGTCATATTTCGGTAGTCTATTTGAAATCAGTTTATGTAGTTTATCATGGAGAATTGATAAGGATTATGTAGGATACTTCATAGCTCTTATTTTCATTAGGGCCCAGTCAAAAACATACATTATTAACAATACATTTCTCCCAATGATTTATTTTAGGATGGGTGTGCCATAAATTGTCTGGTCTGAGACTTGAGGAGAATATATAGTCGACTACAAAAAATATTACTTCTCATAATCAATGAATGATTAATTACTTTTGTCAATTGGTTTTGTTTTTGCTTTTTTACAAATTATTTTTTTGACGAAGTTATTTACGATAATCGAGGTCCCTCTACCGTCGCACATTGCAATTATTTGCTACGGACATACGTCTTTATGTATAGAGCCGCTCATAGATGGCGTAGCTTGTTCTGTTAATGAACAACGGTATCTCTTTTTTAATAATTTATTTGTTTTCAATGGTTTATATTTATATTATTAATATATAAGTAATTTAATTTAGTTAATTTGTATTCCCCGTAACAACATATTTAGTTAGGTTCATTTTGTTTTATGAAATGTTCTAAGTTCTCTTCCTTTTTATACCGTAATGATGGCCAGCGACCATACAGACCATGTGATGGTATTAGTTACTTGATATTCTATACAATGTTAATCTATTACCTAGTTCGATTGTTAGACATTAGTGTATTTTTCTTTTTGTGTATAGACAATTGTCCTCCTTTGTGGTAAAATTAGGCCATGATCTTTTGTTTTACCGGCGATTACCCGTTGAATAATGTTAAATTAACAACGCTAATGACTGGCTGACTAAAGATGACCCTGAGTTTGGTCATCTACTCGGTTCTAGTCGGATGTACTGACTGTGTAGTTGTGTAATAGGGGTATATGTCGTGCACATATCGTGGAATGGTTAATTTCAAAATTAGTCTACAATTTCGTTAAATTTGTAGTAGCATTTCATGATGTAGCTGTGGGGATATCGCAAAACATATTACCAAAGCTTAGTAATAAGTATTGTTGTTTAAGGATGGTTTGATAAATGAAATAGAGTGTCCTTATAAATATAGACAATAAAACTCACTGGTTTTATAGTATACTAGGCTTTCATATTTTATAGGCTTTCTTACTTAATTATCACACTATGAAGGCAAGACAACCGGATTTGTTTATGGTTGCCATTTTGTATCAATGATGATGATACTCGTATAATATTAACAGGTGAACAACGCGGAATTGACATCGCTAAAGATAAAAACGAATCTGTTTTCTGTTACGACCTTACAGTATCTGACCATATCATAAAAAAAACCGTATATTTATTTGATTATATCACCAAACCATGTTTATCCACTTAAATTTTTGCCTTGACATTGAAAGACCAATGTTACATTTCATCAAATACAACCATTTCGCGAAACTACTTCATATTACCTATTCTACGATTTGGTCACGACATATACTTACATTATTATGCGACTACAGAGCAATTATCTTTGACAAACTTATTTAAGTAAAATCTACGTAAATAATATGTTACAAACGAAATTCCATGTGCCTATTTATTGAATTATATATGCATTATTCGAGTAGTTACTCTATATAAGTAGGCGAAATACAATGTGGTACTAACAGCTTACTCAAATCATCTTCGAACCCGCCCAACTAGGTAATAGCACAGATAAGTTAATATTATATAGTCATAGTGCTCATAGTATCTAGTGAAAATATCAGTATGTGTGCTATGTGTAACCCAGCAAATAAATCCTATATTGGTAATTAGTATTAAAAAAAAAAACTCATATTACTGTTCTGTGAGTGACTATATTCTGAGTGGCTGCATATAATCTAGCTTAAGTTACTCGTTCACAACATATAGTAAATAATAACATAGGTAAAATAATATAAATAATAGTCAAGTATTTTTTGAGTTTATAATTTATAAACTACTAGATGCCAATTTCATCTGCAACATTTATCATTATATTTCACCCAATTAGCATAATATACTTTTAAATAATAGCCTATATATTATTTTGATGTATAAGCTATATTACTGTAAAGTTTCATCCAAATCCGATAGTAGTTTTGGTTTGAAAGTGTAACAAACACCCATCCATACTTACATACATTCGCGTTTATATTGTTAATAATAATAAGATTTTTTTCTCTCTTAATATCATTAGTCTAAATGATTTGTGAACAGAGCTCGATTACTCCTTATTACGAAAACATGAAACGTACGTACTTATCCACTTAAACTATAAATAAGTATTTATAAGTGTGAATTGCACAGTAGGTGTAGATACGCGCAATACACTAATGTAAATATTATAAAGAAATAATGGATTTACATTAAAACTAGAGAGAGAGCTAGAGATAGATACCTATAGTATATATGCCTAATTATCACTTAATTATACTATAGGTATCTATTATGTTTAAATGGAACACCTCATATTTATAGCAATGATTCATGAAGAAAAGTAATAAAATAATTTGTATAGTAAATAATATACATGTGTATATATTACCTCAAAGGTTCAAATAAAATATCTATGTCTCTGCAAATTTTATAACATTTGCTTATTTTATTAACGGCCTCGTTGGTCTAGCGATTTAACACACCGCCTTACTTCCGATTCTCACGGGTTAGATTCCTCGCACGGTATAAAAATTTGTATTCATAAGTTTGATTGTTTGTATCAGTCTGGGTGTTTTCCATGTACATTATGTATGTCTTTATAAAAAAAAAAGATATATGTATAATATTTATATCCGTTGTCTAGTACCCATAATACAAATTCTGCTTATCTTTGGGCTAGATGGCGCTGTGTGAGTGGTCAGGATATATTATTAATATTTACTCTAAGTAAAAGCACAGCTAAAAATATCAGACATTATATGGGAATGGGAACAATTTTTTTCTGCGTGGGTAAACCGGTGGGAATTGACTATTGTCCGTTATTGTCAGAACGTAATGTCAGACAAGAGAGAAATAAATATGCAAAAGCGATGACTCACTGACAAGCTTACGTGTACTAATATGGTAGCACGAAACTCTATTCACTCAAAATTTTTCATGTCTCGTTACTAAATATGTATCAGTGGTATAGTAATAATACAGTTCATAAGATGAGTTCATTACTAACATTTATTAGCGCCTACAGGAGTATGTAGAGACACTAGTTTTCCTTAGTTAATATTTTTGCCACTCATATCATTACTTCATTATTAAAACTGTATTAACTGTATTTGTAATTAACTGATTTACGTATTTTAAAAAGCATTAGGCATCGTTATTGTATTACGTGAAGTCGAAAGTTTGGAAATTAACGAATTGTACAGAATTTTGTTGAAGTCCCATATTTAGTTTTTCTTACCTTTATTGACTAGCTCGTATGCAAATCAATATATCTTGTTTTTATTATACTATATTTAATTATTACTATTTTTTACTAAGTAGATGTTGACTTAACTATCGAACTCGGATTTTGAAGCTCAATTATTGTAGAGATCTCTAATTTGCCAAAATAAATTGTAGCCTACCTTAATCATTCGTAGCGCCATATTATTGAAGGATTCTATTAAATCGGCTGCGTATTCTTTAAATACATAAAATATAAACAAGACAGTAAAATACTCTCTGTTTATAATATTACTAGTAGATTAGAAGATGATGCAAAATTTCGGCGTAACTGGAAAATACATATAATCTAGAGTTTATGATTTCGTGGTTAGTCAGCGAATGATCGAATAAAAAAAATAACCAACGTCGAATAATGTAATCATCATGCGGTGAGATATGCACCGGAGCACATTCTTTCATTATTTAATGGTACACAATTTCTGAGAGTGAGGTCGAATTAAATTTAGCCCAACGTGAATAATTCACAAGCAAGTAACTGCGATGGTTTCCAATGTGATGGACAAATTGGCAAAAGTCAAGAAAGTTTTAGTAATGGGGACTGATGTCTCAATTGGTAGCTATGAGTCTACCTCCACGCGGTTTCTTCTTTTAAACGTGAATACGCTAGGCTCAGCTAGATAGCTGAGCCGATCAGATCAGATTGATCTGAATACATCAATCCTATCATTCCACTGGCGCCCCCCATTCTTATATTTATTGCAGACGGGTGTACTCTATAAGGTCTCCTTCTCAGCAAACATAGCAAACCATCATAGTTGATTCCTGAATTTGCCGCGGTGGGCTAACTTGTCATCATCCCATTCACCATTTCATCATCTCCTACTGCTACCCCACTATTGTACAATATAGACTTTGTATAGTAGATGATAATAGTACCTAAGTTTCTACGGGGGTACAATATATTACTAATCATCTTATAAACAAAATCTATATTACTAATAATATACCTCATGCAGCTGTTTAATTTGAAACCAGCACACTGGCCAGACAGACAGCTGGTTAATATTTTATTTCGAATTTTCCTTCTATTACTTGTTGTTTATGCTTTATTTCCTTAATCGCTTTTTACAACAATAATATGTCATCATTCCGTTCTTTCTTTGCCACTACAGAACATATATAATATATATATGTTCTGTAGTGACAAAGAAAAAAGTGATAATAAAATAACACTGAAGTATTGGTGAGACGTAATGTAGGTAGCTTACAGCTGTGGCTCAATTTTTAGTATTTGGTAAGATTATATATTTTGGTATTTCAAATTTGGTAGGTACCTAAGTTATTTGTCGATAAGTCACTTAGTAATATAACTTCACTTAAAGATATTGATATCTGTCAGATTTAAACTCATGACTTGACTCTTTGAGGTTTTGAAGTGGAGGCAGTAAAGCGTTAGGCCGTGACATTCTCATGAATTTTGTATACATTACGCATATTATTCATTCCGGGCGAAGTAAAGACAGGCCTCTAGTATATAGAGAAATAATACAACCATGGCTGGTACAATAACTGGATTGGGTAATCGTCTTATTGTATGCAGCTTGCCAATTAGTCACGTGAATCCCGTAATAATGTACAATAATGTTACTTACACTTGTGTGGGCTGGATTTCCCGACGGCCATACTTACAAGACAATAATTGTAGGTCTTCAAAATAGTAGACATAGAAAACGTTATTTTACGTAACTCATTATTTTACTGAAAATAATATTTCGAAATTATAGTAAGTTATGTATGATATAATAAATACATTTAATTTTTATTTTAGCTAGCCAGTTTGTTATTTTTAGTCTACGATAATGATGTACACCATTATATATTACGAAAACGTCTTGAGACGCTAATATTTTGAGATACTTGATATTACAAGATTACATTATAGATTATATTTTTTTCATAATATTATAAGTAAAATAATATATTAGTAGACGGTATCATTGAAATTAAATAAATTACAAGTGTTCAATATGTAGCAATGGCTCATGTATTTCGAGAATAAATTGACATAGTATTGCCTACTTTTGTAAAAATTAAATATACCTACTTAGAGTGAGCGTACCATATAAGATAGGTAAGAAACAAATTGAAAATTTTATTATCTTTTACAAATATATAAAATGTAAAATGTAGAGAGTTGTGGGGTAGTTTTACTACTCTGAAATTGAACTCATGTCCTATGGGGCGTACCCAAGGGGAAGTGAATTTAAATCTGGTCGACATAATATATTCTCATTATTACCATAACAAACTAGCAAGTAATTAGGTATGTAATAGGAATATGTATGAATACACATATTATGAATTCGTATTTTATAGATTTTTTTTGTAGGTCCATGTGGTTTGTAAAATGTATCGACAGCCTTTCTGATGGAATGGTAAGTGTTATCTGCTTCGCCAGGTAATAGTTGAACAGCAGGAATCTGTAATCTATATACTACTCATATCTCCAAGTATATCACGTTTTTATAAATCATGGTTTACACTAGCTAACTTACCCATCAGGTCGTTGGTTTTAAAAAAACCGAGTGAAATATGGATTTGTCAACGCGTTTGCGTTTACCACATCGACAGTTGACAATGCTTATGAGTACCTCATCTCGGAAAACAGTTGTGATATATATGTTGTTTGTGTGTATTTACGAATAATTAATATTTTTAGTGTAAAAAATTATAATTGTTTAATTTATTTAATTAATAATATTATTTTATGTAGTCAGATATTGTTAATTAAATGTATCAAAATAATGTTAATTTAACCTTAATATTTCACATTAACATAAACGTATAATTTTCGGAATATAGGTACCGATTGAAGTGAAATAAATCATATTCTGAGAATAATTATGTGATTACAAATATTTTGTAGCTGGTGACGTACAGTATCTTGTAATGTCGTAGGTATATAAAATTATAATAGTACTGTAAAATCCTTAATAGACCTTCAACAAATTCCTATCAGAATAAAACCTAAAATAAAACCAGGGTAACAAGCAGGAGCTACAGAAATTGATGCATCTTTTGACCTGATGATGGGTAAGATAGCTAGTGTAAACCATGATAAAAAACGTGGTATAGTATGAGGAGTTGGAGATATGAGTAGTATATAGATTACAGATTCCTGCTTTTCAACTATTACCTGGTTACGCAGATAATAGTTACCATTCCATCAGAAAGACAGTCGACATTTTACAAACCACTAGGATGTATAAAAAAATCTAATTTGAATTTAACAAGATTTATAAAATACGTATTCATGATGTGTGTATTCATACATATTCCTATATACCTAATTACTAGTTTGTTATGTTAATAATGTGAGAAATATTACCGAGTATTATAAACTACAATTACATAATTAAAAAAATAGTTCTTTTTTATGTTTAACCTTGTCTAAAAAATTGGAGTAGTTATGCGTTGACCAAACAAAGCTTACATTTACAGTCAGGCGGTCGCGTGTAAGACACTCGCGACCTGAAAATATTTGCAATTCCCACTGAGTATCACATAAACACTTATTCGTTATTAAAAATATATTTTATAGCTGAATAGATGTGTAAAATAATTTATTTTCGTGTGTCATAAATAGCGTAGTGTGAATAAAATAAAAAGTGGTGGTGAAGGTTAGAAAAATGAAACATGCAATTCGTAAGGATCCAGATCCATGGAAATTAGTATATAAAAAGTTACAAGAAAAAGAAATTATTAGCAGACGGAAGTATGTTTTATTATATTTTATTTACTAATGAGGTGATGGTGTACATATTCTAGGATTTGCCTATTTGTTCTTATTTATTTGTTTACCTACTAATTATTTTGTTTAAAATTTAATTCTAATCATATTTATCACAGAAGTCATATAGTTTAGTACAATATAGGTCTAGCTCTATTTAATCAAAAATCAAATTGGTAGAATATATACCTTATGTTATCTTTGTAAAATTAAAATATAATCGTACAATAAAAATGATTACATGGAATGAACACCAATTATTTGAATTAATAGTTAAGAGTTTAACAGAGAATTTATACGAACTAATTATCGGTTAAGGATTCTCGTATACAAATGGAACCAAAATACTTTACTGAGCAGAATTTCTGTCAATTTTAGTTAAATGGAGTATTTTATCCAAATTTCTCACTGTTCTTATTTTTCAAATATTTAATGTCATATAAACCTTGTCCTGTCTACACCTGATATAACTAAACAGAAATAGTAATTTCTGTGCAGGTTTTGAAGTGATATTCTTAAAAAAAAAGAACTTGATATTCTTAATAAAACTTCTTAATATGCATTTTAGATAATTAGATATTTATGTAAAACTATACTGAAATAAATGAATAAGGAATTACTGCTGGATTCGGGTCTTTCCCTTAATAATTAACACGCTGGTGCTAGCCAGGCGTCTCAGTAGAGTTGGATTTTCCTTCTCCTTGTGCAATACATATGTTACAGTATAAGGACGAGAATAATTATAGATATGTAATATATAGACGAAACATATGTATATGAAGGATTAGGTATCAGGATGGCGAAACAAAACTATATATAGAAAATTATTTATTTTTATAATGAATGGTATAGAAAGGTACAAAGGCAAAACAATATACAACTGGATAAATTCATTTTTAAACACATGTCAAATAAATATAAAAAAGTAATTCATTCTAACAACTCTAAAGAGTTCTGTAACATACTCCGGCGCGCAACATGCGCTTGCGCATTTAAAAACAAAACTAAATAAATTTTTATTTTGAAAATACAAACATGTTAGGCACGTAACTATTTACACGAGTAATCTTTGCGGAATTTTAATTACACGCCCCGATCTTGTGGTTTTAGGAAGTACCGCTATTGCTTCTTTTGCAATAGGATCTACTGTGGATATTTCCAAAGGATAAAGTCTTTGTAATGGTCTTATGCGTTCTCCATATGTTGTCTTGAGGCGAGCTACTCTTTCATGACCATCAACCCCTGGATACAATTCTTCCACAATAGCTAACGGCCAGTTAACTCTCTTCGTATCATTGATCTCAATAAGAACAATATCACCGACTTTAACATGTAATCCCTTTTGTATTCTGTTATTTTGTGTCTTTTGGGCTAATATAGCTAAATATTCATTCCTAAAACGCACTTTAAAATCGTTCTTTAATTTCTGAATATATTTTAAACGATTATTTAATGATTCTGTATTTACTTCATCTAAATCTGAAACGTCGTATGATAAACAGTTTATAAACATAGAAGGTGTTAACGGCATAAAATTTTCCGTATTTTCCGTAATATATGTAAGAGGTCTATTGTTTAAAATAGCTTCGCATTCTGTCAAGATAGTTAATAATTCTGTATAATGTAGAGCCGCTTTTCCCAACATTCTCCGCAATAACTCTTTTAACATTTTAATCAGTCTCTCCCAAAATCCTCCCCACCACGGCGCATTAGGGGGTATAAATTTCCATTGTAGTTTTTGAATGGAAGATTTCTTGCTTATTTCTGCCCAATTGATTTTATTCAATAAACTGTGCGCTCCACGGAAATTCGTTCCATTGTCACTATAAATAGTACGTACTCTACCTCTACGTGCTAAAAATCTCCTAAGTGACAACAGAAAATCTTCTGTAGATAAAGATGTACATAGTTCTAAATGTATAGCCCTATAAGTTGCGCAGGTGAACAATACAACCCAACACTTGTCACCGGATTTTAAATATAAGGGTCCCGCCATATCGATTCCTGTAGCTTCAAAGGCAGCACCACATCGAACACGATCGGCTGGAAGAGGTGCACTGTGAACAGTGTACGGTCGAGAATTATGTCTTCTGCATGCAACGCAATGTCTAATAATACTTTTTACTAAACGCCGAATTCCAATAATCCAGTACTGTTCTCGTACGCAGTTTATTAAAGTTTGAGATCCAGCATGTAATGTTTCTTTATGTTTCAGCCTTACTAGACGTTCTATTAATATATTTTTACCTGGTAGTAATATTGGTCTTATAAAATTATTAGTATCGTCAGACAATGTCACACGTGTCTTTACTCTTACTATATTTTCACCGTCCCTAAATGTTTCTAATTTCAATCTTTTTATATATTCCTCGTTAAAAGTCTCTTTCTGAATTAAATGTAATAATTTCATCTCCGCGTATTCATACTCTTCTGCAATTAAATTTCCATGTCGTTTATTATTCTTCTTTCCTGAATTATTTGAAAATCTATAACACCATCCTATCATTCTTACAATTTTATTGAAATCAGAAAACTATGTCAGATTTTCAGTAAAGTTCTCATGTTTCTTAACCAGAAGACACCTCTTAATAATCTCTTTGTTTACCTCATTAATATCTGGGTTGATTGCTGAGAACGGCCATTCTGACTCTGGTTTTCGTAACCAGTCCGGTCCATTCCACCATTTACTATTAATTAAACTTTGAGGGTTACAACCACGCGAAGGTAAATCAGCGGGGTTGAAATTTCCTGGAATATGGTGCCAATTATTTACGTTTGTCTTCTCTTTAATTTCTTTTACCCGATTGTGTACATAAACATTTAAATCAGTTTTAGTAAACCAGGATAAAACTATACTAGAGTCAGACCAGTAATATTCTTTGCACGATTCTAATTCCATAGCTTTTTTAACTTGAACTGCAAGTCTGCTTGCCATCAATGCGGACAGTAACTCAAGTCGAGGTATAGTTAAAGTTGGTTTTGGTGGAGTTATTCTGTTTTTAGCTAATACTAATTTTACTGACACTATTCCATTAAACTCTGATCGTAAGAATATACAAGCTGAATAAGCCAATTGGCTAGCGTCGCTAAATATATGTAAAGATTTGTTGCTATTTTTTAATGATGTGTCACTCAAACGGCGTGGTAAATGACAGTCCTGTAAAATACCTATTTGATTCATCCATTCTTTTGCCGGTTTTTCTATAGAATCAGGTACTTCGTCATCCCAATTAAGTTTTAACTGCCAACACTTTTGAATTAACAACCTTGGTAATAATGTCGCAGCACAGAAAATTCCCAAAGGATCAAATATACTATGAGTACATGACAAAAGAGTCCTCATTGTTACTTTACGTTCTGAATTGAATTGAGGAATTTTGCAAAAAATCTCATCTCGCTTTGGATCCCACATTAAACCTAGTACCGATATAGTTTCAACATTTTTATCTACCATATGTGGTCCAGTTACCCAGCATCGTAACTCAAAACCTCCTTTAAGCATAATTGACTTTGACTCGCTTATAAAGGTTTCCATCTCTTTTTTACTATCTACGCTTACTACACAATTATCGACATAAAATGCACTTTTCAGTACGTTCGCTGTATGGTTATCGTACTTATTTAAATGGTATAAAATGGTTGCTGAAAGAAGGAAGGGACTACACGTTACTCCGAAGACCACTCTGCAGTGACGGTACGTTACCATATCTCCATCTGTTTTATTGACGTCTTTCCACCAAAGAAATTTTAAGTACTCTCTATCATCGGGTTTTAATGAAATTTGTAAAAATGCCTTTTTTATATCAGCCGTAATACCGATAGCATTTTTTCGAAATTTAATCAATAAGGGTGGAATAAGCTCTATCAAATTATTACCCTTTTCCAAACAATTATTCAAAGATATACTACCTTTTTGAGTTGCTGATGCATTAAATACAGGTCTAATTTTTGTTGTTAAACTGGATTCCTTAATAACAGCATGATGTGGCAGATAATGACCTTGTTTTGAATTCGGCTTATTTACTTTCTCAATTATACCACTGTGCAACCATTCTTTAAAAACTTCATCATATTCCTTGAGTATCCCCAATTGAGTTATTTTAGTAGTAGTCGACTTTAATCGTTTCAATGCAATTTCATAATTAGTCACAAGCTGCATTTTATATCCACCATCTTTCCAAGGAAGGTTCACTTCATACCTATCATAATTATTTAGCCTGACTGTACTGTTAAAATATTCTAATATTTCCAAATCAGTTTCATTACGCTTTTTTACCACTTCTGGGTCAGAAATACCCATTGTCTCTAACTTCCATAAATCGGCAATATTAAAAGTACAATGACATACATTTATAATATTGCTGTTAATGACAGAAAGACATGACGTAGCTTGAATAGGTCCCTGTACAGTCCATCCTAATTTAGTTTCTAAAGCAACTAATTTATCAGTAATTTGAACTACACGGCCTGTGAGCAACGTGCCTATCATGTCTGCTCCTATCAACAAACCTATGTCTGTTACATTGTCATTGTCATTTATTACAATACCCTGCCTCCTTAGCTTGTTTGAAATCTCATAGTCATTAATTTTAGGCAAGTAATTACATATAACCTTTTCCTCTAAAGCTTCTATTTGTAAACTATATGAACAGTCTATACTTGAAATATTTAAATTGTATAAATTACGACAACTTTCTTTACTTGTAATGCCACCAAATAAATTATGTTTTACAACCTCCGTACTACTAGGTTTTAATTTTAGATTTTCAATAATATCTTTTTTAATAAAAGAACGTTGTGCTCCTGAATCCAATAACGTCCTAACTGACACAATATTATTATCAAAAACAATATTTACCTTCAGTGTTGGTAATAAGACAGTTTGACATTTAGACAACAAACCCGATGTTTGACTCAATACAACTCCTCTGTCGCTACTCGATGTCGTCCCTGTATTATTTTCCGAACTTGATGAAGTCATACTCGTCGATCTAGACTGTTGTAGAGGATTCTGTAAATTATTACACATTAGAGTAAAATGTCGTCGACTGCAAATCAAACATTTGGGATATGCTCTGCATTTGGCAGCACTGTGTCCCTTCTTCATACATATATAACAGCAATTCTTCTCTTTCAAGTGTGTTCTACGTTCTTCTAATGACATCTTTTGTGCTTTCATACACTCCGAACTTGTATGACTGTTTTTATCACACCAAATACAATATGGCTTATTGTCACTAAAAGTATTGTTCACATATGTCTCTCTGTTTTCTGGCTTATTCTTACCATTCTTCTCCGAAACTGTAAAACAAGCTGTTGATGGAATAATACTATCATTAACTCCTTTCTGTAAATTGGAACATGCTTGACTGATACGTTCCTCTGACTCTACTTCTCTTTGTAAAAAAATTAATAATTGAGCCAATTCAATCTTCTCTAATCGCATCTGTGATCTGTTCCACGCTCTCAATACTTCTTCAGGTAAAGTTGACTCTACCATGGGATATAAAATAGCTGCATACTTATCTTGAGTGACACCGAGAGTCTCTAATCCTAATATTTGAGTCATGAGTTTGTCATATAAATTTCGTAATGAATTTTTAGCCATACCTTTTGCTTGACGTAAAATCAAATCCAGCAATTCTCTTATGTAATGTTCTATAATGAGCTCATCCCGAGCAAATCTCTGTTTTAGGTGTTCTAATGTGTTATATACGTGTTATATATGTAACAATAATTTGTAATTATTTTAATATACAACAGTGTGTAATAACCCTTACAGTAATCTAGGCTGCACCGTCAGCTACAAAATTCTTCCACGTGCAGTTTCGCTGACGATGCAGTACTTTCCTATTAAATTAAAATATATATTTCAATATAATTGTAAGAACCGGCCTCCATCGCGGAGCTGCCAGTGGTGTAGTATTTAATAAATATTTTTTAGAAAATTATATTTTTTTTTAAAGTCTTCCTCGGCTGTGATATAATTGGCGCAGTCGGTAGGATCTTCGCGTTCGCGTTATCTGAACTTCGAAAACCGAATAACCGTTTCTACGGTCTTGGCGAGGATCCAGAACCTTTAACAAGCAGCCGGGAGAAAGGACAAGGCAGAAGAAGTCATCACAGAGTGGAGACAAGATGATAGCCGTGCAGACTCTGTAAGTGCTTATTATCTTTTCATTGTTTCCCTGACCTTCCTTCGCCGACCGAAGCATTTACTATTTTTAGTGTTTCGCTATTTTTATAAAATAATTAAAGTTAATTCTATCAATCTAGAATTGCATTAGGTAATTTATTAATAAGGCGACCGGAATACAATCGTCGTATTTCACTGATCGAATTACAAGTGACCGGCAATACGACCGTGCAATTATAATTATTATAATTCCAATTAGGTACTTTACTTAGTTTCATATAATAGATTTAGTGTATTGTTTTATTTCAGCTCTTATTATTTGATATTTTATTTTTGTGTGTGTCTTTATATATATTTAAAATGGCAAGTGAACAGGAACGCATACAACTTATCCATATGGTATTAAAAAATGTACCTCAATTCAATGGCGATCCAAATAGATTATACAGGTTTATAGCAACCTGTGACGACCTTACCATTACCTACTTCGCAAAAGATTACCCTGTAGCCAACGCCACCTTACTAAACGGTATTTTAAATAAAATAATAGGCGACGCCGAAGACGTATTGAACATAAGCGGAAATAATACTTCATGGACAGATATACGGAGAACTCTAATAGAAAATTTTGCTGATCAAAGGGACGAAACTACTCTAAATAGGGACCTAACTTTGTTAAGACAGGAAAATGAAACCCCACAAGAATTTTATATCCGTTGCCAACAAATGTTAAGTAAAATAATTAATTATATAAACATAAATATCACAGATACAAGTACGAAAGAAATAAAGCGATCCTTTTATACGGAACAAACCCTTCAAACATTTATAGCGGGATTGAAAGATCCTCTAGGCTCACAAGTTAGGTGTATGCAACCTACTTCTTTACCCATGGCACTTAAATACGTCCAAAAAGAACAGAATATTAAATATATGCAAACTACGTATCCGTCAGCCAGTTCTAGTAAAATTACAGAATTACGTAAACCATCCATGGTTTCTATGCCAGTTCCAGTCATGCCAATGGCAGTGCAACAACCTAGGCCTCTTTTAGGCAAACCTAACCCATTTGCTCATACCCACCAGGTATTCAGAGGTCAAGGCCCATCACAAAATCAACAGGGCTATAGACCCATGCAAAATAATTTACAAAATAAATTTTTCAACCCCCGCGACCACAATTTAATTATGGAAACTTACAAAAACCTCAAATGAATCGATTCGCACCTATGAGTGGTGTTAGTACTATTAAAAATAAACCCCAATTTAGACCAGGAGGACAGGACTTGTCTAATTTCCAAAATCCCACTAATAGATATTTTAAATTCCGAGAAGTTAATATGAATAATTCGCAACCCTACGATAGTGAACAGTATTACTATCCACAGGAACCGTCCACTTCACACCCACAACTTGATGAACATTATTACCCTGTAGATTGTCCGGATATTGACTACGAACAGTACGAAAATTACGATAATTTAAACACAACTGATTATGCTCAGGAATATGAAAATGAGGATTTTCAGGATGGTTCGGTGAAAAACCAACCCTCGTGACAGAAATAAATTTACAAAGTAATCGTGTGTTACCCTATATACAAATTAACAACCCCCCATTAAAATTACTCATAGATACCGGTGCTAATCAATCTTTTATATCTCCGGAAGCCGTACAACGATATTTTTCTAATTTTCCTACTTTATATGAACCATTCGTAGTTACTAATATTCATTGCACTACAAAAAATTATTATGCCATCGAAATACCTATCTTTCCAGAGTTTAAAGAGAATGGACAAACAAAGTTTTATATATATAAGTTTCATGATGTTTTTGACGGATTAATTGGACTTGATTTTCTCAATAAATTAAAGGCTCGAATCGACTTAGGAGAAAACTTATTAAAAACTAACAATTCCATAAATAAAATACAAATGTTGAGATCTGGAGTTAATAACTTATACGAATGTATTATTAAGACTCAAAGTACGGAGCGAATTAAATTACCTGTATCGCGTAAGCAGGGCGATATTTTAGTTAACGAAACAAAAATAAATGGATGTTATATACATAATACTATTACAACAGCGCGAAATTATAAGGCATATGTGGAAATTTCAAATAATACACCGAATGACGTAATATTTAGTTTAAAACAACCCCTTCTATGTAGTTCAGTTAAAAATTTTAATTGTTATAATTTTGATATATTGGCAAATGAGAAATATAATATTAAATCTTTAATACGAACTGACCACTTAAACCAAGAGGAAAAAGCAAATATAGAACGAATTTGTGAACGATACAGTGACATTTTTTATTATGAAGGTCAGAATTTAACATTTACAAATGCAGTTAAACATAAAATTAATACTATGGATGAAATACCCATTTACACTAAAAGCTATAGATATCCCCATATACATAAACAAGAAGTTCAAGAGCAAATTAGTAAGATGTTGAAACAAAAAATTATACAACCCTCAAACTCACCCTGGTCATCCCCTATTTGGATAGTTCCTAAAAAGGCTGATGCCTCAGGCAGAAAGAAATGGAGACTCGTAGTTGATTTTCGTAAACTTAATGATAAAACTATTAATGATAAATATCCTCTCCCTAATATATCAGATGTTTTGGATAAATTAGGTAAATGTAATTATTTTAGCACCCTTGATTTAGCTAGTGGGTTTTACCAAATTCAAATGCACCCCTTTGACATTCCTAAAACAGCTTTCAATGTCGAAAATGGACATTATGAGTTCCTCAGGATGCCCATGGGCTTGAAAAATGCTCCGTCCACCTTCCAACGGGTGATGGACAATGTACTTAGAGGTCTACCCAATACTGTTGTTTATTTAGATGACATTATTGTATATTCCACATCCCTTGCAGAGCATCTATTAAATCTGGAAACCGTTTTTCAGAGGCTTAGAGAAGTAAATTTAAAAGTACAATTAGATAAGTCAGAATTTATGAAAAGAGAAACACCTTTTCTTGGTCATATAATCACTTCTAATGGCATAAAACCTAATCCTGAAAAAATTAAGGCTATTCAGAATTATCCTATCCCGAAGACTCCAAAAGAAATTAAAGGATTTCTAGGTCTCCTGGGTTATTACAGAAAATTTATACCACAGTTTGCCAAATTAACAAAACCTTTAACCAACTGTTTAAAGAAAGGCTTTAAAATTGAATTAACACAACAATACACAGATTGCTTTAATCATTGTAAATCGCTTCTTATGAATGATCCAATCCTCCAATACCCCGACTTTTCTCTAGATTTTAATCTTACTACAGATGCTAGTAATTTTGCAATCGGAGCAGTTTTATCTCAAGGTAAAATTGGTTCTGACAAGCCAATTGCATATGCATCCCGCACTCTAAATGATTCTGAAATTAACTACAGTACCATAGAGAAGGAACTCTTAAGTATTGTATGGGCAACCAAGTACTTCAGACCATACCTATTTGGCAGAAAATTTCATATTATTACTGATCATAAACCACTTACCTGGCTTATGTCTTTAAAGGAACCCAATTCCCGTCTTGTCCGCTGGCGATTAAAGCTAGAGGAATATGATTATGATATTACCTATAAAAAAGGCAAACTTAACAGCAATGCCGATGCTCTATCCAGAGTACAAATAAATGTTAATAGCATGGACGTGGAGGATGCTTCACTAATAAACCACCCCCCAGTATCCATAGTCAACGACGTAGACACAGTACATAGTAACCAGGAAGATCCCATTTTATTATTACCATATACAAAAAAACCCTTAAACGAGTTTAATATACAATTAAAAATTAATGTTCAATCACTATCTATAGTAAAACCTAAAATAAAATACACGTTTCCGGGTAAAATGAGGTACAGTAGTCAAATAGGAATAAAATCATTCGAAAAAGATATTATTAAACTATTTAAGGATTACATCAGTCCAAACAAACAGATGGGCATATTAATAGAAAAAGATTATCAAGAAGAATTAGTCAGAGTATTGCAAAAAACATTTAAAAATAATTCTTATAATTTAATGTTGTGTGACACATTATTAGAAGATATTCTAGAGGAAAGTAGACAGAAGGAAATAGCTGGAAAACACCACGTTGGTAAAAGCAACCATCGTGGTATTCAAGAAAATTGTAATGCATTAAAACGAAAATATTACTGGCCTAATATGTCAAAAACCGTTTCGGAAATAGTTAATACATGTCTCGTTTGCAATAGTTCTAAATATGAAAGACGACCAGTAAATGCTGAATTACAGTTAGTACCTGTAACAAGTAAACCATTCGAAAAAGTCTTTATGGATATACTTACAGTAGCTAAAGAAAAATACCTAACTATTATAGACAGTTTTCCCAAGTATGCACAAGCTTACTTATTAATTGCGGCAGACGCCATATCCGTAGCTAAAGCTCTACGTATTTATTTCTCGCATCACGGTACCCCTCAATTAATTATATCTGACCAAGGTCAGGAATTTAAGAATAACGTTATACGGGAACTGTTAGATATGTACAAGATAAAAACCCATTTTACAACCATTAGAAACCCCCAGTCTAATGGCACCATAGAGCGTTTCCATTCAACATTATTAGAACATGTGCGTATTCAAACTGCTTTATATCCAAAATCTTCAACATGTGAGTTAGTAATCAATGCAGTCATCGGTTATAACAGCTCTATACATTCTATGACAAATAAAACTCCATTTGAAGTTATATCAGGTCATTTAGACAGTCAGGACCCCTTAGATATAAAATATAATAAAGAATATATTCAACAGTATATTGTCGAACATAAAAAATTAACTGAATCTTTATATAAAAATATACACGACTATAGTTCTGGAAAACATGAAAAACAAATAACTAATATTAATAAAGATAGAGAAGCCTTACCCTCAGTTTCACCAGGTCAAATAATATTCGAAAAAACAGATAGTAGACACAAAATAGAACCCAAGTATAAAAAACAAATTGTTAAAGACGTGGACCCCCTTGCTATAGATTTAGATAATGGACGCAGGATTGCTAGGAGAAACGTCAGACGGCCCCTAAAACATACAATAAATTTGTTGCAGGACGATCGTAGCGATACTTCTAGCAACGAAAGCTCAGCAGGAAGTAGTTATAACTCGCCTTACGGATAATCCAGGAATACTACCATTTAAGTTAGGCAAAACTAAACTCGTCGAGTTAGAGCATAGTTTTATACATCCCATAGAATTAGAAGATATAGAGGAATCTATCAAGACTATTATTAATCAAAAAAGTTATATGGATAATTTAGAGAGTAAATTTAAGGAAGTGGAATTTGATAATTATATGTATTATTCTAAACGTCAATATATATCAAACAATATAGACACTATCATATCCATGTACAATGGACTATCAAATAATAGGTTTAAGAGAGGTTTAATTAATGAATTTGGGTCTATTATTAAGAGGATTACGGGAAATTTAGATTATAATGATGCGATTCGTTATGATTCTGCAATTAGTAGTTTAAGCAGTAACCAGAATAATATTATAAGTAAGATTAATAAAAATATATCTATAAATAAACAGGCATTACATGAAATAAATACCACCATCTCAGGATTGATAGAAAATCAATATCATATACAGAATTCTATTAATCAGTTACAAAATATTACTGCAAAATATGACATACATTTTCGAAAGAGATTGCACTTAGATTCTATTTATTTGGACCTAAATAATAATATCGAAGTCATAACTAAAATATTAACAAATTTAGAGAATATATTAGCATTCACAAAATTAGGTATATGCCATCGCGAGATGATATCTATTGTTAATATACAACAAATAATAAAAACACTCGCAGATATATACAGCAGCGATAGATTAGTATCAATTTTATCTAATGAAATCAGGGAATATTACGATATAATCAGTACAGGATCATACTTTAAAGGAAACACTATAGTAGTTGTGCTTAAAATCCCAATACTCCAACCCACGTCATTTACATTGTACAAATTAATCCCTATCCCCACTGTTCACCATACAATCCTTATTCCACATAAACCCTATTTAGCAATGAATGATAATAGATACAGCTACATCGAGAGAGAGTGTAAGCACATAACAGAAATTTATATCTGCAAAGAAGAGGATAAAATAACATCTCAATCACCAGATTGCATCCATCATCTTATAACTCATCAAATCATCTTACCGATATGCCAGTTTGTAAGAATAAAAAACACGAACACAGAAATAATAGAACAATTAGATGAAGCTAATTATATTCTGAGCTTATCGTCAGAGACAAAAATTGAAACAAGATGCAAATCTGATATTTTTAATATATATATTGGCAGCATCCTGGTAAATATACCTACTGGTTGTTCCTTGTTTACACCATTATCGAAGATTTATAATAGAAATAACAAAATCAACGGTTCACCCGTAACATTGATATCACTAGACATGTCTCGCACCAATATCAGTGAATCTGCATCTACTCTCAACTTAAGGGACATATCATTGAGTAAACTACATGAGCTACAACATCTCATACAGAAAGAGGAGCCGTTAATAAAAGAAACCGAGATAAAACCAAGTCATATCGCACTTACCGTTCCAGCATATTTTCTATTCATATTGACAATCATTGGTATAATCATTTATAAGATGAAATGTAAACAACAACGAGATCAACAGACACCTGAAGTAGTGTATAGTGTCCCGCATGCAGCTGTCAGCATTCCTGATACATCTTCCAATACGCCATTTACACTCCAAGTGAGATAATGGCTTCTCTAAGGATGGAGGTGTTATATACGTGTTATATATATAACAATAATTTGTAATTATTTTAATATACAACAATGTGTAATAACCCTTACAGTAATCTAGGCTGCACCGTCAGCTACAAAATTCTTCCACGTGCAGTTTCGCTGACGATGCAGCACTTTCCTATTAAATTAAAATATATTTTTCAATATAATTGTAAGAACCGGCCTCCATCGCGGAGCTGCCAGTGGTGTAGTATTTAATAAATATTTTTTAGAAAATTATATTTTTTTTAAAAGTCTTCCTCGGCTGTGATATAATTAATGCTTTAAAGTAATTATCTCCACTTGGTGGAAAGCTCTCCACTAATTCTCTGGCACTAGAACCAGGCTCCATACATTGTAATAGGTACTGAAATTTATCTTCGTTGTCTATATTCTCGTCATTATGAATCTTTTTGTATTGGCCCCAGAATAAAATGCATTTCTTGACATCTCCATTGTATCTTGGAAGCTCTAGAATTGGTAAACGGTAACGTCGTTCATTTTTTGCATTTTTTACCGTCCCATTTGATGCTGAACTTTCGGTTTCATGTAAAGTACTCATTTGCCGATCTGCGCGAATTATTTCTGCATATTTTCTCTTTAGTGCGTACCATCTATTTTTGTATTCCTCTGTCGTATCTATGTCCGCTTCAAATTCTGCTTCGTTTCTATTATCTTCATCTAGCCACAACGAACATATTTTATTATCTATTTCATTAAGCGCTGTCTGTTTCTCACAGAGATTATCATAATATATTTCGGCTTCTTTAATCTCTCTATTTTCCAATGCATCGTCCAGCTTTTTTGCATTGATCGTGAATAGCCTTCTTAGTAATTTTCTCTCTTTTATTGCCCGCTCCATTATAAATTGACCTCCACCGATTATTTCTTCACGGTCGCCACTTTGTGAAGGATTAGGTATCAGGATGGCGAAACAAAACTATATATAGAAAATTATTTATTTTTATAATGAATGGTATAGAAAGGTACAAAGGCAAAACAATATACAACTGGATAAATTCATTTTTAAACACATGTCAAATAAATATAAAAAAGTAATTCATTCTAACAACTCTAAAGAGTTCTGTAACATATATATATATAATAGTTACAACTATTCTTATCCCTTTCATTCCTATTCACTAATTTCGGTATAGTTTTATTTGTTATATAAATTGACACACATTTGTGTCGGTCAGACTTGTACAAATGTACACGCGACCGTTAGGTCTAAGTCGGGGTAGTAACCACTATACCACGACATTATAATATATTGCTGCCAACTTATTTATGTTCACTTTTTTACCGACCGTTATTGTTGTTGTAAAAATTAATTGAGTAATTGGTCTACTGTCCTGTCAAAGGTAATTATAGACCGCTATATGTAATTAAAAACTGCTTTATGTTAACAAAAGGATGCATTAAATTATCTGCAACATTAAACTAATGTAATTTCTATTACTACATGCATAGCGATTCTGGATATGCTGGATGTTAATGATTTATCTTATCTTATTGAGTTTAAATTTTGTAAAAATATAGTACAAAATTTAAACTCAATGTGTCAACTTACAATTAGTACATAATCTTGTTCTAGTACCTACTAGAACAAGATTATGTACTAATTGTAAGTTGGAAGTAGTAGGCGTGGCACACCTATTTCAGCCTCTAAGCTACTTGCTTTGTAATGTGTGTTAAAAGCTTGAAGAGTGAGATAGGGCAGTGTAATTACATGCATGCAGGCATGAAATCTTAGTCCTCGGGATTAGCAACGCCTGAGTGGTGTCACGATCGTCATATTTTGACGTGAACCCATTGGTTCTCAGCACCAATGGGTTCATAATAAAAAAATTACGCATTAAAATGGGCTCATTAGTTTAGTAGCTTCGTAGCTACTAAACAAATGTTTGTGTTATCGTTAACACAAACAAATACATAGATCACGTCTATTTTTTATATCAGCTCTCTTTTTGTGACGACGATTAATAAAAAAGTTAAGATATTAGAATTGATAGAAACCATTATTGAGAACCAAAAATTTTGTTACTACATAGTTTTCAACGTAACTGGGTTTTTCCTATTTATTCAGTGATGTAAATATAGCTATAGCAAGCAATAGTACGCAGGTACTAGATATCAGACAGTTTGTGTATAAAATTAAACCATAATACTTGATTATATTTTTAAAAAATGTCTTAACTCTAATGTCTGTTACATTTTCAGTCTTGGTTTTAACATTAAAGTTCCTTTTGATGCAAACAAAAAATACAAATTTAGAAGAGAACTCTGAGAACAATAACACAATAAACACCTTATAATATCCAACAATTCAATGTGTAATCTTATTAATTATTTTATCAACTTAATATAAGAGGACCACAAAAACAATTAGACAAATAACTACCTAACAATGGGAGAACAGGTTCTATGCCGTTGAATTTATGTCACAATAAAAAAAGCAAAAAGTTTCAAGGCTCGACAAGACACATACAGTACGTACCTATCATTGAATTTAATATTTCCCTGAGCCCCAACTCGAGTGGCCTTGGTGTCAAGATTCAGACGATTGCTGCGTTGATCAACTTTATTCCACTGATGTCATTATCACTATCTAAAGTTTGTGATAATGGCTCTAGCTTAACTGGAACAAACAAGATGATTAACTATTTCATTAACACAAATGTTTAATGACCACGCTGTTTACTTGAATAAGGTACTTAGTGTAATTTTGAATATTACATACATATATAGTTAGGTAGTAAATAGTTTTAGTTGAAACTGATGGATCTAGGTAATAAGGATTATTATTTGCAATGACAACTTTATTTTCACATGCTAGAGTACATGAACGTACATATATATAGTATAGTACTGTCAATTTTTTCAATACTAATCTTCTATAATAGCTATACCTACTTGTATTATAAAGAGGTAAAGTTCGTATGTATGTGTGTAGGGGTAATTTCTGGATAAATGGATAGAGATCCAATGAAAGAATTTGGTAAAAATGTATTAAATAGAGATTTAACACATTTTTACCAAATTCTTTTATCAATAAACATTATTTGTGAGTGTCACTTTACTAATATTATACACAATAGTTAACAAACATCCATCAATCTATGGATGGATGTTTGTTACTCTTTCACGAAAAAAACTACTGAACGAATTTTTATGAAACTTTACAGTAATATAGCTTATACATTAGAATAACACATAGGCTATAATTTAAACAGATATTGATTATTTTGGTATTGGCGATATATAATGTCAAGTAAGTGTAACTCAGACGAAGTCGCATGGGTCAGCTAGTTATCAATATAAGGGTGCTGGGCGATCGATCTCCAAATCAGTTAGTTTACATTTCTAGCAATAAGGTTGATATATTAGGTTAATATTCTCTTATATTATTTCTATTCTATTCTATTCTATTCCTGTATCTAAATTATCAGAAATGTCTGTGGCATCAAGGGAATTAAAAGTATACATCATACCTAACCATGAAAATACAAACTGACCACTGACATTTTTATCTACAATATCCGTACAAACCCGGATTTAACAATAGGAAAAAAATTTATAGAGTTAAAGGAGGTTCTCAATTTGATGGTATAATTTTATGTTGCATAAAAAATAGCGTCAGATTAAGATCTTACTCAGTCAGTTGCAAACATATTTTTGTGCGGCTCTTTTTTGTTTCAAATACAATTATTATTGTACACATAATATATGGTTGATATTGGAACATAATGGATTTTAAAATTATTCTACTGTAAAAGAGTAAACTCCCCAGAAGACGCACACTTCTCAGACGCTACTTCTTGTATAGAATCATTTTATTTAGCCATTAAAATTAAAATAATAAAATATTCTTAATAAATATAAATAAACGGACTCCCTAAAATGTGATGAATAAAATGTGTACACAGTCTTAGTAACGACAAGTTCTGAGAATGGATTTAATTCGGGGCCAACGAAAAAAAGCAATTTACCAATTATCTACGTTTATGCTGACCATTGCTGGCACTTGGTAGAACTTGAAATACATTTTATAAATAAACAAAGTTACTTTTTAAATCAGTATTCTTTTACTAATAACAATATATATATGAAACAAACATTTTGAAGACTTGTTACGCTACGCTGGCCTACACTGTGCCACGAAAAATGTGCGGAATTTATTACAATGCATTTTTTACCATTCGTAGTAGATTTTACTAGATTACCATATAAAGATAAGCGTTGTTTGCGATTTACAGTTCTCTATAGCTTGAATTTATTAGCAAATGCGATTTTTCTGCGCAGTTATTAGATTACCTATGTGTCTTTGCGCAATAAAAATCGAAATCAAACAGCGCAGCGTGGTATATTGCTGTCGCTATAATATCTGATATTATATTTAATATAATACAAACCATAAGTAGAGTATAGTGATATCTAGTAGTTAGTAACTACTACAGATATTACTATAATATTATGAACAATACATTCTAGAAGTAAGCCTTGGTGGGATACCACTAATACATATTTTTTTATTTGAATTATTTTAGGGATATAATTGGTGAATTGGGTAGCTTTGTAGAGGAAATATGTTTTGGTTTATATTTAAGACGTGATTTTAGAAAAAAATAAATAACCCTGGACATTTGACACAGGGCCAACTAATCCTCATCCAATCTCAGCAGTGCTTGTGTTATGGTTACTAGACAACTGAAACAAATATTTTGATTTTTTTCGTAAATACATACAATTTTTATTTGAAATGTACTAAAGAAGCCCTTTTTTAGATAGCCATAAAGTGATTATTTTATTATTGATATTTTTAGTTCATTATATTGTGTCCTACAGAGGGCGCCCTATTTTAAATAATTTAAACATAAACACATGTATTTTTAGGTAACATAATAATATTTGTGAAGGGGTATATTACAATTGTTGTATTTATTTTTTGCTATACTGTTATTTAAATTTTAAATATAAGTATTTGGTAATCTATTTCGGACACTTGACACTATTTGTATCTTTTACTAATGTACATATTTCGTCTGAGTTTATGAATATAGAATAATTTCTGTACTGTATGATTTATAACGTAAAGTTTTAATTAAATAAAATATGCATTGTTCGTAGTATAGGTCATACATAATTAAAGACGGATAAAGATCTTTGTCTTTATAAGCATAATTTATGCATGACCAACCGTCATGTTTACCCAGGATGATTCAGGTTGATTTAATATAATTGGCTTAGGTTAGTGGTAGGTAGCTACAAGCCGAGCCGTATAAGAAGTATATAAGTAATATCTGTATATTACTTAATATTCTTATACGGCTCACCAAATGGTAACTGAGAGAACTGGAGTATCTGTTATCGGATTGTCCGATAGTTTAGAAAACTTTTTGAACAGATTGGATTAAATTTATTTTCTTAAGACGTTTTAAACTCTACTGTTCAAATTAAAGGAGCTTGGCTTCAATGGTCTTTGCAGTAGAATAGTACCCCCCCCCCCCCTATCTGTTACATCACATAGGTATTGTAGCTGTTTCTCATGACTAATTATTTCCTCCTCTAATAGTATTTAATTTAGGTTTAATCAGTATAAATAACATAATTCTATACTATCAAATGACGTTGTCCTGTTTTTAATGTTCTCTTCTTGTATTGGCATGACCATTCACTGATTTTCATATTGAATTAGGTACTTATTGTGAGTATATTTCACATCATATGTACCTAAACTTTAATCATTACCAGGGAGTGTCTAACTAATTTATCTTCTTCTTCAGTTATAGGTATAATACATCTTATAGAGTAGTCATGGTTTTTATGATGATTTCAGTGAATTGTCTATGTTCACCTTCTTATCGATAGAGATCCAGTACCGGACTGATACTCTGTATCAATCGGGTATTGCAATTTCTAAAGATATTTACGTAATGCTTTCAATGACTACCTGTTGAATAATAGTCTTTGTAATAGTAAGTAGGTTGTTTGACCTTCGTCTTACCTACCAATAGTTTTAATGACCTTGAAACTTAAATTATAACCGGAAAGTACGTAATATGCTCTGAGGCACACCATGCATGCCATATTACTTTGTTTACATCCCAAAAACAGCCATTACAGGTACGTGTGATGATGCAGGCCAGTTAGTTTGTATGCCGCGATGGCTGCGCGCGCGGATTCAACAAACTCATTCCATCGCACAGTACACAGACGCCAGACGGTCACAGATTACGTCAGCGTGTTCGTCTACTCTATATACAAAGCATAACAATAAGCAAACTATGCGTTTTAATTATTTTCGGTGTACGAAAATTATAACTGAAATCGTAATGGCAGAAAACGCATCGAATGCAGACAATCGTGTCAGTGAACTCTAATCGCAGTTCTCAGTGGACTGTATGGCAATCGAATAACGTTATTTCCGTGCCAACATCTCAAGATACGGGTTAACCTCTCGATTCTGACGTCAGTATTCGTTGAATGTATGACTCGATATAATGTTTAGTGATTCATTCATATACACTGTGGGGGTTTTGTTGGCAGAAAACAGATCTCTTGTTTACGCAGATACGCGTGATTCTTTAGTGCATTTCTATACCTATTAATAATAACAGTGAACTAGATAAGTTTATTAAAAATACCTACCTATTCAAGTTTAGAATTGTTGTGTAGTGTATTGTTTTTTTTTTGTAAAAAAATTACCGTTACAATGGATGAAGAAACCATGTGGAAAGGTTTTTATGACAGACTACAGCAGCAGAAATCTGTGCAAGAGCAGGCACATGATACCAAGTAAGTTGCGGTAGTTAGAACGAAGAGTGTCGTAAATGTTTATTGAGTTATATTCTTTTATTACTATCTGTATACACATTAAGAACATCCAACTGATTTAAAAAGGAGGTTCTAAATTTCGATTTTTTTAGTATTTTTGGTAAAATTAATGATTCATTTACAATTGAAGGTTTTTATACCCGTAAGTGACTATATTTACTAGACTATATTTATTTATCTATTAAGAGAGAGTGACATCTGTATTTAAAACCAATTTTGTTTTTTACTTTTATGACAATTTGTTTGCAATCTGGTTATATTTTTGAGGGTAGGTAGAATTATTTTATAATAATCAAATATTGTTGTTAATACAAAATGCTGTAATCTATGAAGACAGATAAGAGAATATTAATACACTATTATTTCCTAATATAGATAAGATAGAAAGTTATTTAATTCCCTTGTAATTTCTTAGCTTTCATCCTTAAAGATTATTAGTTACGTCGTAGTTATTTTCCTGTTGCTATATATAGTACAGGTAGGTAAATGCCTACAGATATAATTATCTCAAAGTTCATTGTAAATATTTTTTATGTTAATTAGATAATAATTTACACGTAGGTATATTAACACGTGAAATACCTACCTAAGTATCCAACTATAGTTAAATGAGTCCCAGGGTTACTATACTGTATCATTGAGCAGGTGCTATAGTACAATAGATACTTGTCTATACCTATCTAATTTATTTCAATATAATAGACACATAAGTCCATATATAAAATGTTACCAAATTATCTGCATTGTTTTCTACACGGCGTAGTATAGACATACGAGCAACTTATAATATTGATGGCATTTTATCTCTGTTCCATATTTTTTTCATTCAAAAGAAAACATAATAAAGATAATTATTCCATTTCGTGTAAAACAGCTATTGGTGCTACGGTCATAATATATGTATATTAAGTAGTAGGTACTGTAAGGAATCAATGAACGACCTAAGTAGGTACATCGTAGGTATATAGGTTTAAAATTTAAAAGCAGGTTTTTAATTTTAGAATACAGATTTTCCTTTGTAGATGATTTGACAACCTCACAACATAGATATTATAGGTATTGTTATTATTAAACATAGACATACAAGTCAAGAAGCATATGGATAACAAATAAGATATAAAAAATAAAAAAGGATAATCAGTGGACCACTGAGCGGGTAATCATTTCGGGTCGATTTTATCTCTTTTTTTGTTAATATATTTTAATAAGTTAAACCTAAACGGGTGAATGGGGCGAGTTATTTACCTTGAGGAATTTATGATCCTATTGGAAGAGAAAATTATCATATAAAATAATAAATTAAAGTTAAATACATAAATATTATCTACTATAATATTATCTTCAACGCTCGTCTTCTTCCCTAGCATTGTTAGAGTCGCTGTAGGAACAAATCACAACAAACCAGTAGATTATACATCTATATATATGAAATTGGAGTGTCTGTTTGTAATATTAAAATAATCGTTTTTTTTTTACTATATGTATATGAATATTAAATGCGGTACCTACACCAAAATAACATTTTTTTATAATTTTTGTCTGTCTGTCTGTTCGTTCCGGCTAATCTCTGAAATGGCTGGATCGATTTTGACGGGACTTTTTTTGGCCGGTAGTTGATGTAATAAGGAGTAACTTAAAGTAAGATTATTAAATTCCAGTCAGTAAAATGACATTTCCAGTGTTGCAGGTTTTTAGCCCCAAATAAATAGTGATGTGGTAGAATCGAGTTTTTACAATTAAAAGTTAGTCGAGATTACTTTTTTTTATTTAATATCAAATTGCCTTTATCCAAATAAAAATTCTAGTATTAATTCTTCTGAATCTCTTTTTACATTTGTTCCCAGCGTTTGTAATAATGTTATAGTGAGAAATTTTAATATACTGGTAAGGTCCATATTTCTAAAATCGTATTGTTTAATACGATATAATTAAATATTTAAAATTAATAAAAAAGTCTTCGATACCTAATAAAATAAAGCATGACTAAATGTCTAAGTCTATTGATTGCCCTTTTTTGTATCAGTGGTAGTTGCACTTGTCATTTTACTGACTGGAATTAATAATCGTACTTTAGTTTACTTTTATTTTAGAAACATTCTGTTATTTTAGAAAAATAAAGTTAAATTCCACGCGGACGAAGTCGCAAGTACAGCTAGTTTGAAATAAATTTGTATTTCCAGCCGCATCTATACATATAAATAAAATTGGAGTGTCTGTTTGTAATATTGAAATAATCTTTTTTTACTACATGCTCCAAAATAACATTATTTACAATTTTTGTCTGTCTGTCTGTCTGTTTGTACCGGCTAATCTCTGAAATGACTGGATCGATTTTGACGAGAATTTTTTTAGCAGATAACTGATGTAATAGGGAGTAATTTGGGCCACTTTTATTTTAGAAACCTTTTTTTATTTTAGAAAAATAAAGTTAAATTCTACGCAGTCGAAGTCGCAAGTACAACTAGTTTGAAATAAATTTGTATTTCCAGCCGCATGGCTATGTTAAATAATAGAATAAATATATTAGTAGTATAATATTATAGTATCACAGTTATACTATTATAGAATAGGATATATTATTAGCTGACCCGGAAACGTTGTTTGCTGTTTTGTATATACAAAATCGCTATTAAAAATAGGGGTTGGTGATAGAAGGGTAAAAATTGAATCTTGTATGTATTTTTTAATGCCACATAATAAAAAAATAAAAAATAATAATTTTGTACAAAAAATAAAAATAATGTTACGGGTGGACAGGGGTATGAAAAATAGATAGTAGCTGATTCTCAGATCTGAATATGCATATAAAATTTCATAAAAATCTGTCAAGCCGTTTTGGAGGAGTATGGCAACAAGAGAATTCTATATATAAGAAGTTAAAATAGTATATGGCATATTATGTAATATTATCTTATCTGTGGCATTGAGAACTGCCGTCGTAGTATCGTGGTGAGTACAATGCCCACGCTTCACTCAGTATATATGAATACAATGTGGCAGGATGAATTACGTTTGTTATCGGTGTTTCCATCTCAGAGTGTCAGTCAGGCTTTGCCCAATAAAGTATTTTCGTTACTTGATAAAGGTAATAAGAATTGCTGCGAAAAATGTTTTGATAATTTCAAATAAGATAATAATAATTTAAAAATTATTATCAATTTTTAATTGTTATTTCTAAAGAAAGTTTTTGAGAATATCTCGAGGAATGATTCTCGATATCATTTAATAGCCTGGCAACACCATAAACGTTTCTTTGCTCTTCTAATAGAATAATATGTAAAAAGTGTAGCAACAAAAAGTAAGTCTATGGTTTAATGAAGAACACTTCTTCATTAAACCATAGACTTACTTTTGTGTTGCACAAGTCACATGTTTGTGTATTGATGACATAAAACATAAATACATAAATATGCAAATAGATAATTTTCGCCTTTTCACGACTTTACTATTGTAAAGAAGATAATAAAGATTATTTCTCTATATAAATTCCTCGTATACTTACAGCCTCATTTTTATGCAATAAATAAAAAGTAAGGTTTGTGTATTGATGTTTTATGTAAAAAAAACTTATGTGTATATATACCTACGGGTTCCGTTATTAGTATGTTTTTAAAAATTTTAAATACACAAGAGTTAGATGACAAAATAATACGCGAAGTCGCGGGCCTCATTAGTATGCTATAAACCACCTTATCAAAAGAAATATTAGGTATGTTTTCTTAAATTCATTGTTTATTTTTATTATTTCTTTGTGATCCATCATAACAGCGTTTTTAATAAGTTAGCAAATATCTGGAAATTATATAATACATAAGCTATTAATTTTAAGAATATTTAAATTACAAATAATTGAAATAACATTTCTAGTTTATTTAGTGGTAAATTTAGTTAGACGTTGGTAACCCTTGATTTCCCAATTCGCAGCCGGTGTCAGTTCATGTGTCACATTATGTCAATGTCAGTTGTCATTTACATATGTCAGCTGAGCTCGAAGTAATCACTGAATAGACGCAGTTCAGTCAATCAATTTTATTAAATTTAATAAAGTAATTGAAAAATTGGATATCGTTTGCAACTGGGAGTTGGTACTATATTATTTCTTTAGTATAGTTTCTGAGTACAACATGGGTTTCTTGCGATTTGGATTAAAGAGTTGTGTTCAATACAGGCAGTTGCATTTACTTAGAAATCAAGCATATATCAATGGACAGTGGGTAAAAGCTGGAAGTAATGTTGTATTTCCCGTACAAAACCCAGCTGACGATTGTGTTATAGCGGAAGTCCCTGATATGGATGCCAGTGACGCAAAAAATGCTATTCAGGCTGCGGCAAATACTTTTGAAACCTGGAAGAATACGACGGCGAAGGAGCGTTCTCATATATTAAGAAGGTGGTTTAATTTGTGTGAAAAGAATACTGACGAACTGGCAAAAATAATAACAGCTGAATCAGGTAAACCGTTAAATGAGGCCAGAGGTGAAGTAGCTTATGGTAATTCATTCCTAGAATGGTTTGCTGATACAGCCAGACATATTAATGGAGAGATTATTCCTAGTCCATGGCCTAATAAGCAGATTTTGCTTACCAGACAGCCACTTGGAGTTGTGTCAGTGATTACTCCATGGAATTTTCCATTTGCAATGATAACACGCAAGGTCGGTGCTCTAATGGCGGCTGGGTGTACTTGTGTCATTAAACCATCAGAAGACACTCCTCTTTCAGCTCTTGCCGCTGCAGAGTTGGCGGAACAAGCTGGAGTACCTACAGGAATTATTAATGTTATTACAACAAGCCGAAAAAATGCACCTTCAGTTGGTAAAGTCATGTGTGAAGATCATTCTGTTCGATGTATATCATTTACAGGTTCCACTCAAGTTGGAAAGACTTTATATGGACTTGCTGCAAACGGTGTTAAAAGAGTTGCATTAGAGTTGGGGGGCAATGCCCCTTTTATAGTATTTCCGAGTGCAGATATTGAGCATGCATTAGATCAAGCAATGTTAGCAAAGTTCAGAAATAATGGGCAGGCATGCATTGGAGCTAATAGATTTTTGATACATGAAGATATTTATGATAAGTTTGTCAAAGGATTTAAAAGCCGAATTGCCCAGAAATGTATACTGGGTCCTGGCACCAAGGAGGGTGTCACATGTGGGCCACTAATTAATACTCAGCAAGCAAATAAAGTGTCTGGCTTGGTTGAAGATGCAATATCCAAAGGTGCAAAGGCATTGGTGGGTGGTAAATTTGCTGCAGAACTTGGAAGCAAATATTATGAATCAACATTGCTAATTAATGTGAAGCAGAGCATGTCAATATTTACAGAAGAAATATTTGGTCCTGTAGCTACTTGTTTAAAGATTAGTAGTGAAGATGAAGCCCTCAAAATTGCAAACAGTACAAGAAGTGGCCTTGCTGCTTATGTTTTTACTAAAGATTTGGGTCAAGCATTTAGAATGTCTAACAAATTGGAATTTGGAATGGTTGCCATAAATGATGGAATTATATCTGCAGCTGAGCCAGCATTTGGTGGAATTAAAGAGTCTGGTATTGGCAGAGAAGGCAGTAGACATGGTGCCGAGGAGTACACTGACTTAAAATACACTCTCATGTCTTGTTTGGATAAATAAATAGTTGCTATTCCTCCTCCATTATTGTTATATGAAGATATACTGTTGTATTTTATTTATTGCCATATTATTTGTAAGATATGTTACTGTTGTTTTTTATAATGTGTTTATTAATATTATTATGGAAATAATTAAATCGCATTTAATCTTGTCTTAATTTTTATGAAAAAATATTTATGTACAAAATATACATATCATTTATTTTACATAATTTTATGGAATGTGTTTGCTGTATTCTTATTCTACCAAAGATTTTGTAAGTTTAAAACCTATGTTGTACCTATATTAGAGGTTGAAATGTAACTGACAATTTGAAATTAAACATTCATGTACTATATGTATTACACATATTTAAACTCGAAATATTAGAATATTTCTCTCTTTGCCAAATGAGAAGGTAAGATTACTATGTTCAATTCATTCCAGTCTTCCAATGTATTGTGATTTAGTTGTAAAAGAAATTAAAATAAAGTGTTTTTAGAATCTCTATGTTTTCTTTATAATAATGTAGAACTTTTAGAATATTTAATTTAATTTATTATTTAACCTATCCTATCATGAGATTATACATTCTATTCGTTTTATGTAATAATAAATTCAGATATTGTACAATTATTGATGAAATATAATCGTGATTAAATATCTGTATCTTTGTTTTTTTTGTTGGAATATATATTCTGTTTACATAAACTTTAGTTTTTGTTAATTTATATAAATACTATGTATTATACTCATTTAGAACATATTAATTGAACTTATTTACTATCACTGACTATCAGTTGTTTATATCAAAGTTTTCTACAGTTATCTTTAATATTATTGTAGTTGTTATTCGAGGTTTTATGGATAAACTTGTTTGATTTGATGTTTTATGCGGAAACTTGTTGTAAACAAATATCTTGCTCCGAGATATTCCAATTGGATTTATTTACGAGTACAAATTTCCTATAAATCTCTCAAACGAACGAAATGTATTTTTTATAGTATCTAAACTTCAATATAGTAGACGCTTAGACATGGGTTTTCGATATTAATTTAATGTTTCTACAAATGTGGTCTCCATGATTTCAAAAATGCAAAAAAACAATCTACAATCCTGTCGGATTGTTTTTTTGCATTTTTTATGGTAAATTTGAAAGTAATTATAAAATTTGCAGTTAATCTTCTGACTATAAAATAATTACGATTCTTAATTGGTAGATTGATCAAGATGTACTAATCTTATCTTAATATAAACGCGAAAGTCTGTAAGTATGGATTTTGATGAAACTTTAAAGTAATACAGCTTATATGTACATCAGAATAAAACATAGACAATATATTTTATTGAAATTTAAAACGGGTGAGACCGCGGGCACAGCTAGTGTTTTCATAAATGGAATAGGTAAAGTTTTAAATTAACGTTTCATGTGTAATTTAAATTCCAACGACGATATATATTTTAATAAAATCCTAATACTTACTATTTTTAGGGACTATTATTTTTTCACACACCTCATGTAAGCTCCATTAATAGCAAAAAGAATAATCGAAATGTATAACAATAACATACACACGTAATTAATTCCTATAATACACGACAATGTACACAACAAAGTGCACTCGTTTTCAGAACCCACAATTTATAGTTAGTTTAAACTTACGTTTCCAATATAGGTAAGTGATTACTATTTTTAATTACAGAATTCAAGAAGTGGACGACAGTTTCTTTGAGAAGTTTGGACAGATTCTCAAACAAGCGTCACAAAGAGCTGCGTTAGAAGAAGCAACACCATTGGCGCCTTTCAAGGAAGCTGAAGAGCAAGATGGAGATCAGAGTGCTGAAGTAGATTCACAGATCGAGAGTCGCAGTCTCGCAGACAGTGGACATGGCACCCTTGTTGACGCAGATTCAGAGCCCGGTGATCTAGAAAAAATAGATTTATACGAAGAAGCAGTAGGATGGAATGTAAGTACTGTTTATTTTTATTGTAGTAATAATATACCTTCACCGCTGTTATCTCTGATAGGGTAGTCCGGTAGTAGTATTATTAAATGTCGACGTCATCTGAAAGGCAGCTTGACATGTCTATATTCCGCTCGGTATATTTGAATTTTAACGTGGCTGGAGGCGTCCTAAAACAATATACAATATATATATATATCTATACAATAAAATATATAACATATATACAATATTATAGCTTTATCCATGAACGACGAGGCATTAAGAAATTAAAAAATGCATAGAGTTTCGGTATGGGTGTGAACACACAACCTATTGGTTGTTGGGAGGACACACATATATAGGAGTAGTACACAATGTCTTTAATTTATTTAATTTGGGGTTAATTTTCATATATTGTAGTTATATCCATCAACCATCCAAATAGGGTCTCAATTGGACTTAATATTTTGTAAACCTTATGCGATGACCCCGTTATCTCTAAATAGATTCTGATAGTTTACAATCCATCATCATCATTACATAGTATAAAACAATGTCGCTGTCGCTGTCTGTCCCAATGTATGCTTAAATCTTTATAACTACGCAACGGGTTTTGAAGTGGTTTTTTTAAATAGAAAGTGATTCTAGAGGAAGGTTTATATATATAATACATGTACTCCCGTGCGAAGCCGGGGCGAGTACCTAGTGTTTAATAAACTGTTTATACTAACGTTTTAACATTTTATATTTCAAATTTAGAAATACCTCTTCTTTGATGTCGAAGTGGTGAAACATTTAAGTAAAATTAGTGATAAAGCAATTTTATTTATAGAACTTTAAAATTTCCGCTGTATTGTAAGATACAGAGCTCGCATTATTATCCGATCTAAACCCTCTGTCGTTCTAAATCAACTACTCTAAACAGTGAACATTTGTAAGCGTTTCATCAGAAGGTGTCGATCTCATTAGTGATTATTTGCTTAGTAGATTGAATTAAGATTAGATATTAATACGAGTAGGCTGAATACCACCTTTGAATTTCGACTTTACGTTGAAATTTGAAATAGAAATAATGTAAGCACAATTTAAGCACTTTTGAATAGTGATATTTTTTTAATTTTATTTCATTCATTCACATACAAGAAGAATGTGCAAGAAGTGGGGGTTAATAGGCTGAGCATGTAGTCAGGTGAGTTGCGCATTCATCAAATTTCACCAATGATGACCCCATTTCGCGTTACTAATAATCCTCTTTCCTCCCGCTGGTACTTAGATACCTTGACAGAACTAATTTATTAGGAACTTGCTTTACTCGGGTAAAATAGTTTATTTATCGTTCCTATGTTTATGATCTGGGTTTTCACGGTTTACAGTTTATTTTTCCGCACAGATATAAACGAATACAATATACTAGAATTTTACAGTGTGTGGTACATTTGGAATACTCAATATTATCCAAAATTATGATAACAATATTATAGGAGTACCTACGCACTTTCAACAATCCCCGAACCAAGTTATATTACAAATATCTGAACAAAATATTTATGAAAACGACTTTAATGTTAACGCGTTGCAGTTAATTTTTAAATCTAAATATTTATTGAATTGAAAACAATATTGTCTTAAATATGGATTTCCATTCAATCCACTTTGTATTGTTATTTTGAAACTAATTGACGACTAAATGAAGAAGAAAAATAGAATTAATAATAATTCCCGACAATTCACACAGCGCCATCTAGTCCCAAACTACGAATAATAAGAGCCTGTGTTATGGTTATTAAAGAACTGATAGAATTACTTAAAACTTTATAATATAAAACTCCCAGACCAGTATGAACAATCATACTCATGAATACAAATTTTTGTATCGTCCGAGGAATCGAAGCCACGAGCATCGGAAGTAAGGCGGTGTGATAAACCGTCAGATATATAACTGAGTTCGTTAATACGTTGCTAGTGCATAAAACGGTACAAAAACTCGCAATTCGTCATTGGATCAAAATTAGTTTCCACAGATTTTTTCAAATCCCTCTACAGATTCCAATAAAATACACAATAGTTTTCAAGCTCAGTTCGCATTATCAAATGCTACTGCTTATTGTTGAGTAGGCATGAATAGCATAATACTCCGTGACGATTCTAGATACTAGAAGCACAAATCAGAGAATCTAGTAGTAAATAATAAAGGTAGTCCACAAGAATGCCTACGGAATGAAAATAAAACATTTTGTTTTCTTCCTTTAAAAATGCATAAACTTTTTTCGTTCTAACGATTGTAATTGTTTTTATAGTAATAATTTCAGTATGTGTAATAAATATTATACAATTTTATTTTACTGAATAATATAAAAATAAGCATATGAGCAAGTTATTCAATAAAGTATTTGTTTTAGTAGACGAAGTTTACTCGAAATGAATTCTTTGTTGTAAAACTTGTCGAAAATTAGTTTATTTGTCGTTTGGATTTGGTTTGATATGCTGTGTATGATTCGTAGCAAAGTAATAAACAATTTATCTTTGTAGTAGCGTGGGCAGAAAAAGGGCTACCTTGATATCCATTAGTCGCTGTATTTTTAGGCAAACACAAACGAAGAACGCGGTCAGGTTTATCGTTTTGCTGCAAACTGAACTAGACATTGACGTTATGTGGAGTTACTCGGTAAAATGGGTCATAGTGTATAATGAGACGATTCGGCGACGTCATCCCGGGGACACTTTCGCTGTAAGCGTTCTATTTTACGGGCACCATTCCAAGGGAATGTCGTTGCACTATGATCTCTTATTTACTTTTTAATATTTTATTGTTAACGGCACTATGAATAAATATTGTATGCTTGTTATGCCTTAAATGTTAATGAAGTGTGAGTCGGATTTGCTTGGGTCTTGACCAAATATTTTAAACGAGATTAATTTGTTTATAATATAGCATTTTCAAGTCCTTACATAAGACCCTTAGTTTACCCAAAACTCGTCCTCTATCACAATTTCAAAAGTCTCTGGGAGAGACGGAGAGCTTTAAACTACAGATATGAAAAACTGTATCCTACATATGTCTATGCAAATAAAATTCGATCATTAATTAGGAACGATCTGTTTGATGAAGTTGACTGGATAACTTCGTTCTTAACTTACCATCAATTAGTAAGGACTCTACGGATTGGCTTTATCTGTGATAAATGAGTGCAATAGAAGGCGAGTGCAAAAACCAAAAGAAATTCTTTTTGTGTTTAGTTGTATTTGTGGCGTCTTGCCAGTAGGATATTCTTTTCGTTCCAAAATATTTTGTCAAACCAAGGCCTAGATGACAAACGTCATCAAAGAACGCCTTTACTGAATAATGTTGTTGCTCTGTATTTAAATATGGAATAAATTAATGTTGCGGTGACTAAGCTTCATGTATAATCCAAGTTGAGTTCATGAAACAAATGATATACACCTATAATATTTACAAGAACGAAGAGGTGATCTATAAAGCCAATAAATACTACTTTAAACCAATAAATCAATCAACTTCAGAATGACATGTCACTCACGTATGTGAAGTATTAACACACTGAAATATAAACTGAATCCGTTCTTAAGCTTCACTGGTAATCTATCAGAGTAACCAATAGTGCACACAAGTAGGTACATCATTCCACCATCTAATACCTAGTTTGGGTTATCATATTCTATTACGTAACTTTCTGCCATTTTATTACCTAGAACTATGTAATATTATGTTATCTGTGCTAGAACCAACTTCAACTGTTATGTATTGATTATTTTTTAAATATTGTAATTTTCATGAAATAAATATGGTATAAGCAAATAAAGCATGTCTATTCGTGAAAGAGTTTAATAAAAATGGTGACCCGTTTTGTATATTTATATAATAGTAAGTAATAAACTGTATATTTACTTGAGCATTTTTTTATTTTGTAATAGTTTAATGCCACCATCATCAAAAAAAAAAAACAATGACTTCTACCATAAAGAGTCCAGACGTCAGATGTGTTGACTATGCACTATGAAATAATTATGACGATCACTGTGTATAAAATTAAAAGAGCTAGTTAATAGACCAAATGTAGTACACAATATATATTATTATTAATATAAAACAAATCCACAAAGTAGCAGGCACCTTTCAGCTTAATTTATAAAATAAGTACCTTAAACTAGAACATACATATATGTTATATTTAATTAAATATGATACTGGATGGACGAAGTTACTCAGTATAATTCCTATTTATAGTAGTGTAAGTGCTAATTAAATTAATAATTATTGAGTATAAATTTATACACAAATATTTATAACAAGCTTTGTAAGTAGTTGTTTATAAGTAGGTAATTCCCATTTCAGAGCAGTATAAACATTTGTGGTTAAATGAATTAGTACATAAATTACGCTGTTACGAACATGTTCGCTTCGGGTCAGGAGCTTAATCGGTTGTGTAGCTGTGTACAATAAAATTAAATTATATTATTACAATTAATTGTAGTACGTATTTAATATTCGTCGATAAAAAAGTTTAATATATCTTTAAACGTAAAAGTTACCTGTTAATATTGCATATGCATGCATACTATAAAAGTTTCGTTTAAGTCAATGGTGGCTCCAATTGGATCATGGTGAAGTACTAAGATCATAAAACTCAGGCTAATGTGTTCCTGCATAGTTTTTCCATGTGATTGAAGAGATACATAAATCTAAATTCTCCATTAGCATAGACATTATGAGCTATAATCATAAATATATATGTAGCCAGGTACTCAGTGAAACTGCGTCAGTAGAGAAATATGATTTTATGATTCTTACAAGGATGTTTAAAAATATAAAATTAGGCCTATTTCAAAATATCATGAAATTTAGTTCCATATAAGATAATTTTTTAAAAAAATTCATCCTGTGCGTAGATTTAAGAATATACTGAACGGAAGTGATTTTAAATATGAGGTGTGTTGTCCCGGACATTGGGACTTACTTTTTTATTATTTGGTTGAGTTAGCATTCGTCTTCGTTGGCGGCGCCTTGCAAAAATAGAATTTGGCGTTCAGAGCGGTTGAAATCCAGAGTCCCGACTGGCCGACACCGGCGCAGTGCACTGGCTGCTCTCAGTAGATACATGTCTGATTTCTGTGTCGTTCCTCATTTACTTCTACTCCATTCCCAGTATCCAATTCTATACTACATTCTCTAATAAACTGGTTCAATGAAGTGATATGGCTGTTCAGTGTTTAGTGTGGTAACATTCTGTAGTGTAATTGTTGTAAAAATGAATGGGATGCCAACTCTTCGGACTAAGTTCAGGGGCATCAAAAAGGAGGTCCTGCAACAGCGGACCAGCTTCATCATTCAGTCTATGACTGTATGTATATTATTTTACTACATATTTACATTTCTATGCTTTTTACATAACTAAATTTACTCTTTGCTTGATACTTTATATTAATAGGGGTTAATATAAATACTTATTATACATAAATGTTATAAGTGCATGCAAGATAACCTTATCGTTTGCTATGAGAAACCGGAGACTCATCTCAGTATACCTACCTACCGTAGTCCTGATACTTAAACTTAACATATTTTTTAGTTTGATCATATGTGATCAAACTAAAAAATATGTTTCTAATCTTTATGAATTTAACTTTATTGATGGCAATTTTTTTTTTTTGACATAATAATAATATGTACATCTAGACAGCTGATACATAAATAGATACAATTTTTGAATACATAGTAATACATACACATATTTTGTATGTAAATTCCAGACCGATACAAGAAACTATACCATACTTATGAACACAAATGTTTGGGTGAGTGCGAGGAAAACCGTACGACGAATCGGACCCATTGAAAGTAAGGCGGGGTACACACTGTCTTAACCGCTACACTACCGAAGCTATCAACATATTTTATTGTATGTAATAACGTAATAATTTTCAATTGTATTAGCAACCACTACATACCTACTTAATCCTTGGTGGTTTATCTGCGTCCTTTGTTTTCATTACGTACATAGTACAATCATATTTATTGTTACTCTTAATTTCAATTATTCATACTAATATTATAAATGCGAAAGTATCTGTCTGTTTGTTATGTTTTCGCTACTAAACGGGTGAACGGATGTTAATCAAGATTATTATGAAGATATTATAAGGATGAATAGAGGCTATCTTTTATCTAAAACAAAAACTGATAATGGCGTGGCAAACTTATTAATAAAATTACAATTATGCTTATAATTTTATTTAATTATGGAGGTGCCAGAAACGTCGTATGCGTGTATATCGTATATACCGTATTGTGTATATTGTAGATCGTCGTAATCGTAATCGATAATAATAATATGCAACAATCAGTAAAACGTTCATTTACCATCATTTATTACTTCATTAATATATTGTATATGCGTTTTTACGTGTATTTTGTTATTATAATTATATTACTTTGTTGTTATAATCTTATTATTATTATTTTATTTTTGTAAATACATAATATGCACATTCATTGCTGAGTTATAATCGTTTTCCACACTTCCCAAAGGTTGACTGGGAGATGTTATTTTTGTATCATATTTCGTTCGTCAATAAAAAAATAATTGTTATTGTTTCACGACTTTATTCTATAGGTTAACCTACATATAAAAGCATATTTAATAGCATATTGAAGAATATTTCGTCCAATTTAGTCGTTTTTACTTAACACACAAACAGATAAACAGCCTGCATTCGCCTCGATACGGTTTCACTATTTTATTATACGTCAAGATCTTAAAATTCATTAGTTATAAACGAAGTGGACATGGTTTATATGTGTGTAGGAAACAAGTTTAATTGAAATCCGTTCTCAGCCAGTTATGAATCATTTACTATGGTCAAAATATCTGTTTAAACATTTTCCTTCTACGCTCTCTCACATAACGTCAGAAGAATTCATATTATGTTGATAATGGAACAAGCTATCATTCTGTGACTCAGTGTCTATCGTAGCGGCTAATCAAAAACACTGTTAAAGTTTTCTGATCAATAAGTTTCCCACGGCGGCGCAGTAACCCTTACAATTTAAAAGTGTGTAGTACAAGTATACCAGTGCCTCCTCTTGTCATTGCATTGCAATTTGTTCGGTTATTCGTCTAGTTGTTACGGTGGTGCCGTGGTTACTAACTACCCCTGTTGTATTGGTTTATTTTATGAGAGCTTCTGGTGCAGTGTTGCAGTGTTTTGTGTCTCGATAATTTTGAGTTGATGAAATTGCGCTATTATTATGATTCGGCGGTACGTATTTCATTGCAACTACTCATTCACCAGTAGATAGAGATATCAAATAAGTAATATCTTATTGCAGACATGACGTAAACTATTTCGTTGCAATTTAATTGTTTTACATACATATTTATACATAATATATTAATTAAGTTAAACTGAAAAATAAATATACATATTGCATTTGATTTACAACTGATTCTAAAAAAAATTTACTTAGCCTTTTTTGTCAAACCAAAACTGATTTTAACGATAAGGGTTCAAAAGCTTTTCTATTCTATATCTATGCTGATCTCTTAGAAGTATCAAATATTTTTTATTATTTAAGTTGGTTAGTTAAGTACGTATAGCATAGATATGTTTATAAAACAGTTTAGGTAGACAATAAGTTTATCACAAGAAAGTCCGTTTCAAATTTTGTATTAGTTTCAGATGTGTTTTTATGTTATGTTTTAATATAAAATGTAAATGTTTAACTAGTTATTTATTTGTTTAGTTTTATTTCAGTATTTTGAAGATATCTACAGGATTAGAATTTGTAATAATAGTATTAATGGATTCATTATCTTATTATTCTCCGTTTACAAAATCGACCTCTAATTTTTAACAATGGGATAGAGAACTTGACAGCGGGGCTGTCCCGCCAACAATGGGACGTCATAGCTATAAGAGCATAATATTAACTACGATAAATTAACTTTAAAGTTCAATTCATTGCGACAATGGGGGGTTTTATACATTATTATTGTGGTTTCGTAAATTAAGCTATATACCTACTTGAATTATAGCCATTTACATGACTAAGCGAATCTAGGTATATATTGAAATTCAATGGTAAATATTTTTTATAAACTTTTTTATTTCAGGTCGATGAACTTTACTTGGAAGTTTTATACGAAATTCTACACAATGTCGGTGGCTGTGACGCAGGGAGTGAAGTCGAGCGGGCGGCCATGCTTTCTTACGTACAAGAAGCATTCAAAATATCGAATGCTAAACATACACAACTACTGACATCAGCCGAGGCTAAAGAACCGCCAGAGTTAATGTTAAATGTAGAAGTAGTTGAAGCCAAAGATCTTATGCCCAAAGACCCGAATGGGATGAGTGACCCATTCGTAACTATATATATAATGTCGAATACAGCACACCGGTACAATACGTCAGTGAAATCCTGCACACTAAATCCTGTTTGGGAAGAACACTTTTCTCTGTAAGTATCACTACACTTATATACTGCTTCTTAATTACAGGAGATCTATAAACACTTATTTGCATTAATCCAATTTATACTTCTGGCTTGAGGGCTAACAGAAGTGATACTGATGTACTATTTGTTTTTTCCAAATTTCTGTATATGACGAACCCTTCATACAATCTATGTTAATATTAGAAAGAGTAGTAAAGTATCGAGTGCTTGCATTGAATAGGCTACACTATACCTGATGAATATAGACGATTGAATATTTTCAATAACATTAGTAATTTGTATATAAAATTTCGATATTATAATCCAGCGTCTAAAAAGAATACAAAAAAATATACTTAACCGTACTTGCTTTACCTACATATAATAAGATTAGAGCAAAGTGATTTACAACAGCTTAGCTTAGCTTATACCATCAATATCGAAGGATATCTCTATTAAATAGTGAGGTTGTATTAAATATCCGCGCGAAGCCGAGGTGGGTCGCTAGTTAAGTATAAAATCACGACTATTGTTGCAAATGGGGTAGTCAGAGGTATTTGCTATTATCAATTTCGTGGTAACAAAATTAAAGACTTACATTTCGCTGGGTATATTTAAATCCAACGCGGCAGAGACCGTGCTTATGGCGCTATATAATTTTATAATTTTCTATACCTGAATGTGAAATAAATAAATTATTATTATTATCGGAGAGAGAAATATGTGTTACTAACCTCTTGTTATTAACCACACATAGTTATTACACAATTTTATATATTTAACAGAACAATATGTTAATTTCATTACTTAATACTCGTAACGTATTCGCAAATGGTGTATTGAGATTTTAAGGAAAATGTTAATGAATTAGAAATATACATCTTTAAGGTTTTTTTTAATAATAAGCTTACTTAACTATAGTCATTGTAATGTATAAAATTTTGTGGTTATATTGTCATTGCGGTTGTAACGTATGGTACTTAATAAAATATATAATAATAGTAATTTATAATAACTGAAACTTTATGAGATATGTAAATAATGCAATTATCGGACGCATATTTCTGGAAGGTTATGCCCTTACTATGTACTGTACTAATAAGATCATAGATTTCGTCTATTATTTTAGGTATAAGTTGGCATTCTAGAGATAGAATTTACGTTACGTCCAATTTATTAATATTTTTTCTGAAAATATTAAGAAAATATTACTTACATAGATACTTAATTGGATTGGATGAATACGCAATTAAACACTGTTACTTAAGATACATTAAATAAAACTCATGTACTATAACGTGAGGTTTATTTATTGAACTTCATCCTTGCACTTGGTATGGATTTAGTAAATTTGCTATAGGAAGTTAATGTATATTATTTGAACGAGGTATGTTAACATGCCGGTTTATATTTACAGACCAATCCCTGGAAAACTGCACGAAGATTCGCTCTGTTTAGAAGTCTGGTGAGTGTTGAATTTGATTGGTTATAGTTTTATTTGCGATTTATGGTATATTACTTGTAACTCATATTTAAAATGGCAAGAGAATTTCATTAAATTGTAAAAATGTGGTACCTACTTCAATACTGTACCTACTTATTCGATAAATAAAGTCATAGAGATAATTTGTATGTTATGTTGTTTATACTACTCATAGGCGACGGATACCACTTTCGTTCTGAATGATCGTCAGTTTTTTTACAATTCTAGTACACAAAACATATTTAATATTTTTTAAGGGATTTTGACCCAGCGGAGACAGTGAAGGAGAAAATGACTAAATTGTTTGAAGTGAAAGGCGTTAAAGGACTGCGTAAGTTGATGAAGGAGATCGCCATCACAGCTTCAACTGGAAAGCATGATAATGAACTTATTGGCACCACCGACATACCTCTCAATGTAAGCATTTTATTCTGTAGTTTTATACCTCTGTTCCAATGTAATACCAAATTATATCATGACATTTCTTATTAATTTCTGCCATTTAGTCGGAAAAAGATAAGAAACATAGAGGCAGATAAACACTTTCATATTTATTATATTAATATGTATTCGTATTAATTTATCAGAGTTATACTTTCTGACACTGATTTATTGAGCTTTGTATTATAGTAGGTAGGTAGTTGCTTATCATTCTTAGGTAGTCCCTTTCTCTACATTCAGTAATATAAACTAATTACTAAGTATTGTATTATTCAATCCTATTACATTATATGTACTAATACTATAAATGCGTAAATGTCTCTATCTATTTATAACCTTTTTAAGATTAAGCGGCTGAACGTATCAATGAAAGACATGAAGATATGAATGTATCCCGACAAACTTTTATCTCAAATAAGTTGACGAAATCGTGAATAACAACGAGGGTAGAATAATTCATTTATATATATTACTAGCTGTCCCGGCAAACGTTGTTTTGCCATATAAATTAATAACGCTATAAAAAAATAGGGGTTGATGATAGAAGGGTGAACATTTAGGATAGTATTATTGTATGCTGTATCATAAAAAATTAGAAACTAAAAATTTTGTGTCTAATTAATAAAACAAAAATTTAGGAGTGGACTACCCCTAACATTTAGGGGGATGAAAACTAGATGTTGGCCGATTCTAGTCTATTCTATTCAGACCTACTCAATACGCTCACAAAATTTCATGAGAATCGGTCAAGCCGTTTCGGAGGAGTATGGGAACGAAAACTGTGACACGAGAATTTTATACATAAGATTATTATTTATTATATTTATATATATATATATATATATATATATATATATATATATATATATACCTATTACTGGTTTTGATGCAGTGCATTCTTAAAACGATTTTCTATCTCTCGGACTATTTGATTTATTTTTGCGCAGTAAATACCTAACATATATGTTACCTACATAACGCACATCGTATTTAGAAATTATACATTAGTCAAAGTTATAATTCCTAAAGCCATTTACAGATCAATAACTGTGCGTGTAATATAAAGCTATATGATTATAACAAATGTAGGTTTATATAAAGCATTTAAGTTATCAATTTGCATGTATCTTCCGCGCCGGGATAGTTGCATGAATTATTTATGGCAACAGGGTTATTTTAATTATAAATAATTTATATATCCCTTATCGACTGTAATGCCTATTCAGTGAGTGTTATTGTGTTTATTGTATGATATCAAAATAAAAAAGGCACATAAAATATTTTATTTGGTAGGTACTTCAGTAAGCTAAGTATCTAAGTAAGTTTCTCAATGTGATTGTAAGTTTTCAGAGTACGCTATTTCTTTGTTAACTTTGGTTATGTTGATCTTTGTATGGAAAAAATCTTTAAGCAGCACTTATTTGTTATTTCCAGTCTATTCCAGCGGGCGGTATGACTATGTGGTTTAATTTGAGCAAGAAAAGCAAGCTACGGAGGCAGGGCGTAGTGAAAGTTCGACTCAACTTTTCATCGGAGAAGAATTCGCAGGTGGCAGCGCAAGAGCACCGCCATTTGCTCAGAATTATCTTATTGCATGAACTTGAAAATTCTAAGGTAAGCGAGGAAGATATAAAATTATACTTTCCTCTTTTTGCAAAATATAATGAACTATAAATAATCAACGATCCTCTGATGGCAACGCATGAGAATCACGGGCATTGCATGATAACAAGACGTCCACAGTGCACAAAGTCTAAAGTTGAAATGTATCTAAGTGTGTCAAGTAACGTTATGTAAAATCGAAGTGTAGGTAACCTTACTTATCCTGCAATATGCTAGCTACAGGCTATGAAAATAAGAAGACAAAAAATCGTTATGATACTCGTAACTATTTAAAAAAAAAATATTTGATTCCAAGACTTTTTAAGGCATTTGCAGTAAGACCAAAACGAGTATCAACATTTAGACTTACTAATATATGTTTCAGAGATGATCAATTGGATAATTGTATAAAAAATATTTATTTGCAACTTGTTCCACTCGTTTGCAGGTCGCCCCTTATTGGTGGTGTGGAAACTTCAGCGGTCCAGCTGAAGCGATCCTCATCCAACACGTGGCACAGAGCGGACTCTCCCCCACCGATAATTTGCTCGCGCAGTGGTCTGTCTATTGCGCGATCACCATCGACCATCCATTAAGCTTCGCCCTCTTCAATCAACTGCTTGAAAGGATTGCAAAACCATTACAATCTGGTGAGTTATTTTTAAAACGTTTTGTTAAATATTAAAAAGTTTGATTAGTTTTTTATTAAATAAAAAATAATTAGGCTAATTATTTTTTATAAAATACTCTTTTTGCACTTCACATTTAACCGATAATAAATATAAGAACTGCTTTCATACATTTTTATATATTTGAATTTATTAACTAGTGGCAAAGCAGACACAGTCTGTACAGAATTCCTAGTAAGTCATGAAAATTTTGAACGACTAAAATTTATTAAAAAGATTATTTCTTCGCAGGTCTCGTTAAAGAAGAGGACGTAAAGCTATTCTGGGATGGTGCGAAGAAACTCCTACCGACATGTTATAGTTATATTAGAAAACTGAGGAGAAAAACGGCGGGCGAGAAAACAGCAATGAAATCCTTAAAAGAAGTTCTTAATGTACTATTTACTCTTTCTGGACTAGATGTGCCAGATGCAATAGATCTGTTCCCTAGTAACTTATATGGCTGGTTAGCGGACAATGAGAAGAATCATAGCATTCATGAAGTATTAAATCAAGCTGTCGTGCAAGGTGCTTCAGATTGGTTTATCCACATAATTGATAACAATGAATGTAATGATAAATCTGAAGAATCCAGATTGCAACATTTAATTAGAGTAATACAGTTAGTGCGCTCGGATTTGCAACGAGCTGTTGAATATTATGATAGAATTTTCGTTGAGTAAGTAAACTTTTTTATTTTGACTCTTATATCTGTTCATTCTTTCTTTTACAATTATAGATATATATGTTTGGTTTATGTATGTAATATAGAATTAAAAATCTTGCATTATCATTTTGTTATATGTATCGTATCCATTGTTTATTGTACCTAAAAATGTGGTATATTAATACACGATTCTATTAATAATAAAATTAAAAATTGTTAATTATTTATTTGTCGGAGGGCTTTATATAAAGAGTTATTTATTTTAAGTAATGATTAAATATATACTTTTGTCTTTATATGTCATTACAATAATTTTAATGGTAATTATATAATATATATAAAAAGAGACATTGATTATAATAAATATTTTGACGATTTCAGGACAATGAATTTCCCATACTCTAAAAGTTTATATGGTCTATATGAACAAAAGGTGGCGGCTTTAGTCCAACCCGAGGCCATTGAAGTATGTAAAAGTCTTAAAAGAGTGCAATATCACGAAGGGTCAACGAAGTCTGTTCATCTGGCAGGAGGCATCAATGGAGAAACAACATTAGGGGCCCCTCATGTTGAGAAAGAGCCATTAACAATGGGAACCACATTGTTTGAATTGTATTTGGCCCTCCAAAGATTTCTGACGTAAGTATTGAACAGAATTAAAATGATAATACCATTGCTTCTTATGTATGCGCTATACCGTATACACGAGAAGCAATGGTATGGTATTATGTATTTTTAGGTTTCCGACAAAAAATATAAAAGAGAGTTGTTTTAAATTCTGTGACATATTGTAGAAATAACTGCAATTCTGCATGTTTAAAGTTGTAACAATTTGTCGAAACAAACTTATTGAATGAAAGTTTTAAAACTTATCTTTTTGTAAGAGGGTTTAAAAGGGCGGGTTGTTAGTTCTGGTTTATTCACCTGGTTTGTTTTCAACATAATTTTTCATTAAAAATTATCATATACAGTCGATATACTATGTCGATATACAGATACCATCCATTAATAAATTATATTCTTAGACTAATAGTTTCATATAGTTATTGAAGTAGCTTTAATATTACTTACCGTTGTTTTTGCAGACTAGGCGAAGGTTTAAACGAAACAGGATGGAACTCCTATGCCATTTCCAAGTTTCATTCATGGTTTTATGGCGGCGTGGCCCAATGGTTACAGATTGCCGCATTCAAAGCTCTGACTCGAATAGAAAAAGCAGTAGAGTTAGATACCCTGCTCCCTGTGGACACCAATGTCAAGTATAGCAGTTCTGGTGTGGACACACTGGCAATATTCTATCAGATTAAAATATTCTGGGAGCAACTGGCTTGGCCTGACGTCGAGGGCCGTTACACTTTTGTAGCAAAAATTATTGATGTAAGTTTTGTTATTGTCAGGCATATAAGGCTTTGTGAAAAAGACATTTGATGAAATAGTACATAAATAATAACTGACGCGCTGATATTTTATACAAGCTTTTACGCGCAATTACGACAGATTTTTTTTTAATTCTCGTGATATAATCGATTTAGATGCCAAATTACATTTAATCCGCTCAGTCGTTTATAAATGTAAAATACATACATGTAAAATACTTCACTGTACTTTTTCGACTATTTTTCCTGTTCAGCTGCTTACTTTGTAAACGGTGTTTCGGTTTAAAGGCTGCAATATGACCTACAGATCCATGCTATTAAGATAGTCTTAGTCCACGGGTATCTCGTGACAAAGCAATGTCCCTGGTGCTATTTAAGTCATAGGCACTTTTCATCAAGTGAGCTTCAAAACAATCTTATTTTATAATATATTTCAGTTATAATTAGAATAAATTATTATTTCGTAACCTTTAACTGTAAACATCCTGTTTGTTTCAGGATATCTGCCGATGCTGTGTCTTTTACTCAGAACGCATGGCGGCACGAGTGGAGGAACGTGACGTGAGCGGTGAAGTGAGTTCGGTATACGAGCGACGCTTCGAGGTCACCACCGAGTGGTGTGTTGCCGTCAACAACATTGACTATGTACGGCAGAGTCTTCCATCCTTCACTGCCGAGCTCGCAATTGACGATATCGTAGAGAAAATGTGTGAGGCCAGATCGCCTACTGAAGCGCAGAGGTAACAAAATGAATCTATAGTCTTTTACTGACTTCTGCGTCTCTCTCCATAACAGAATATTACCATACGTTCCAAAAGAAAATGGTATAAGTATTGATATTATATACTTTCTTCCTCTTGTTAACTGTATCGTTATCCTGCGGTTGAAAAGGATTTATGATATATATATTTATATTCGCTTTACAATCAGGTCGTGGTCACTACCCTTTGACAGTATTGTAATGTTCACTATCCGGTGTAGTCATTATATCATGTAAGAAACGTCAGTTTGAGAACCAGGCAATCGTTGCGTGGGATTAATAATAATTAGATGCCACCAAATTTCCTTCTCAGCAATAATAGGCTATGTAGCAAGCCGTAAATAGGATGTAATGGTAATTGGCATGTAATTCTCATTACAGATGCAAAGACACATTACAAAATGTTATCAGCAACGCCATAGACACCGTGAAGAACAATATTGTAGATTTATTAGCAGTTATGGTGAAAAGAGTAAGTTTACGAATATATTTTTTAGATTTTTAAATTGCTTCACTAGATGGACTTCCATAAATTAACTGTAAGATAGTAAGAGGCAACAAAATTATACAAAGCAAGAGAAGGTACATTTAACAGTGATGATGATCTAGCGACCATGGTAATAGCATAAATCTTCTTAGGAGAATTCTCAGATTATAAAGAATAATGGCCCAGTTTGCTGCCTGTTTTGTTTATAAACGTGAGTTACCATTTACTACAAACTTTTATGCTAATCTCAGTCCTTTAAAATATATGACTTTGATTAGATGATGCCATCAGTGACTCGACTACTTCTGGAAGGCGCTGAGTTACTTCATCAGGACTGTTCAAGTATGGATCGGGTGATGCGTTATATAGACACCAACCTCGATACATTGTACCAGCACTTGAACAATGAGAACTTCGCCAGAGTTCTGGACATAGTGTGGGAACAGCTTGCAGAAGTATTATATGAACTTATACAGTCTAATTTAGAGGTAATGTGCAGTATTTGGAAATTAACTATTTATATTACAGTTTTATATATTTCTTTATATGCTAACCGCTGTAATGTTGCATATTTAATCAAACCTAATTTATCACTTCAATATTATTACTAACACGGGATTCAGTGAATGAGAGACTAAATACAAAATGCATTTTACTTATTTCTCATTTTAGACTGCAATTTTAAATCTGTTAGTAATCTCGTAAATATTATTGTTTTCTAGACCTATAATTATTTAATTGAATTTTTTAAATGGACATATATTTTTTAACTACTACTTCACTGAATTCTGGTTAGTAGTAAATTTATATAACATTTAACTACTAATTACTAATTTTTCGTTTTGTAGAAAGAAACTATCGCCACCCGTATCCGCTTGATTAGGCGTAGATATTTCGGACAAAATAAAGTATTCCCCGACTCTCGCTCTATGTTGTATCGGGTAAATAATATTGCATTCGTATCGCACGCACCACATAAGCCCTAGCATACATGCGTGTGCCATGCACTAATAATTTTTCGACACCATGTTTTTATATTTAATGTTTTCCATTTCGTAACATGGGATTTAAAATTCAGGAATCTGTTATCAATTTTGTGGCTATATCAGCATCAAGTTCATTGAAAGATTATGAATCATTATAAATTTAGAGTAAATATTCACTTTCGCCATATTTGCCATGGGTATGCCATTTCGTCCAAAGATAGTAAGTGGCAACAAAATAAACTACACTAAGCATAAAGAAAAGGGGGTAAACATAAAGTGATGCTCTATGCTAAGTCGCCTAGCCACAGTGGTACAATAATAGGTTGTTATGATTTAAATTTAATGTGGTGCGCAGTATTCATTGTGAATTATTTTATTAACGTTATTGAATCTATATTAGAAACTATTACTAGACCGTCGTTTTCTTCTTATGCTGGATGCTTTGTATTAGAATTTCTCCGATAACAAATATGATGTTTTCTGTACTTAAGTGTATATGTATTTTTTTTTATTATTTTCAGTATTTTTGTTTTATTCATAACCTTCCTAATATGTTATTAATTTACTAATTTATAAAAAGTTTGGTAATTAATTAATGTGATTTAGAATGTTATTATTTAATTTTAGTTACATTTTTTACACTGTGACCTTTCACATGCTAAATCACTTCGAGTTTTTTTTGCAAAATATTAATAAACTGTTGTTGTTTGATAGAATCGAAAGCCAAAGATAAGCATACATAAGAGCCAGGAAAGCTTGAATGAAAAGACTGCAAACTACTTACGCGCGGTAAATCACAGCACTTAGATAACACATAGCTTTACGTTTTTATGTTCAAACAACACAACAACATAAAGGGTAATTTTTTCCTCTACTTTGAAGTTTTTTATATAATAAGAAATATTTTATAATATCGGATTCTAGTATTTGTCGTTTAACTCCATAATCTAATAATCAATATTGAGAATAAGCAGACAGAAAAAAAAATGTACATACCTTCTCTTGATGTTTTAGTTATTAAACATTATATAGAAGTCTATGAAATCAGTCATATCATATCTGAATAAACAGTTTTAACTGTCCTTTTGTTTTTATTAGAAACAGACTTCTGCATAATGTTCACTATTAACATTTCCTCTTTTAAGTGATACTTAGTGATATTACTTTTGAGTTGGATGAAGCGTCTTTTTAGCCAAAAGAAGACATTACAGTATAAGAATTTTTTTAAATTATAAAATCGACGACTTTTTTTTTTATGTACCTATTTTTTCTCTGGGATATCAGTATTAAAATTTCGTTGGTGTACAAATCAAAGTAAGGAGGGAAAAACCTACTTTATGTTGTTGGGTTTAGTACAATTATGATTTGCTTACAACTTGTTCAGTTATTAGTTTGTGTTTACGTCATTGTCCATGTCTTTGCCACAATTATATAGCATATTATGTGTATTTTAGTATACCTATATGTAAGTCCTGTCTCCCTTTATACGCCGTTATTAAATTGAAATACTCGTAAGTAAATTTTATGTATGTACTTATATTGAAAACATAATATATTTCATAAATTATATAAAAAGAAGTATAAAATAAGGTAATTAGACAGTGCATGTATTAAATAGCATGGAAAGTCTTGTCGAAAAATATATTTTTTGTATATAAGTACAGTACTATGATATATTTTATATTTTTGTGTAATAATTAGGTATCATAGGTATCCATATTTACATGTAATTTAATTTAGCTACAGGTAATGTTTAGTATATCGTTTGCATGGTGGTGGATAATGGACGCAGAAAGAGGGAGATGGTGATTGGAAATTATGTATTGGAATAATAATATTTATAATTTATGGTATCATGGATATTTAACACAATATCATACTTACATATTTTTAATTAACATTGAAATAGAAAACACATTTTCATATAGATAAGTAATTAAAGTAGCCACTTACTTACTTTATATGCAAAAACACTCAGAGAGGCGAATACATATACTCACATTCATGATTCGAAATTTCGGCGGCCACCGAGGTTCGAACCTCTAGCAGTGAATACAGACTAAAGTTGTAACCAGCAAGCGGTAATTGGTCTTCAGCCGCTCTATACCTAAGTCCTTCCGCGTGTTTGTTGTGCCATTTGCATTCGCCTCCTGAATGATTTATTCAGTGAAGTAGTACAGGCCAGCAGAAATCAAAGGCATTAGGGCCCTTTGAAAAAACATATATTCATGCGTTTAATCGAATCTGTGAGCCCGCGTTCCGCGAACATCGTCAATTAAGTGATAAAAAGGGTCATTTGCAATAAATATACCTATTACGATATACAGTCCCATTAATATTTCCATGTAAATAACAGATATCAACTGAAGCATGTATGTGGTAGATATCAAAATATTTTATCTAGTAATAGTCCTGATTTATAAATATTATGTTATTTAAAGTTGTTTACATATCCATGACATATCTATTTATAGAGCCAATATCACTACAGCTGTGAGACCATTTCTAAATATGTTTGTTATATACGATTAGTTATAAAATCGCAAACTCTGTTGATCTGTAAACCTTCCTATTGTTATTTTATTGGAATCATATGAAATGGTATTCGGTATTAATATACAGGATTAACCAGAAACGTATCTTTCTCTTTCTGACGATGTCTTGGTGAAGGAAATGCAAAATTGTTATAGCATGAACAGATATGTTCAATAAGAAGCTTACGTATTCTTACTGTGCCAATAATTTATATTAATTAAGTGTACGAATTTACAGAAGCGTCGTCCGCCGGCATTCTTTTCGAATCTACACGAATGTTTGAAAGTCATGATACAATCATTCCGTCCAAATAATAATAAAGAAGCATATACGTCAGATACTTTGAAAAGAGTAGAATATTTATTAAAAATTCATGGTATGGAAACGAAAGAATTAATACACCAATACCACTTGGAGAGGTGGCAGGAACAACAAGCTATTGTGGAGCCCAACAATGGTTTGCTTACTGTACGCGCTCAGTTTAATGCGGACAATTTAAAGATAGAAATTATGAACGCAAGGAATTTGACGCCCACTGATTCGAATGGTTTGTTTTTTCATTATTATTAATATTTAATTTAATTAAATTAATGCGTAAATGTATATTCATGAAGGCACGGACGGAATCAACGGATAGGTATTTTATTATTATTGCCATATTATTACTTTCTCATCATTTCAATTATCATATCTTACAATTAGATTGGTTCTGATAACTTTTTTTATTTAAGCATATTACAAATTTTGCACTCAAATGCTTGTTTAAAACTGTATTTCATAATGCAAATTAAGATGGCAGAAAATATAAAAACTAGATATGTATATTAATTTAATTAATTTAATATACATATCTAGTTTCAATGAAAAAAACTACAAACTTTGACAATATTTAATTTGTGAATCGTCTCTTTAATTTGGTTTCTCGACTTTAACAACGTTTCTTTATACATAACTAATTTTACCCGTCATGAGTTGGCGTTGAACGGCTTCAGAAATTCTGCGAGTGTGGAGTGCCCTCTGCACTGGCCCCTATTTTGGCCAGTGAACCTATAATAGTTGTAATCAAATTGTCCTCTCCTTTCCTTAATAAAATTAAGATTTGCGGAATTTGTACAGGTTTATGCGACTCATATGTGAAGATATATCTATTACCGGAGGACACGTTTGCGAATGTTGTGAGTCCGAAGACTCAAACCCACAACAAGAATCTCTTTCCGCTTTATGATGAGGTGTTCCAAATGTGAGTATATTTTCAATCGAGATTACGAAGGTGTATAAATATGAATATTCAAAAACAGATGTAGAGCCATCTGTTTTTGAATATTCATATTTATACACTATTAAAAGTAAAATAAATTTCGCCTGTTATACGCCCATCAATATGTAAAAAGTAGTACTTAACTAAAAAAGAAATGTAATAAACACACATACCTACAATATTTTAGTTATTTCTAAAACAGATATGTCCCTTTTGTCTCCCTTTATGGCTATTATTATATAAGCTATTATTTTTAATTTGACACATTCAAACCGATACACAGTATCTAAAACAATCTGCTTCACGGCTGAAATAAGTGAGAAAAAACTACTATGACTTGGTACAATCTCTACCTTGGTAAACTATATATTTAAATACTATTATAGTCATCGTTATCATCCGTCATAGGCCTAAAATATGTAAATTCGTGCGCAGACCACTCACTTCCGAGCAGCGTAACACTAGCGACGGAATCATCCACATGGTGATAAAGGACAAGGATATGTTCCTGAACAATACATTCGTGGGCGAGGCGTACCTCCATTTCAGTGACGTGCCTGATACACCAGCGCCCATCAGTAGCCTGCCGCAGCAACATCTTCCGCTCATCAGACCCGGTAATATTGGTAAGTTACGTTTAGTATCATTAGCTTCTTTAATCTTGGCTTTCTTTAATCACCTTTCTTTAATCTTGGCTCGTTTGTATTTAAATACGTCTAATAAACTACTACACATTCAAATAAATAATAAATTACGAAATATTTATAAATTACGTGACACTAATTGGAGTAATTTTAATAGTTAAAATTTTGTGTTTAAATACTGCAGTTGAAATCACAAAATATTATACTAGAAGTCTTAGATTTTGTAAGAGGCAGGGCTCCTTGTTTCCATCATTATTTACACGAAGTTAACTGTGCCAACCCCTGGTAATTTATGAATGACCCGTAATAGATCTGTTTAGTTTTGGACTACATTGATGGAGCGCATACTTTTATTCATAAGTTCATCGATCATTTATATAATTAATAATTGTATTTATTGTTGTAGAAGGAGATGCCATCAAAGTACTGGAGTCACGACAGGGCGATAAACAAGCGAGAGATTTCCTTAAGAAACAAAAACAGAAAATACCCGGCAAGCAGTTCTTTTCACTAGGTTGAATACTTTCATATAATAATATACCTAAAATAAATTCGATTACTTAGTCAAAATCAATAATGGAAAGTCTTACTTAGTGGATAGGAATTACGCCAAATGCAAGATAATAAATTGCAGACAATACTACTTGCTGGAGTTTATAAAGTAGGATATTTATAGAACTGACTTGAAGTTCATTATATAAATATAATATATTAAAAAATAATAAACTTACTCTGTAACAATTCTGTTAAAAAACAGAAAAGAATCGAACTAATTGCGCGAGGACTTTATACCTTAACTTACTGTTACGTGATTGGTGGTTAATTAATATTTAAAGTCTTTTCTATTTTTTTATATACATATGTTAAATATTAATTATCTCCCAAATATCGTGATTTTAATAAGTAATGAGGCAAATATCAATATTTACCTATTAGTGAATAGATGAGTTACATGTAAAGTAATAAAGGCTATTTACCTAATGTGCAACAAGATGATAGTGCACAATATTTAATGCCAAACCTGTACTTGTACTATAAACTAGGCTACCATTAGTAGCTAGTACTTATTACTCCTTAAATATAATAAAAAACTATAGATGAGATACCACCAGTATCGAAATAAATGACTTGATGTGTCGTATAGATATGTTACATATTTGATATTTAATATATTACGGAAACTATATGTACATCACAAAATTATACCTAGTATATATAGATATGGAACGATAAATTAATATCAAGTAAGAGCTAAAGTATATTAATTTTAATACTTATAAGAGAATCTCGGTGGATTTTTTAAAATAAAATATATACATGTTACTCGATTGAATTATAAAGTCGGATAAGTATTTTTTAAGTTTAGAAATTCAAACAAAAAGTAGTATCTTGGTCTTTATAATTATAAGTTAAGATAGATTGTATAATTTCGGCTGAATCGCAAATATCTCGTAGTGAAGTTAAGTCTATTTTAGTGTAATTGAATGAATATGTCCAAACGTTTGAGCAATATCATCGCAATATTTTTAATAATAAGAGGATGATAATGATGATGGAATGACACTGAAAGAGGATTGTGGTCAATTTGTGGTTGATAACTTATGAAAGTAGGTACATACAACGTATGATAGAATTAATGCAACTCCTTTTACACTGCAATTAGAAATAAATAACCATATTTAAAAATTACTGTAACGTGTAATATTTTTGAAACTGTGTGTCATGAACCTTGTGAGGCCGTGAATCCGTACTACGATGATGGCTAACAAGCATACGGCGCATCTGATTTGTTAGTCTTATCTACATTAATTAAGTGATTTAAAAGCCATAAATAATAATAGTACATCGTGTAGTATTAATGATTATTTTCCTAGGATTTAATTTAGTCATATTCTGTGAATATTTTAAAATAACTAAAGAATATTATGGTTATATCGAGTGATTTTTATTTCAATTCCAGAGATTGCGTTATCTATTGTAGTGTGTTGTATATAGTACATATTTCCATAACGGTTGACCATGATTTACTCTTTCTGTCAATAAGGCGCTATTTCCCCCGGATTTCTAATTTGATATTCAAATAACAAATTTATATTTGAAAGTATTAATTTAAATTAATTGCAGTTTTATAGTTGCCCTAATAGGCTTAAATAACAAATTATTTTAGTAATTCGGGTATACGCTATAGATTACGCCAATTTTTTTACGACGCATTCTTTTATACATATATTAATTAATACTAAGTTAGTTGTTGCTGTGATAGAGAGTCGTGCCTTTTACTATTTATTCTTATATGTATATAATTTTTCCATTTTGCATGTGAGAAAATATCTTACTAAGTAAGTAGTATATTTAAAAAATATGTTGTTTTAATCTTTATTGTTTATATTTTTTAAATTCTTTATAAAATATAATAATTGAAACGATTATTAAAACCCAAACCTCTTTCTTGAGATAGACAAAATAAATTGATAAATCATACAACCCTTATTTTTTTTACATGTACTTCATGTAAAACTGGGCATAAAAATTTCTGGATTATGTATATTTTTTTGTCACACTAAATTCTCCAGCAAAAAAAGGTTCCTTGTGTATTCTTTTTTATTGTAAATAAAATAATCGTCAAATGTAAAAATATCCTGTGTTTCATTTAATTTTTATACTAATCTGAAAGTTAATGTATTTGACAATTCAATATGGAATGGATTTATTCTGTATATTTTACACAACTAATTTACATTTAAATTTTATCTCTTTTTTTTTTTTGTATACATTACATTATTAGCTTATAATAATATAAAAACACGAAGAAAAAAAATGAAATTATAGCCGCAACAACAATATACTCTCAAATTGCTGTTTAAATATATTTTTAAAACAATCATCTTAGAACATAGTCAAATGGAGCAAAGAGTTATACTCTTGTTATACTCACTTTTAACATAATTTTGTTGCAGACTGTGAGTATATGGTAAATTAATTATATGAGACGCGCGCAGCGAATGAGAGCGGGCGCTCAAAGGTACATACGGTGTTATTGCTTCATGCATATAAAGTAATAACTGCTACATTATCTGCGTACTATTTCGTACGAATCCATTGCTGAATTCCGACACGATTCCGCAATTTTATTAAAATACTCTTTTGCACTTGTTATTTAAAATATTACTTACACGGTTATTAAAGGTGAGTAAGGGTAAGAAAAGGGTAAGTAAATAGACTCTCAACTATCAACCAACTTAAAGCTGACAATCTATGCATTGTGATCTGTTTGATTGGTCTTCCGTTGGCATCCTTCAACATTTTATTACCGCAATTATACATTTTGTATTGATAGCCTCTTGAAGTGTAGATACTGCTGTGAGGATGGAGGCAATTAGTGGGCAATGGTGGTGAGAGTGGTATAAAGACGATATAAATACATAGAGTACACTAAAATATATTTTATAGTGAGGAAATAATTATCTATTACTGAAAAAAGGAATCTATCCTTTTTCTCTCGGTTTTGCAGTACTGAATTACTGCCCCTGTTGTTGTTAATGGACGGTTTTTTTTTATGTTTTTAATGTGATTGATATTATTTTGTAGGTACATAAATAGTCATCAAAATAAATTTCATATTCTAATGACATTGGTGGAAATGACTTCCTCGACTTGGAGTATTCGCTAAATGCCTACTATAAATTAGTTATTCTACAAAAACTTACTGTAAAAAATGTATAGCAGACTCACCGAAACTAACCTTCGTCATTCCAGTCTGTCGTAAAAGTATTATTGAATATAATCCAATTAATTAAAATGTCACATCAGAAAGGGTCGATTTGTGCCGGCAGGCATGGTGGAAACGTACCATCAAATGAAACATCTCGCCGGACGGCGGCGCCTTTCATGTTCCTCCCCTCGCTTTGATCGCACCGCGCCGACAATCCGCCCGACTACTTATCGGTTCAGATTTATTGTGATTCAGAGGCTGTGGGTCGCGGGGAGTCGCGCGCTACTCCACTCGTCCATTCGTACATCTCTTTACGATGCTTATTCATGCGCAGACTGACATGGGCAAAAGTGATTCTTAGAATCTGCTAGTGGAGATTTTTCCAAGAAAGTTTACCATAGTATACTCGCGTTGTCAATTTCATATAACTTTTTTAATATTTTTACCTTTTTATAATAACAAATGAGCGATATAAAAAACTAATCTTTTCAACGTGCAATCATGCGGCTTCGTAGATCCGTTTTGTTCACGGTTGACCGGATTAAAAAATGTTTTTCTCGATTATAATCTAAATAAAACTTTTATTCCAAATTTCAAAAATATTGGTTCACCCGGTAAAGACTAACAAACAATAAAATAAATAAATAAGTAATATTTAATGTACCTGTCCCTACTTATGAAATTTGAAGCGAGATTAATACTTTACAAGTTACAAATAATTTTTCTTAAGAATAACTGTTAACTGAGGTAACTTCACTATGTTCAGATGTTACGTGTCAAATTACATTATCATGCATTTAGAGTATAAGTAGGTATTTCGAAAGGCAAATATGGAAATTTTAAATAAAACTTTAAGAACTTGTACTGATTAAGTATAATAACTCATCGATTGTACGTCACCGAGAATGACCATACATTTTTTGCGTCCATCAATAAGGAGTAGTGCGGACTCCGGTGGCAAATCGGAAACTTTTGTAAAAAGCGAACTATTTTTTCTTAAGTCGTCGATCCAAGGTGACTAGCGATTTATTAGCTGTTTTTATGTAATTGGAATGGCTAACAAGCTGTTGGTTCACCTACTGTTGGTACTACTGAGTGGTATTCACCTATATGCATAAATAGCACTACGAATTCTCATGGTAACCATTCTGTACTACTACGATATCACATTCCGTAATTTCATTGCATTGTCTTATTATGCCACTGGAACTCATTATACGAAGGACTCTGCTTGGTGGCTGAAATAGATGAGACTGAGGTACCCACACAAACGAATTTTTACGAAGTCTAGTTTGTCGCCTGCATACACGGCGATTCAAGGCGCTCAACAAACTGTGTAGTACCTACATGTTACATGTAATTTACTTCACTATTTTAACTTTGGCTCAATCATTGAAACAGCACAACAGATTTTTATAGGTCGTGTAAATTTATTATAATCAGCGGCTTAACGATTGAAAAAAAATGTTCATTGTTATGTAAAATGGGCTGTATAATAGTCTTTTATATTAAAAGCGCCTTTTAAAAAGGCCGTCCCACTAAGACTTTAATGGGATTGAATAATAAGCTATAAAGATTTTAAACGGTTTATTCTTTCCGCCTTGTTTGTGAGCAGTATAGTAGCTTATACTTATTTTAGATGCTTTGATTTACTATCCGGATGGCAAGATGCTGTATCGGGAGTCGATAAAATAAGTTTAATGAGGCTGACTCGTATATCAGAGTCGGCATTATAAAGGTGGGTACCAACTGTCAAAGGGCTTATTGTGGCGGCTTGCCTTTATGATGGCATTTTTACAGTCAGGTACTGGCTTTGAACGCCTGCCGTGCCGCCCGCCAATTATATTCTACTTATCTCGGTATCCAAGTTACAACCTGATCTATGGATAACTTATTAAAATGGTGCGCACACGTGTACAGCATTTTTATTAAGCTCATGCGCAATTATTATTGTAAGGGCCGTAAAAATCGGAGGTAAAAATACCTATATATTTTACTATTGAATAAAAATACATACATATTTTGATACCATAAAAAACCGACGTCAATATTACAAAAACTTATCATTACAAATCGATTTCTGGCACAATGAACGTAAAGCAGTAATCGCGAATTGTGATAACTTTTTCTTTTTTAAGTTAGTTAAATACAGCAAAAACATTGAGCATCTGCAATTTATTCCGAATAAGAGTTTGTGAATTGACATGTATTAATACAATAAGGATTCAATTACTTTAGAAATAATGAATTAAATTTCAGTGTGTCTGTAAATAACTAGGTATGTATTCATAATTATGTATTGTTTAAAGTTATCTGCTTTAATATCTATTTCTGTCACTAAAAACAGCTGTGTAAGTATATTGTGTATTGTTTTGAAGAATAATAATGTATATCTCTTATATAGAACTAGTAGGCATCGATAATGGGGGTCGAGGTGGAGATGTTATTAATATGAACTAATGTCCTCTTAGCTAACACTGTACCATGTCCGGTTGACCTCCACGCAGTTTCCCTGAAAAACATCGTGATAAATTCCTGGAGAATTTGTCATGATGGGCTAACTAACCTGATCTCATACTCATCTTATCATCCACCACTGGTTCCCGCTATAATATCATAAACCAAACCGGCGCGGCGCGGCGGCGGTGCACAATTCCATCAGCCGAAGAAGGGTATTGTGTTTATGGGGTTAAAGATACTGTTCTTTCATATCGGTGTTCAATTCCGTATGAATTTGTCGTCAGATGGGATTTCGTCTGCATCTTTTCAAATTTCACTAATCTTGTTCGGAGTAATTTTTTATTATCCAGCAGGTACAACAGAGTACCCGACATCACATACTGGAGAATATAATTATGATGTGTATTATGTTTGTGTTCTTTATTAAATATAATAATACATATTACATTTATAATATAGTTAGATTTAGTACATAAAAAATTTAAACACTACGTACCTACTTGATATTTTATTCTAAGGGAAGGAAGGAATTCATCAAACCGCAATATAGTCTGCTAAGCAAGTTACTTGGTGACAACGCTAAGACAAGTTATTTACATCGATACTCTATGCTCAATGCATTACATTCATTCCATGTTTCCTCAGATCGACCTCCCTTGCAATTTAAACGGGGATCGAAAATACGACGTCTTGAGCCGACTATGGTTCGAACCCCTAGCGGTCCCCTCAGACTAGACTCGTATCCCTCTCTAATTTCTTTCTCGAACGATTCTGAGGGCAAACGTAAAAAAATCGATTAGTAGGGGGTACAACCCTGTTAGGGCACGTAGGCTTAACAAAATTATTGTTATAATAAATTAACAATATTTAACATTTGTATAAAGACACTTCTTTATAGAAATGTTAAATATTACATATTATATATATTATTATGTATTATACATATAATTTAATTATATTCATTTATATCCACCTATCATATAAAAGCATAAAAATTTCCAGCTTATTTTCGTTTAAATATTTGGTTACTGTATAATATTGTTTATTGAATAGTAGTAGGATTCTTTTAGGTGTTTTATGAATAAATTATCCATACTCAATGTTTTCGGTAAATAATGACTCACTCTAATAAGTAATTTGTAAGCAACTAGCTGTTATCCGTGCCTTCGTCTGTTATAAAAGAGTATAATATCGTTTATTTTGTTTGTCTAAGTTTTAGTTGTCTAAAATGATTAGAACAGATAGTATAAAAAACATCCAGCAAAAAATATCTTTATAAAAAAATATAGGATTCTGTTTTTGGAATTTGTATGTTAGTTATGATATATAGTAAAATTAGAATTTTTAAATTACAAAGTATTGTAGATTTGGTTAGTTAATTTGCAAATGTATTTTAATTATGCGTAATTATTTAAATTTTTCTTAATTTTTATCTAAGTAGTTAAATAACATATGATTACGGAACAAAAGCTATATGTTAATTTTTGTACTACTACTACTAACTACCTATAGTTATCTGAAAAATAGCTGAAATAATATGTTGGAAGACTGATAATTTCCGAGAAACCAATCATTGTTTTTCTGTTTTACTCTGGTATCTAATAAAGGTACTATAAAATAAATAAATATAATCCAAGAGTCAAGATATAAAATATTGGAGGCAAATAAACGACGCGATTAATGCCTTCAACGAAATATTAACATGGTGTAGGCAGATTTATACCATTCTCGTGATGTTACCCCATTAGATTGAGACTACAAATTTAAAATGTAAACAACACCGCTGCGTCGGTAGCTGTGTATCTGCTTTTAGCAATGCTCGCCAAACAGAGTTGTAAAATTAAATAAGGTGCAAAATTATGTGTAAAGAAAAATTATGTTTGCATTATTGGTGTAGTTAATCTGAGGGAAATAAGGCAGTGAAGAAACGGCGCGCTGGCGGTGCCGGGGGCGGTTCTTTTATTCACTGCTGATGCTGATGACAGTCGTACGTGGAGGGTAGTACAGGACCGTCGCGGGGGAGGGGTGCCAGCCGGCGCGGCGCCCGCGCAGCTCGCGTGGCCCTCTCGCCTGAGTCACGCGCGCCTCGTAATGCTTGCATAATAATAATGACGGATGCCGATCGCGCGGCGGCTCCTTTGATCTGCGACGCGTTTGATCTCGCCGCCGGAGCCGGTCCCACCGCCCCTGCCGCACAAACGAGCCGCCCGTTCACCTTTATTCGGTTCGACGCCGCGCGGCGAGTCGTTAGGCCCTTCGCCCTCGCTCTAAATAGAGGCTTTATTTTGTAAACAGCGGGAGCGCTACTGTGCGCGAGAGTGGCGGCGAGGACCGCTGACGCCTGACGGCAGTGGCACGTTTGCGTTGGCCAGTATGGGGTGTGCTCTAATTTGCTCTCGGCGCTGGTGTTCGTCTGCTGTCCACTGCTCCAGCTGCGCTCATCGGGCTCACCTCGCCCACTGCTGGAAGTGATGAGGACACGGCGTCGCGGCGGACATCGCCGCACCTACTGGAATTGGATCATATGGACACTTTGTGTACGACTTGTTTTATTATTTTGTGAGATATGCCCGTTTCTTTTGTGTTCGTAATCAAAATAGTGGTGCTTAAGTTCCCGATAATATATAGTTTCTATTCATGATGAACTTCAACATAAACTTCAACTTCAAAATATATTTTGGTAAGATCTCTGGTGTACATTGAAGCACTAATAATAGTAGCACTATAATAGATATATCCATAATAAGTTTCTTATTTATTTCTTAATAAAATGTCTTACTTTTCTATAAGTTATATAGAAAGGAAGTGTCTAAGAACCTACTTGCATATTAGTGAATTGTCTAATTTTCAATTTAACATTTTTTAACGTTATAGATAAATCTGCTTTAGATTAACTAATTACAGTCCACTTAATTATTAAAAAACGTAGTACTTTACTTCGTATGTAATTTCAATTATAATAATATTGTTAAATGGGTTATTTTGATATTGCACATAACACGTAAATAACTTTAGTAAAATATATGATTAAAATTTTAAATCGCATAATAAAGCGGCACTTCGCTCTCACTGCCTATTCTTATTCATTTAAATATATTTAAATGAATATATGAAGTGTAAAATCATGGATTAAGATTGATGTCAGGTCAGTTAGCCCACCTTCGTAAATTCACCTCGAATTACTAACATTTTCAGTGGGATCGTGAATTCAGGTCTCTAATACTTACAATTGCGTGCATTTTTTATATCGACTGGCTGGGCAAAGGGGATGGGTGAAAGCTCCTATAAATGGGACCTATCCGTTGACCTCTATACTCCTGATAACTATTGTGGTAAATTCTTAGTGAAATAGCCAGTATGAGCTCGATTGGTCTTCCCAGGTGGAATCACTATACATAATAAAAGGGTGCTGCCCGCTGTACCTGTAAATTTTTATATCGCTATAAACATGAGAGATCTAAATATTAGGTATTTAAGTAGAGTAGGGAAGGTGATTGTTAATGAACCATGTTAGGTTGACCACCACGCGGTTCCCCTAGAAACTACTATAATAAGTTCCTGGTGATTTTACAAGATGGGCTGACTGACCTAACCTCATGTTCACCTTAGCACTGATGCACCCCAGCATACACCGTTAGTGCAGACATTCTATTAATATCTAAAAACATATTCTGTAGACCGCTACTACGTAATAATGTAACAATAGTTTGCAGTGAAATCGGTCATATATATAACATAGTTCAGCTGTTTATACATACAGAGAAACACAAACATTTATATAATTTATTTACTTGCTATTGATTATTTACAAATAGTAATTTCAATCGATTATAGTAGTTTTGTTTGATAAACTTGCATAACACTTTATAAAGTAAGTTTCTATGATATGAATTTTAAATTAATGTCGCTAACTAGATCTACTGGACTAGTAACAGAAAGTAGCTAGTCCAGTCTATTGATTGAAAGATGTTGCAAGAAAGATATGAATATTATTTGCATTTATGTGTTTGTTAGCGGTTTGTTGAAAATGGTATCTAGCATAAGTTCTTCATCATCATTCTTAAAAATGATATGAAGCTCAATTCGAATATTTTTTTTAATACACGATTTTATCGCCATTTCTAAATAGATTTGGATCTTATTGCAGTCGATAATATTTACTTATAATTTTACCCAAGACGAGTTAAGAGTTAATCTTTTAACTCGTCTTGGGTAAAATTATTTTTTGACCATGGTAATTTCTTATTGGATCAAAAATAACTTGTGTGTTCATAAATTGCAATATGTATTGAACTGTAGTTATAACTAAGTAATATTAATTATGTTGAACAAACTAAATATTGGTTGCAAGTTTAAAAAAAATGCGACATAAGAAGAAATAACTGTATAGATATTTTAGCTTCTGATGGATCGGTATTACCTGTAAAGAAAATAATAAAGTCCTGTGAAGGTCAAAACTATATGTTTTTTTCTTTTATATTTAAAGCATAAATTGGTAGGAATATTAGGGAATAAATTTTCAAGGAAAATATTATATACAGCCCATATAAAAAAAGAAAGCACTGAAAAATACAACATAAACCGATTGAAATAGGTATTTAAACAATTTTACTCTTTTAATAATTAATTTAGTAATAAAATAACTGATAACATCGTGTAGTTACTTTATTTATTGTTGTCATCCGATTATCATTAAAAAATGGAATTGTAAAATGTACACGGCACTGTTAGTAGTATGTAAAATCAAGTCCGAAGTTAAAAAAGCATATTCAGGGTCAGTTGCATGCATTGCAGATGGTGTTATGTGCAGCTGGCGAAAGCGTCGCTGCACCAGATAGACTGAAGCTGGCGTGGCTCTCTAATACCACACTCACGTGCAACGATGGCACACCCGCCGGGTAAGTTTGTTTTACGAGTATCTTATTGTTAATATTAAAATAGCACTATAATGTTATTTTAGACAATTGCCAATACTAAATAATATCACCGAGATAAATTGTGTAATAAGTTGTTTCTGGTACCCACCTCATTCTCACTTACATATTCAGCTGCCAAGGTTGCATTGTAAGCTGTTTCAGTATTAGGCTGAGATTAGGCAGTGAAATAAAGAATTAGAGGTTTGTCATCTTAGTCCTTAGAATAGGCAAAACATGAATGTTATCACTGGCGTTGAGTGTTAATGTTATCCGTTTTGCTGTTCATGTATACAGGTGTCGGTTGCCACTTGCCATTAGATGGGCCATTAGTTTGTATGTTGCATAAAAAAGCAACAAAATAATTTTAATAATACGGGTATAATTAAGGACGCTGTACCTATAAATTAACATAGGAGAATTAATTTAAGTTCAGTGTGTAAGAGTTTCTCATTATACGTTTATGAAATAAGACGTAAATGTACTCAGTACACGGCCTGCATGAAATGTATGTTGCTAACAGTTATGTATTTTGTGTAAACAAGTATGTATATAGCTGACAATTCCATTTAACAAAACCGGGAACTGACTGTTAAGCATTTGATTATACCTAACTCTGTTGTACGACATAATGTACGCTTTTTAAGGTTTTATAACATTTAAGTAGTATTCTAGTAACAGCATTCTAATTAAAAATACTGATATTATGGTAAACAAAAATGTACATCTGTTTTCATATTTGAACATTAGTCTTATAATATTATTGTAAAATTAAACGAACTTACCTTAAGTGAAATTCTATGGAAATTATACGAGATGCTTAGTCCGAGACACTCCATATATAATCACTTGTAGTTTCGACAATCTTCGCATTGTGTCTTCGTGTTATTTAGAGAAACAACAATGTTTCCATTTCAAAAATAACCAATCGCAGGAGCTGTCAACTTCCCAAATGTCATTCTTTTTAGAGCAACCTGTGAATTCTAATTGCATATAGGTACCTACAACTTCCAACTGAAGAAGGGCAGAACAATCAAATAATTGTTTAGGTAGGATGGGCGCTTAGTGTCTCGTACTAAGCAACTCGTATAATTTCCATAGAACTTCACTTAAGGTAAGTTCGTTTAATTTTACAATTATACGAGATGCTTAGTCCGAGACACTCAATATATAATCACTTGTAGATATATAGAGGTTGGTAGTTGTAGTACACCTATGCGTTATAAAATTATGACAATAAACAACTCAAGGCTCATTATATAGCCATACTTTCATTTTGAAAAATCGAAAATAATTTTTTTTTTAGAGTCAACATAATGAGTACCTAATCAATCTCAACCATAAAAAACTCAAAGTTTATTATACGAACATAATTTATGTTCACTATAGAAATCAATAAACGAAAAACAATTTCTATCGATTATTCTCTTAAAACAGTCGACATAAAGTGCATCCACCTAATCAGACTCCAGGTTACATAAAGCCTTATCAAAAATACAGTCGCTGTAATCTTGCAGCGGTCTGTTATAATAATTTAAATCTTAAAAATAGTAACGCGAGTTATAATCTAAGTGTAAAAGAACTGCAGACATGACATGTGGAATGAAGGGTAGATTTCCACACCACTAGCTGACATTCCTTGTCTCACCCATCTACTAAATGTTTCATTGCTAATATAGTAACGATGCTTTTCATAACGATCAAAAATTTTATTATCAATACTTAAATTCCTCAAATTTTAAGTCTTAACTATAATTTATAACATCTTAAGAATAAAGCCGGACAAATTTTCCTTTTAGTGTGAAAAAGTTGAGTAACAACTAGCTAGACCTTTTCTTTGTCTGCAATAAATTTGTTATAAAAAAGTTAACCCCTTATCAGGAAACTTTATGCCACTTATCCTAATTAATAATAAAATCTGAATATATTGTGCAAAAGCACATTCATTCATTTTGTTAGCACTGGCACTTGTTAATGGCTTTATTGGTTTTCCTAAATCTAATTCCTTGTTGAAAAAACTGGTCATAAATATACTTAAAAATAACTGAAGGATTAAAATCTCTATATTAATATTCCTATATTTCTATATATCTTTATGTAGGACACAAACAAAAGATTCTTAACTACATAACTTATAATCTATAAGGCTTGATACTTAAAATACATTGCAATAATGTACAATGTATGTCAACAGTTTATTACTTAATAGTGTTATCTGATAAAGAGTATATCAGAAACTTAATAAACTGCATCTGGTATCAACCTCTTTCTAAAAACCTTCTCTGACAAGATGCAAGCTCCCATGTGAAAGTCTGGTGTGTTAGTGTTAGTGCACATGGACTTCTGTGCCGGTAAGTACATATAATCAGAACATGTTGTGCTGTCTCTAATTTGAAAAGATCAATAAAAGGTCTTCCTAATAAATCAACAATTTGTTGAAAAAACCTTATCACACAACTCGCATTTAGAATCTATGATCTGAATTCTCGATTCCTGATTTGCTTCTACATTGTCCTTCACCTGGATATATGAAGCAAATAACCAAATACATATGTTTCACACTACTGCAAAATTTGTCTAAGAAATGAGTTATGATTAAGATTTTGTATTCCTCCATCTTATTGATATAAGATATTACTATTTGAATTATTAATATGCAGTGATCTAATATAAATTTAAATCTTATAGAGAATATAAAACCATAAGAGTGGCTAAGAAGTTCAAATAGTTAATATGGTTATTCTTCTCATCAAACCTCTAGCGGTCTGACCATTGCAACTGGCTCCCCAGAACTAGAATAATCAGAGTATATAGATACTATGAACTTAACTGACACATAGGACTCTCAGAATGTTCATATCAAAAATACCACCATAACAAATTACTTACACTCACTACTAATGATAATCATATTATTATTATTTTTTATACAAAACTGAATACTTGTGCTGTCCCAACACCTTCATGTAAACATAATCATAGAGTATTCATGGGCAGCTAACTATAAACATACCAATGACCTGAGCAAAATCTTCAATAAAAGTTTTACTCAATTTTAAAATATTCTAACAAATGCCATGTTTGATTTCCTCTTATTATTTGATAGTGATAGACAATTGGTGTATTAACAACATAAATATTCAACAATTTGGTACTTCTTTCTTTCTTTATTAATTCCAAACATAAAACATTCCAGTAATAACCTTGTTGCTTTACAAATTTGTAAGCAGCCATCATAAGCATTACCAATACTAATGATGTCTAATAAATGTCAAATTTATATCTCTTACTACAAAGAAGAGCAATAATTGTTGTTAATATCTTATTAAAAATAAAGGGAACAGCAAACAGACTGAAAAGGCATACAATTATATTCATATAATTTACCTGCCAAAGGGGATTAAAAAAATAAACCAAAAGAACACAATATTTTTAGTTATATATATGTCCCCATAAAATCTATTTTAAAATGTTCTGAAAAATAAATTTATTCAACATTGTAAGGTAACAATGTAAGGTAATCTATAATATTCCCATTTGGTCTCAGTATTGAAAATATTTTTCATATGTACTGTACTTATTCAGGTTAAATTTCTGAGACAACTTTCAATTTTAAAAATCCTTTATTATGGATTATGTAATATATATTATGTGACATGAGCTAGTTAAGTCTTCTTGATGTGAGAACTCAGAATTTCTTGGTATTAGTGTTCAATATGAGTCTTGATAAAAAGAATTTAGAACCCACTAATCCATGACAACACCACTCTATTTTGAGTTATTTTCTCCCAACAAGGAAGAAAAATCCTAAGTCGATCAGCAAAAACATTTACTTTTATGGTTGACATCTATGTTGAGCCATAGGGTTTGTCTGTAACGATGCAGCTGAGATCTCACCGAGGTCCTCTACTGATATCGGCCTCCCCCCACACCTTCTTTTTGTCTGTCTATGTAGACCTTGATGAGGAGAGCCTTGGTAGTTTCCAGATACCTCTCTATGAGCACTTTGCTACATATTATTCATCTAAATATTAAGATGGGTGTATTTCAAGATTAAAGTAGCAGATTTCTTAATGGCATACATTGACTTTACATTCTCAGTAAAGCTTTTGCAGAGCAAGAAACTATCCTGAACTCTCAAGAGACTTATTACATTTTTTACTCATAACTCAATTTGGAGCAATGGGTCTTCTCAGAGTGATTGTGTATTCTCAATGTAATGTAATCACTTAATAGTCTTATTACATCACTAAGCAGGGTGATATTGTTTATTTTATACAGTTAGTTAGGAGACTTTATATCTTTACATTTAAATTCAGAGCAGCTAAATGCTCTGTTAATATTGCATTGCTTACCATTTGTAGGTATTAAATATCTTCTAATAATCTCTTCTTATATGTCTTTCTTTGAAACACAATATAAAATATCATATAATAATTTTATGATTTGTCACATTCTCACTGTATAAACTGTTTCCAAGGGCTGAAAGTATACTTTCATGCAATTGTGGTATATTATTTACTTCTACAAATGAATTGATTCCTCAACTAGGAATATGATATTTATGTATGTAATACTACCAGTATCATATATAGAGATCACAAAAAATAAGACCACCGGTCAAATTTTGTGTAAATATAAGACAAAAGAGAACTTCTCTTTGAATATGTAGTCGTCAGTCAACCGGGGTGCGTTGATACCTGTACCACAGGTCAAGAGGGAAACATATAGCATCATTTGTAGATGAAAAACAAATGAAAAAATTCCTTAACTAGGAATATTATAATATTTATGTAATACTACCAGCATCACATAATGAGGGCACAAAAATACATACTATTTAATTAGTCCACTATATTGATATCACGATCGTCATTCTCAATATCCACCGGCGGTTCCAGTGACGTCGTAGGCGAGTACTTGATCTCTGACGCCTCCTGTATGGGTTTCGTTCGAATTTTCGTATTTTTCAATATAATCTATCGTTCTCATTATTATCTTTACGTCTATTTGACATTTTAATGATTTAAAGTAACAAAAAACTTTAAAATTATAATTTTTTTTACGCGACGGAACACTTGACACAGCGGGAAAAAAGCGAATGACATTTGGGAAGTTGCCAGCTCCTGCGATTGGTTATTTTTTAAATGGAAACATTGTTGTTTTTCTAAATAATGCGAAGATTGTCGAAACTACAAGTGATTATATATGGAGTGTCTCGGACTAGGCATCTCGTATAATCTAAATATCTATTCTAATCCATAATAAAATATTGCTCTGACAAAAAAATAATTTCTGTTTCGTATTATTTATTTACAGATATTATATTCGTAGAGGTTTAAACACACAACATTGGGTGGTGTACTTGGAAGGCGGCGGATATTGTTGGGATGCGTCGTCATGCGGTGCACGCTGGCGTCGTCGGCCCGGCCTTATGTCCTCTTCGAGATGGTCGCGTTTCCGTCGAGCACCTGCTCTACTCTCCGCTGATCCTGCTGCAAATCCACTCTGGCACGACTCTAACCATGTTCTTCTTCCTTATTGCACCAGTGATATGTGGGCTGGTACACGGACTGCGAGACGTTTCAATACGAGTTTTGCTTTCACGGGACGGCTAATAGTTCGTTCTGTTTTAATGGAACTTCTTCGCGACGGTCTCAGTGGAAGACTACTACTGGTAGGCTCGAGTGCCGGCGGTGCCGGTGTAATGCTTCATGCCGATGCTGCAAGACGAATGCTTCGCTCTCATGGTGTACGAGTAGCAGCTGTTGCCGATTCCGGATGGTTTCTTGATCGACCAGCTAGAGCGCGAAGGAGTTCTGCAAACACTGTAGCCAAGCTTGGTCACTCACTTTGGCATGGTACGCCACCCTCCGCTTGCGTAAGGAAATATCCAGATGAGCCATGGTTATGTTATTTCGGTTACAGATTGTATCCGCATATTCGTACGCCATTATTTGTATTTCAATATTTGTTTGACTCGGCGCAGCTAGCAGCGGAGGGAGTGCGCTCACCCCGGACCAGGGAACAGTGGGATGCAGTACATCAAACCGGAGCAGCATTACGTTCGAGCCTCAAGCATGTTCGGGCGACATTCGCGCCTGCTTGTCTAGCCCATGGAGCTCTAGCACGCCCGGAGTGGTTGGCAATAAACGTGTCAGGAGTGTCGTTGCCACGCGCTATTGGATGCTGGGAGCAAAGACTCGGGAGTGGAAGGAGGCACGCGCGCGCTGACTGCGCGCCGAGGCGTCTCATTGAGCGATGCTCGTGGCCGCAGTGCAACGGTTCTTGTCCTCGCCTACGGGATCCACGGACAGGCGAAGAGGTGGCACTGGCTTCTTTACTACAAAGCTTCGGGCTAGATGTCAGCGGCGCGGCGGCAGCCATGGGTCTTGATGCCCGAGCACTTTCTCGAATGAGTAGGGCAGAACTTTTGCCATTATTGGCACCACATACGTGACATAAAGTATTAGAAATTGTTTGTGCCTTAGGGCACGGTGAATCTACCTCGTTTTTTGTTGCGCAAGTACAATATTAATGTTTAGATATTATTTATTATTTATAGAATTACTGTATCTTATTTACAATAAGTAAAACTTTTACAAGTTGTTATGTTTTTCTTTAGTAATTTTTTTAAATACTGTTTTCATATGTTATCTACTATTTGTCCTATTAATTACATTACCATTTGTACATGTCAATGAAGGTGATTATTTCAAAGAGGTCAAAAGTTCAATTAACTATTGGTGTCAGTTTATATTTCTAACTATTCTCGACTAATCATCTCAAAGTTATATTCATATCAGTCTTCAGCACATTTAAATACGTTCTACTCATCATCATCATATTTTTGTAGACAATGACGACTAAACTGTGTTAGTTAGGATATGCCATTTGAATGGAAAGAAAAGAAATTATAATGTTCTATTTAATTTATATACAAAATTGTTTGTTAGTGATGGACTAGTACGTGGTTATCTTACATTAATAAAATGCTTAAAATTATCTCACTAGTAACATTTTACATGCTTTAATATCTGGCAGTGGCATGTAGCGGCGGATACCTTGCTCTTTGAGGTAGCTCTATTTTTTGATATAGCTGAATGAATTGGAGCGATTTCTATGACGCGGCAGCCATGGTGATCGTCCCACCGCAATAGTGATACGGCCGCGATGCGACTTTACGTGGAGTCCGCCATTTCTAGATTTAACGCTATGACGTCATAAACGACTCGATGCACGTTCGACATTAAGGGCTATTGAAACATCTATAACATCGTTTCCGAGGAAGAAGTCTGATGCTACAATATTTGCGTATTGTCGCCATCTTGTCACTAGTCGAGCGGTGACGTTCCGGTTGACAGCTTCCGCGTTATCTCTGAGGGAGCCACGAAGGAAGAGAATGTCGAGCACTGTAGGGGTAGTCTGTGCCATCGCTGAATACAATGGTGACAGTGCTGAAGGTTGCGGCGACACTGTGATCGCTTGATCTAAGTACTGGAATAGCTCAGATGGGCTGTTTGTATTCGCCCATAAGTGAGGTAGATACGGCCAAAGGAAGTTGTTTTCTGAAAACATGATATATAATATAATTTTATGTGGCGAGCCATAACATAGCTTTATAATTAAATATTACATTTCCTTTAAAATAGGCTGATATCCCATCTAATAAAACAATTTATATGATGTATCTAGGAAATGGTAACTATTATTTTAAAGTACCCTATAATTTTATTTATTAGTTTAATTGAATAAAACATGTGACATTTCCAAAAATGTCAGTATTAATTTATTTGACAGTATTGAGTCGTAAGATATTAGTTTCCAAAGCAAAACAATTTGGAATTTCCAAGAATATAGTCGTCCTGTTTGCTCGTTATCATGTTACAACGTCCGTACCTCAGAATCCTTAGAACTGTCAAAGTTTATGATATGATGAAATTGAACCCTAAATCTAAGTATTAGAGATGTCCAGTTTTGTATAACTTAATATAATATCCTTTCCTTATGAAATTGTTTACTAGGATGAAAGTAACTAAGGATATAAAGTAGGATACATACGAAATAGAAATATTTAATAATCCTATCACTCTCAATTTACAGATATACCTAACTATTATGAGTAGAAACCTATTTATTTCAAATACTGTTTATGCTTTAGATACTTATTTCATCTAACTCTGTACTACTCTACTTATAGGTTGTTCATTAAACGACCAGTCAACACGGATAAGCCTTAATTACATTTCCAACATTAATTAGTCTTGAAATGTTGTGATATATAATTAATATATTACAACATTTAAAGATTAATTACACACACAGATATCTCGGTAAGTATTAATTTTACAATTAGCATTTTATGATGGAGTTATTCATGAATGTAATATTAACAAAAAGAAGAAACTATAAGTTACCTCTCACGATAGTGTTGTCCGCGTAACTGAATAGTAACCTCTTTTCTGCGTCGAGCAATGCTTTGAGTGTCGGTCCTCGATTGCCTGGTTCCGTGGCGAAGTTTATAGCATTTGCCATGTGTGGGCCTAATTCCCTTTGAACGAGTTCTATAAGACCGTTATGTACCGGACGGATAGGTCTTCCATCTGCATCATAGAAACCTATAGGAAAGTGATGAGCGTCGAGGAACACAACCTGAAAATTTATGTAATTTTTAATTCTACTGAATTGTACGCATTATAGGTACATATAAACGGGACACATACAATTATGCCGAAAAGTTATAAACGTCTTGGTACACCCGTGCATATCCTGTTTATACATACACATAATATGTACAGTGGTAAACAAATGCGAAAAAAATTGAAAACAATGTATATCTACTTCAACTATCTATGCTTTACTTATCCGTATATCGTATTTAATTTTATTATATACATTAAAATTACTATTTCGCTTGGGTGATAGTTGTCTATGATTCCAAACGAATCGAGTCGTCTTCCATGTATACATAGATTTGTCAAAACAGCTCTATAAAGTTTATGAAAACAATATTATTATACGGTGTTTTAGTAAAGGTTATCATAAAAATATTAGTAACACGTTTCTTTTTAATACAATTTGGTGGTTTTGTCTCCTACCCCTTATATTTGTTCTTCGGAAACGAAAATTAACGTAAATATACTCTGATATAATCTAACTTACGACTTAATGTAACAGCAGTTCATTAACTTTTAACATTAACTTAATTACTTAAGGAACTTAGCAGATTTTTTATACAACTCTAAGGCTTCCCGAAATAGTCTTTAGGAAGTGTTTACCAAATTTATCAGAGTTCAGTTAAGCAAAAAAATGTCGACTGTTTAATGACATATTATTTACCTCTTTTGTATTGTCTAAGAATGTTCTAATTTCTCTTAAAAGCGGCACCAAAGGGCGGACTCGTATAAGATTGTGGTTTAGCCAGTATCTGTGAATGTAAAACAAAAAAACTATATCAATATTATATTATAAAAGCCATCTAGGCCGAAATTAAGCAGAATTAGTATTATGTGTACTAAAGAACTGATAAAAATACTTAAATATTTTTTTTGTAAGTAGGTAAGTAACGTGCATAGAAAATACCCAGACCTGCAAGAAATCGTACCCGCAACAAAGTAAGGCATTATGCTAAACCGTTGCTCCACTAATGATGTTAATTCGAATTTTTAAAACAAATACAAGAATATTAAAATTTATTTATCGGATCTACAAGCCACTGATAGCCGGTATTCATACGAGACGCATAGCGCCTTAATCATTAGGAGCAGCAATGTTTGGGGACCGTGGAATATATTGTTCATTTTCAGGCTTCGTCGGAACTACGATGACGTGATGTCAGTGACTTTTTAAACAGATACAATTTATATTAAATACGTGAAAAAGTTCTATCACTTAATCTAAACTAATCTTAACTTAATCTAAGATAAACTGACATCACGTCATCGTAGTCCCGTTACTGTATGAGGAGTACCCCCTTCGTTGTCATTCCATAGAACTACGGTACTATACTTCCGTACCCCGTAATTTCATTGTTATATTTCACACTTCAACAAAGCTTACAAAGTAAACGGCTTGGCAGTTGAAATAGATGAGAGAGAGAGATAGGCCAGTTAAGTTTACAAACGATTTAGTATATATTTTATCTGTGATAGTATACAGTATACTCCACATCGTGGTCACAGTTGAGTACAAGTCACTGATGGCAGATAGTTGAAATATTCAGTCCTAATGTTATTAGTATCTTATGTTATGTTCTTTGTTTAAGTTTTATTATTTTTTTAGTAACTATAATCGCTCTAACCTTATAAATTGCACTAACCGTAGTGAATGGCGTTGAATTGTAGATACAAATCTATATTGCATTTGAACTATATCGCATGGTTCGTCTTATAAACTGAATTCTATGTTATCGAAAGTCCATAGTATATCGTATTAATTTTTTTAATTACTAGAATATTAACAATGGTGTCTCGTAAGACTCAGACAATATTAAAATACATGCAAAAACATACATTAATAACTTCACATAAAAGTAAGTAAAGTTTAACTTTGCACAATAGGTAATAGGAAGTCATGCGAAACAAGTGAATATTGCATATGATACATCGTAAATGTATATTGCGGATATGTCATTATAAGGGGTTCTTTCCGCAAACATGAGTATGGATAAGTATTGATTATAGCACAGATTATAGTCTGTACAATGCTCCTATCTCCATATCCTAAGATACGGAATGCATGCATGCAATTATATTTACTCGTTATGTAAGAATCGAAGTGTTTGCGACAAAATAATTTACCGATACATATTTAATGAAAGTTGTATTTTTTTCATATAAAAATTTTGTTATTGTAGAGCCTTAACTATTTATATTATTCAGTACATAATATTTATATCAATTTGGAATCAACCGTTAATACGAAAAAAGCCGAATTAAGATCGTTTCACTTAGTTGCTTTATGGCGACAAGTTAAAAACGATCGTATCTTTTTAGAATATGCGTTTTTCGATTTGCGGTTTCCGGCTTTTCGAACCGAGTTCGTAGTTATCTAATTGCGGCCTTTAGAGCTGGTTCGAGACAGCTTCAAATAGCCTATTGTTGGTAATTACTGTGAGTGCATATTTGAAAATGAGGTTCTTTTTCTTCGTTCTAGCATAGATAACATAATATTTCTAGGAATTAAATATACATATTATATTTACCATTAGACCTTTCAAGTTATTTTTTTGTAGGTATGTAAAAAATATGATGTTCTAATACCAATCAATATATGGATCATCTAAAGATTGATAGAACCAAATTCTGCAGCCAAATAATTCTGTTTACAAATTATTTGTCGTTTTATAGAGTACTATATTCCAGCGAAATTACTAGAGTAAGGTGCATTACTAAATTATGTTATTGCATTCATAATTATGTATAGTTGAAACGTTTGAAAAGAGTCTTTACTCTCCTACGTTCTCAGTCGTTCTTTGTCTGGAACTATTTTAAGAAATAAAGGTAAAGACTTATCTTAACCTATGTAAATAAAGGTATTTTTGATTTAATTTGACTAGTTTTAGCCATCTCACAAGGGGTAAACTTACCTGTCATCTTTGTTTTGATAATATTCGTAGTAAGCAATCCTGAAGTCTAAATATCTGATGCCATGGACAAGTTGGGCCCAGATGGACCGATCCTGGCAGAGTACGAAACTGTCCCGTGAGACTGTGCTGATCTCTGTGTTGAACCTCCAAGCGCCCGCGTTATGGGTACCTGCTATGGCCAGCTCTCCAACGCGCAGTCTGTTTATTTTGTCTCTGAAAATTGTTAAATTGTAACTGTTGAAGCATTTTCCATGGTTGTTTAAAATTATAAGTACACTAGCAATATTTTTAAAAACTGCATGCTTGAAATACAGTTAATTTTAGCCTTTGATAATGTAGCTTTTTATAGGTGAATAAACTTTAAAAATTGTTTATTTATAATAGCCATTAGTTTAGATATAGCGTGATAATTTTTTGTGAGCTGCCTATATTTTGGTTATTTTAAATAGTGATCATTCATTCAACTATTCTTTATAAGTATCATAATCTTTTCTCACACAGGTCGGACTGATAAAATGGAAGAGCAACCCGCCAATGCAAAATTGCTGTATTGTTGCACAATAAAATATTTATTTCTTACCCATTATCTTCCATCCACGTCGGTTGTATTTTGAGGCAGTTATAAGCTAGTATTTGGACGTCACCTGCTGCTACCCACGGCCAGAGACATTGCGGACCTTTTCGCCCAGGACCTGTCAACCAGTCGCCAGGCAACGCACCTTCGCCAAGAGACGTGTTAGTGATTATGAAGCCGTCTACTGAATTTAACGGGTATGTCTCTAACGCATTATTCCATGATAGCGGCCTACTGTTGAAGAGTCCTATCTGTGGACGCAAAATACAGATAATGTATTAAGTGAAAATTTCAAGCAATTACTCACTTAACTTATTCACTAGAATAAGTTAACAGCAATGGTAACAGGAAATGCAAGTAATTTGTAATTTTGTCTTACTTCAACGTAAAGGGTTGATTGTTACTATAATAAATGAATATAATTGAATTTGGTTTAAAACAAATGTAAAACATTTTTCTATTGCGTACATGTACCTATACATGCTGTTCAGTAGCTTGCAATGACAAGGTTCTAGTCACGATATCTTAGTTTTCAGGAATGGTATTGTAAACACTATTACAGTGTTATTCTTGGTAAACACAGGCTTTTAGTCGCGATGATGTGCTTGGTCTGTTTAAGTCTTGTAGCTATCTTATCTTAAAGTCGCCATCAAGGCGGTGCGGTGGTCAGCTTATTTCCTTTCTCATTACATTAAAAAAGTTAAAATGAATGACAGATAGATAAATTGTTTATTTCTCTATATCAAACATAAAGTCAAATCAGAGTTAGAAAATAATATTATAATATAAATAGAATACGTGTGGGCAGTTTTACGTGAATAGGCAATCAAGTCAGTATAAAGCTACATAGTACCTGGAGCGCTGGAATTCTCTTACCTTGAATTAATTCATAATGACTATACTTTAAGTATAGAAACGTAAAGAATAGTAATTATGATGAATATATGGTATAATAATATTGTAAAGCTGAAGCATTTGTTTGTTAGGTTGAACGCGCTAATTTCAAGAACTACTGAATTGAATTGAAAACATCTTTATTTTAGATAGCATATTTATCAAGAAGGCTATATAACATTTCGCTAAGGCAAATAGGAGCCAAGCATCATTTAAAAAAAAAACGCTGTCAAACATGCTGTTACTATACAGTACAGCATAGTAGTACTCAGTGAAGTTTCATTCATTTATTGTACTGAACATTAGCGTATAAACACTTCCATTTTTGTTATATTTCATAACATAGCGCTCGAGGAACCATTGATGCGGTGCATAATAAGAACGCGGTCTTCACCAACTTTGTCACGTTGTATCGGTTATACAATAATGTAATACAAAATAGTTATGACACAGTTATGGCAGGTTCGTTTTTACATCCTTTCAATGGTTAGATTGGTTAATTTTTTGTCAGTTACATAATTAAAATTAGGTATTTTAATCAGGCTTAGAACTTTATTAACAATTTTCGTTTATATCTATAAAAGTAAAGGGTTTATACCTTATATATACATTAGTAAATCTGAAAAAAATAATAGAAATTGTAAAAAAAGAGTAGGTACTAAAGTAAGAATACGAAATGAAGAAAAATGCGGTAAATACGAGTGAAGGTTGTAGTTAATTTCATTAGGTGCAAGTTTATTTATTATTTTTCTTTACGGAATATTCAACCCGTGTAGTTTATTACAGCTTGGTTTGACTTTTTTTAAGAACTTTATTTTTATGTTATTTCTATTTAATCGAGCATGAAATATTACAACAAAATAAAATACTATTATGTTATTACATAGATCATTTGCAAAATTGTGAACATTCAACTTTACAACACGCTTTGGTAGGCATGCAAACCGCTTTGTTTGCACCAATGGGTATCAATGAGCAATAAAGTTGTTAAGAAAATTGTTGGTGAAGTGCAGAGTGAGTAGGTACAACGACACATTACTATCAAATGAAATGTCAACTGATTCAGTGTGACCCGGTCAAGGGTCAGAGACAAAAATAATTTAGGTATATGATTTCGTCTACATATTTGATTTATCACTATTGACTACGGCTTGTCCATTTTTGTCATGTTACATAGTTATACGTCGTTGTTTCAAGGTGAAGGATGTGCTAATCAGTGTAATCAGTTTTTTTTTAATAAGATGGGTGTGTGTTTGGTCTATTCTGTATTAGAAAGAATACAAGAAGTACCTGTACGCATAATATAATGTTTCATTTATAGAATCAATCATTAGTACAGCCTTGATCTGGCGTTGTGAATACGTAGCTGTTTAGGATGTTATAAATTTGATGTTTTTGTCTCTGTGTGACATCATAGCTCATAAACAAAGGGACCGACTAGGATGAGTTTTTTTATTGAAAGCCAACAAGTTTGTCACGTTAGCTTGTGACTGAGATGAGTTATATATAAGTATTAATTGCTGAATATAATTAGACATTCGACCAATCGGGCCCAACTGTCATATCCTACGACTAGAGTTGGTGGAACCAATATCCTTTGACAAATTCGACTGAGATGAGTTATATATAGTATTAAGTTGGTGGAACCAATACCTTGCCTTTGACAAATTCGACTAGAGTTGGTGGAACCAATATGATGTAACTGAAAGCGACGAATCATATCGGTAGAAACTTTAAAATACCTTTCTTTTAAGTAATTAGAATAGCTATTTGCTCGGATCTTCTGTTAGTAATTGTCGCTTAGAGTCAGAAATACTACTGATATTATCATCAACTGTGATACTACTAATGCGTTGCCATTACGGAGAACTGAAATCTTCAGCTCCTAATCCTGTAATTTCATGACTTATCCCACCCTTCGACCGAAACATATATAAATATAATATAAAACAAGCTGCATGAGGTCTGAAATAAGTAAGACTGAGGTAACCACGCATTGACTTGTTCTAGAGTCTGCCTGGGTATAGTATATATAGTAGTAGTCTTTTATGAGGAAGGTTTTGTAATCTTATTCTAACAACTTCTAAGTTCCAATTTTTAGAAACCGTAAGTTACACCGTTTACATTTATTTTTCTTTGTACCACGAAAAGTTTTAATTAATTAATGTTAACCGTAGCACATTTTATCCGTTTCGCTCTGTGTTTACCGTCGCTTGAAGTAATTTTCAGAAAATCTTGTTTATTTAGATATATTTTTTAAACCACATTCTACTTGCATGTTTATCCATGTAATCATGATTTCCTGAGATAAGTAGTCCGTGCCCATGGACAAATGCTACTATTGTGTATGCTAAATTTCGTATTTTGATGTAGATTGGCTAAGCCGTTACGACGTGAATGCATAAAAAACAAACATACAAACTCACATGTCATATTTATGCCTAGTATTAATTAGAATGAATAAAGTATATAAAAACACTCATTGTAAATATCTAATACAACAATGTTTGGTCACATTGCGTAGGTTGTCTGGAAGTAATTGAGTAAAATACGCCATCGTAATAATTATTCTTGTAAGATTGTTGTATCTTTGTACATTAAGATTTTATTAATAACTAGCTGTATTCTCGACCCCGTCTGTGTGAAATTTAACAAATTATTTAATTAGAGAAATTTTCTAATATAAAAGTAGTCCAAGTTACTCCTTATTACATCATCTACCTGCCAATAAAAGTTCCGTCAAAATCTATCCAGCCATTTCAGAGATTAGCCGGAACAAACAGACCGACAAATAGATAAAAATTGTAAAAAATGTTAGTTTGGTATATGTACCGTATTTATATTCATATGCATGTAGTAAAAAACGGTTAATATTGAAATAATATGATAAACATACACTTCAATTTAATTTATATGTATAGATTATATTATTTTACAGTACAGTACTTTAATAAATAACTTTTGAAACTTCTCTCTCATTTAATTTATAATCAAAAATATAAATAATAATAAATCAAATACATTAATTATAAATTTAATTTGACATTTTTATATGTAATATTTTTATTAACACAGGAATAAATATAATTTTTAATATAACAGATAGTTTACTTACTTCTCTCGGTATAGTGGAACAGCCATTAAAATCCCAATTCAGCTCTATTGCATCGAGGAGGTTTGGTGCCAGTGTTCTTTGGATAGCTGGAGAGTGGATGGTAATCCACACCCTACCACAAATAGACCCTTCTAAAAATTGATCTTTTGTAGCTGAAAATATATATTTTTAATTTCAATTGATATACATTATATACAACATAACAAAGTTATGTTATAAGTTATTAACATCATATTTATCATTATAGATTTTTATAATGATAAAATTATGTTAATGAACAAAGCAAATTAAAGTATAAATTTTAAAAAGTAAATGGTTTATACATAGATTATATTTTAAATTCCATTGAGTATTATTTTTAAGATATTCCAAAAATGTCATGAGTCATCATTAGAAAATAAAATATTTACGAAAGATCATAAAATGTAGATATTTTTCAATTTAAAAAATATCGTAAAAATTTTTTTTTTCATGTTACGTAAATGGATAGATACTTTATTTGGAATATATATATAAAGAAGTAATACAAATAATAGAGAGATACTCGTGTACTTTTAGTTACATAGGTCGTAATAAGGTGGTTTTATTACTGAAAATATGTCAGTAGTTTTTATACATCATATATTGAAGTATTACAATATTACCATTATATATAAATATGGAAAGAAATCCTCCGTCACCGTCTTTATTATCACAAAATTGTTATTACTGTTCAAAAAGCTTATATAAGTTTAGAATATTATTTTGTTAATTGCTTGCACCATTATTTTCCTTTCACATCATTAATAGAACCGTGATTCGGGATTATTAGTCATTCTAATATACAACTATTGTTATGATATACCATTATTAGGGGTTGACGCAGTTTCTTTTCCTCTTCCATTCATCTCTATGAGTAGGTGACATATTAACTATGTCCATATTTCGTTCCAAATATCTGTAGTACAATACTCTTTTATCTTACAAATACTATAAACGCGACAGTTTATGTGTGTGTATAGATGGATGGATGTTTGTTACTCTTTCACGCAAAAACTACTTAACGGATTTTCATGCAATCTACATTCATATCAAATGATAGCTTCAATGTTCGGTCGTGAAAAGGTAACAAACAAACAGACAGTTATTACTAATAACCCTTGGTTTATGATAGCAAATGACACGCGCGACGGCTAGTACACGACGCTCAGATATAGGTACGTGATCTATCACACATGGATTATGCATGTACCAATAGCGAAACTAACTATTGTACTAGTCGAAAATATAAACTGTTTATTTTTATGTAAAGACAAATATGACATTCTAGTGGACAAAGCTATCGTGTTTCCGCATCCAGTTTTTAATTGGCTAGTTGACTCACGCAACTTCGTCTCCACCAAATTTTTCCATTTGGGAATAATTTTCCTTACAAGTTTGCTGCTCCTACATTAAAAGGATAGTACCAGAGTAAGTAGTACCGGATATTAATCCGAACATCCAAACTCAGAAACTTTAACTCTTACATATATTAATATATATGTAGTTAGGTAGTTTATAATGACTAGAAATGAATATTTATGTAGTTAACAAAATATCAATTCGTTCAGATATTATTGCTATGGTCAATGAATTGAATGAAAAATTGGAATACACAGTTATTTTTATAAAAAGTACATATAAGCTTTTATGCATGCTTGTCTAATAATAGTAATCGATGATTAATTCAATTAATCACCGATTATTATTAGGCAAGTCAAGTGTACTTATTTATCTACTGGTACTTTGATAACTAACTAAGTATTATGAGGAGATGCTATCGTGTATTAATTATGATAATTGTACTAATAATTTGATTGATACCTATTAATTTGTTTATAAATATCAGACGGACTCTTTGATTTAACTAAGTATAATTCAAGATAAGTAAGGATTTTATAAATATTTATTGAAATTTTCACAGTGTTGACACTGATAAATTACAGTGTCGGTAATTCAAAATAGGAATATAAATATACTTTCAATCATTCTTTTATAAGATAATTAAAAAGTATCTGATTACCCTGCTAGTTGTAATAGTCACAATGGTACGAGTATATATATTATTTTATATGTATACTAGCTACCCACTCCGGCTTCGCAGGTGTGTACATGTATTATATAAACCTTCCTCTTGAATCACTATATATTATATATTTACCGCTATAAATCGCTTTAAAATCCGTTGCGTAGTTTTAAAGACAGACAGCGATAGCGACTTTGTTATATAGGTACCATGTATTAGATAATTTTCATGTATAACTTAGCAAGAGCAATTTTGAAGTAATTTACGAAATTAAACTCAAGATCAAAGTTAAAACCAGTGGATAATTATCTATTTGATGCTAATCCAGAAATCGGTTGCCGTCATTCCTCAGATTAAAATGAACAGCCACTTTTATTGATTGAAGTTGGAAAAGTACCCTTCACCTCGTACCCCTTACCCTTATTCAGAATATAGAATAAATATAGTCAATTAAATTATGATTTTGTTTCGGTACAACTCACGGTATAATTCAGAAATGTATCATTAAAATATATTCTGTGGTTTTTGTGATTACATGGTGTTATTTTAATCGTATTAATTTAGTTTAGTCAGTTAATATAGGTTCATAGTTAAATGTGTATTCCATCACCGTCAGTGCAACTAGCATATACCTGTATTTTTACGTACATACACGTTTTAGTATTTGGATAATTCGACCCGATTTTAAAGCGGAATCAGATGGGGGCGCAGACCATTTAGGTCTATATGAAACTGAAAATATAAACATGATAAATGTTAATGAGTAATTTGATATTTATCCATTATAAGATTATTTATTATTATATATTTTTTAATTTTCTATGTTAAACTAATCATTCATTATAGTTAAATAAAGAATATAAAACAAAAATCATTGTATTATATTTACTTTTAGAAAACTACTAATGTGTAAAAAGATCATGATTTCAGCCATTTTCTTACATAATTATATTTGTGTACTACAGAAAAAAAAAAACATAAATTAATGTGGTTGGAGCAAGGAACACTGCTCCTCGTAAGGCCAATTATTAAAAAATAAGATGGTTGAGCCATGCTTTTTGTAACGACAGTTTTTAAAAAGTTTTCCTAATAATTAGCCTTTAATGGAACATTACCTTACATGGTCCACCTTAGATACGAGTATATTATTTAAATTACAACTTTATTACCGTTTGTTTGTTAAAAACCTAATTTATTAACTTATTAGTAATATAACTAAATTTAAATACGATTTTTATAATTCACAGCCAGTTTTTTCTGTGTAGAGTCGTTACGAGTCGTTCAATGAAGTCGAGTTTTAATTGACATGCAATCCAAATGCTTTCCATGGCGTATACCAATACGATACTTTGGATTGATATGCACTGTATATTCTGCATGTGCCAAATAAATCAACGATTACTGTCACCGTATAATATTTGGCGAGTAACGTCAGTATCAGGGCTGCCTAACAAATAACAGGAAGAAATGTAAATTCTGTTAAAATGTCCTACATTACTTTATTGGGCTCTTTGACCTCAATTTTTTTTCGTACTACTCTAATGTTGTTGGCCGCAGCTGGCCTTTACAGCTTCACTGGACGATTTCAGATGGCACTCCAAACTCGCGGAAGGACTTATAGGCCGGCTGAAGGCCAACTCCCGCCTGACGGAAACAACTTTAGTCTGAGGGCACAGCTAGGTGTTCTAACCTCGGCTCAAACCGTCGTAATTTCGATACTCATTTGAATTGGACGGGGGATCGATCGGAGAAGACTGACCTCGTATATTATAATTTATTACCGATTTTCGTTTTGATTTAAGTGTGTTTAAATTGTATACAATTTTGTATAAGGATGAAAATGTGTTCGTACTAAAGGCTAAAAATTTCGGAACTGTACGAGAAACTTTGTACAATTGGCATCCCTGGTCAGTACGCTGCACGCAAAGTAGCGTTGTTATATAACAAATGGTTGGTGTGTATGTCTCTATTCTCTCGTATGTATTTGTTCCGCCAGTTATTGCGTTAACATTTTTACTAATGTTTGTCACGGATATACTCAGTAGTTTCATTGTGGGTTTAATTTACTTTACTATTGCAGTAATAGAAGACTCATTAATTTACAAAATATGTATATATATATTTTTTTAAACGCCTTTTTAAATAATATATTAGTAATAATTTGTCAGAATTTTAGTATTCTCTCTGTTTTCACCCCCAGCCATATTTAATTCAAAACATACCCTGCGATTTGTTGGGCACAAGTCAGGTTTGGTGTTTATGACCATATCGTTGACAATTTATAATACCGATCAGAAACAAAGTCGTGGCGGTATGTAATTATGAATAGATAAGACTTCGAAATTGTAAGAAAACTTATCTTCTAATTTTTAGATCACAGTTCTAAGCTATTCATTCCCGCCATATCGTTTTAAATAAAAGAGAGCCGATATCTGTCAAATTTAATTAAGTTCCGATCAGTTGTTTAGAGTCGAAAAGGTAACATACAGACAGTCAATTATTGCATTTATATTATTAATATGAAAGAATGGATTTAATTGATGAAGAAGACCCACCTAGAAGTTCTATGCTAGAAGACCTAGAGGTTCTATGCTATCTCTAAAATTCATCTCAGTATATTCTGAGGAAATGAAATCGACAATTCACCGACGACTTTGTATTAAGGCTTCCTTTGATATTTTTTGTTTAGTATATTATGTTATCTGTAGTTATGCCAAATATACAATGCCAATAGCATTTAAAAATTCGATTTCATAGGTAATTAGGTTAAGGTTATAGACTAATGACATAATAATAAGAGTAATATTGTGTACTAATTCATGGTTAGGTATATCTAGTATCTACTAACATATAAACCATGATAAACTAGTTGATAAATAGAATATACAAATTATATCTACTAATTTTATTGCTATAGTTAAGCATTATTATATATATTGGCCAATAAATACTTCATCCAATTTAATTTTTATTTGTTATTTTACCTTCATCCGTATTTAAGAAAACAATATTTTCAATTTAACATTAATTGTTGTTTTTAATGTACATGCCTAAATTTATGTAAGTAATTAATGTTTTTCAAATACAGTTCATTGTTAATCTAAATTTCATAATAATTTTACAACAATGTAATATTTAATAACGCCAAAGTTAGAACGCCAGTTTAGAAACTTAAACATTACAGTTTCGGTAACTGTTGGTTCGGTAGCCGTTGTGAAGTCTTTTTATAGAATGTTTTTATAAAATATCATCTTGGAAAATGTCTTTTTTTACTATCATTCTTATTCTTATGTTATACGAACTTAAGTAAAACGAACGTACAGAATATTTGCATTCTGTATGTTCGTTTTCTAGCTAACTCCTAAATGACTGGAACGATTTGAATAAAATTCAATATGTAACAATAATAATAATAAACTTTATTTTACTGCTCACAAGGAATCTTACAATATAAATAAATTATATTTAAACTTACATGCTGTTTTAGAGTCTGAACTACAGTACAGATCTCCAGGCTCTCTCCGGGACCTGACTGTACTATGTAATACGTCTTTAAACATATTAAGAAATCTGTTTGTGAGGTGAAGTATATACAATTTCTACCTGGGTGTGGAGTATATGATAGTTAGTGCTGTGTGTGTGTGTGATGATGCATGAAACCTCTCTGTGTATGTCTATTAATGTTTGTTATTAATATGTTGAAAATATAACTCGCATTTCCAGGAAAGACGCCACGACGTCTACTGGTCCATCAGTAGATATTAAATATTACTGAAAACCCCGTATCTACATGATTGCTGAGATACAAACATTCCACCAATCGCGGCAAAGACTAACTAGGTACAAACTGGAAATGAAATATTACTTCCTATAATTAAACCAATATTATCTTATGGGAGGCCGATGGCAGTCATGCTGTTAAACTAGTTCTGTCTACGGAGCAATGTGAGGACACATTTAAAATTTCTTTACTCACAGGATTAGGATTTAATAACATTAAATTCTATCTCGAGATTAAAGAAATTTAAAATTAATACTAATATCACAGATAACATAATATTCTAATATTATACCTGTGAAAGTATATATATATGTGTCTTTGTCTCCTTTTCAAAACTAAACGCCTGAATGGATCTTTATAAAATTGGACATGATATTGGACAATATATCTAATTGTAAAACGAGGACCTATAATAAGGGATTATTACTAATGTGGACTTATGAATTAGATAATCATGATCCTCATTATGTTATATAAAAACAATAGTAATTTATCATGAGGGATGAGAGTTGATCGTCAAAGGTATGTATAATATCGGCTAACTTTTTCGATGATTAGAATAACCAATTCTAATATTCTAAAAAGATATCCCGTATTCGGATACCTTAGGACACAACCTATATTTACGTCAATAGTCAATAAAATACGTTTAACCGTCCTGTCTGAAGGCAAAAAACAATAATAATAAACAGACACAAAAGTAACCCTTCGCAATATTAATATATGTCGTTGTACTAAAGACAGATAAAAAAGGATAATGGAAATACTATTACGTCAGTAGTAGGCAAAATTTATTACGTATGAATATATTGGAATATATTCTACACATAAATTAATAATTTAGGTTTTTGACTTGTGTTTCTACTTTCATTTATCGTATGATGACAGTGAACGGTAAAATTATATCTATTTATAAAGTATTTTAAATTCAGTTCGGATTATATCTGTAGGTATATTGAAAGTATTAATCAATTAGGTGAATAATCTATATTATGTAAAAGTGGAATGTACAATAAATGATTATATTTCACATGAATGGTATCTATAGACAATATCACACCAGCTGAGCCCGCAACTTTGTATTCGTATAACTTTCTTGATTGTTAACTGTTGAAACAAAACAAGCACTAAGATTTTCGCGTACAAACACACAGATCAACAGACAAAAATTCTAACAATCGTTGTTTTGGTACTTTTATAAAGTGCTCACTTTTTTTAATCATCATCATCGCAGCCCGGAAGACGTCCACTGCTGGACATAGGCCTCCCCCAAAAATCTCCACGACGATCGATCCTGCGCTGCTCGTATCATATTTTCATATTTATGGATAATTTCCTCAGTATCTTATCTGTGGTATTAATTTATTCATTTTATAAATAGCTGTTACCAGTAGCATTGTCCTTGCGGAAATTGATTTGATTCCTATTACAACAGATAAGATACCATGCGAACTTTTAAGAAAACTTTTCTAATGATTGTGTATGTTACTTATCTAAGAAATCTCTGTCTAATTTTCGATTTAATGCAAAAAAAAATATTATTCAACAAACAGGTGTAGTTTCACCTGTTTGTTGATTAATAATTTTTTTGATGATTTGTTGATAATAATTATCGGGTCTTCTTTTATCTATCAAACATTGAATATAAGTATATAATAATTTATGGTCTTATTTTGTAACTTTATCTGTCTGTGTAACTCACTGGTGTTTGTTATATTTACCCTAATTTCATACAGAAGAACCCTTCCGAAATTAAGAGATGAAAAGAAGTAGTGAAGCATGTATTTCTTAGTTCCTATTATTTTAAACCCACAACTTCTCCTAGAACTGTTAGTACTTCGTCGTTGTTATTTACCGCACCTGACATACATTAGTCAGATCGCGTGCATGTTTTTTTACCGACTTACGTTATGCAAGAGTAAGAAATCGTTGTGGTAATTAAAACGATTTGTTAATTGTAGTATGACTTTGCATACATTTTGAATACAATTGATGTCATTTTGTAAAGATGTAGAGAGTATAGGTACTTAAAATATTTATAACTTCTTGTCAGACAACACATTTACAATAATTCACAGTGTCATTCTACTGTTATAAGTGAATAAGAGTGCATATTTCTGGTATGTGTATAGGCATGATCAGCTGATAACCACAGATTGACATTCTTGTTTCAATAACTTAGCCACATCCATAGAAATCCATTCAACCTCCAATAAACCAAAAAACTCCCCTGTCACTACGGTTTCGTCACTGAAGACCCCGGCTATTGCGTGGAGGAGACAAGAATTTCTATATATTGGATGTCATATAGTGGATGGTCAGTTTGTTTTCAATGTATTTAACTTGAAGCTCTAGCGTTGTTGGTACTTGTAAGTTAAAAGGTTAACACGAGAGTAATCTTTATGCTTAAAAAATAATTTGATAAATTTAATTTATTATTAACGAACACCCCTAATTAAAATACAGTACATTTATTTATATGTACTGTATTATTTCATACAAATTACAAACTTAGACATGCTTTATATTTTTTACTATTTTAAATTAATTTCATCTCATTTTGGTAGGTACCTACACTCTCCTCAATTCATAGTATATTTATATTTTTGTACCTTATCACAATTTTTTTTTGTAAAGTATGTACAGAGGATTTAAATGTTTTATATATTACTACATATTCCTGCGTATTATCATCATACTTATGGTGATTAAGTGACTTTGACACATAGTGTTTTTAATATATATGTATACGATAGTAAAGTTTTCTACTATAATATTATCTTTGCATTTATGTTGTTATCATAAACAAAAACGCATATTATTTTAATGTCGTTTATTATATTCCAAAATTAATATTTTTGTTTTAATATAATTATAATATCGTATACACTTAAGATTATTTTATTATCACGTCCAATCAATCGTGTTATTATTATTGGTATGTCATAAACGTCGTAATAAACGATAAATATTGACGTTAATAATTAGTTCTCTACACGTGATTTATCAAGATGACCCCATGGGTTCATTAATAAAAAAATAACAATTAGAAGAAACGTGTCTGAATTAATTTAAACTCAGTTTGTGTACATAAATAAACATACAATGTTTTTGCTCATATGTCCCAACTCTAGACACGTACGGCCTTTAAAAATATCGATAAGCAGTATTTTTATTTCTTTATAAATAATAGTAGTTTAAAGTTGGGATGTACTAATTCTTATATCTTGACAGGTAAAAGTCGCCCACGGCGGTTATTACTTTTTTTATTCGCTAAATTATAATTAATTCTCTCTACTATATATTATATTACTCTCTATACTCTTTGGACAAGTGCTATTTGTAGGGCCTTGATTACGTGGTACTGATTAATTTTCTTTATCGATATTATATACTGTTTGGTACATATTTTTATATATTTAAATAACCCAAATGCTTATGTATCTTGTAATTTCATTTGCATACAAATTGCAATGAAATTTTAAGGATTTAAAATTTGGTTTATTTTGCTTCTTAATAGGAATATCTGTATTAATATTAGTGGTAGTTACATGTACAATATTTATAAATGAATTTAAAATATTTATAAATATTGTGCATGTAAAATTAAAAATGTTGGTTATCATACAGAACGGTGAAATGGAAGTAAAAATTAAGCAATATTTTCTTTAAATACTCGACAAACGAATGGTTATCTTATGGCTATCACATATTTTTGATAAGTTCTTATTAAGGTTGGCATTAAAATATAAAGAGATAAAGACTGCATTTGTATAAAATAAAATTTATGTCTGAATTTCATAAAACTTTTTTTTTATAATATTATTGTGATATTGTGGATATCGTTAAATACTATATAAAAAGATAACTATGATATTCATTAAAATTGCAAAAATTTAAAACTTACGCGCAATAGAGGCCCCGAGAGCGGTTGTGGCAAGCACTACCAGAGCGTACAACGACACGGCCATTTCACACTATTCCTCTTGCGCCACTGAACCACAAGCAGATTTGGCGTTCTTTAGTTACAATTGACTGCTGTGCTTGCGTCGACCGCTATCATAAATTACATGTTACTCGTACAAGAGGTATTCTGTTGATCTCTATTACGGTTTGCGTCGACAAACATGTCAATGTATGCCGCAAGATCTAAATGACCGAGTATTTCGGATTTTGAAATGCATGACTATGCGGGCTTCCGACAATATCCTGGGTTCCGATTGAGAGTCGCGTGCGTCGCCGTGGTATTGCACCAAGTGTGCCCTGGGCAAGCACGTGCAGATCGGCGGATGTATCCTATCAACTGCCAAACGTTTACAAAGGAGATTGAACATCGAGGTTGGATTTTGTCGTACTTGAAATAATATCTTCTCACTATCCGATTTTTTGATAAGTATGTTTACTTTAACGTGTTACATCATCTTACGTATAACAATAAAATAATATAAGATACGATTATGTTTTTAGTATTAGTATTGTACTCGGTCTACGAACAAAATGTTTTATAGACTACACAATAATATGCTTGACTAGCCATTCCAATGACTAAGTTTGCGTAATTAATGAGAAAATCCAATTTACCCTACTGTAAATTGTGTGGCACAGAAGAAATGCAAACAAACCAAGTACATGAGTAGCAATGTTTCACCGTGTTTTAGATAATCCATAATTAAATTCACTAGAATGTTGTATTACTTTTTCTGTAACTGCAGAAACGTAATATATTATACATATGTATAAATTTGTTCTTTTTCAAATCAAAATATTATTACAAATTTTAACGATGTACATGTATTATATATATAAACCTTCCGCCAGAATCACTCTATCTATTAAAAAAACCGCTTCAAAATCCGTTTCGTAATTTTAAAGATTTAAGCATACATACGGACGGACAGGCAGCGACAGCGATTTTGCTTTATAATATATAGTGAAGCAATAATATGTAGCAGATACTTACATAGTTTATACACGGAACATCACAATGAATGAAGGAGTAACAATACGTGATATAATATTGTAAAAATAAGCTATTTCATACATATTAAACAACGTTTTAGATGTTGAGATTATGATGTAACAGTATGCAACTGGTCCGAAGAATACTGATATGTATTCTTCGGATCAGTTGCATACTGTTACATCCTGTTACTGACATTATTTCATAAGAACAGTGTTTGCATTTCCGTGATCGAAATCGCAGTAATCACAATCAATTCCTTGTCATCGTGTTGTTTAATAAAATTTTTGTACTATTTTATCTACTTTAAAAGAAAATAAAATGAACAAGTAAAATATTTAAATAACAAGAATTATTAAATAATTAATCATTTAATTAAATTAAATTTATTATTGCAAATAGGTGCTTATCAGACACAGTACGTGAGCGTTTGGAGTTGCTTTTACATCCTCAATTTATTCTTTGCCTTAATAAATATTAGTATACATTATAATATATGTAATACGTATAAAGCTATTATACAAGTAGATGTTTCTAGTAGTTCCCTCGGTTTCGCCATTTTCTCAATTCTCTTTGGTGTAGTTACCTCTCCTCCTACCTTTCCTCCTAGCAAAATCCATTATCTCTAGAATATTAGTATCAATTATCAAACCTTCTACCAATTATTCTTCAAATCTTCTTCCAGTGGTTAGTTCTACTAATTTCTATATTTTTATACAACTAACGTGGAAATGAATTAAATTTTTGAAAAGAAAATCGCAGCTTAGATATGAATAGCACAATGGACTACTGACATTAAAAAAATAGTGACAACCGTGGTACATACTTACTCTCACGCATTGTCATTCTTGAAGATTCAGATATTGTCTTCACATCCTAAAATAACTAGATATTTGTGTTGTAATATATTTAATACCAAATGACATACAATACGTGTGCGTAAGTATTTACATTAAATAACGTGTAATTAATTTTGATTAATTAAAACACATTTAAGAGATTAAGTACTAGACGTTCTCAAAACAATCATTAAAAAAAAAATGAAATATTGTATAAAAAGTAAAAGCAAATAAAATAAATTTATGGCATCTCTTTTTCAAACTCTAAAAAGTTTTCGATAAGTTCGGCCCGTTTTTTCTCTCTCTCCTCACTTTTATCTGAGATAGCGACAGAGGGAGCTCTACTGGGATTGCGCAGAACAGGTTTCCTTAATTGGAAGAAATTCAGAGATGCTTTCAGTTCCTTCACGATAGCTTCTTTATGTGTGACCTGTGTGTTTATTGTTATTAATAGAATTAATAGGCATACATATATTAATGTATTTATAATTATTATTAAAAATACATCATTCTTGCCCCACATGGATTTTCTTTTGCGAACATTTGAAATAAACAAAAAAATTTGGTAGGGTGTAACAGTTTCTTGTCAGTTTTTCTTGGATCGAACTACTTTAATAACTGATATAAGATTTGAATTATTATAACTGTCTGTATACTGACTTACATGTATAGTTTGATTTTGGCAAATATACATAATTATTATATGTAAAAATTATAAATAAGAAATAAGCAAATATTTGCATCAAATAAAAAAAAATATTTATATTCATTAATTTAAAAATAAAAAAAAAAATATCATGGCTACTTACACTTAAAGAAATTATAAATTTAAGTCATATATAATATATGACTTAAATTTATAATTTCTTTACATAGACTTTGAAAGTGATTATTAAAAGTAATGAAAAAAGACTATAGACACTAGTGTTTAAAAATATTCTAAGTATAAGTAGTATAAATTTATTTTATTTATAATTGGCATTTAACAGGAGTAAATGAATTATGCAGCATATTAATAATTTTGATAGCTTTAATATACCTGTTCACGAACGACAATGTTTCGGATTTCATTCAAGAATTCAGCCGCTGTTATTAATATACCAAAGATAAGGCCGACTATCAACACTAAGAAAGCTCCTATTAGATTCTCCATTTCAAGGTCACCCTCCACATCACTTTTGTCTGTGTCTGACTAAAAACAAAAATAATAATTTATAGTTGTGGGGTACACAATTAAAAGATCTTCGATTTTCAAAATATGTGGACTGTATTTCAATTTGTTTCTTATTCTATGGGTCGGCCGGCCGGAGTGGGGTTTTCTTGGTCGTTGCGCCGGCGGTGGTTCTTCGTCGGTGGCGTATGCGTAAGAGAGCGCGATCGAGAACCAACCCGTTTTACGGGCGCCCGAGCGCGTCCTTCCCCACCCCCGCCGAGCTGTGCGCGTCGGCCGTCCCACCCTCCCGACAATTCCTGCACATGTCGGTGACCGACGGGCCGGAACAGCGAATACGCACACATTTAAAATTAAATACAATAGTAACAATACAAAAAACTACAAAAAACCACGTGCGACTAAATGCCACATGTTCAGGCTACACTAAAGCTGTGATCCCTAAGAATTTACACAATGGGCGGGCATAGAATTCACAGTATCTATGCCGCTACAAAGGGTATATGGTACAAACAATAGTCTAACCTAAACAATAGTCAAAACACTGGAAAAATACAAATTTATACACAAATTTATTTACATATTTTCGATGCCGACTCGTGGTCCGCAACAGCCTCCCCCCGGCGCAGATCTTCGCAGCCCTTATCCCTAGGGAGGACCACCAGCCTTCGGGTCGGCCTTCGAAAAATTCCCTCGCGTCTGTCCGTCCGTCCGCGTTCACCGCAACGCCACTTGACCCATTTCCCCGCTTCGGCAGGGCGCTCCCGGCCCAGCTTCCATGCCCGTCGCCTGCATTCGTCTGCGAGCAGCAGCATGTGCCGGGGTCCTCCTCACTCGGTCATATGAGGAGAACCGCGTTCTGTCCATTACGGGCTTTGCCTTCGCCCGGGCATGGGCTACCGTCTCTGCAGGGACGGGCTTGCTTTCCTTGGGTCGTTCTTTCTCTTATACAAGCGCCGGCCCGACGGATCTGTCGGCGGCGGTCCGTATTGTATATCTCGCGCGGGTCGCGTCGTTAGTTACGTCGTGGGCGGTCGGTACCCAGCGCCACTGTGTTGGTTCTGTATGTTCGGCGCTTTCTGCCATCCGGCGGGCCGCGTGTGGATTGTATCGAGCGGTGTCGTTCCTAGTCCAATGTAGCGTCTTCTTCGAGACCGTCCATAGGAAGACTTCGGCCGCGCGACGACGTCCTTTCAGTACGTCAGCGGCCAGTCGGGGTCCTACCAGGCTCGCCTGAAGCTCCATCCGGGGTATACTCTGCGCTTTCATGGGCGCTACCCTCGCTTTGGCTGCTACCAGGACGACGTTAACGCTGCGATCCTCGCGTTCCGTCCTCCAATACGCGGCTGTGGCATATGCCTGTTCGCTTGCGTCCGTGAATACGTGCAGTTGCGACCGTTGGCTGTCGTTCGTGCCATACCATCGCGGCAATCTCAGTTCCTCTATATAGGCTAAGTCATCTCTCCATTCCTGGAACATCCGCGCTTCCTCGGCGGGCAGAGGGTCATCCCATTCGACCTTCTGCACCCACAGCGCCTGCAAGATGATTTTTGCCGTGATGGTGTAAGGGCTCAGCAGCCCGAGCGGGTCGAACAATGACATCACCGCTCCTAGGGCTTCCCTTTTCGTCGGTATCCGCGTGCCGTGCTTCACTTCTCGTGGGACGCGTGGCATGCCGGTGTTGAACGCCAGCTGGTCTTCGGCTGACATCCACAATAACCCCAATGTCTTTCCGTATGGATGTGCGTTGGCTCCCAGTTCCTTCGGCGTCCTCGCTCGCTGGTCCTCACTCACATTCTCTAGCAGGCTCGGTCGGTTTGTATTCCAACCGCCAGCGTGAATCCTATCCCGCCATGAACCTCTACTACCTCTCGTATGGCGCGGGCTGCTTCCTCTTCGGAGTCAAAGCTATCGACCCAGTCGTCCATGTAGTGGTTCCTTGTTATGGCGGTGTACGCTGACGGGTGCGACTCTCGGTGCTCTGCCGCGTTCCTGTCTCGAACGCTGTGTGCGATGAACGGTGAGCTCCTCGCCCCGAAAATCATTGAGGTCATTACGTATTTCTGCGGCGGGTTAATCCTGTCATCTCCTCGCCACAGAAACTGTTGTGCTGCTCTATCTTCTTCCCGTATCTTAATCTGCAGGAACATCTCTCGTATGTCCGCCGTGATAGCTACGGGCTTCTCGCGGAAACGGTATAACACACCGTTAAGCGACCGTAGCATATCTGGCCCATCCAGCAGTGCGTCGTTCAAGCACATTTTCGAACGGGCCGCGGCGTCGAATACGAGTCGCAGCTTTCCGGGTTTATTCGGATTCGTCACTCCGAAATGGGGAAGGTACCACGCGCGGTCGTTGTTGAACCGGTCGTCGGTTACTTCCTCGGCGTAACCCTTGTCCAACAACTTGTTTATCTCCGCGGTATACGCCAGCCGGAATTCCGTAGAGCGATCCATCCGCCGCTCTATTCCCCTCAGTCGGCTCGCTGCCATGTCGTAGGGAGGTAGAGCGACGTTATCTCTCTCCCACGGCAATCCTACGACGTATCGCCCATCCACTCTCGTCGCTGTGCGGTTGAATGTGGCGAAAAATGTCTCCTTAGCAATGGGTAATCTCTTCGACGATATACCCAACGCGTCGATGTCGTAATGCGCTTTTATTATGCCCTCTATATGCCGCATGTCTGGCTCGGCGTTGCGCTGTGTCAACCGCACGTGGAGGACATGTTCCTCGTCTTCCACGACACTTCTGGGTACCGTTCCGTGGATGACCCATCCCAGTCGTGTCAGCGACGCTGCCTATTGATTGTGCCTTCCTGTGAGCAGCTTCCGCGTAACAATCAGATGCCAGTTGTCTGACCCGATCAATTTTTTGGGTCTGGCATCTTTAGCACACTTGGTCGCAAGTGAGTTGTCGCAGGTGTCCGTACGCGAGTATTTCCGGGTTCACTCGCTGCGTTCCTAGGGTGAGATCCCGGATCGTACGCGCCCTCACCGAGTGTTCTTCGTCCGTATGGTGTCGCCCTCTGATGATGACATCAGCCACTCGGCTTGAGGCTTCGTGCCAGCTCGAGGCCGCTCCCTGAATTCTCAGAGATCGCGTCGTGACCTTCGGCTCCGATCTGTTCTGCGATCTCCGCATCGATGAGTGTAACCGTCGAGCCTTCATCTAGCATCGCGTACGTCTCTACTTCGCGTCCCGTCTTGCCTTTCACGATGATGGGACACACCTTTAACAACACTTGGCTGTTCTCTGGCAAGCGTGCTGAAGATTGTAATCGCGGTGTCCTCTTGCCGCTTCGGCGGCTCTTCTGGGGTGCAGCAGGGCGTGGTGTGGCTTACGACACTCTCTCACACCACATTTGCGTGCCGTACACTCGAACCTTCTGTGCGTGCTGTTCATGCATTGGAAGCACATCTTATTTGTTTTCGCCCACTCCCATCTGTCCGATAACGACATGTCGTTCAGCTTCTAATATATTCGGCGTTACGTGTGCGGCGCCGCAACAGCGACATTCGGTACTCTGTTCGCTATTTTTCTAATTTATACGGCCGCGCCACGATCCGTCATCTGTCGCCGAGGTGCCGACATCGTTGCTTTCGGTATGGGTTCCTAGTGGGTTGCTTCACAACTGCTTCGTGGGTAGCGCGCTCGTTCGTCTCGTTGGTGATGCTATTCGCAGATGTCGGGTCATGAGATCGGCTTCGCTCATTAAAAACTCTGCCATCTTGATGATCGTAGGTCTAGTGTCCTCCTTGTTTTTTTCAGCGTAGTGACACCAGTGGACCTGTATGTGAGGGGTCAGCTTCTCTGACACTTCACTCTCAAGCGCGGGATTATGTAGAAATCTCGCCCCCCTGTCGATATCCGCGACGATGGTGGTGATGTTCTGTAGTTTAATGGCGAAGTCAATCACCTCTGTTGTCGACGTTCCTATTACCGGCATCCTTCTCAGATCTTTGAGGGCGCGGTCGATGATGGCCTCTGTCCGGCCGTACCGCTGCTCCAACGTCCTCATGATCTGCGACGGTTGTTTAGCGGATACGAGTAACGCTGCGACTGTCTCTCTCGCTTTTCCACGTAAGCAGGCCCTCAGCCTGGCCAGGTTCTCCGCTGGTGTGATCCTGTACGTCTTTGTAGACTGGTCTACGGCCGCCTTAAATTTATTATTCAATTGCTTCGCCGCTGAAGATCGGGAGATCTTGGGCTTGCCTTTTCGGCGCTACCCTATCCGCTCGTTCGTCCACAGCTCGTTCAATAGCTTTGGCCAACCGGGTGAATCCTTCTTGCATCCCGGCTTCAGGAGGGGACCTCCGTCTTTGCTTCGGCGTCCTCGGCGGTGAAGCTTGCCATTTTCTGTTGGCTCTTTCTGCGTAGGCGGTGGGGAATTAATTCTCTGCTCCCCGTACTTCGGTACGTTGAAACCAATCCGTTATACGTTGCAGGCCGGCACCTTCCTCGGAGCACAATTATCTCTATCGGTCTCTTCATGTACCGCGGCGACATCGGCTGCCAATTTCTTTTAATTAAATCAGCCTGTAATTTCGCCATCTGTAGCGCTGCCTCGTACTCCAGCCTCTTTAATTTAGCTATACCGCTAGCGGTAGATATGAATCACAACCGACGCGGACCGGGCCGGACGTACATCTGTCGTCGGCGGCTGCGACGGTGGCGCCGGTGCGGAGTCCGAGGTAAACGCGGCGCGGGCGGCATTGTGCCTGTGGCGCGCTCGACGGCGCGGCGGACGCGGACATCTGCGTGGTTTCTGAAGGGGACGCTTTGTCTGTTCATTTTCCCGCGTGGTCTTTTTCTCTGCTCCCGTGTGGCTTGGCTTCTCGTAGTCGGCATCGTGTTCTGGCATTAAAACACTAACCTACCGGTCCCTACCTACCTAACGTCCCTAACAATCCCTCAGGATAACAAAAAATGGACTATGGGGATAGGAGGGTAGGAATAAAATAATTTATGGTGTGTATGTACAGACGGGGCGCTCAGGGCCGGTTCGACTTTCGACCCCTTTGGCTCTCTCTCCGGCCCCTTTTATACGATACACACGTACAGGCGTAATAGTGCTATTCGGTTGCGCCACGGTAACAAGCAACAACCGGCAGTGACACACCACCCACTGCACCGCTCAATGGCGTTAACCCACACTCCGACCGTTTGACACCGTGAGGTAAGAGATGTGAGCCGCGGACACACCGCTTAGAAGTTATCTATCCTATATGGCGAAGACGTTATTTATCCTATCCTCGCTGCACCCTCAAGTTTTCACCTTACGACGGCATTTGAAATTCAAAAAAATGCTAGCGTCGCACCGTTGGGTGATCTTCCTCGGCGAGGTACGTCGCACCGTTGGGTGTTACGTCGCACCGTTGGGTGATCTTCCGCGGCGATTCGTCGCACCGTTGGGTGATCTTCCACGGCGATTCGTCGCACCGTTGGGTGATCTTCAGTCTTGATATGCGGCTGCGATGGACCACAAAATTGTGGGGTAACAATTAAAAAGATCTTCGATTTTCAAAATATGTGGACTGTATTTCAATTTGTTTCTTATTCTATGGGTCGGCCGGCCGGAGTGGGGTTTTCTTGGTCGTTGCGCCGGCGGTGGTTCTTCGTCGGTGGCATATATAAGAGAGCGCGATCGAGAACCAACCCGCCTTTTACGGGCGCCCGAGCGCGTCCTTCCCCACCCCCGCCGAGCTGTGCGCGTCGGCCGTTATCCCGACAATTCCTGCACATGTCGGTGACCGACGGGCCGGAACAGCGAATACGCACACATTTAAAATTAAATACAATAGTAACAATACAAAAAACTACAAAAAACCACGTGCGACTAAATGCCACATGTTCAGGCTACACTAAAGCTGTGATCTAAGAATTTACACAATGGGCGGGCATAGAATTCACAGTATCTATGCCGCTGGGTATATGGTACAAACAATAGTCTAACCTAAACAATAGTCAAAACACTGGAAAAATACAAATTTATACACAAATTTATTTACATATTTTCGATGCCGACTCGTGGTCCGCAACAATAGTCGTCTACCTGCTGATACTTACTGTACATAGGTAGCTCTAGTTATATTAAAAATTTTAACAGGACCTTTATACCTTCCTGATGCTGAAAAAATAAACTAATAAGAGTATCTTTTTAGAGCAACAGAAATTTAAACAACAGAGTTTTGAATGTTTTGTCTATCTGTGTATTTGTATACATGCATCCACAACGAATTTTAGTTTATTCATAATATATAGTAGTAATGTTTATTAGTAGATACTAATAAATAGAAAAACAGTCTCAATACAATATGACGTAACGTGCGTTGTATGCGATTTGTGAAATAGTTTATATATTTGGCGTTAGATGGCGTTGCAAGCAACCAACGAATCATAAACTCATTGTGATGAAGAAATGAATAATCATGAAAATATCATACAACTATTAATATCTAAGTGATACATATTTTATGGCTGTCAAGCATCAAACCAAATAAACAGAATATTAGCAAATAATATAAAACATTATTAAATTAAAGTAACATAAAACAATATCAAATAATACAGTTACAAACCGGGCATGTGATTGCACCATATTTTCGATTCCACCATTTTGTTTTAATTTCTTCTAAAATGGTAAGCTCTTTTAATCTTAGAATAGCTCTATTAATTGGACTTCTGAATGGAGAGTCTATTGAAAATAAAAATAAAATATAACATTTTACTTACTTGATACAATTGTATCAGTCCAATATTTGTATAATAAATAAATTTTGCAAATAATTATAATTGATTTATTAATATTGACTACAATTAGCTTACTAGCAGGCATAGCAATGCCATAATCCTTTGAGTCCAGTTGGCCACCCACTTTCTCAAGGTCGCAGTTTCTTTTTTGTTTATATTCTATAGTGGAAGATTCCATGAAGAATGCGTATTTATTTTTACTATTGAGTACTCTCTTTTCACCTTCCTCATTACTGTTAACAAGAACTCCGGGATGTGCAATTATGTTCTGGTACATTTTTTGGTACATTTTGTCTTTGGAAGACTGCAAATTAAATGTATCTTACTTGAAAAATAATCTTTTGGTGACGAGTATGTCTTCTTTATAACTAATTATGCTACAAAAAATGATTAATTATTTTGTGTGCCGTAATTAAACGATGATTTCAAAGCCCAAATTAGAATACATAAATGTACCTTTTTGACTCTCTTCTCCCACAAACATACAAAATATACAACTGAATTATGTGACAGTAAAAAAGTGAAAATTATTAATTTAAAAAATTGAAAAAAAGAAGTTTTCTCGTAATACGTCTACAGATATGATTGTAAAGAATTACCGTTGAATCGTAAATCTACTCCTTTCTACTTCTTCACCTAAATCTTAGGCCGATCGACTTCAGTCCATTTAGGTGGAAATAGATTTTTATCCTTCTTAAAGAATGTAATTAGACTTAATGTATATATATAATTATGTATACAGATTCGAAAACGCAGATCATGATCATCAAAAGAATAATAAATATAGTTACCCTGAAGAATTCCAGCGTTGATCCACCATCAATAGCACCATATAATATCTTATTTTGTTTTGCTAAATCTTCAACACTGTTGATGGGTTCATCAGCGCGAGCGGACGTCATGGAAGCCGACAGCTGAGCGATGTAAGTTTGACATACAATCATTGCAAAGAACCACCACATGGCGCAAATCCAACGCGTGCCTAGACCCCTCAAAGTAATTATACATATTATAAGTAATTAAAGCAAGAAACTTTCTTATCCTCAATCTGTGACTCTGGTCGTCATATTTTTATGTAATCTACTTGTTGAAATGTGGTAACCGTCCAACAATGATCTGTTGATACTATAGACATGGATGTATATTATGATACCCTCATATATCATGATATATATGCATGTCCACTGGTTCCTATACCTGAGTATATTTCACTGCCATATCTGTCATATATGCTGTTTTATTGAATGTCTGCTATGGATCAAAATACGTCATGAGCTATGGCCAATGAAGTATCGAATAGTAAAGTATCAATCAAAGTGGATCAAGTTATCAAGATATGCAGCTTTCGAATAATAAAGGAGCCATTTTTTATTATGTAAGAACCAAGGAAAAGTAATTTCAATAAGGCTTTGTAACTTACTTCGGCAAAATGTCGCAACCTTGCGTCATAATGGATCCCATGGTTAGCCAGGCACAGTTCTTGAAGTTCCATATGTTTTCTAATTCTTCGGGATCTTTGTCACAAGGTTGTGGATTTTCCCAATCCGCTGGAGATATCCTATAAATAAAATCTTTTTAACTTTCTCTTGTCAGACTTTTTATTAATATATCAAATATTATCTAAGACATAACAACTAAGTATGTTTCTTCGATTCAATTGCATCAAATTGTGTAATCTCATTAATATTTGTAATATAATTAATATTATTATTGGTTGACGATTTTAATAATTGAACAATTCCTCGCATAAAATACCTGAAAATATATATTAATTGATTTCTTTAGTCGTTGTTTATTGTTAATAAATTTTAAATGCTAATGCAGGTATATTGCCGAATAAATTTAATTACAACATAAAATTTGATTTGTTAATTTTGGAATGTATTAACAATATAATAATTACCTCGCACAAACGAAAAGTACAATAGAGACGACACAATAAGCGGTAGCTGTATGCATCCAAACATCAAAAGTGTAGGGGTTAAGAAATGAAAACGTCCCTGGAGGTTCTTCCTTTTCCTTCGTAAACAATATACTGATTCCCAATGACATAAACGGAACCGAGAAGTCTACAACTTTCTTTCTTTCTTCTGTTATAGTTAAATCACAAACTGCTAAGTCAGCTTTCTGAGGGTTGAAAGAATTTTTTTCCTTATGTTAAGACTAATTTTGTAAATGTTTATATATTTATATTGCAAACGAAACAAATATACTGGAATGAGATATGATGCTTAGTTCTTTTTTTCTTTCATATTGCTGTTAATATAGATATATGAGTACGTGCAACGGTACTGATATTTAAAAATCAGTCGTCAATCGTGTCGTAAATTCTTCTAAATAGATTTGTCAGGTAGTATTCACAATAACAGAAACGACGATATTATAAATGAGACATGGTAGTGGTCGTGATCTCATTAGATAATTAGACTTCTTATCCTTTAATATTAATCACGTAATTAATAACAAAATACACTTTCATTACTATCATATCATTATTACTAATATGTATAAGTCGAATCACTGCATCAATAATAAGTTTTGCGTATACAAGGTTTATTACAAAGTTTAGTTTTATATTAGGGATTATTTTAGTTTTATACTTACTTTGTCTAATAAGTCACCTATTAATCCATCCCATTTCTTTGTGAGTGAATTATATTTTCCATAGGACTTGTCTTCATCGTGAAAGAAGGAGTAGGTGTAGTTGTACTTTTCTTCTCGTAGAATTCGGAAGATTTCCTTAACAAGGTCTACGGAGAAACCCTCGTATTTTGGGTCAGCATCTTCTTCCTCGCAATCTGTTGCATCTTCCTCACACGTTTGTTTATCATAAAAATATGGTTTAGCTCTTCTTGATATAACCTGAAATTAATTCAATGTCATAAAAATATATACCGCTTAGAAGTGGTAATGCTTATTAATCAGGATTGTTTGATTAGTTAGTATAATTAAATAGTCCTGAAATATTTTATTATTTAATACTTACAATAAAGTGCTTGCTAGTTTGTAAATTTGTTATACTATCAGTAGTGGGCCGATCTTCAATAATTTTAGCACCATTAGGTGATTCCCATGTACCAATAGTTTGTCTTTCAGATAAATAAATTTCATTTACATGTAACTTATAATTTGTTCTTCTACCCATTTCATCAAAATTTATAATTCCAGTAACACCAGTGGTCGTAGTCTGTAACATTAAAATTCTTATTTATATGTCTGACACTAATTATATTTATATACATATATATTAAAATTTTGTATAAACCCAAGCATCATATAAATAATATTTATTTATGTCATAGACAAAAGTTTACAATAAAATACATTTAGTATGGCCTCCTGCAGTTGAATTCCGAATTCCCATGGTTCTGCATCTTCTTCACAAATACTATTCTTTGGTTCTTCAAAATTATCAGCGTCTATCTTTTGCAAAGCTGTCAGTACATGATTTGATATGTCGTCCATTATCAATGATTCAATCTACAAACAAATGACAGTTACTTGATCCAATAAACATTATTTTACAGTAACAGGACACATTATATTCAATAACATAGAATAAAAGAATAGAGAATAGCTACAAAAGTCTAACTTATTATAATCACCAAGCTGCTTGCTTTATACGATATGTTTCGGTCGAAAATGCTATCGTACCCGACCATATGTGCTAGTGAAATTACTGGATATAGAAACATAACATCGTAGTCCGCATGCATGGAATGTCAACGCACACCTTGCGTGATGCCGTGGTGTTATTCATGTATATTGACGACAGTCACAACTTATCATCAGATGGTCCGTCAACATGTTTGCTGTTCTAGTTACATAATTATATAAAAAAAGAAATAACGAATTAATAAAAATAAACAATATACATTGTATTTGGTGACGAATGGTGATTGTGAATTGCTGTTGATCCACTTTCCTACTCGTTGGGCGAGGTCGTGTTGTCCACTATTTAGTTTATCATATTCTGTAATGCTGAGCCATGTAATGTTGGACTGAAATTCAGTTAACTTATCGGCTACCGTATATGCGTTCATATTGACTAATATGTAATGCTGAAACGATAACAATGATTGCGTCAATATGACTATGTTATTCACATCTGTAATTTAATCATATCAAAATATTTTATTTTCAATAAATTTATAAATATATTATATATAAAGTAAATTATCAATATTATATCTAAGCACGTACTTGATAATGATTAACCATTTTCAATTCTCGAGCTTCGTCCATATATTTCAGAATATTATCAGCATGGCAATCAATTAAAAATCGACTTTCTTGATATTGTTTTAGATCTTTAAACACCTAAAAGTGATATTAAATGGTGGTTTATTATGCTAATTTATGATTTTCTAGTTAATAGTAATTTCAATGAAATAACATTATACAATTTAATGTAGTATTAGTATAGTAGACTATATATTACATAGCTTACCTATTATGCAGTGAATAGGATTCTCAAAGGGCTTCCGAGGAAACGGATTAATGTTGGCTATATACACGTGACACCTCTGATACAGATGAGTATACGATATGTTTACATTATGTATAAATAATATCTTATGCAAATGCATATGCTTTTGGCTTTATCCGCCAGTTGTTACTCGCAAATTTATTCCATAAATATTGGCGTATAAAAATTTTACTCGAGAAAAGACGGACACTGAATACAAACATCCTTTGTTGGTTTCGTGATAAAGTATAGCCTATGTTTTTTTAAGATCCAATATATGTATTAAAATTTTCATAAAAATTGGCGGCTTAGACAAAACATGTAGAATTCTTCGAGTAAATTTATATTTTCAAAACTGAATAATGTGTCTACTTATGGAAAAAAATATACAGGAATCATTTCTTTGCTAAAAGAGGTAACAAACTCTCATCTTAAGAATGATTATGGACTAATGGTTTTCTTTTTTAATTGTCTCAAAACTTAATTTGAAGTATGATTACTTTTTGTATTAATTTTTATGTATAATGGATAAATTCAAAATTATTTAACTGCTAACATAGACTATATATATGTTAATTTAGAGGACAAAGTAGGGCTGGGCGGATCCATTGTAATAAAATAAACAGAATACGAACAAAATTAAGTAAACTTACATGTCGATTATCTGTATTCGGGTCAAGTTTACGTAAATTTACAGGATGTTTTTCAGTGTGTTCCGCAAGAATCTTCTGTATTCTTAGCAAACCTGTAGATATTAAAAATATATAATTAAATCACATAAGTAACTATACATGTATATGTAATGATATAATTAAATATTTACCTAAGTCATCTTCATATAGCGCCGAAAAACTTTCCCATTTGTAATATTTTAATAGTTTTGCATACGCCAATGAAACTTCATTCGAATCAGGATAAAAATTTATACTAATTTTTTTGAAGACAGGCTCTTCTGTTATTTCTTCATCTAGTTCAAGGTCAGGATCAAGAGGTTGCCACGTCGCCTGAATATGTGGTATGTGGGATCTAGCGCACTGATCTCGTACTATTCCATCAGTGATAGGATTTTGCGGGCCAACCACAGCTATTGGTCTCATTTCGCTATCTGAACACACTGTAATAAATAATAATAATATCTCATGACAACTCATATAGTGTTGTCTAGTTCCAAGCTAAGTAGGGTTTGTATTATGGGAACTAGAAGACTCATCACTGTATACATTAGATATCTATTATATGTGTTGACAATAGATGACTGTTCACAATATTGTTGGTTTGACGTCCCAAGACTCCCAAGAAAAACCAAAATTTTTTTTCTAAAAGTAGATAATTCAATCTCGCAGATGACAAGGGAAACTAAGTAAATACTGCAATCATATTTTAATTCTAAATTCTTATTAAACTTATTTAAATGTATTTTATTTAGTTCATTTATTTTAAAATCAGTGAAAAATATGGTTTGTTGTACACGCTATTTTCATAGCTTTAAAGAAATATTGTTTTATTAAATTCTTACATCTAATTACATGAGATACTATAAAATGTACTTACATTCTTTCCATACCGAGTAGCTATCCGTTCTATCGGGTTTTAAGATGGCGGGTGCCAATCTGAAGCCGCGCACGTGTCCATGGTGAACACTTTCGTTGAATGCATATTGTTCTGTTGTTGACTCGCGTTCGAATATGCCGGCTACATGTAATAATATTTAGTGTAATAATTATAGTGCGTCTATGACTATCAGTCGCGGCAGACTGCATCTCCCTAGGCGAAGCAGTGCTGTCAACCGGGTTTTATTGTGTTTTGAAACCTTCCAGGAACCGATTAAAAAATAGGTACAAAATATAATTTAAGTTAGCTGTATATGATAAGGCATTCAAAACAGTCTAAGTGGAGAGAGTTACGGCTAACGTATCATTATACCTTTTATCGTCAGACTATCGTAAGAGGTGACTAGACCAATAAACTACAAATATATTAGTGTAAGTTGTTAGAGAAAGAAAGAGAAAGTAAACTGCAATGAATGCAATTAACACCAGATCGGTATAGGGTGGTAATATAGTACTAAATTCCCTATAATGTGAAGAGATTAATGCTCAGCATTTGGATATTAAAGGTTTGTCATGATAATGATGATATATAATAGTATATTGGCAGTATAGTGGCATTCCACAGCAAAATCAAGTTAACTACATGGCATAGAATGTAATTTGTGGTAAAGTTTGTGATCATTACAAAGACAGTATGTCATTAGTCTTTCAACACCGTTTAGGACATAGTGGGAAAATTGATTAAAGTTGCAATCTCGTTTTCTTTAAGTAAATTACACGATTAAAAAGATTTATACCAAAGAATGAAAGAAAGAAAGAAGGGTTAGTTATGTATAAAATATATACAAAACTATGGTCAAGTGTTGTTTAATTGCTAATTCTCGACATAGACAATAGTAATAATTTCGAATTACTCACCAATTTGATAGGCTATATCCTTAGTTTCAGTAACACGAATTTCAGGAACACACTTGTGTATAAACAAACTGATAATAAAAAATATCCACTTCATATTAATTAGTTATAAAATTTGTTACCCCCTAAAGGTACACAAAAAACATTATAAATGTATAATGTTTTTAACAATTTGGCGTTTCAACGAAGTAATGTTTCTGGATAGACTAAACTCTGGTTTCCCGCCCGCCCAAACAAAATTAAACGCTTACAGAGTTACGAATACATCGGATATGGCAGCAGGCAAATAAATTTCTTCTTATACGTAGAAATATGTAAATTAATCATTTTTTAGCCAGAGAAAACACATTGTGGCAATAGTATAGAATAATAGTAAACATACACATGTTTTTAGTACGGTAAAATTACTTTAACAAGACGTAGGTATGTACTTATTTATTGATACGTAACATATATATATATATGAAATGAAAGATGTAAAATGATTTAATATTATTTTCATTTAAATTAAAGAGTATTAATATTTCTAACACAATAAAGAAATATATTTCTCTAAACTTAAAACACAAGAACTTTTTATCATTTCACATTTCGAAGTCTATGAATGAACGTACCAGTAAAAATAATATATAATAACGATTTAAAAAATATTTTAACACATTCATACTTAAACTATTTCCGTAGTTATCAATAATGAAAGAACGTTTCGTCAATCGTGACGAATGCCCAACGTCGCGACGGTAGCGGGCGTAGCGATGGGTAGCGTCGTGACCTAAAATTGTTTTCCAAAAATACTTCAGATCGTGTGGAAGCGTCCGTCTTATACTACGCGACATCCACACATCAACACAATAATCTACTCATAAATGGCGACAAAACCAACATGACGCGCATTGAAATACTATTTTTATTTCTCTTCTATCCATTAATACCAATAAATGCAGCACGAACGATCAGTTTACCCATCGGTATGTTATTCCCAAGCAACAAAATCAAATAGTAAGCAACGTACTTATTACATAGTTCGAATTGTTTTGTTTGTTTCAGGCGGTCTTTTCAATAGCTACACCCAACCGAGCTCGAAAGAGGCATTCGAGAATATAATTAAAATGGGTGATTCTAAGGTGTACTATGGCAAGACGATGTATTCTGATGCTGAAGATAGTTACTCAACAGCTTTAGAATGTAAGTTGGTACATGGTATTTAAAAAAAATGATGTATTCAATTTGTTAAAATTTTTATATTTGAAAGAACTGTTTTATATACCAGACCAGTAAACCATATGGATATCATGCGAATGGCCAGGTAGAATACTCATGAAACTGAACCGCTTTCACGAAGAAATAAAAGCCAAATATATCATTTTTTGTACGTTTCATACTAAATTAGTCACAGTTCGGTTGTTTAAACTACTTTTTAATTTTCCGTTTTGCAGCTTTAGGAATGTTGTTTAGTTTCATGAATACTGTCACAGGCATTATTTTTTAGTACTATCTGTTTATTTTCCTAATACTCCTTTCCTAAATAAATATTTTATTTTTATAATAAACACATTTCTTTTTTTATTTAAAGCATTCATTTTTTTTCTTATTATTTAATTAATCACTATTCGACTTAGTTGTTTTACTAACAGCGTTGATACGAATCAGTTCATATTTTTTTCTTATATATTTATAGATTGCGTGCAAACTTGTGTTTTCTGTGTTTTTAAGAATATTACATTTTCTTTATTATAAGATTTTATGATGATTTGATGATGTCGTAATTTTTTTTGAAAACATGATATGACACCATAATCGACGTCCTTGAATATACTGTCTTCTACAAATGTATAAATTGCTACTCATCTAAAGTCTTATAGTTTTTGTATGATGAGACAGATTGTACGTTATATTTAAATTGCTTCTTTTTACAGTATGTCAACATACTTCAGAAAATAATGGCATAGTAGCTTTGATTGATGCCCGAGCAACAAACGGTCTTTGTGATACTGTATGCTTACTTTGCAATAGATTTAATGTAAGTAATCTAATAAAATTTAATAATGTACGTATAGCACGAAGACACAATATACCTAGTATTTATACGTAAGTGATATGAACACACTTATATTTACATCTTTAAGACTGACATCCCAAATGAGAATATCAGAAACATGTTAAATGTAGACATTGTGGTGAATTTGATATTTCCATGTTGACTAGGTATATTTGATTTCCACGTAGCAGGAGGCGAGCCTACCACCGTAATTAATGTAAATACGAAAATTAATTGTTCAACAGCTCTCGTTTCGTATACGACTTACTGAGACAATAATTTTAGCTTTTATTCCTCAAAATTATGCTTTCATTCTTGATTTAATTTATTTTACACATCAATATTGGCCTTACATTTGAACTGATTTTATTTTATATGTATATTATTAGTCATTTAATTTGAAAAGAGAATCGCTAATATATGTTCAAAATAACTAACTTTAAACTTATGAAATATTTTAACTAATTTCGTCTCTTAACACTATATAAAAAAAATATATTTTTTTATATAGTGTAAAGTTGCACAGTTGAATGGAGAACCTTGATGAACTCGGTTGAAATCATTAAACTTTCGACTACAGTAAATACGCACTTATTTATCCTAAAACTATAACGGCTTAAACGAGGCTCATTAATTTTAATGTGATTTCAGATACCACATCTATCTTTAGGTTGGGAACCTCCAAATACTTTGACAGAAGAAATATTTACATTTTCTTACTATCCACCACCGGACCTAATTTCCAAAGCATACGCAAGACTTATCAAGGATCTTGAATGGGATAAGTTTTCAATTTTGTACGAAGACGATAACAGTATGTATTATGCACTAACATTACCTACAAAATGTAGAATAATATTTATTAGCTAGTTTAGGTTATGAACGCTGAACGGTTAGTATTTTTATTCTTTGCTGTATCATTTGAAAGTACTTTTAGTATAGTCGGTTGAAAAGTGGGAATATGTTTCTTTTCTTTAATTTAAATCGGTACTTTTTAATAATAATAATAATTCAATAACATCTGTGTTTAATAAGACATAAGATGTTTTGTTAAACACAATATTGATTAGAATAACTATACAGCAAGCTTGCAACATGTGAATATGTTGCAAGCTTGCTGTATGGTTATTCTATGTCTATTGGAAATTTACATTTAGTTGATACTAGGACACATATTTTTCAATTTATGTAATTGTATATTTGGTTTATATTATGTCCCTGGGATACCACATATCACACACAAACACAGATACACATCTATTGATAAGTGGCATGAACAGCAACATGCACTATAAAGTATATCTATATATAAAGGTATTGAACATAGATTATTAATATTTTATATGCTTATTATTTCGAACATAATAATATAGATAAAATTAATTTCATATCCTTTTCACCTTCTAATTGTCTATGTGTACTTACGTACAATTTGACACTTGAACGGTCGGGTCTTTGTTAGGTCAAAATCGTGTGTTTCTCAAATCGGACCATCAGACCCAACTAGCCTATTTAAGTATTAATTTCTTGGTATCCCACAAATCATATAATATAATCGTTTTAATATGCAAAAATGTGAAGGATTTTTTTTTATTGTAATTCAATAATATCGCCTAATAATATATTCCTTTATTGTAGGTTTTATTCGCCTTCATGAAATAATAAATACGTGGCCCCAGGAGAAGAAGCCGATTGTATTCAGGAAATTAGATCCCACTGGGGATAATAAAGAAACATTTAAATATATTCTAAAAGCAGTTCATATAAGTTATCACGTACTAGATTGTGATATTAATAATGTATTTAAGTATATGAGGGAAATTATGCAAGTTGAAAATTCTACGGAGTATCTGGTAATAATTTCCTTTAAATTATTTATTAAACCGCAACATTGTTTGAGTATACATATATCTCAAGCTTTAACGAAGTGTGTTTGTTTGTCTGTGTGTGTTCTTGGTGCCAAAGTAATTAAATTGATCTTTAAGAAAGGTACAAAAGTAATAATTATGAAGTGAAAGAATATAGATTGTTTTTATTAGATACAATAACTTCATCCGGACTGACTCGTCTACAATATTCACATTTAATTTTGCATATTTAGATTCACCTATGTGGCGTGCTCAGATTTTAGCCAAGAATCACAATTCATTACGTATTCATTTAAATAAACAATCTTAATTCGTTTACGGAGCCATGAACAAATTAGGAATATCCATTATCTTTGTTTCTATGATTCCTTTCATTCAGTCACTATTAGAGATTTTCTCTTTGAACATTTATTTTTCGTTGATAACTTTGCTCCGCAATTGTATAATTTCGAAATTGATCAAGTAATGACGATACTGGTTAAGAATGTTGAATGACACAATATACATGATATAACATTTTTAACATTTCAGAGTTTTGTATTAACGGATCTTAATTCATATACCATTGACTTTAATGATATTCCCAGCTTATTAGCAAATATTTCTACAATGCATTTAACTACGAGTGGAGATGACAAATGGACAGATATTGGAATTAATAAAAATAAAGGAGCAATAAGGGTAAGATATTAAATTTTGTACAGTAGTTTAGCAAAAAACTTCCACTTAGCAGATAATTTAAGTACTTATGAATACAAGATATTTACAATGCCATATTTAAAAAAAAATTGGTAACGATCAAATAAACAGTTTGTCTATCTATTTGTTTGTGTATTTGAATAATTGTGATCTTGTGAAAACATTTGAAAAATGATACTGAGAATAATGATAAAAGTTTCTTTTTCACGCTTTTTGGATGTGGTGTATTTACTCAGAAGTAACAACTACTATTTACTACTGAATTAAATCACTTAATGATAATTTTGATTGATTTACTATCACGATACCAGGAATATTTTATAAGTGCATTGCACTTATCAGTTTCGTGGCTTTTCTTTTTTATATTCCATTGACAAATATCTGCTAATTGCTAAACTTACTTTACTTTGATTTTTAGTTAGAATCGGCCTTAGTTGTCGATGCTTTGAATCATGTTGAAAAAGCTATTAGAGCTATGCAACAGGCAGGCGATGAAGAGGGACCGAGTATTTCACTAAGACCGCATCTACCACCGGAACCGCCGTCTATATGTTACAAAGATTCTAAAGCAGACTACGAAGCTTTTGCTTGGGCATCTGGAAATATTTTGAGGGAAGCTCTTTTAAATGTACGTATTTCCTGTTTGTGTTGCTTCATTAGAACTACTAGAGATTTATACTTTTTACATTCACTTACATGATTATGGTTGGGAGTTGTTTGACTTTATTTTATATACGATCTATCTAATCTACCTTTTATCCTTTGATATTGCATTGCATTATTCTCAGAAGATTCACTAATTTTAATGATGACAGGAAATATGACAAAATATTACTACTCTGCGGACGAAGTATTCTCTGTGAAAGTTGCACAAAGTTCTTTGGATACGACGCTGAAACTGCGACTCATCAAATAATATTATCCGTTAGGGATTTCTGTTGATACGTGACATTTTTTGACATATGGGAAGTGCATGAAGAAGGAAATGTTTCTTTCTTAAAAGAAAAAATATGGATATAAATGCTGAATGTTTTTGAATAATCATAAAATACTTGATTTTGAACTTAATTAAGTTAAAAAAAAATCCCTGAAATAAGGGCTTGCCGGTGTAGCGGTTTAGCTCACGTTCGACAGTCACGACTATATTCTGTACGATGTTCTTGACACACTCATATATTTATGAGTGTCAGGGTTTATATTGATATGTGTTAATATATTTACGATAAAAAAAATGTTTAAGTAATATCTATCCGAAGTTTAGTTACAATAGCATATACTGTTTAAATTCTGACTAGATGGCTTTATGTGAAATGTTAAGGTTATTATCATATTACTATAAATAATATGAGGTCATTTGAATGACATTAATAAAAAACACATTTTATATTATGTGTGTGTTGTATGATATTTTCAGACAACGGCTTTAGGCTTCACGGGAAATATTCAATTTGATGAAGGAGGGAGAAGGACAAACTTTACTTTACATTATTCGAAATTGAGTAATGATGGCCAGTTTGTAAATATTGGACACTGGGACTCTAAAACGGATTTTATTACAAAAGAGAACTATGTAACAGACCGCTCAAGGGCTTTGGTATACAACACTAAAATAAGGGTAATATATACATATGTGTATATTTTATTTTATTAATTTCTATATATATTAGGCTATGACCGAATAAGATAATCTACCCAAGCGCAAAAGGACCAGTAGCAAAAGACGATGTACTATGACGACGATCGACTTTAATTAATGAAATAAATCTAAATATAAATTTTGATGTTTTTCTGTTAAATCTATCACGGGACTATGTTTGTTTCTTGTTGATTAACCCTATACCTATATATATCCATTATATTCGTTCATTAACTGTAATAGAGATTTTACTTTTTCGAATTAACATAATATAATGATATGTGGTTATAGGTAGCAACCAGAGATGAAAAACCTTATTATGGCATCTATGAAAATCCAAATGGTACAAGCGAGTACCGAGGTTACGCAGTTGACTTAATTGATGCAATATTTGAAGAAATAAAAGAGAAAGAAAATGTTGAACTGGAATATGAATTTTACATAGTTGATGGTAATAAGCATGGTAATCTTATAGCTGGAACAAACAAGTGGGATGGACTCATTGGCGATTTAATAGAACATGTAAGGAAAATAACAAAATTTATATTAAAATGATATGAACTATTGTTATGCCGGTTTTATTAACTGAAACGGCAACATGCTGACGCCCTCCCTAATGGTAAGCGGTAATCAACGCCTATATACACGAACAGCACAGTGGATCCCACTTATCGTTGTTAATCCAGAGAACTAGGATACTATGCTTCTTATGACGTAATTTCACTGACTAATCTGCACCCTACAACCCCAACACAGCTTACAAAGCAAACTGCTTGGAGGTCGAAAAGGCGAGATTAAGGTCATTTTACAGTCTACTTGAACCTCTGGTAAAAGTCTGAAATCAAGCCTTACAAATTTATGGTAAATGCACAGTAGTATTGAATTGCATTGAGAGTAAAGTATGCTTCTTTGTGTTTTTTTGTAATTTATTTTTAATGCATTCTTTTGCAATTGCAAGATATTACAAATTTCACACTATATATGATAAAGACAGAATCAACCACAATATAAATATTGTTTTGCAGAAAGCTGAATTGGCAATATGTGATTTAACTATCACTTCGGAGAGGAACGCTGTTGTTGACTTCTCTATACCCTTTATGTCTCTGGGAATCAGTATGTTATTCAAGGAACCCGATCCCGTAGACCCAGATATGTTCTCATTTATCAACCCTCTAGCGTTGGATGTCTGGTTATATTTGGCAACAACTTACATAATAGTCTCATTTGTACTACTTATTTGTGCAAGGTAGTCAACGATTAAAATACTTTAGTTAAATCCTATTCGACGATTATTCTGAGTGAATTAAATAAAATCTAAATGATGTTGAAATATATTGTATAATTTGAAATTGGTCGAATCAAATTAAATAAAATAAATAAAAATTATATCATTGTCTTATCACATTGCACATATATTGTTTTTAGAATGAGCCAAGATGATTGGGTCAACCCACATCCGTGTAATCAGAATCCGGAAAATTTGCAGAATATCTGGAGTCTATACAATTGCATGTGGCTCACAATGGGTGCTATTATGACTCAGGGCTGCGATATATTGCCAAGGTATGACAAATGGTAGGGTTAAACTCTATTATTTTCCGCCTATATTCAAATTTATAACACTGAAGTATGATCAATTTGTAATGCTACTACAGAATAATTTGTCATATTACTTTATTGTCTTTGTTCAATTATCTTCTGTATATTGAATCTATGAACATAAGAAATAAAGAAATAATTATATCAAAAAGAACTTTTTTCACATAAATATTTCTAATAAATAAATAAGAAGAAAAAACGAAGAAGAAAATGCTTCTGTCTAAATTATACACACAATTATGTACAATGACCGAAATATTTAATATTATTTTTGAGACATAAAATATTTAATTTTTGAAGTAAAAGACGTAGAGTTTAATTATTTACTTTGTTGTTTTTGTTTCTTTTTAGAATGAATATACCAGAAAAATATTTATTTAAATATATAATTTAACAGAGGGGTGTATATAAAACTACTTCGCAGTCACTTTCAATATTAATATATTCAACGATATTTAGGGTAACATTGCATCGAATTCATGTTATTGTTTTCCAAAGGAAATTCAGATCAACTCAGATTAAGATTTCTTACTAAGTTCAATTCGGATAATCATGTTGATGAATCTGCCTGCATAATTCTTTTTTGTATTCTACCTTTTCAGAGGAAAAGGATCACGTTGGACTGCTGGTGTATGGTGGTTCTTTGCCTTAATCATCACAGCGTCTTACACCGCTAACATGTCTACGTTCATTAGTAATGAACGTCGCAGTAATGAGATCACCAATGTCAAACAACTTTCCGAACAAACTAAAGTATCTTATGGTGCCGTGTACAATGCTTCTACTTATAATTTCTTTAAGGTATTATTATTATTTGGCGTGTGGTGCCGCTGTAAGAATAGCATCACCCCCTCTCTTCCCGTGGGTGTCGTAAAAGGCGACTAAGGGATTCATCGACCAGTGGACGGGCAGCAGCGTTCTACTGAGTAACTACCATCATACTGCGATCGCCAACCCGCATGCCATGCGTGGCGATTATGGCAATATGGATTTACACCCAAGGCCCCGGCCCCCAGTCCCCGGCGGCCCCGCTAGTCTTGACCATGGTAGCGGTCATGGAAACGGCGGGGCAGGGGGTGCGAAGAATATCCGGGTAAGACCTAGGCTACTCCGGGTAAGGCTACCACAAACGACGACCACTGGCCCTGGCAACATACAACGTTCAAACACTGCGGACCGACGAAAAGTTAACTGAACTGGAGGAAGAGTTGAGCAGATTGTACTGGCATGTCGTGCGATTATCTGAAGTACGAAAAAAGGGGGAGGATTCGATAGTCCTGAAATCCGGTAATCTGCTTTACTTCCGAGAGGGCGATCAACTGTCCCAAGGCGGTGTCGGGTTCCTCGTCCACAAGTCCCTTGTGAATAATGTTATCAAGGTCGAGAGCGTGTCGACTAGGGTAGCGTACCTGATACTCAGAATTACCAAACGGTATTCGTTGAAGGTCATCCAAGTGTATGCTCCAACTTCGACGCACTCCAAGGATGAGGTTGAGGCTATGTATGAGGATATCTCCAGAGCCATACATAGTACAAAGACTCATTATAACGTTATCATGGGGGACTTTAACGCAAAATTGGGCAAATGAAGCGGTGATGAGCTGAGAGTGGGGCAATTTGGTATCGGTGACCGGAACTTCCGAGGTCAAATGCTGGCCGAATTCATGGAGAAGGAGAGCCTCTTTATGATGAACTCCTTCTTCAGGAACACCGGAAACCGGAAATGGACGTGGATTAGTCCCGATGGTGCCACAAAAAACGAGATAGATTTCATCTTGTCAACGAGAAGCCCATCGCGCAGAAAGAACTGGAAAAATATCTATCTCTACCCTCAAACTGATGGATGAAAGGCGAAGTATGGTCCTGCAGTGTCCGACTGACGCTTCCCAGTATCGGCAACTTAGCAGGCAGATCTCTAAGTCCTTGACTCGTGACTTACGCCATTTTAATATTCAACTCCGTCATCCTCGAGGGCAGAACGCCTCAAGCATGGCAAAGGGGTGAGGTGTTTCTGTTCTTCAAGAAGGGAGACAAATCGCTTCTGAAGAATTTCAGACCCGTAACACTGCTAAGCCATGTTTATAAGTTGTTTTCGAGAGTCATCATGAATCGTCTCACACGCAGGTTTGACGACTTCCAGCCTCCCGAACAAGCCGGGTTCCGAAAAGGCTTCAGTACCATAGACCACATTCATACGCTGCGGCAGGTAATTCAGAAGACCGAAGAATACAACCTGCCACTTTGCTTGGCGTTTGTGGACTATGAAAAAGTCTTTGATTCGATCGAGACGTGGGCTGTGCTACAGTCTCTCCAGCGGTGCCAAATTGACTATCGATATATCGAAGCGTTGAAATGTTTGTATGAAAACGCCACTATGTCAGTCCGCCTCCACGATCAGAATTCGAAGCCTATCCAACTGCAGCGAGGTGTCAGACAAGGCGATGTCATATCGCCAAAGCTGTTTACCGCTGTATTGGAAGATGTCTTCAAGCTTCTGGACTGGAGCGGGCTGGGCATCAACATTAACGGCGAGTACATCAATCACCTTCGATTTGCCGACGATATCATGGCTGAGACCCTGGAAGACCTTAGCAAAATGCTCGAAGACCTCAGTAGAGTCTCACAAGGAGTAGGTCTTAAAATGAACATGGTCAAGACGAAAATTATGTCAAACGTCCATGTCGTACCTGCTCCCGTAAAAATCGGAGATTCTACACTCGAAATTGTCGATCACTACCTATACTTAGGGCAAACTATCCAGCTAGGTAGATCCAATTTCGAGAAAGAGGTCAATCGTCGAATCCAACTCGGATGGGCAGCGTTCGGGAAGCTCCGATATATATCTTTTCGTCCAAATTTCCGCAGTGTCTTAAGACGAAGGTTTACGACCAATGTGTGTTGCCAGTGATGACTTACGGAACAGAGACGTGGTTGCTAACTATGGGCCCCATCAACAAGCTCAGAGTCACTCAGAGGGCAATGGAGAGGGCTATGCTCGGAGTTACTCTCCGTGATCGAATCACAAATGAGGAGATCCGCAGAAGAACCAGAGTGACCGACATAGCCCGAAGAATTGCGACTCTGATGTGGCAATGGGCAGGGCACATAGCTCGTAGGACAGATGGCCGTTGGGGCAGCTAAGTCCTTGAGTGGCGACCACGGACCGGAAGACGCAGCGTGGGAAGGCCTCCAGCAAGGTGGACCGACGATCTGGTCAAGATCGCTGGAAGGCATTGGATGCGAGCAGCGCGCAGGACCGAATGTCGTGGAGATCTTTGGGGGAGGCCTATGTCCAGCAGTGGACGTCTTCCGGACTGCGATGATGATGATGATGATTATTATTGTTTATTTTAGTATATTATGTTTATAGTATTTCATTATATTTTCACAATGTAAACTTAGATGTGGTCGTCAGAAATATTATGAACTGCTGACGTGTGAGCGCAACACTTCAAAACAATGCAATATTGTTTTTTTTATATTTTTATCACTGAAGTGTTAGTCAGAAATAAGCTCTAAAAAAAGTATTTAATATTTTAATAAGTGATGTATTAAAATATTTAATACTTTTTTTTGTCTATTTTATTATCTTTCTTTCTTTTATTATTTATCTTTTTCGTCAGCCCTAAATCGTAATCCTAATAACGATTTGGGACAGAGGAAAAATATTAAAAAGCCAATATTATAGCCGCCTATGTCACGTACATAACTTCCAATTCCAGAACTCAAACAATTCCGTTTATCAAAAAATTTGGAGTGTAATGGTGTCGGCAAAACCAAAAGTATTTACTAATAACAATGAGGAGGGCAAAGAGCGAGTTTTAAAGAGCAAAAATGGAAATTACGCATTTTTCATGGAGTCGACAGCAATAGAATATTTTAGACAAAGGGATTGTCGTTTAAAAAATGTAGGCAATAAATTGGATTCAAAAGAATACGGCATTGCTATGCCAAAGAGTAAGTACCCGATGAACAGATCTGCAGTTTCAGTATTCGCATTTAATGGTATCTAATTTATTATATAATCTATATTAATAATTCCGTCAAGGGGTACGGTAGACTCGAACGAAACCTTATGTGAATAACAAAACATAAAAAAATATTGATTTCGAGTAGACAACATATATCCGCAAAATTCGGATTATGGAGTATTTCGTTAAATTCTAATGACACTGACAAACAAACCGCAGCATCTTTTCATTTCATTTTCTTCACTAGTCGCGAAAATTTGTTTTTTACTTTGATAATATTCCATGACACAAAGCAATTTTTTTTATTAACCGAGTTCTTTTTGACTTAATATTTACAAAAAAATAAAAATTATTTGTATAAAATTTTTGCACATTTTATCTATATTTATTAAACACAATGAACCTTTACAAATCTATTTCATTCCATGAGAACCGATGACTACAGAAATATCTACCCACATTTCACCCGAGCGTAGCCGGGTTTTCATCTAGTGCTTATATATTTTCAAGGTTACTTACTCATGTTATTTAAGATTTCACTAGTTTAGTTATGCCGTGGTTAAGATTGAAGGCTAAGATGAGATATTTGCTAAAGATTTATATTTGACTCAAATTATTACAGATTATCCTCGTAGAGCATGGATAGATAATGCAATATTGTCTTTACAAGAATTGGGAAGGCTTACTGCACTGCAAAAAAAATGGTGGGAAGAAGAAGGCGACAGTCAGCATTGTGATGTAAGTACTGATATAATTAAAATGATTTTTACACAAGAATTAAAACTAACTTCTTTACTTTTTACCACTATAGGTGTGGTAATTAGACGCATTGTCAACTGTCGACGTCGTGATCTCGCTGTTATTCCTATTGCAAATATGGAGTATTATGTAATGTAGTTCTAAGAGAGAACTTTTCTACTTTCAAATAGAACTTGGATACATACATACATGATTATCAATCATAAGAAAGGCGGGGTCAACATGTATCTCTTAACTCGCTCTACCGATTTTGGTAAAAGACACTTATAGCAGTTTGTATTTGGCGTAATAGTCATGGATGGTATATGATTTCTCTTTTTGAATTGAGCCTACTTAACTTTTGATTAATTTATATTCCAGAAAAATGCTAAGAGCGAAGATGATGGTGGATCGCTTCAAATGAAAAATACCAGTGGTATTTTCTTAGTACTTGGTGTGGGAGGGATATTAGGCCTAATAGTGGCTATTATTGAGTTTTTATTCCATGCACGCCAGATTTCTGTTAAAGAAAAGGTAAGCAAAACAATTTGAATAAATTAAAAATGTACATTATATGCATATTTATGTAGTCACCACTAACATCGAATTCGCGACTATCGGAAGTATCGGAAGTATCGGAAGTAAGTGATAAACCACTAGACCACTGAGACTTTACTAAATAAATTTTTGATTATATTCATCATTTCATTTATGTGTCTGGTGTGAAGGGAGTTTATGGTAATCTATAATATTATCCCTATAATATTAGGCACCAAAATTATATATACTTATAATTTTGGTACAAATTATTGAAATATAAAACATATACATTTTTTACATATTAAATTTGTACAATTATAATCTACATAGTATAATTGTATTATTTGTAAAATTAATGTCACCAACATGGGACTAAAAAAGATTAATTAGATTCGGTAGAAAATTAATATACAAAATAAACAGGAAAATAGAGAATATTTTCTATTTAATTCTACTAAGTTTTATTTGTAATAAATAATTTATTGCTAAGCCACAATTGCGTATGTCTGCTCTTCCTGAAGGTTGACTGATAGATAATTCTATAGTATTAAGTATACATATATATACAGCATTATATTTTGTAGCATGTTAATGGTTAAATATCACAGGTGACATTCCGTGAAGCGTTCGCAAGTGAGTGGCGGGCGTCGTTGAACCCCCGCCAGTTGCACAAGCCTGCTGCCCCGCCTCGCTCAGCGCCACCCTCTCCTGGCTCTCAGTCACCAAGACGAGAACGGTCACAGTCGAGGGCCGTTTCTGTTCTACGAGCTGCTTCTTCCTTCATCAATTTTGATGAAATATACTAAAAACATACCAATATATCAGTACTAAAATTTTCGTTAGTAATATTATCTTATGAACTATGTAATATTATCTTTTTGTGGTATTAACAATACTTTTACACATAAAAATATTTTCATAATATTGTGGTACAGTCCAGTAATTCGATTTGTGGTATTGTGGTAGACAGTGTAACTTTTTTCTTTGTACTTTTATAATGAACTTTGTATGACATTTATAAATTTTAATATCAAGAGATATAAATAATAAAATAATTACCGAAGTTTTTGCGTATTTCATAGTAATAAAACTTTATTCAATGTTTAAAAATAAATAATTAAATAAAACAACATCATGCAATGAATATGTAATTTGTTTCATAATTACATTGAATTTTTGTACACTTACGTAAAAAATATTTTTGTAATAAATTGCTTTTGTATATGAAATGACAATCTCCTGATTATTTAAACATCTCAATATGGAATAAATCGGCGGCAGAACGAAGAACAGAGGAAGCTCTTGATCCAACTTTAGATTCAGAGGACTTAGACGCAGAGGATGATGGACGTGAATGATTTACTGGTTTTTCTGTTTCCCAGAAACTTAATGCAAATATTAGCTCTGCCCAGAATGCTTCTGTCTGAGTCATCTGTCATCAGAAGATAAAATGAATATATAAAAAGATAAATACAAATAAGACGACTTACAATAAATTGAACCATCCATATGAAACACCGGTGGTTCCGTTATTTAACGTTAATTTGTTAGTCTTGATTTTCCTTCGTTACCTCATATAGCTTTATCTTTTAATATGAAAATTTAATATGCTAATATATACAGTATTATAATAAAGTTAAAGAAGGCATGTGGGAAAACTATCTAATAAATAAATAAAATTATAATAGATATTAAAGAAATTTTAGGAATACCTTTTGCTCTATAGCAACCTCTCTGACATGCCATAGAAATTCAATAATTCCCATTCCCAAGGCTATACCACATCCAACACCAAGTACTACAAAGACACCGCCGACATTTTCAATCCCTAATTCTCCTGCACTGGCACCCTCTTCTCCAGCTTCTTCCAACTGAAAAGACGTAAAATTTAATAGAAACTAATAATATTAGTAAAAACTTGATATTTCTAAAAACAATATTTTTTTTCTGATACTATTACCTAACAAGTGACAAATATTGCTGTGTATAAATAATGTGCTGATTTTAATGTTTTAAGGTGCCTATGTGTTAATACATTTATTTTTCTCAGACTAACTTCTAGGGTTACTTGTTATTACTACTATTTTATAAGATCCAAGGTTTAAAAACTTTTGCAACTGTCTGTTCCATTTTACTTACTATGCATGCTCCAGTATCTGGTGCTTTCCACCAACGATTTTTAAGTTCAACTAATTTACCGCTTTCAGCTAATTTCAGTACGGCATTATCTACAGCAGTGCGATAAGATGAATCTGAAATGTTTTCATACATAATATATTTTACCTAGTATTCTCGAAAATGTTGTGGTTTAGTTTATTTATTAATATAGAAAACAATTACTCACAAAACGGCATAGCTATACCATATCCCTTAGAATCTAGTAGGCCTCCTACTTGCATGAGATCACAGTGTCTTTCCAACTGGTATTCTATCGCAGTAGATTCCATAAGAAATGCATAAGTCCTTTTACTTTTTAAAACTCTGTCTACCCCCTCATCGTTATTCTTCACAAAAACTGATGGTCGAGCAGACTCCATGGCAGACCACATTCTTTGATAAGTAGATACATTTGAACGCTGTAAAAATATCCAATATAAAATATCATTATGTGGCATAGAGTAATAATTTATAAATATTTCAGTTTTTATTAATAATTCTAAATTATTTATTAAGATAATAATGTTTACCTTAAAAAATGAGTATGTCGAGCCACCGTTTACAGTCCCGTATTTAATTTTTGTCTGCATAACTAGATCTTCAACACTTTTGATAGAATCATCCATAGCAGCATTAGTTAAAAACGCAGCTAAATTTGCCGTATATGAGGAACACATGATCATTCCAAAGAACCACCATAGTCCACATACCCATCGTGTAGAATAACCTCTATAAAAATATCATGTAATGTTTACAATATTATATGTAATGTAACATATAAGTATACGAGATATATAGATAGACAGATTTAGCAAAAAAAAATTCTTACTTGGGCAAAATGTCAGATCCTTGTGTCATTATAGAACCCATAGTAAGCCAACAAGAATTTTTCATGTGCCATATATTTTCTAACTCTTCAGGTGATTTATCGCATGGATGAGGGTTTTCCCAATCATTCGGAGCAAATCTAGAAGAACAAAAAAAATAAAAAGTAATATTAAGAAATACTAGGTAATTTAGCCATCCAATTTAACATATTAAATGTACATATCATACCTGGCTAAAATATGAAGCATAAATGATACCATTAGATATGCTGCGGCTACATATATCCATACATCAACAGATAATGGTTTTAAAAATGAAAAGAATTCTGGTGGTGGTGGAATTGCTTTTAAATACAAAATACTTATACCTAACGTCATAAAAGGCGTCGTAAAATCTACAGAAGATCTTCTTTCGTACGTTATTGTTAAATCACAGATTGCCAAATCAGCTTTCTGTAAAGTTATGGTATCATATTATCGTAAATATATAACTCATCAATAAACAATATTAAATTTAAAAGTAAAGTATTTATTATGATTTAAAGGTTATTGAACAAACCCTTTCTAAAAGATGTCCGATGAGGCCATTCCATTTTTTTGTTTCCTTTGAATATGACCCATATCCATTTCCCGGTACAATCTCAATTTCATAGTTCAAATTTAATGTCTCTTTTAATATTTCGTGTATCAAGTCTTTTGAGTATCCTTCATATCGATCATTTCCAGTTAAAACCACGCCTTCTTCCGGTATCTTTTCCACTAAATATGGAGCTCCAATACGCGAGACTACTTTAAAGGTTTTATTTTGCCATTTTTCAGCCAGTAGGTCAGATACTTCATTCGCCGATCTCATATAATCGTATCCAGTTTCGGGATTCCATTTTGCAATCATATTAAAACCACTGTTGGAGAGTTCCATTATTTCTAGGTTAAAATTTATACGCTCTCCTGTTACATTATCTAATATGATCTGGTCTGTAATGCCTATTATAGGATTCTGGAATTATAATTGTACATAAAATATTATAGATGTTCACAAATATTTTTAAATTACTTTTAACATCACATTACTTTTATTATTATTCATCTAGAAATTGATTAAACAAACAAATTTCATATACTGACTGTTAATATATGGTTAGTAAACTCTTCTCCAATTTCCCATATATCTTCTGAACCGCATTCGATTGCTTTTGCTTCTATTTTAAATTCTTCCGGTGCACTTTCTACTGCGTCTGTTATTAGTCTTGCTGCATCACTAGCTAAAGCTGCTTCAACCTGTAAAAACGTTTTAAAATTTTTATTACATTTGATTTTATATAAATACAATAACATGGCATAATTAAATTATCAGTGCCAAAATAAAATTATTATTACACGTCAAGAAAAAAATACTTCAGGATATGACATATAAAACAATACGGTTTAGTTTCAACAGGTATGTACGTACGTAGAAAAGTATTTAGTGAATAGCACTGTAATAGTTATGAAAAATTATAAAATATACAATAACATGCGACACCCAGTTAGTGCATGGTAGGTGTTTATTTTAAAAACAATAATACATATTTACCGTAATTTCATACGTTTGTCTAGGTATTTTTACATTAGACGACCTTGATTTCCAATCCGCTAAATAAGATCGGGTTCTTGAGTCTGAATGATCGAAAATTCTAAAACATGTTACGTTTGATAATCCATATCTTAGTTCTTCTAAGTCTAATGTATGTGCATTTAGGGACATGAGAACATAACTCTAAAAAAAAAATATTATATAAATGAAAGTAGTAATTTCGGAAAATAGAAAAAGAAAACAATATTCTTACCATATAATCTGTAAAAAAATTAACTTCATAAGCTTGTCGTAGGTACTCTAGCACTCTGTTCGCAGGACAATCTAGTATAATCCTTGTTTCTCCCGAAGCTTTCAATGATTTTAATAAAGGTCGGTTATCATCGCCGGGTTTTAATCTTTTTATTAGCCACTTATGTTCCGGATCAGCGTGTTTTATAATCTCTTGAAGTCTTATAAGACCTATATAATTAAATAAAATATAAATTATATTTTTTTCTGATGTCAAGTCTAAATGAAATTTTTCATTTAGACTCGACATGTGTAATGTCTAAAATATATTTAGTAGTACAATTGTAAAATGTTTACTAATATCCTAAAGATGTGAAGTTATTTTTTTAGTATTGAAATTTTTAGTTCAACCAATCGTCATGAAATTTGTTAATTGAAATTTAATATGTAGAATGCTATAGTGTCAATTTTCTATTGTAGAATAGAATAGAATAGAATAGAAAATTATTTATTCAAATAAAATTAATTTAAGCATTTTTGAATAGTCATAACAATTTGTTTTTTATCTACCACTCGTTCGGAAAGCTGTCTCATCACAAGAAGAACGAGCAAGAAACTTGTGTGTTGCTCTTTTAAATAATCCTTGTAAGTTTACATTTACAAGTCGCAACGTGTGAATAGAAACTACCAACAAGCACAATTTTTTTGGGGCAAATATAAATATGCAATAAGATTAAATCAGTCGTAGTGATAAGAGCAGACCAGTCCCTACAAGCAGCACTCGTTTACGAGTATGACGGATGAGCCAGCCATCACTGCGCTCGACCATATTTTAGGGAGCCCAATGACCCAGCCCACCACGCCGCCACATGTCTGGACATTTTAGTGAGCATGAGAACTCATTCCACACGACCAAGTCACAGCTACAAAAATTACTATATGCTAGTTACAGTAGTCGCACTTTACATAAGGATGCATGCGGCAATCAATACAAAAGCCACTACGCTATCATATATCAAAACAGCAGTATGAAAAATCAATTATAATGTTGTCCGCAAAAAAACTTATTCTTGCTATATATTGCTATCATCTATAAATTCATCTATCTTATAATAGGCTTTTTTACATAATTGCCTCTCTGTAAGATTTAGCGTAGACTCTGGCAGTTTATTATAGAATCTTACGCAATTACCATAAAATGATTTACTAACTTTGTGTAGACGGCATTTAGGTAAAATTAGCTTATTTTTATTGCGTAAGTTTCTACTTGTACAGTCTTTAAGTTTCTTGAAACTATCTAAGTTTTTCCTTGTATACATAATATTTTCATAAATGTACTGTGAGGCAACGGTGACGATATTTGATTCTTTAAAGCATTGACGTAATGAGTCTCTAGAACCCATACCATAAATAGAACGTATGGCTCTCTTTTGTAAAATAAATATAGTATTTACATCGGCAGCTTTACCCCATAGCAGTATGCCATATGACATAATGCTATGGAAATAACTAAAATATACAAGTTTAGCCGTCGCCACGTCTGTTAATTGCCTTCTAATTGCATAAGCATCAGAACTAAGTCTACTGGCTAATTTAGAAATATGGGGCCCCCATTGTAACTTCGAGTCCACTGTTATTCCTAAAAAAACGTGGGAATTAGGAAGCGTGAATTTAATACACTTAGTTTTGTTGGAGTTCAATAATAGATTGTTACATGTGAACCAATTTAATATAGCCGAGATAGCATAATTTACATCTTCTAATTTATTACATTGGCGACCAATTTTAAACACTAACGAAGTATCATCCCCAAATAACACTATATCTGCAACTTTCTCTACCATGTAGGGAAGGTCATTTATATAAATTAAAAAGAGAAATGGGCCTAAGATTGAACCTTGAGGAACGCCCATTTTTATATTAGTTCCCTTAGACTTTACACCATCAATATCTATAGTTTGCACCCTATCCTCTTTTCAGCTTTCATTAGACTTAGGTCATTATCTCTAATACCATAATGTTTGAGCTTGTACAAAAGTGTTTCATGATCTACGCAATCAAACGCCTTCGGCAAGTCACAAAAAACGCTGAGAGCATCCTGTGAGTTTTCCCATGATTTGAATATATGTGTAATAAGCGCTACACCTGCATCAGTAGTAGACTTGCCGGCAGTGAAACTGTAAATTTGTTACTCTCAATCACGTTTAAAATATATTTTTTCCTTGTAGTTTATTTTAATTGAAATAAATGTTGATAGATAATAATGATAATTTATATGATATTAGTTGCGATATATAAGAAATGCCATCATAATGACTCATTAAACATTTTTGAAAGCTTAGCTTTTAATACGCACTTTATGTTACTGATCATGAAAAAATATATAAACCGATTAAAGATATACCTTGGTCATCATCATAGAGAAGTGTGTAAGCATTCCAATCACTATCTTTTATGAAAAACGCAGCAGCTTTCGAAAGAGCAACTGCTTCGGGGTGCAAGTTAATGCCAGGAGGACTCGGCTGTTCTTGGCCTCGTACTCGAGGAGGCCGCCACACAGCCTGTAATTGTTTTATAGATTTCAATTTCTACAATTGCGGACATACTTCTTTGAGTGCTTATACAAATAAATAAATAACCTTCTCGACTCTTATGCCACATAGCCCAGATAAAAGTTCTTAACGATAAACGTAACAAAAACTTACATGCCATGTATTTATTGAAAAATTTGATACAATGGGCGAGAACCTCTTTCACTTGTATTAATTTTACAATGTTATTAAGTAAAAACATAAATTCATGATAAAGTTTCTGTTGTCGGGCTGATTTGAACTAATAACCTTGAGGTCCTAGTCCGGGCACCTTTAGGCCACTTCGCTCTTTAGAAGTTCTAATAATGTTAAAACCATTTATTTGACAATATTATTGACTTTGATTTCGCATTCAACAAAGTATTAGATATAATTTGTATACAGAGATGTAATTTTATACTTTGTGCTGTTGTTCTTGTAACTTTTGTTTATTATTATAATAAGGAGGTATAAATATAATCATTACTCACTTGGATATGAGGAATTTTCGAGGCGCGACAATGTGCTTCCACAATGGCGGCTGAATTTACGTCCATTGGACCATATATAGCGATCACTCCATCCGCTATCAGTTCACAAGCTATGGTATAAATAATAATAGCAGTCTGAATGAAATAAAAATATAGACAAAATGGATTATTCTAAACACTATATGAATTTATATACATAGGTATGACACAAATAATACCTGATCAATTAACCTATACCTACTGGAAATTACTGCATTTAAAATCACAATATCGTTCGGTTTTCTTAAAAATGTGAGTAATTTTTACTTAAACAGGAAAATAAAAATGTAATAATGCACTATACCAAATTATTACAAGACAAGGAACTGCAAGAATATACTAATATATTTATAATATATACTTTATAAAATTTATTAAGAAAAACGAGTACGAACGACATAATTGTTCGTGTTTGTAACAGAGAAAATATAATATATAATAGAAATGTTTCTAGTATATTTACACTAAATAAAACTGTAAGAATAGAGAAAAATAAGCTTATATATACTTTTTGGTTTAATCAAAACTAACACTAAACAGTATAAAAGAAAGTCATATATTTAAATAATAATTAATATTTGCATGTTTATACCTAATGAGTTACTAATCAGTTTAGCAGATTGGATTTCTTACGAAACTTGGTGTTAAACAAACATAATTTGACAACAATATCAGTTAATTGTACAAATACGAATAATTTAAAACAAATATGAACTCTTTCATTTTATGCGGTACAAGCCGGGTAAATCTAGTATATATCTCGAAACCTATTGATTAAATTGTCAAAATAAGGGATTATATTATACTTACCAGCTTTAGAAGCAGCAAAAATATCGCCAAACGGCGCATACAATACTTTTAGAACAAAATGATAATGTTCACTTTCCATGGAAGCTCTAGCAAGAGAAGAAGAGAAGGCTACTTCCGTCAATGTATTAGGTGGTAATATAGCACCTAAAATATACAAACTATGAAAGTATTCCTTAATATATAATATTATACATTCTAGTGACGCCCGAGATTCAGTAAGCGTGTACATTTGTAGATTGCTATATATTCAGGATGATCGACAGTCAACAATAGAAAAGTATCATTAATTGATTCATTAATTAAATTGAAAATTTGGTATAATTAATCATTGTCATCTTAGGTTAACCTGTATATTAAAATAACCCAAATTAAATATCGTATTTTTACGTTAAACATTACCACATAAATAGATAGACAGTTTTCTCATCGTATTAATCTTACTATTTTATTACATGTACAGATTATATTTGCTTAATTGAATTTAATAAATATAAATCCTTACCAATATTCACCACTGTTTTAAGCGTTTCATGATTCCGAAATACTCCTTCTGTATTTGTAAACACAAATGAAATAAATATAGTTGACATCCATTTTGCTCCTGCAAAATAAGATTACAACATTTATAAACGCAGGTTTGAAAATAAATGTTACAAGTACAGAATAGTACGAGTAAAAATTACGAATAAACTTTTTAATAGAACTCGCCTCGGCATTGTAGCATTTTATAGAACACGATCAAATATATGAAAGGGCTGAATAGTTTTCAGAGGCACAACTGTCGTTTCGTAACTATGTTACTAGCTATTGTTTTTAGACATGTGGCAAACATCAATCCGGAAATAGGAAAATACACGGAATATCTATCGGAAATACCGAATACACTTTTGTGCCGGCGTCAGTATAGTAGGCACGCGTCTCTAGTCGTGAGTTACTCGAGCGGCACTTGTTCCTAACGCCTGATGCATACGTTATCGCAACTGTTTGGCCAACCATATCGTATCTATAAATACGAATGTTATTTGTTACTGTCCTATTTAAACGTAAAAATAAGTATAATTGTCAATAAAAACCAAAATCCATGTAGTGGTATTGTATACATTAGCCAAGTAGGTATGGTGTAAATGATGGTAATGGAATTGTGCACCCACCTGCGCTATGAGTTTACGCTGGCGGGGTAATATGGAGGAAATGGTCAGGTCAGGTCAGTTAAGCCATTGTGGCAAAGTCATCTACAATGTATCATGATGGTTTCTAAGGGATCGTGGATGTCAGGATGTGATACTGTACTTTGCTATAAATGGGGTTTTTAGAAAAAAATTAAGAAAACAGAGAATGAGAAAATTTATTTAGTGGTTGCGAAGTTTACTTTCTCATAACAAAATTTGCGCTCTTTTTCTTTATATAAACTTGTACCATACAATGTAACATCAATGTAGGATCAATGTAACATCTAATATAACGAAAAGCTACTTGTTTTTTTAAAACCAGTTCTATATTACGTTACAACAGTTAAAATTCATGCAAGTAGGATTCTCTAGTAAATGACATAAATCGTTGTAGTAAACATTCCTGAATTTTTTATTTAATAAAACTACAATACAGGGCAGGTGAGACGAATGTGCCAGGGTCAGATCAGTTTGGCTGCGATCCAGACCACTGGGCCACTGTTACTATTATCGTCTATCAGCTGATGCTGCTCATTATGCATTTTAGAACTGTAACACTCATTTCATAATAAGATCATATCTGTTTTAATCAGTTAAATTATAAAAAAATATATTTGAAATGAAAAAGTGTGTCTGCCTGACAGACTTTTGTATTTAATAGCTACTCGCCCCGGCTTTTGCCCGGGTGTACATGTATTATATATATATAAACCTTCCTGTCGAATCACTCTATCTATAAAAAAAAAACCGCCTCAAAGTCCGTTGCGTAGGTTTAAAGATTTAAGCATACATAGGGACAGACGGCGACAGCGACTTTATATATTATATATTAACATAGTATATAATATAAATTATATACAATGTTAATATATAATTTATATTCATTATATGTATTCTATTATACTACTTACTCATATCACTACTTATTAAATTAATTTGAACTATAAAAACATTATTGAACAAATTACAATTTAACTGTATCAATTATAAAACACAAACAAACAGATTTACTACGACTAACTCATTAGTGATTTAAATTAATGCGTTGAATCTAAAGAAGTTTCTTTATGCCGTAACGACGGTAGTTGAAATTCCCGGGATTTCAGTTACGTTAGTTTAACTAACGTTGGGATCCCTCATTAAAATAAATTTAACGAGATCCACCTGAGATCTCATCTAGTTGGCTAGATTATCTATTAATTTTTTTATGACTTTTAACATTAGTGGCATTAGATATATGTAGAACTGTCATGAAAAATTGTTGTAATACGTGCTGACTTTATAAAAATCATAATTAAAATTTTACTCGCCTTATATGTACGTCTAATTAAAAAGTGAGTTGTCCGGTAGTTGTGAAAATAAACATGTTCAAACAATAAGTAAACTTTACACACACACATTTGCATAAATCGAAGTATTGTAATTAGAAGTATTCAATAACTAACAATTTCTGTTCAATATTTTTAGATAAAACGTAAACTACGATGGTCCTCATGATATAATGCATCTTCTCATCAAATTTAATTTTGATATGAAATGTTTATGTAGCCATTAAGTAGTAAAAACGTAAAAACTACACAAATATATACGCAATTTATAATATTATTATAGTACTATTTGACCTGCGCAACATCGTCTTCGTTACACTTTCTTGACATTTATCCAAATATTTCGCCCAATTGACATCTTTCTAAATTATAACCCACGTGTTATTCTGATGTATAAGATATGTCACTGTAAAGTTTCGTCAAAATCTGTTCAGTAGTTTTTGCGTGAAAGAGTAACAAACATGTAGCCATCATTCCATAATCACAAACTTTCGCATTTATATTATTAATAAGATAGGTAAATGTCACCATAACTAATTACATGTCTTATTTTACATAGTAACACAAGAAAAACGAATATTTTTAAATAAAATGAACTGAACTTATACACTGCACTTTAATAGTTGCTTTTCAAAGTAAAAGTAACATATTTATTTAGTTCAGAACTTTAGAGCTATTATAATAAATATCAACTTCGTGAGTATGACCAGAACATCTTTATTACAAAACTTCCATACGAATATCGTTGCATTTTTATATATATTATTATTACTAGATTATATCAATATTTTATACATTTATTATTATGTTTGTATTTTATTTTTGTACTTACCGTTTTACAGTTGTTAATTACAACTGCAAATTATTATTTTTCCAAATGAATAACGCTGTGAAAGAGGACGATCTGAAAACTATATGTATATCTTTTACACTTAAAATAAAGGATATTCAAAAGCTTAAAATTAATGATCATTTAACAAAAACAATAAAAAGATATATGTAAAAAAATATCATCTATGTATTATTATTTTTACTAATGCCCTTGAGATATAACCGTTACAACAGTGTCTCATCTTAACTATGGGTGCGGGTATTCTTATAATTTCTCATAATGAAATATGGACATGCATGTAGTATCTATGTATATCATAAACAATTTTATCAATTTTGGTGTTATGATGAGGATATGGCATCTATTAAACTAACTTTTAAATACGTAAAATTAAGAGAAAGTATTTGGGTTTCAATATTATTCACTAAAATATAGATATGCCAAGTCTTACGTTCAATCATCGACAAGTTACAGTGCTTCTGACTACCCAACCTGAAATCACTGCTTATATAGAAACTCTTGAATGAAGTTGTAATAAATACGGTAATACGGTAATGAGATTTTTTGTTTGTTTTTGTTACGGTTTCACGCCTAAATCGCTGAATCGATATTATAAATTTTGTTATAGAGGTAGATGGGACACTAGAAACGGTTATGGGCTACTTTTTTACGTGGTATACCCTATATCCTTTACGACTAACCCTGTATGTATGTATAATAATTTTATTTCCATTATAATATATAGGTATAAACCTAAACCCGTACTTAAGGCACAGGGTGGCGTAGAGTATCGTTTCAAAAAGTCTCAGTTCCCCCTTAAGCCTTATAAACTGAGTTTTATTCAAGTTAGGCGTTAATGGTCATATTGTAGCCTTTTTAGGGTTCCTTATAGTGTAGTGCAACTATATCAACATTATAAAAGCTCGGTTTACGCTGGTCACGACTAGTAATTAGTATGGTAAAAGATGTCTAGTCATTATATACAAATTCTTTGCACTATGATAGATGGAAGTCATTATGCTATGTTATTACATAATAAATTATTTTCAGTCTCACGGAGCATTGTTGCATGTTTTACGAAATAATTCAATAGTACATTAAATTGAATAATTTATCTATGTACATAACACGAACACGTAAATATTGGTAAAATAGTTTTTTTATCAAATTTACTATATTTTCCAAAAACATACATATTAGTTATCGTATGTACGCAATACATGTGTCAATATATAGTTACATTTTTAAAGTATTATTATGTAAACAGTTATATTTATACTGGTTATAGAAATATATAATGCAATTATGATATTAACATGCGGTGACTGAGGCAATAATTTAATGTATCAGCAATTGCTTTTATCCTTAGGCTGTCTTACAAGGCATCTAGGGGAATACACTATATCGGTCAGATAAAGGAAAAAGGAAATAAGACAACAAGTCGCTGGCCCAGTATAATAATATAGAAGGATATTACCATTATTGCAATATTATCTTTTTATGAACACAGATACAGAGATATATTGCGAAGAGTTATCGACTAGTACTTTATTTCATGTAATTAGATTGGCAAACAAGTGACGTTCCGCGTGAATCGGTAACCATCGCTTTTATATATATTTAAATGTACATATGAACAACATCACAGACATCACTCACCTCCGATCCCCTGTTCAATATAAACGGGGATGGAAGTTACAAATTATTTCGATATACAGAACCAATCAATATAACTGGTTATTTTAATGAAACAGGAAACAAAATATTGAACTAAAGTTAGCAGATGTTGTTAAGTTTGTTCGCTTTTCATCCAATTGCATTATCGCGTCGGGCGTAGTTGGACCCCAGAAACGTAGAGTTTTAATTTGGATAAAATATAGCATAAAGAATAGTGCACACAATGGAACTAAATGGAGGAAAAAAATAGTTTTGTTCAGCTATCTGCAGTGCGATAGAACTGAACAGGAAGTGGATTAGATTACGCTAATATAACTAAGACATAACTACTGACTAATTCAACAGAGTCGATGGTCTAACGATTTAGTATACCGCTTTACTTCCGATGGTTGGCGGTTCGATAAAAAATATATTTAAGTATTTCTATTACCCATAATACAAGACCCGTTTAGATCGGAATAAAATGGCGCTGTGTCTATTGTCTAGGGCTGTTATTATTTCAAATTTAAGAATACGTCAGAGAAAGCGTTAAAGTTAAATATGTAACCTTTACGGTTACAAAGGTCATATTTCCCTTCCTGTGTTGTGCAGATATATGTACATATACAAAATTATGATACTTGATACTTGGCACGATAATTGAAAAGTTTATACTTTTAATTAAATTTCGTTGGTTAGGCCAAATCATGACTAATATATGTATGTGTTTAAATTATTTTTTATAGATGATAATGGAATTATGTGCCCGCCTGTGGTAACGGTTTACGCTGGCGGGGCACCAGTGAAGGACTATAAGATGAGAATGAGATCAGGTCAGTTATCCCATCGTTACAAATTTACCAAGAATTTATCACGATGGTATCCAGGGAGAACTGCGTGGAGGTCAATCTGACACGGTACATTGCTAGCAATAAGAGTATCAATCCACATTACTAACAGTTCCCTAGTCCTAATCATTTAAACAGGGGGCTGTTTAAATGATAAGGACTAGAAACTTGAAATAAATATAAAAGTTATAAATATACAATTATACATAGGTATTCGAAAATTTCGTAAATAAGGCTCAGGTAAATCACGGTAAACATATAGTTTTCTTAAAATATTCTCTTACTCTGTAAGCGTGTAGGCGTGCAATCATAAAAAGAATTGGATTTCTATTGTAATAATACTTTGCATAAATAGATAGCTTGCTTCAATTTTGTGTCCTTTAAATGATCCGTAGTATTTTTGTAAAGGTCAAAACGTTACGTGTTTGTTAGGTAATATATAATTTAAGTAAGTAATTAAATAATGTCCTGAGACACAAAACTCAAATTTGAATAATTCTGTAAAATCAATCCTCATAGGCACATCGGTTGTTTTTTTTTTCATATGGATGATAATGGAATGGTGCACCTGACCGCACTTTACGCTGGAAAGGCACCAGTAGAGGATAATAAGATAAGCATGAGATCAGGTCAGTTAGCCCATCGTAGTAAATTCACCATGAATTTATCACTATGGTTTCCAGGGGAACCACGTGGAGGTCAACCTGATATGGTATATTGCTAGCAATGGGGTTATTAGTCCACCTTACTAACAATCCCCTTCTCCTACATCCTCATTTTTTTATGTATGTATCCGCACAGAGTTACCCAAGTATGTGTATGATTAATTAATAGTCTGGGCTTATACACCTTTACCAAGTCACATAAGCTTTTGGCAGTCAGCCAGTTCTTGAAAGCCCCGTGAGAGATTCTGAACATATCTTTATACAGTTAGGTACCAATAAGCCCTTACCTGTTGAATAATAGATGGATCTACTTTATTTATTTACCTATGAATATAACCACAGATTACTAAATAACAAATAAATCAACTTCATACATAACCAGCTAGCTAGCTGGTTATCCCGGCTTCGATTGGGTGTATCAATTAACCAAATGGAACCAAATCACAGTAATTCAATTATATATATATTATGATCTGTAGTATTTTTCAAATGTTTTTACATATAAACCTTATTATATTTCTAGCGACAAACCCGCTTTTGTAAACCGGATCCTGTCGCTAGAAATGTTATCGTTGGTAATATAAATAGATTAATAAAATTTATGTCATTTAAATTATCTTAATAGAAATTAATAGATTATTGCGAAATTATTCCTTTCTTAAATCGTAACCTATTTATTCTAAATAAGATATTCGAGCGTGAACTGGTTAGGTCTTTAATTCATTTAAACGTATCAATATAGATATTACCTGATTGCACATATTAGGTACTTTATAACTAGACACAACTCAATTTCCTGTTATCTAAATATTTCCGTCGCCTGAATGTAGTAGGTAGATACTGTTAGTATGTGGGAAGGTGGGAGAGGTAATTTCTATTGGCAGCATACTTTTACAAATCCTAATAGGAGCTATCATAATCTATAAACATATACTAATCAATAGTACTTGTTCTCCATATCAGTAGAATGAGGTTGGATTGGGTTTGAACTCATTTGCTTGGCTTGTTTTTTTCGTTTTTACAGTTAAACTAAAAGATATTAGGTATACCTAAGCGAAATTGATTTTTTTATTATTGTATATTTTCAAAGGTTAGACTTTAAAAAAATATTCTCTTAAAAGGGTTTTTAGAATTAGAATTATTTTGGGAGATACAGCAGATTTTGTGGCGCGGCACCTAAGCCGGCCGAGCCGATTGATCATACAATGAACGGTAGATTTTTAGTTTGAAAAATACCCAAAAAGTATGTCTCTAGACCAGAATACCCTTTTAACAATGTACCTACCATTGTATTTATTCTATATAGTCTATTCATTATAAATTATTTTTTGGAAGAAAATTGGAAATTTTGTGTTATGAAGTAACCCATTAATTAAAAGTTGACACATAGCTAGTTATAATCTAAACAACAATTGCTTCAGGAACTTGATGCCTTCTATCTTTAGTGAATGTCTATCATTAAAAGTAAGTAAAGATCCGCTTTGAACATTCCTTTCTAAGTAAGGATCTTGTAAACTAAGGAAAGTTTCCAAATTTTGAGAAAATCGCGGGCTTATAAACTATTATGAAAAGTTTAATAATTATTTAATTAGGTTCTAAACTGTTCTGAAGATACGAACGTGCCGAAGTAATTAAGAGGCAAGTGCCTGTAGATAGAATTTTGATGAAATTTGTAAAGGAGGCATTGATAATAAGGCGTGGGCCGTATTTGCCGGTGGCGACAAAATACGTAATTACAGCGAACCTAATTTGAAAACTGTAATTTTGAATTCACCAATTTAAATTACACCTGGTTACATTTATTAGCTACTCACTTTAGTATTTCTTTATTAGAGTATATTAAAAAACGTTCCAACGTTAATATGTTACTCGTATGTATTGTTTCTTTGGTAGAAGAATAAATTATATTAATAAAGTAAATGTTTATTCACTATTGTACTTTCTACTTTATTTGTTTGAAGGAATACACCCTTGACATATTACACAGAATTTCGTTTTCAACATCTAAAATGCCTGTAAATTGTCGAGATGCTTAGTTAACTTCAGCCACAGATGTGTGAAACAAAAATACAATCTATGCGCTATGCGCCATACCACAGATAACATAATATTACATAGCCATACCAACTAAGGATTGACATTATAATATAAGTACCTAAAAATAATGAAATAAGTACTTAAAACATTATTTTAGAATTTATCATTCTTGTATGGAAAACGAGAAGTATGGACCAAATATTTTTGCGCCGTGTTTATAAATAGAACTAATTAAAAAAAATACTACAATAGGTTATTGTTAGTCGCTAGATAATTTCTTCCAGAAAACCTTTAGGTATATAGTAAAGATATGAGGTAGGTGGTGTATGTAACAGATAATATATAAAAGAAATGTACATAGAAATTATTGACTAAGTTTATTAATATAATGTCCATACCGATTACAAACATATTTTTAGTATTGTATTTCTATTATAACTTATAGAAATGATAAAATAAACATAACATATAGTCTTTTATAAAAAGTACATATCAATCTTTTGTTTAATTCTAGTGAAGGGTAAGTATGTAGATCCTGAATAATTCTCTTTAAGTATTGCACGGAGCACTAATGTAAGCTAATTTGTTAGTTTGAATATGAATATAATGCTAGTTATTGTATATTAAAATGTATAATGCTTTAACTTTTATATGTAATTTGACCTATGTTTGTAGATTTTTTAATATTTAATATATTGAATAGCGAAGAAATAACGAGGGAACAACATAAATATATTTCCATAATCTATCAATTTTATCTGTTATTGAGGTTAAGCGATTATTATTAAATAAAAAAAAAAAGATATAAACCTTCCTTGTGCATTTGTATGCATAGCGTTATCAGTTACTCCTTGCAACCTAATTAAACTATAAGAGTAATAAACGTTTTATTAACAAAAACAACTTACAGATTAAACCAAATAATTCGAATAAACACATTCGAAGACGGAGGGGACAGCTAGTTCTTATTTTAAAATAAAGTTATTTAGTGTCATCAGGAATGAGATAATTTTGAGAAATTCCCGTTAAATTTTCGTGAATAAGCTCATTACAGCGACAAATTTCTTATGAAAATGGGTGCCTCATTTTATATTTAATTAAGAATATATATTTTTTTAGAATGTTTAATTATGGTGGAAACGTCCCTCTAATTTTACTGTTAATAATCTTGTATTCAATAAATTTGAATTGTATTTGACAAAATATATTAATTATATGACAACAAATATTCCTTTCTTACACTCTCTCGGACCGTTTGTTCGTTGTATGTTGATTATTACATACTTCGTTCTGTCGTTATGGCATTCACTTATCAGAGTTCAGATCCGGGTTTCAGATGAAACATAGTGAATGGACGATGGGTCGTCTATTCACTGTTTTTATCTTTTTCATTAACAATATTGAACTCAAATTTCAAGTCACATTCAATAGATTTGCCGGTGTGTTCTTGAAACCAATTCGAATAGGTTGATATTGGAATGTGCCGTTTTGCACCTTTATGTACCACATATTTCGTGGTCATTGAATGAGCTAACCGACATTGTAATGGATGTATGTGGTTTACTCGGAATTGCATTTCAAAGGTACCTTACCTTATCTACTATATAAAACTGGGTTGGATTGGAATCAGTATTGAAATTAAATTCAACATTTAACAGCTGCATTAGATTTGATGCTATAATAAATCAAATGAATATAAAAATCCTGTGATATAGGAAGACGTCCTCGGTGGTCTAGTGGTTTAACACATCGCCTTGCTGGTAACGGGTTTGATTGAATTCATGAGTATAATTGTATGTATCGGTCTGGGTGTTTTCTATATATATATTGGAAATATGTCAATACATATTTACAATACCTATAAGCTCCAGTTAGCCTGAGACTAAACAGCACTGTGTGAAATATCCTCAAATACTATATTATGATTAAAATTAATCAAGCAATTTTACATAAATTCTGGTATTAATAGTATATGGGGAAGAGTTTGACAGTGCTAATTATTGACAAATATTGTAATAATAATAATAAACTCTTTATTGAGTACATATAAGAAACATAATATGAAAAGTATGTCTACTTCAATTCAGAGAAGGTTTCCCACATTTTCTAATTAAAGGCACTTCACGTGATAATCAATCTATTTACCAATTTGTTATAAGCCTCCATTACGCGTACCGGTTTTACCTCGCTTCAAATTTAGAAGTGAAAATGAGTTCTATTAATCTCAAGCCGCGGTCCGCCATTTATGATTAAATGTTGAAATTAAAATTTCACAGTTCATTTATTTTCTATATAAATTAAAAATTTACTCAATTATTTACTTTTACAGCAACATTAGTTATGTAACATTAAAAGAAACCTACTAACATTTTATCCGTTTCTGTAGGAATTTGATAGATGGATAAAAAGATTATACCTCTATATTAAGGACTTAATAAGTTTCAATGTACACTTAGTAAGAAAATGGGTGAATTATTCAATACCATTTATTTCATGTTATCTTATTCCTTGCAAGTACCATACCTTTGCAAGTATTCCTAAATATAAGTACAATAGATTGCGAATGAAGTCAATGTTGTTAGTCCGTAGTTACGTATTCACCAGCAATTAATCATGATAATTTTCTAAGGATACAGTGTGGATATTGACCGGCAGGTACTTCCTCCCCGAAAGACCTTAATCGTCTACTACCTATATTTACTAGATATTAACTTTAATACAGTATTCTAATTTTTTTTATATATAATAAATGAGTTAATAAAATAAACGTCGATATTTGTCTATCTAGAAATTATACTGCACTGTATATTGTGTTAGGTATAATAACAATTATGGGCGAATGCTCCGAATGAATGGTGAGATAAACGACCGAGAACAATGATTGAAAAGGCTTTCCTTGTCCAGAATTAATTTCAGCGAAGTACTGCTGACAAAACAATTGGGCTTGGTTTCAAAACAACGGCTATTTCACGAAATAAATAAGGAGTTGTTGAAAAAATATTTTGTTTAAATGTCTCTTGTTTCTGCATAGATATGGCCACGAAAATTTAATCACCGGAAGCTTATCTTTGAGTAATATTAATTTTGGTATATATTTAAAAGAGGTTACAAGAAGAACTTTCTTCATGTTGATAATTCTAGTAAAGTTGAAGTTTAATACGTTCACCTTGTTTATGTTTTTGTTATATATTGTTACTAATATAGATGTAGGACACCTAAAATATAATTTTAACTACATAAAGTACTTCTTTATGTAGTAGATACTTCTTTATGCTTTTACTACCAATTTTATAATAATAATATTTATTTAATTCTTTCAAATTTTTAGACATACTTTTATGTGCTTAAATATATAGTCTATCTACCACAGTATTAATTTAACTCACATACATTAATAAATTAATTTAAATGTTCAGTTCAGTGCAGTTTTAAAGATTCTCTTTGAAGATCTATAGTCAAATATATACATATACACTAAGTAAGTAGTTAATGTTCTTGTAAGAAAAATATAGAGTAGCAATTTTCGTTAGTAGTAAGAGTATGCTCATAGAATTTTCATGACCGCCATTTAGATGGAGTTGGTAAAGCACCCATTCGCATTTTTCCATCGCATTAACTTTAATTTCGAGTCTTTATATTTCCTCATAGTATTTTTATGCCCAAGATTTAATTGAAGTAAAAATAATACAGTGGTATATAAGTTTCCTCGGAGTAAAATTGCAATATGCTACGACATCTTTCTATTTTCACTAGGTAATAAGTGAATAAATCACAATACACTGCGGAAATAACAATACAAACAGCACAAATCTTATAGGGTATAACACTACGTCCCACGTTGTAATAGTGATTAAATACCTTTAGTATAGAATATTTAGTAAATAATGGCTTTGAGTAGTTTAAATAAAATGTTTACCAAAGACTTAAATGAAAAATTAAAATAAATCACCGCCTGAAAATACTTACTTGTTTTAGTTATTTATTTATTTATAGTTCGTAGCTGAATAAAGACATTATGATACAAAAGCGGCTTATAAATTATGCGACATATTTAAATTAAATATATAACTATAATGATAGTTTTAATAAACTATCCTAAATACTATATATATAAGATACACATTGTCGTACCTAAACATATTTGTAACAAGTATTTTGCTTCTATGGAGGAAATTAGTCGCTAACTTTTATTTATTAAGCAAAACAAACAATGAAATGTTTTAAAACAAAATGAAATTTTCTGTTACAGCAGTTAGATCATAAAAACTTCGTAAGCCCGTCGTTCTGCTGACGTGGTGTGAATCACAATTCTGGCCAAAAGAGGGCTATGGTACAGCTGTAGTCGTGTTGATACGACAAACGCCTCTTGTTTATTGTGAGATACATTCAAGAATATTCAAAAAGTTTTTCTTCTGTTTCGTATTTAGTTGCCAAAATGTTTGCAGTTCGAGGAACTTAGCTTTAGGATCTTCATTTTCGCTGAACTTTTCTTTTTCAGCTAACTTTTACACTTCGAAATAATGAAGGATATTGTTATTTTCATTGTAGTTTCTCTATAATACCTGACAGTTTTAGTATATGAAAATTTTATTTTATTAATAACAATAAAAGAGTATTTTTAATTTTATTATTTTTCTTTGCTACGCACGGTTGCGTACTAGGTACTCAAAGGAATTGAATTTTAAACGAAACCGTCAACTGAATTAATTGAATATCGCTGAGAATTAGGCTACGTAAACGTTAATATTAGATTTACAATGACATTTCATAGATTTTTTATTTATTAGGCATTGGCGAGAATATTACGAAATGAACTTAATATTTAGTTCACAAAACTAAAACTTTCTTATCTACATAGTGTGAAAAAATACTACGAAATTTACACTATTTAAAGTACCTATATAAATAATTTTTATAGAAAGATTACAGATACAAAATACAAAATATTATTGCCAGTGACAATATGAACATTATAGAGTCCATACGCAGATTTTCATTGATTGTCATGATTTGACAATTTTCACCAACTTTGAAATTGGGTGCCAAATCGTTTTGTGTATAAAGTAAAATACAATTATCTTTTTCTGTGGAATGAAATAATTTTTATACAAAACAAAATTAAAGCTAAGCTGTTTTATTGATAGAACTGTTAATCAGTACGTAATCTTTTTATTTTAAAAATGTTTTTTACTGTTTCGAGTTAGAGCTAATATCATTTAATTTGGTGTTAATTTAGCTGGTTTGCAGAAGCTTATAGCGGGTGTCGGATTAGAGTCGGTTAGGAGTAGTTATGTAAGAGCACGAGTCCAATTACTGTAATGACTTAAAATTTTCATATAGTTCATTAACTCATGACATTATTGTAGTAATTAATTTACATAATGCAAATACTATGGTACTAACAGTAATGATAAAGGGAGCTGTCGTCCTACCACATATCCTATTACGGGTAGCACATGAGTTATGCATATAGACGACTGTTACCACTTACCGTCAGTGAATTAACAGCTTGTTTGCGATTCCAATGTTCCATAAAAACCGTTAATCAATTTATGTTTAGTAATATATATTATAATTATATTGGATGTATTGTTTTATACGATGACATAATAAGCATTTTTACTATACTATTTAGTTACATTTTATTTTATTAATACATATAGGATATATATAAATATATCTCCGCATTAAGGATATATAAATTATATCTGTTAAAAACTTCAATTTCCTTCTTTCGAGAGGAATAGGTACAACATGAATTAATTGATTTCAATTTAATTGACAGTAGATAAGTACGTACCCATTGTTTTCTAAAAATATCCACCAGTAGTAGGTAAATAAGGGATTCACCCTTTTAGGCAAATACCTATTGTAGACGAGAATGTCAGTCGTCTTCAATAGCGTAGATTAATTTAAGATACATATACCTAATATAAAGGTAATACCTTTCACACAATTATATACATACACAACTATAAGTAAATTACAATCATACATGTAAACAGATAAATAATAAATATTTAAAGTATAAATTGTGTATTATTTATTACAGGTAGAATCAAATTAATCATTGACTTAAATTAAATAATCCATTATTTATGTAGTACCCGTCTAGTAAATAAAAATAATAATGTCTTATTGTAATCATATATTAGTGTTTCTAGCACAATCTTTAAATATATTTTTTTCATTCTAACTAACATCTACATTATCACGAATTGTGTTCATTTGAACAATAACGACATTTTAGGAAATTGTTATGGATATCAATAATCAACTATCGTTTACATCCGATTGTAAGCAAATTGAAACAGAAGCATTCTGTACAATATTGATGCATTTTACCTTTCGTTATTCCCAGTAGATAAAATGTATTTTATTTCCAAAGAGTGATTCCAAAAATGGCGGGCTATGTTTTGTTATTTCAAGCGCCAGAGACTTTTCGTTCTCAACCCTTAAATCTCGAGGGATGGAAGGTGGAAAAAACGTCTGTAATATTCGTTACGTACTCCTTTGAATGTATTCAACGCAATCCTTCTTTCTGTCAAAGGGTATTAGATACAAATCTCTTTATGGCTGTGTACTTTGGTATTGTGGGAATATATATCAAATGATACAAATATATGTACACTGAAATTATTATGGATCATACTTTTGTAAGGTTCTGTAGCTAAGAAACTGCTTTATAATCAAACGCTTGGAAGTGCAGCATGCATAATTTATTCATCTATGAAAAAGATAGATAATTGCTGACTAAATTATGTAATCATGTATAGGTTAGGTATCGGTAAGTATTTATGCCAAGCGAAATGTGGGCATGTCAAGTGTTCACCACAACATCAGTTGACAATGCCTGTGCGTCACCATCAGGGAAACTGTCATCACGTTAAATCTTTTGTTGGTACGTCATATTTGCTATATATAAATTGATAAAACGCAATAATATATATCAATACATTATAAGATCGTCAGATATATTTTGGAGCACAGCTGTTTGCTCTCCCACTTTGTTTCCACTTTTTCCTAAACTAGGCCATTCCTTACATAAGCATTTTAAAAGTTAATGTAGTTTACTCTATTTTTGTTATAGCGTGTATTTTGAATCCATGAAAAACAGTATATGTATATATATTTCGGAGAATATATATTTTATATTTTACGTATATAACGTAAAAAAATAAAATAGAGAGAAGAGTCAACTTTGTCTTCAGGAATAGCCCTATACGTTGGTTCAGTTAGTCATGCTCATGGAGATGTTGATATCTCTATAGACACATTACTATTTTCCATCAGGTAGGCTAACATCTTCATTCTGTTATCTGTTCACAGTCTTAAAACACATTGCAGGTACTTTATATATGTCTATGACTTTATAAAACTGAAAGAATAAATGTGAATATATTGTCTCATTATTTAGAAGTTGGAAGCGTAGTTTGCGGTTGGATATTTTACACAGAACGGCACTTAAGCCAGCTACAAAAGATTTCTAACCTCCCCGTATCCATTTCAAGTTGTATAAACTTAGGGTTTTATTTAGGTCAATTCAAGCCCTTAATCTATTTTAATAAACCAAGCTTAATAAGTACATATTATTTAGAAAATCTTATATATAAAATTCTCGTGTCATAATGTTAGTTACCATGTTTCTCCGAAATGGCTAGACCGCTTTTTATGAAATTTAGTATGCATATTCAGTAGGTCTGAGAATCGGCTACTATCTATTTTTCATACCCTAAGTGACAAGGGTTGTCTATCACCAACCCCTATGTTTTAATAGTGATTTTAACTTATATATGGCAAAACAATGTTTGCTGGGGCAGCTAGAAAATCTATATATATCTATGTAGCACATCTAGGTGTCGGTGAAAGGTTGAACTACTTTACAGAAAATTAGCTTGTCTTGTCTAACTGACCTTGGTTTTTACCCATGTCAACATTCTGAACAGATCACAACTAGGATCTGAAATATTTCTGAATGTATAGGCAATGAGAAGGCTTTTCCAATACATACATACGATTAAGTGGAGTACGTTAACATTACATTGGCATAAAAATTAACTTCATATAAATAAAAAAAAATCAAGATTTACTACTTGTCAGCGTACGTGACACAATTCTTTATATATTGAAAATGTCTTTTTCTATTACAATTTATTTATAAAATGTCGTTGACTTATTAATATAGTCTTATATATGATACAAACCCACCAATATCACTAGTCAAAAGTCATTAAATGTTTATAAAGTAGGCGTTGTTGTAAATAAGTATAATAATTGATACAACTATATGAACTTTTATTTTAATTGGCATATAATAAAAAGTAAAACATTTTAAGATAACTAAAATAGTTTTGTCAATAGTTAAGATTTTTCAAGATAATTACCAGTATGCGATATTGTAACAGAATTTACACATTGTCACGTAATATTAAGGATTAGAATGTCAGCTGTCAAGGAAGCTAAACGATATTTTATTGCAGTCTTGAGACAGGACCGGGGACTGGAAAACGCTTATGTGAACGAAACTAATGGTGTTGAAAAGATTTATGCTCCCTTCCTGACATCCACTGAAAGATTAACCTCTGTAAATCCAGCCTCACGTTCGGACATACTATTTTAAGGCCTTGTTTTATTGATCTCGAAACTAAATTCAGTCTCCTAATAGAACATGGATATAGGGAGAAGCAATTATGAGTTATGGCGACTAGTGGCTCCATTTCTAGCGATGTACACTACAATATTGATCTTTACATGGTATTTTTTAGAAACTACCGTAGTCAATTCCTAGTCAGTTTACCATTATACGCTCACTGCCCTGACTTCCTGCGCACCCTATCATTTTCTACAAGTGCCTCGGCAGCGTATACCGTCACTAAAACGTTCTCTATATTCATAGCTTAGAAAAGTAGAAATGCTTCTATTATACTTACTTATAAACATATTTGATTAGAATGTTATTAGAATCCATTGTCAGTAATGATCAGTGAAATCGATCACCTTTTTAAGTAGACATCTAAAAGCAGCATTCGTGAGTATCATTTCATCATTATCCATAACGAACTTAAGCAAGGTATCAAAAGATGGGGCAACTTTTTGCATTCCAAAAGTATTTTATGTTTTTATTCTCTTTGATATTTTGGTTAATTACGAAAAAATTATAACCACCACTAACCTCAACAGTAACTCTTCGTTAAGTGTAATATAGTTACTGAAAAATAAGCATGCTTTCGAATTATTAGTCACAAAGCTAATCATAAACCCATCACAAATAAATTTAATCTGCTTGATTATATGCGAACCGTTAGCACAGGCGGGTGCATCATTACATAACATCCATAAAAGAAGCCTATAAAAAAAATATTTTTTTAATACAATACTAATATGTAGCTGAGAACATACTTTGATTAAATATGTTAGGTGTTACTTTCTTGCAAAGTAAGTTGTCAAAGTCAGAAGCATTTGATGAAATGAAGTCGCAAAGTAATTGATATAAAGTCCGTGTCGTAAAACATTTTACAATGTAAAAGATTAATGTTTCCAGCGGCTCGATCAAAACGGAATTTTATGGTTCCTGCAGTGAGAGTACGATCGCAGATTAGACTTAAGTTTGCTGGAGAATGGAATTATTTTCGGCTCACTGGTTTGATCAATAGCTCCTACAAAGTGTACATTTTTATAGATTTCAGTGCACGTGAATATCGAAGAAACCTGTGACAAGAAACGTTGTTTGGGAATATTCGTTGCAACACTATGTGTTAGATAAGCTTAAATTGTAAATTATTTTAATTATACATATTAATGTCAATCTAAATCTAAAAATCTAATGACAATCTAAAAATATTTATGTAGTAAAATGTGGAGGCCTCATTCTCATATGTTTCCATCAAGCAGGTTTGCTCTGTAAACTGTGTTTCGGTTAAAAGATTTGAACTATTTTGATGTTGACGGTAACTTCTGAATTCTGAAAGAAAATCTAATTATAAATAAGATTATTAAAAATTAATTTTAAATATGCTTATTATAAATTTGTAAAAAAATATTCTTATAATAAGTAATAATTGTCATCTCAATGGTCGTTCTTAGTTCTTGCGGGTTTTTCTCATCACTTAACAACCTTCCGAATCCCGTTGCAAAATCGTGACTACAATATTAATCTGAATTTGAGTTTAAAATAAGTTGGTATTTTCGACATTTCCTATGAATATGATCTAGTAATTTGAAAATCAAATAAGACTTATAAAATATGTAGTTAGATAATTATGTGTATGTACCTATATTATGTAGCTGGAAACTACGTGTATACTTTTTCGTAAGATTTTGTATGATTTCTATATACAACCAAGTCAACATTTTCTGTGTACTTAAGATTTGTGACCTGGGGCGTAGTACTTATCTCTTTAAAACTTCACAATTTTTGGTGTATTGTCGTTTGATTAGGTAGATATAAAAATGTTTGAAATTTCTTCCTAGATGAACCTTAAATCACAAATAATAAAGTAGATTTATCTAGATTTGATTAGGTTATAGTTTTATGAGTGGGCCTACGTTAAGCCTCATTGGAAATGGTTCTGTTACAGTACAGTTTGTTGTTTTATGTAAGTATATATGGGGAAGGAAACTTGAAAGTGAAAACAGAAAGTTGGTAGGTAGGATTCATGAGGGAACCTCTTTTCCTTTTGAACACTGTAAAGTTCTAAAAGTAGGTATAGTTTTAAAGGTTGATAAAGGGAGGAATTGGACATACAGATGGGTTAGTCTTGACTTTGTTGCAAGTACAAAACAATTACAAAGGTTTACAAGTAGATGTCAATCTTTGCACTATACATTACAAAGTCGCTCCCGTCGTCTGTACGCTTAAATCTTTTAAATTACGCAACGGATTTTAAGGTTTTCAACATTAGATGGAGTCATTTACGTGGAAGGCTTATATATGTATGTACATATAGGCATGTAAACGCATTTTTTATTAAAAAAAAAAGTACACGCATGCGAAGCCGTGTCGGACGGCTAGTAAATAATACATTATTTTTTTATGCCGCACAGCGTTATTATCATAGTTATGTATATTTAATCATTACACGGTAAGTTATTTTTTTTCTTTTGTTTATTTTAAAAATCATGTTGAAGGAAGATTATAGTTGATTGTTAACTCTTAGGTCTATAGACGTGAATTCGTCTGCGTTTTTTTGGGGTAAAAGATACTCTACATACCTTGTGACACAGTCTTACTTCATGCCAAATTTCATTTCATTCAGATCTGTTCAGCCGATTTTTCTTATTTTTGATAAGGTAACTTCCAGGCAAATATACACAATAATTACTACACAAGTTCAAAAGAAACCTAAAAATTATACCTCTATTTAGAATTACTTAATCCATCATGAATATAAATCCCGTCTTGGTAGTATATGCATAACTACGCTTTTACGTTGTTTAATACATATATTCATCTCAGTACATATTTAGTCAAGTACACCCACATACTATAGAAGGTAGGTATGCCTAAGTCGTAGAAAAGCAATTTCTGTGTGAATTATGTGCGTGAATTATGGGGAAACACCCAACCCGCATGCAACCACAATGGAAATAGGTAAAATGGACTGTTGTGTTAGGCAAAGGTGTCATAAACATTCTTCGTAATTAGAACAAGCTTAGATTATTCAAGATTCAATAATAAGTCAGGTAATTATTGTTAAGTATACAGTAGTAATAGCACATAAAAATTATTCGTACTTTGATATCTTTATAAATACGGGTGTAGGCATGGGAAAAATTGCTTCAAAGCGCCATTGAATCATATTCGAGTCCTATTGATTTTGCGTAATAAATATTGAAACTATTGTACAGATGAGTGAAATGAAATCTATATAGTACTCTGAAATACTGAATGTATCGGAGTTGTTAGGTAGTGTCTGTAAATATAACTGTAGGTCTTACATGGCTTACTTATCATAGGTACTCTTTTAGGTATAAACAATAAACTATTACAAACAGTGGGTTTAACAAAACCATAGAGTAATATTTTCTTTAAAAGCGATATAGCGCTAAAGTTATTTATATGGCGGTTGCCATTCTTTATCAGGTTAAACTATGTGCTTTTCCAGTTTTTTATAAATATATTAATAATTAGTAGTTTCCCGAGATTTCTTCAGCTTTTTTTTGATATCTATGTCGATCTTCACAATATCATCTATTTTAATATTAAGTAAGTTCACCTATGAAATTATTATAAACACACAGACACACTTTTAAAATTTATTATATTAAAAAATAACATTTATTATTTTATATTTTAAAATATAACACAATAAATCATATAGATCAATTGTAAATATTCAAAAAGTATGGTGTAAATCGTTTATGGGTGTAATATTGTTGATAGCCAGGCTGCAGTGTGGTGCACGTTTTGAACTTTGCCACGATTTGCATTTAAAGTACCTTTCAACGAAAGCAGTTTGCGGCAAGCGCGTATAATAATGCTGAACATAGAGATTTCCTACGCTAGGTATAACAATATAAATCACAAGCATACATATAAATGCGGTATATTATATCTAGTTTGTTGATTTAGGGGTCTAAATTTGTGTATTGTGTTTCATTTGCCTTATTTTACAGATTTTTTTTTATTTGTAGTATATGATTGTCGTTGAAACTACCACTTTTTGTAATATAAATATATTCTGTAGAATAGTTGGGATAATCTCCATAATAATAGCTAAATCCCATTGTATAGGCCTATAAGGATCAACCATATATAACCACAGGTTGTATAGAAATTTCATTCCTGACTCCTCGAGTTAGTTTTTCGTATTATGAGATTATCCTCGTAGCCCGTATAGATAAAAAAACCTGTCTTTGAATATTTGGCTCCTTTGTGTCCTAGATATCCATCCACTAAGAGAGAATTTCTCGAATTTTTTATTATCCTTGCTATCGACTAGTAAAGTTTTATTATGTTAACTTTAATTCACATACTATAGACAAATAATTTTATTATTAATAATATAAAATTATGGACATACTACTACGCTAATTAAAAAAAATATTGTATGGTTTTGTATCTACTAATAGTGATATCGATATTGTGACTATTGAATTGTTGACAATAAATTAAATTCCTTAAGATTACAGGTGGCATTAAAAATCATTTCTGGGTAGTGGCATTCATCAGGCGGTTTTAATTAAAATTTAAAATGGTGGTCCCGTAGCAACTGGCAACTCTTTGTGTCACCCACTGGCCGCGTAGCGCCATCCCCTGTAATGTGATTACGGGGCTCTCATTAATTTATGCTAAATGCTACGGTATTACACGGTGTTTGTGTAAACAAATCCTACGTTCAACGCTGTGAAATGCAAACACGGCTCTTTTTAATAATTTTTATTCGTCCATATGAAACTTTGACAACGTAATTGCAAGAGACTGAGGTGAGCAGATAAGTGCTGGTTCGTTTTTATAAGAACATTAGTATACAAGATTCGTTGTTAAGAGTATGTCAGAGTATGCCAGTTAGAATACTCACACAGCTGAAGCATTTTCACTAAAAAAAAACTGAAAAAAGTTGAAAAGACCTCATAAAAACTTCATTTAAACCACAAACTGAAATACTATGCCACAAATTAACGTGATCCACTTGGAAGTAGTGAATACTTCTAATTTCACTAGATTTCCTTTTTGGTTCTTGATCAGCACTTTAAACTGAATTCACTGAATTCACAAAGTAGTGCACTGTCATGACTATAGGTAATAACTAAATTAATATCTTTGAAACACAACAGTATATTCGAAACAGACAGAAAGTAATTATGTTTCACACTTTTTATTTTGAACGTGCCCTATGCTTTCTATATCAGTGATTTTTCCGAAGCAAACATACAAAAACTGAATTTTTAATTAAAATAATAATATTATTATGCATTAAGGAATCATATTATGTTATGAATGTTCATTAATAACCAATTGAACAATATTCACTATAGACCATATGCATACATATTTCAAATTAGATATAGAATATTCTAGTCGTCGAATCGCCATCAAACCACAAGATAGATACGAGACTGAGTGGCGCGTTAATTAATGGTTTATGTACGTTTACGTACCTATTCATATTATGGTTATGTGTTTTGGTTAATCTTTCTAGGTAGGTAAGGTACGAAATAAGATCGTGGGAGGCACTAAATAATCTCATAACTTGGTAGTACATTAAGTATTCTGTATTTACCTGGTTAAAACTCATAAAAGAACACTTTTAAATTAAATGAACATCAGATATCGATTTAAATTAACTTTTTATTACACTTGATACTTGTCAAAAAATATTTAAATTAGAAGTTTCTTAATTAAATAGAGCACGCACAAAACAGGCGGGCATATTTTTGAAAGTTACTATATTTAGGCGCAGTACAAGTCTCTCAACACATCAATAGTATGAGAGAATATTATTCAGAATGGTACTATATAAATATTTTTGCCTCGGGTGCCACAAATATTAATATAACGTGTTGAATCCTTCGTTGCGTGCGCTGTGATTCAAACAACGCACACGGCACAAAAATACAATATTTGCGTCATTGTCATACAATTTAACTACTATTATATGCTCAGTATGATATTTATAAATATAAAGATATAAGTTGTATTCAGTCTTGATTTGGTAGTTATGCCAAAAGGTCACGAGGTCGAATGTGGTCAGCTCCAAAAACTTTGTATTGATTTATATTTCGCACTCAATATACGGTGATAGAAAGAACGATAAATAACAAGAAATCCGAGTGCTGTAAATGGTTACTATAGTCTAGAGACGTCTGAAATATTAGGTAAGACAAGACATTAACATGCCTGTTGGATTACAAATCTGTATAAAGAAGAAATAAAACTTAATGAACTGAATTGTTTATTAGAAAAAAATGGAAAAAGGAAGGCGAGTGACGATTTCTCCTACGAAGAAGGTCTTCCACACTCCGAACACCCCAAAGTATGCAAAGTAACATCAAATTAACTCCCCTTTACTTAGAAACGTCCCGATGTGTAGTACATTTTAGTGGCTACGCACTCTAGCGAGTATATTTTAATAACAACAATTATATTAAATCAACTATATCAGTAATTTTCTTATTTTAAAGAGAATAAATATGGAGCGTAGCATATCTTACAGTTCTCATTTACAATATAATTTTTCTTCTATATTCGAAATTTAAGTGGCCACATGTTTTTATTGATGGCCAGTATTAACAAGTGATACAATCTGCTTATACCTACTAAGGAAGTATACGGAATACGGAATAATGTCTTTCTTGAAAAACACTGCACTCAGAACATTTGATAATACCTTCTATATATATGGTTTAGTCCAGAGTCGTGAACGTTTACATGTAAGTTTAATGTTAGTCTTTCAGAAATTTTACAAAGTGCTATAGAAGGTTTGTATATTAGTACGGATACAGTCGTTGTGGGCATATCGTTGTCAACGAATGGATCATGAATATTGCTATATCCCTCCCAATGGCCCATTGTGGCCTCCGACCCCACTTTACTTTCCCGCCTAGCCTCGTACGTGACTATTACGCATATGGCAATTGGCTTTCAATTTCCTCAATTAACGAGAAATATTGATACAGGAAACCTTTACTGTAGTTACTAATTAGATACAATTCAAGGTAATGATGTTTATTTCCAACTATAAAAAGATTAAAGAAAATAGCAATAATCGTTAGTTAGCAAAAAAAACAAATGTTTTACTCCACTGGTTAATTTACGAAGGTCATTATTAATCCAATTGTTATAAACTTTGTAAAATATTTCGCATCTGTACAAAATACAGTTTGTTTTTAGTATACTTTTCCTTATAAATACAAACGAATTTCAAATTAGTTTCCAATATACCCTTACTCATTAAAAGATCATTACCTGGTGTTTTACTACCCGGAATTCCACTAGAAAGATCGAGAGCTCAATTCTAGCCGACGTGAAAAAAAGGAGTAAATTTTATTTCTGACAATACTTCCGTGATGGAAATACCGGTAAGAAGAATATACCCAACGAAACCCTGGAATGTCAAGTGTTGCGTTGGCTATGACGTGGACTCGTAAGACCTGTATGGTTGTCGTTGCCGAATAACAGTAGTCACGGTATGTCATATTACTCATTAAATTAATATTTTCTATTTTATGTTAAATGCTGCAGATAATATAAATTGAATTTTTTGCCTAATATATTAGGACATTATAGAAAAGGGTACTACAGTAGATACCTACTTACCTATAATAAAATGTAACAACTACTCAATTTTATTCTTATCACTAGAAACGTAAAACAATAAAAAATCCAATTTCATATAAATAGAAAAGTGGAGCTAATAAAAACATAAGCTATAAAACGCGAATTGCGTAGCGTTATTCGTAGCCACCGTAGCAGGTGCTCCGAAGCGTAAACCCGTGTCTGCTCTCATGTTATTATCGCCGGATTTCGTTTCAGAACCCTCGCTGTTTACGTTTAACCGGAAACCGGAAAACCCGTTTCCATTGGGTTATCGTTCGAATTGAGGTTTGGCTCGACGATTTTCACTCGTCTGTTAACCTTCTTATATGAGTATATATCTCGTAATGCTGTAATTGGATTCAGTTAAAATTTAGTCATTGTCAATGTGACATGAGTTAATGTCCAATAGATAGACGAAAGAACGATTTTCGGGTAAAAATTTTAGTGCATATCTACTATATAAATTACTTATAATATTCAACTAATATTATAAATGTCAAAGTGTGCTGTCTGTCTGTTTATTACCTTTTAACAACTGAACGAAAGTTAATACATTTCGGTGTAAAGAAAATTACCAACAAATTTACCACGCGAACGGACATACATTTTATCTAAAAAAACCTGACTAATTCGCGTGTAACAGATAGTAAAATATAATTGTGATAAAGTAAAGGATTCATATTTTAATTATATTTATATACTCCTATGTATTCTGTTAATAAATATAAGCTTATTTCGGTAAAATAAATAGTAACTTAAAAAAAATATACCATCTTCTAACTAGTTGGTACTGAGTTGTGTTTACGAGACAGTGTGGAATGTACCAGTAATCTGCGGTACGGTTACCAACAATGTTTAACAGTGAACAGCCCTATGACATTGAGATAGGATTCAAATGAAAATGCTTTTCTCTTGCTGTTACGGTTAATATACTTTTGTATCGTTTGCCTACGGAAGAATGAAATTTCTTTTAAATAATAATGATACTAATAAATTTACCAGAGCTAAGCTTTGTAGAAGAGCGTCTGCTTGGGTACCTCTATATCACGATTTCAACCAGCTGTAAAGCACGGGGGACGACATATAGCAGAGAAATTACAGGTTAAAAAGCATAATATTTTAGTCATCTGCAATAGAAATGCATGATACCAACATTACATAATAACGAGATGTACATGGTGTTCTTAATATAGGTGACGGGTGCTAGTTACCATCATATTAAAATGATATAAACTCTGATGCTCCATAAACTTGTGTGCTACTTTAAATAATACCTATGTTATATCTGTTTTTCTACTTTTGTGTTAAACTTCCAACAGCACTATTTGAAGGGACTCGAAACCGCTTTTCACACCTATTTGAGCCGAGTGAAGCTAAACATAAAAGATCAATTTACATAAATTTGAATATGTTTTTAACCATTGTTTGCTTTCTGTTTTATGTAATATAATAATCAAGTAGAAAATGAATTTAAATTCTGACAACGTACAGGTGCTTTGATAGGTGTTAGCTTTTATGACTCCTAACCTATACAAACATCGACTGGTCATAATGTATAGGCACCAGGCGAGGGTCGTATAAAAGTTGTAAAACAGTCATGAAGTAAGGTTAACTCATTTATTTCTTGCAAACCTTATTTATATTTTATTACTATCTTTATGTTATCCCCAAATTTCTTTTAAATAAGAGTACAATCTCAACTTATGTTTTACCTTATTGGTTTATCATATGTTTAGAGGTAGGGTGAGGTCTGGTATGTTTAGGCATTTTTATCTTATTTAAATCGAAATAAAGGAGTTGTTTCAGATTAAATAACAAATAAAAAATGTTTTTTCTCGTTCTTGTTTAAGGAGATATCTATTATGTTAAATTGTAACTCTACCTAGCAAATAAAAATACATATAGCTAATACGGAATAAGAAGAAATATATCGAAAGCTTGTCTATTACCATCATCATCAGGCCATTGCAGGCCACTGCTGGACATAGGTCTGTCCCAAAGCACGCTACTTTATCTATATATGTGAGAATATAATTATTGCATAAATATATTTTCAATAATTGTATTCACGCGTATCTAAAGTCAGTTTCCTATTTCTTTCCGTTACTTAAAAAAGGACATTATGAGTAAGCAGGAGAACTGCAAGACCAAAGGAAACAAAGAAATATTTTATTAAAACAATTTATTTCTTTAAATTCAGCTTTGAAAGGTGAACTTACAAAATATACCTAATAAGGTTAGATCTTTGGCACAATTTGAGCTGCCATCAATTAGAGCTTCCAATTTTAAAGTTATTCAATAATATTCCTTTTAAATTATATTAATGACTGAAATAAGAATTAAGACTATAATGAATTAACAATTAGTTAATCAGAAAAGAATGATATTTAAATTATTTTCATTACAACTATAAAAACGTCATTATATTTCAAAGATATAACAGTTTTACATAAGTAATAATTATATTTAATTCAACTAAATTATAGTCGTAGATACAAATGGCGGTAAAAGATTCACATGTAGAAGTTTTATTTACATACTTATTTTCGCAAAGAATGTATTTAATTAAACATTCAATATGTTACACGTATATCGTTAACTTTAATAGCTACATGAAAAGTTTTAATTTTATTTGAATTAATATATAAAACACCAATAGGTACTCTAAATATTATTACATTTACTACTTTAAAAATGTTTATACGACAATTATTCAATGTAATAGATTGGTATAGTCATATACAATAGGTTTTACTAATTTAGGCTCAATTGTAAAAATTATTATTTATTTAATTTAAATAATGGTGATATATCACGTTGTTACTTTACACACTCAGTTTTAAATTAGTCATAGATCTGACCGTGAGTGAGCAGTAAAATCTAAGACTGATGTATTTGTTATCTAAATTGCGATTTTGTCACATATTTTAAATAGTAATTAATTTTTTTACAGTATTTCGTAAACTTAATATATTACAGATTAACAATTAGAAACATTTATTCGCATTGGCACAACGCAATATCTTAAACTATTAAATACCTTACTTCACAACAACGTCATCATTTTGTTTTCAATAAGATATGAATTATGTACATTATAAATTTGCATATTAAAGTCCTCGTCAGCATTTTTAATTCACGTCACGTATTAGTTTGTAAGTGATAATGATCGAAGTACACAATCAATGTTCATATTGCCTACACATCGCTGGGGGGCGAGGAGGCAGGGTCTGGGCGCTAGTGGAGCTGACTCTTGGTGCTAAAGCCATAGTGCAGGTAGGGGGAGCCGGCCCCTTCCCGCGTACCTCCCGAGTTGCCTCCGCTACCCGCGCCGCTTGGGCATTTCAGTGCAGAACGTAGCTCTGATGCCATTTCCGAGCAAAGTGAAGCCTGATTGGAGAAAGTTCATAAGGTAGAATATATAAGAATGCTTGCATATTTGTATTAAAAAAAACGTACCTCTTCCTTCTGTATCGCAGCAGTAAAACAATTAAACATTTATTACTACATCAATACTATACCAGAAATTATCCTATTAATATTTTGCATACTAAAACTACCAAAACTATATATAGCAATACATTTGAGTAATACTCAGAAATAACAAGTAAATCTAAATATAATATATATGTAATAAATGTGTAATGAATCCTACATAAAATAGTACACAATTATTTGTTCTAGCTTTACTAAGATTATGAATATGTGATGTTTATACTTTGCTCTGAATCTATAAATTACAATTACAAGAACACGTCCATAATAAAAGAATAATATTTACCAATGTTTTAAAAATAAACCTAGAACAAAATGAAATTTTTGTTAAACAATCAGAAACTAATGGAAAACAATCGAAGGGGGTGTGAATACGAAAATTGTATTCGTTTATCGGCGTATTGCCTCGAATAAAATTGGATATAAATAGCATGACATCGACAGCCGACTCGGACGGCAGGGTCCAGGATTAACTTTGTTTTCAATATCGATAAAAAAAAATCACACGTTATTAAAAAAGAAAAATTCTTTTATGTCGTACTGAATGTTATTTTCTTTGGAGTTTACAAGTGTAAAAACAGAATAACTTAAAAAGCAGTTTTCATTTTTATTGTTATAATATTCTATGGTAAAATTATATAAGTTTGTGATTTAACAAATAATATGTATATAGTTTCATGTGTTCATGTTCTTAATGGTACGAAATATTCATATTTACATATACGATTTTTTCAGAAGAAAATATTTTTTCTTTCAACAATGAAGTGAATGTTACTGAAGTTATTTTATTGTTCCTTTCTGCAAGCGACGGATAAAATACGACAACATGTGAATGTTAAGACAGATGTGTGGGATGACAGGAATGACAGAATAAAAAAATATTGTATAACAGAAAGTTTAGTAAAGTGACACAGAGATAATCGTTTATATGAGGGCGTCATACGAAGACATGACGTGTATATTTAATATCTTTATAATTTGTGTTAATTTTGCACTAATATTATATAACGGAAATTTAAAGAACTTAATATATTTTCGCGACAATTAACTTCCAGATGAAGTCGAAACAATTGTCACGAAAAACGAGCATGGTTATAAAACATTTATTAGGGTGAATACATGTAGATGTAGTTAATACGTCTAAATAAAAGTCTAGGTTATGAATGTACATAGAGAATAAGTACATATGTAATATCTATGTTTAAGATTTTAGTTGATCTACTCTACATACTTTTTCTATTACTGTATTTGATTGTATACGTATCTAACATTAATGATTGATTTTCAAGAAAAGAAAAGCTGTTGCATAAATATGCTAAAACCTTTAAGTCACATAACCAGTAATATTTATAACTGAATATAATATATAACTGTAATTGTGTGTTCATAATGGGTTACATTCACAGAATTAAAGCTGGATAACTTATAAATTAATTGAGATTTATATATCCTGCTCTAAAAACACAAGTACAGCTAGATAAGACATAAATAAAGTGTAAAATATTTTTGAAATCCTATTCTTTTAAAGTTAGTTTATATTATTTTTGTACTCATAAAATATAATGCTGAGTAATTTAAAAAAAAAACTTACAGGTATTCTACGTTTATACATAATCCCTATTCTTCTAACATTCATGTAATGTTTCGAGAAAATGAATGTTTATATGTAAGAGACGGCATAGAATATTATGTGTATGTTACTCAACTGTAGTAGCGACCAATGTTTATTTGCTGCTTCTGCTGTTATTTAGTCTACCTAATTCTTTTGTGTAGCTCTTGTTTTTGACTCTTATAGTTCTACTCGTAAATATATTTATGTTCAGGTCATGTGTCCTAAATCTAAGCTCACCCGTTCATCCACAGCAACCTTGCGAGACTTCCAGACGAATTCGCAAACAGCGATAACACAAGCAACTCCCATACCACCCATCAGCACAACAAATACACCGCCCACGTTTGCAAGGCCAAGCTCATTAGCCGTCGACGACGATTTCGATGTCTCGTCCTGTGTACATATGTCAATTTCAGTATGCTTTATAACATATTGTAAAAAAATATTATGAGATGCGTACACGTGTCGCTACTTCTTTCGTTCTTAATTGCCATGATATTGTTAGAAACGACTAGAGGAATAAAACACATTAATATACCTAGCAGTGTAAGAGAAGGAAAGCTCTAAATAAAACCCTTACCATGTTGATTATACAAAGCGACGTTATAGCTCACGACTTCAATTACCATTATGTTCTTTATTGTAACGAATACATATAAAAATGTATTGACTCATATTTAACTATGATGGATATACTATTCAACAAGTACTACGAATGACTGCAAATATATTCACTTAATTATATTTGTCTTTATATACGATGTATTTGAACCTTGTATTTTGTATATATCTCCTATTCAAAAATCTGAAGATCATTCTGAATTGTATAGTTGATGCCTTTCCCATTTTATCCGATCATTGTAAAAGATACAAATAGCGGGAGATATTTGCCTCGACATCGGATTTCAGATCGATTACCTACTCTTGGAATAAAATTCTTTATTACTTTTGTGTTTGATTCATCGAGAAGTCAATTCTTACTGCTGGGTCGGTTGTACGCATATTAGTGAATATAGAAACAGTATTATAAGAGTTGTTAGATTGAAGTATTGAATTAAAGAATTTAATATAGTAGGTCATAGTTTATTACTATTATATTGTTAGTTATTAGTATTACTATAGTTTATTACATAATTACTAAATATATTACTAATGGATAAAAGGACTTTGTACTTACTCTACAGGATCCTCCTCCACGTTTTTCCTTCCACCATTTAGTTTTCAAGATGTGCAACTTTCCTTCCTCCTGTAGCTTGAGGACGGCTCCGCTTATGGCTGTGCGATATGGCGAATCTAAAATCATCATAATTACTGTCTGACCCTTGGAGTATATTGAGAAATGTATAATAACTAACTTCGTTTGTATATATATATATTTTATAATAGAAGAAGGTCAATTTACAATCTATTTTGCCGTATTTAATCGGAATTCGTCCTATCAAAAAGGTAAAAAGAACCTAAGAAACTCTTTCTCATTTATAGTATTAATAATAAGTTGACTATACCTACTTATGTGATTGTTGTGATATATTTACTTGTCATCAATAAAATATAAGTATACCCGTTATTATTAGCAATTTGGTCTTCTTTTTTAGTTAGATAGCTTTCTATCAGATACTGTTCGAATTTATAGTACTAGTCTGTAAATATGAATAACCATAATTATTGTACTCTTGTAAGTGTATTGTTAAAAGTACTAGTGATTTTAGTAAATACCATTTCAAACTATCTATTATATATATGATACTTACAAAAATAAAATAATCTACTCAAGTTTGGATACAATTATTTAAGAAATACAAAATAAGAATCTCACTAGGTGGCATAGCTATTCCGTATCCCTTCGAGTCGAGCATCCCGCCCACTTGCGTTAGGTCGCAATTCCTCTCGACCACGTACTCAATAGTGGTAGACTCCATCAAGTACGCATAAGAGCCCTTGCCCCTCATCACCCTCTCCTCCCCTTCCTTATTGCTACTTGTGAAGACAGTGGGCCGGGCCGATTCCATAAACGACCACATTCGTTGGTACGTGGAAAAGTTCGAGTCCTGTTTGGGCAAACATATTTTTGTATTAATGTCTTAATAATATGTAAATATTAATTTATAAACAAAATAACGACGAGAAGAAACGAGGTAATAGAGTAAATAATTCATTGATTGTTTATATAAATAAATTACTGATGTTACGTTATTTTTTGTTTGTTATCCATGAAAGAAAACATACTGTGAAAGAGGAAGTTCTCGATTCGATATTTATTTGCGTGTATGTAATTTTGTAATAAAATTTGTACAAAAATGTAATAAAAGATAAAATAAATATTACGTATACGTATTACGAGCAATATTCATAAGAAATCATACTTGCTATGTAAATGGAGGTAAGACATCTTATATGCGCTACAATAGGTGACTACCGTCTTTTTACTATTTCAATATCACAAAAATCGACTAGTAAAAGTATATAAGATACGAGATGAGTCCGTGATTTCACCCGCTTTAAATTTGTAGCCTATGAGTTATTCTGATGTGTATGTATTAGTATGTAATATTATGTTATCTGTGGTATTAGCAAAGATTTATTAAAATCCGTTTAGTGGTTTTTGTGTGAAAGGGTAATAAACATCCACTCATCCATTCAGACTAAAAAACTTTCGCCTTTATAATATTAGTAAGATAAAATAACTGACAAAATGAATTACATATTTTAAAATATTTTTTTACAATTTTGAGGTAGATGACCATCAGGCAAATGTTTTGTTCGTTTCGACTAAAATAATAATTAAAATCAATATTTAATTAGCAACGAATGAAATGATAAATTACTTCTTCTTTTTGAAGTACTTCAAAAATTGGGTATAAGAGAAAAATTATAGTTTACCCTAAAGAAAGCAGCTGTAGATCCTCCCTTTAGAGCTCCATACTTGATCTTAGTCTGTTTGGCCAGGTCTTCGGCGCTTTCAATGGGAGAATCCATTCGTTCAACAGTCAGGAATGCTGCCAAATTGGCGGTGTATGATGATATCATGATTAATGTGAAGAACCACCACATCCCTGCTACCATACGGGTTGATACTGCTCTATTTGATGAAGAATACCAATGAAATATTATTAATATTCATAAAATTATATTTACATTATTAGAAATTAAAATTATTATTCACAAACTTGAGTATACATATTAATATTTAATCAAGAACTTGATAAAATCATCATGCCCAGAAAATTTATTAAACTACAAAATTTTTTAAGTAAATATTAATAACGATATATGTTTTTTTATCTTTAATTTTTAACTTATCATAAGTCATATTATATTATAGAATAACTTAATTAATTATATTTAACTTAAGAATATAGTCTAAATATATCTACAGAGATTGACGTTACAAATGATATCTTTAAATAGTTTATATTATTGTATTTAAATAGTTTAATTTGTGATATCAATCTCTGTAACTGACATACTAAATTAACGTCAAAATTTTGATGCAGCAAGCTACGGATACTACACAAGCTATAGAGGTATCAGGTGCATAATGTCAGAAACATTATTCCAACTAGTTGTTCAATTAGCAACTAAATTACAAAGTCTTTACGAACTATAGTGGAAAACAAAGCCAGTTGAAATTGTCGACGCGTCGCTGTTTAAATTGGACGCTCTAGACGACTACCGATGCTTGAAATTCACAAAGGACTGTGGTCGCTTTGAAACTAATTAGTGAAAGAGGAACTCCCTTTATCCAAGATTTGCAACTGAAGGCTACATTTCCTTGCTGTAGTTATCAGCGAGTCAATTCTGACCAGTGGTTAGGGTCGATCTTCAAAGTTTAGGATTGGTTGATTTATTGCAGAATAATTAATGCCGAGGAAACTGGAATTGTAGCCGTCGGTTGGTTTTAGGGATGGGACTTACTTCGGTGCGATATCCGAACCTTGCTGCATCAAGGATCCAATAGTGAACCACAGCGAGTTCAACAGAGTGAACTGATTCTCCAACACCGGCGGCTCGTCTAAACAGTTCCTGGGGCTGTCCCACTCGTACGGACTGAACCTGCGCCCAAATACTGTCTGTCACATGTCATAACGAACCTTTGCATATGTCCATGAAATTTTATTGAATCTCGAAATATTTCATGTGATCCATGGTTCAAGTTCATATTTAGGAATACACAAGGACTTGCTGTGATTTCCTTTTTCTATATCAATAGTTAATGTATTTATTCTGACTAAGCGGTGCCCACCGCCGCCAGGCAAATGCGCTTTTAGCGCGTTGTCCTAGCAACGTTGACATTATTGTAAATGTATAAAGTGGTATTGTTTTTGGAGTATCAAGTTCATTACGTACACTTTGACATGGTCTATGTAATTAGATAGAGAAGATATTGTCTTGTGTATATTTGTTATGTAAACATTGCATTATTTAAAATCGGTATTTGTTAATTTTATCTTAATGAGCTGTTGATATACCATGAATAGACATGTACTTACTTAAATTTCATCACGTTTTAAACATTTTTAGTGCAAGTTTAAAAGAAGTTTTAACTACATATTAGGCAAATATATAATTTTGCTTGAAAGTACTGAAATTAGTTGAATGTACGAGTGATACTGACATTCATAAAGACTCAAGATGGACACCTTTTTCTAATAGTTCTTCACGTCGAGTTCGCTGAGGTCACTAAATCGAGCGACATTAAAAACACACTCCGAAGAGTGTGTTTCTAATGTTGCTTATATATACGTAGATGTTTTTTGGGGGGCTTACTTGGGCAAAAAGTCACAGCTTTGTTGCATAAGAGATCCGATGGCAAACCACAAACAATTGGCCAAAGAGAAAATGTTTTCCATTTTCTCGCCGTCTGATGAATGGGATTGGTGCCATTCGTACGGTGTGAACCTATTAAATGATGAATTTCGCAATTATAAGCATGTATATTTGTTACTGTAATCTTGCGTCTTCTATTTTTGGGATTATCAGAGAACACAGGTATTCTTATTCTGACGGATTTTTATTTGAAATTTTACTGATAGATTTTTCCTGTCTGGGTACTTAAATAAAATCTGGTCCGTGTTTTAATAAATTCCGATATATTCTTTGTCTGCATATTAAAATGGTTATTTTTATGTCCATTTAATCTACATCAAACTATGCTTATGTAATTTTACAGATTAGTTAATCTTATAGGCTGTAGTACTACGCGATCCAAAATGCGGCAATGTATAAAATTCCGCTTTACAATAAGATGATATATACTAAAATGGGTAATTTGTATTTTTTCTAAATTTTTTGGATGCAAATAAGTGTACACATACCTGGCAAGTATAAAAAGTAGAACGGAGACACCCAAATACGCTGTAGCCATATAAATCCAGACATCTAGAGAGAGGGGTGAGAGGAAGGAGAACAAGTTCGGCGGTTGTTTAATGGGCTTGCGGTATAGCACTGAGATGCCGAGATTCATGAACGGCATCGTGAAGTCGACCACTTGCTCCCTAGGGAATCACATAAATTAGATTTAATGCTCTTACTAGAGTAAATAGTGTTAACCGCAAATTGTGAAATCAATAGAAGTAGTAAGTATGAATTAATATCTTAACATTATAAGGCCCATTTTATAATATAGATTATAACACACATTTTAATATGTCGTTACTACAAATCAATAATCGTCTTCGATTAATTATTATATATATTATAATGTATCCAGAACATTTAAAAATACCGGTTTCGATCACAATATAGGTGACAAAAGAAATTTGAGAATTAAGTTTAGTAACAGATGTTTATTTTTAGAAAAACTTAAATTACTAAAAATGTACCATTCTGTAATAGATCTACTATTTTAAATAATTGAGTTCGAAACTGAATATTATTTTTAAATGTAAAGTTTCTATGATACTCATGCTACAATTATGTAGGTAGCGTGTTATTAAACATAATACACTGATTACAAGTTTACCTGTCGTATGTAATAGTAAGATCGGCGATAGCAACATCGGCACGTTGTTCCAGCAATTCTCTTATCATTCCGTCCCACTCTTTAGTCTCACGGTTGTAGGAACCGTATCGACCGTCAGGCGCCAACTTGAATGTGTAATTGAAGCCCAGAATTTTAGATATCTCGTGAATGAGATCAATGGCGTACCCCTCGAATTGTGCGTTCCCTGTTAGCCGCTCGCTCGCCTCTTTTCTCATACAATATGGTGCACTCTAAGGAATTAAATTTAAAGATACTCACAATTAAAAGGCATGTGATTTAAGCTAATAGATTAACTTTATATAATAAATATTGGATAAAAAACATCGAGGCCTTAGTGATTTCCTTATATACAACATAGAAGGGAAAACTTTGAGATCAAATTTCATGAAAATTTCAAAAGTTTCTTGTTGATTCCCGTTTACTATTTTCAATTAGGTAAACATCAATATTATATTATGAAAATGAATATATATTAAGATAGATAAATCTTATATATACATAAAATCACAGTTTTCGTTCCCATACTCCTCCGAAACGGCTTGACCGATTCTCATGAAATTTTGTGAGCGTATTGAGTCTGAAAATCTCCAACATTTATTTTTCATCCCCCTAAATGTTAAGGGTAGTCCACCCCTAATTTTTTTTTTTATTTTAAGGCAAAACAACGTTTGCCGGGACAGCTAGTAAGATAGAAGAATATATAATTAATATTCAATACATAATAATGGACTCATATATTTACACTCAAACATATTAAAGAGTAGGTCCTTATATTGCTTTCTATCATTGATTGCCTTATATCAAAAGACACTTCATAATTAATAATAATAATGTGCATGTATAAAATCCTAAATTACATCATTGCAGAATTGCAGTGAGTATTTTGTGTAACGTTTGTGCGATCTTACCAAAATTGTAGTAACAATAAGCGTTTTATTTTGTAGTATCTCCACTATTTGCTTTTGGTTCTCCCCATATGATCTTGTATAATTGACTCCCTCGGAGGAGTTCCAAGTTCCTGCCTTTTGAAGACCGTCCCTTGTCAGTTCAATTATATCTAGAGTGAAATCGCTTCGAAATCCTTGATGGTCAAACTTTATAACTCCAGTTAAGCCTTTCATTTCAACCTGTTCATCAAAATTAGTAAGGTGAGTATTAAAGTTTACTTTGTTGATAAATAAGCAAGCTTTGATCAATAAATTGATATAATTCATTCTCTCAACTAATGTATATTAATTAAAGGTGTGTAAGTTAGTTATAAGGTAAAGTATTAAAAATGTTTAATTAAGCACATATATACCAATAGAATAAGATTCAATGATTTATAGGAAACACAAATAAGGAGAGATTTTAAGTTGGTCCAACAATACCGGCTCTTAATCCATCAACTCACTTCTGCTAATTCTCCTCAGCGAACGCTTTGTTCATCCAAAACAATGTCTTTATTGTTTTGATATTCATTACTATACCTACTAAATGAGCCCTGATTTCGTATCCGTATAATTTTATTATTGGTAAACCAATTAAAATAAAACAAACAGTAAATTTTAACTTATGTTTACTACAATATACTAGTGAAAACACCGATACCGTTTCTGAGTTAGCGCGCATAAACATTATGTATGTGCAAGCAAAAAGAAATTTTAACAATATAGTCCACTAATAATAGATTTTCTCATACGTCTTCTTACATTACATGATTTTCATATTTACTTACAATTTTCATGTAATTGATAAGACTGTAACCATGTGGCCATGTGTCTTCTGCTTCGCACGACAAAGGTCTCACATCAATTTGCTGTGATGTATCTAGATCGTGTAAAGCTTTTGCAAAAAGATGTACTGCATCATACATGAGAGCTGTTTCCGTCTGTCAAAAATAATTAAAGAAATACCATATGTTTATAAGGTAATGACATACAAAAAACATAACATAATAATTATTTTATAAACATTTTTGCTAGGTTAATACCAAGAGTAATCAAAATTAGATAGCTGTTAAAAAAATTAAGCTTAAATATAATATTGTGTAATCTTCATTAGCTCACAATATAATTAACACTAATTAAATATGATAAATATGAATTACTCTCACCTTAATAAAGGTCATATTCTCCTGCAAACAAAACATTTAGTATCAATATTGACTTATAAAATGTACACAAAACCAGTAAGTTACCCTATGTAAATATATCTCTCATTATGTTACCTTTGATGAAGTATGACCTAGTTGTAATTTTCGCCCTTTTCTCGCTTCATCGTAAACCCAATCCCTTATAACTTTTTGGACATCACTTCTTTCGGGATCGAGTAATCTTAATGCCGTTATATTCGTTCCACCATATTTAAATTCCTCTAAATCTACACTATGAAGGTCCTGTATGGTAAAAATTAAACATTTAAGGCTATATGCATTACAATCATAATTTGTATTGAAGTTTCATAGAGTTTTCTTACTAGTGATGTTATAAGGTAGCTATGGTAATCGGACATCATGCCAATCTGTTGAGCCTGCTGCAGAACATCCCTGATCCTCTCTGTAGTGCAATCTAATACAATATGTGACTCAGCAGAATTTTTTATTTGTTTCAACAACGGCCTGCAAAGATTTTTAACTTTATAATCACCGATATAAAACACAACATGAATTAAGTTAGATTTTATAGTCTGACCTGTAGTCGTGTGAATCGGGCAATTGTCTAACAGCAACAGGCAATTCCGAGGGACCGTGAGCTTTGAGCAATTCTTGAAGACGAACCAAGCCATCACTGTTCTCATAGACTATTGTAAATGATTTCCAACCCCAGGCTCTAACGAGATCGACGTATGCCTAAAATATATATATTTTTTAAATAATATTTAACATTGTAAATAAATACTGAATATTTTGTAATCAAATAGTTAAAAGACAAAATACAAACATGAAATAATTTTGTATATGTATGTTAAATGAATAATTAAAAAAAAACGCACACTGGCTCGTGTAAGTGATTTGGTTTGTAAAGCGAAGCAGCGAAGTAACTTAGCTAATATCCTTAAGATATTCCTATTACAAAATTAGTTATATAATAACTAACGTTTATAACAACTCACAATTTCGATTACGCAAAATTTCATCACGTATTCCTGTCCTTTCCGGTTTAATTTTGAGGTAAATTATGTATCTTCACCTCAAATTCTATTTACATATGTACCACCGTTTAATAGTGAAAAGATAGATTTTCAGATATTAGTATGAAAATATGGAATGAAAATGAAATCCATTTCATTCCATATCTATTATCATATATATATTTATTGTTATTAACCTATGTGGTCCCACTGCTGGACAAAATGTTTTTGTGTAAATTGATATAATTTAATGTATCTAAATAATATGTAAAATTATATAATTTTTAATATTACCAATAAAATACATTTACTTAAATATCTTTAAATTTAATAACAATATTATATGTAACGTTCTTCACAAAATTTCCAAACATTATTTACTAATTCAATACCGGCAGGCGTCACGTCACTTACTCGACTTAAAGCGGCTGGATGGGGATATAGGTTGACAAGGCAGGATTCCCGTCGCGTGCGGTACTCCCATCTGGTCTCTAAGTGAGGTAATTCCATTGTGTCACATATAGACTGCACGTGGGCTGCTGCAGGGGCCGACTGTGGTCCGAATATCGCTGCTACGCCGCTCCGCAAAAGGTGACATACTACGCAAAACAATTCCAATTTTAAATTGGAATTGTAAGATTTCCAGGCTGGGTAATAAGTGACTTTTGATATATTATTGAAATTATATTTAACGATCTTGGTGGCCAACCGGTTTAGCACATCGCCTTACTTCCTATGGTCGTGTGTTCGATTCTTTGCATGATTTGTATTCTTGAGTATGCTTTATTGTATTGTTCTGCATGTTTTTTATTTACACTATGTATGACTTTACAATAAAAATGTATAAGTCATCAGTGGTTTAGTACCTACGAGTATGATATAAACTCTGCATTGTTTGTGCTCTGTCTAAAGCATTGGTGATTATTATTATTATGTGTATCTATTACAAGAGTTATCATCATATTAGAACAGAGAACCTAAAGCCAGTCCAGTTTTTATAACAACGTTTGTTCTATATATACTAAACAACTGATAAGAATTTTACAATTCCCTATTTTTGTAAATACACATTCAACATATGTGGGAAACATATAAACTAATACTTATTGTATTGGTAATCAATCATACTCTTAGTGAGTACGACTGATTGTATTGGTCTGTCAGAAGTACCATTGGAACCATCAGAAGTACTTCAAAGACATGTGCATATTACGTTTTGAGGATGCTATAAAATGTTATAACGCCTTTATAAATGCCTGTTAATTATAAATATTTGCCAGTTGTTAATAATATGTATTTATAATATATACCTCGTTTGGATGCGTGAAAACTGTCTTGAGGCGATATTGTCTCAACTTGCGCAAGTAACTTGGCTCTGGGCAGTACCGCTCTATCTGCATTCACTCGCTCCACTGCATATCGAAAAGCGACTTCTTGCTTATCATCCTCGGGATGGAATAATCCACCTGATACGAATATTAATCTTATCACAATAGAGCATGTATATCATTGTAGCTATTAGTCGCGAATTAGTTTGTATTATTAACTCTTATCGGACAAGAAGCTGCAGAGTTGTTGATTTGAAAACAAAACACACCATTAATAGGCAAGCTGTTAAAAGCTGATTCCATTAGAAGGCATTAATCATACCGGGCTTCCTGCTGAAAGTCTGGTTGGGAAGAACGTTACCACTTATAAAGATAGATCGACAAATTAAAACCCTAAGGTGACAACACTAGGCATCTGTCACTATTACTTTCAATATTGTAAAATCAGTATGTATCAGTACTATGCTCCTTTCAGATTACTATTATAGTGTAGTCGGTTAATTATGAAGAAGTTATATATTTCATAATTGTTTGTCAGTATACTTCAATCACATCGAAATTGAGTTATTTTGAAATCTAAACCTCTTAAAGATTATTATCTAGTTGATTGGTCACAAAATTATTATACTAATTTTTCATACAAGTGAAGAACATAAATAAAGAAAATCTTATAAAGAACTTTCAGAAGTCAGTCATTATTCGAAATAATTTCTTTGACATTTTATTAGGTACTCTCTTAAGCACTTTTTAACTGTACCTAGTTTGTTAGAAACTGTCACATAATCTCTATTTCTATTATTTGATACCATCTTTTCTTAATTAAAACAAATTCTAAATAAAAAGAAAGACTAACAGACTACTTTACTAACTTACAAGGTAGGAAGACATCTTTAATTGGGATAAGTCCGCCTCTGTCCCTACGAGTGTGTATTTAATTTCTCTTTATGTGATGTACAATGAAGGATTTTGAACAAACGAACAGACCTTTTGTTATTCAACTTTGTCAAGGAACTCTAACAACAAAACCCTGTCATTAAAATTGTAGAGACGAGAATAATTCCTTTTATATTATATTACTTCCTTCATTGACTACACAAGTTATTGTTCTTTGTTTGCAGAAATAAATATAAAATCGAAAATGCAAACATGCTCTATTTTATTTACATACTAGCTGCTATAGTAAAGCTGCTATATATACTATAATAAAGTAGTTTAAGTTACTCTTTACTACATAAGCTACCTGCCAATAAAATTTCCGTCAAAATCGGTCCAACCATTTCAGAGATTAGCCGGAACAAACAGACTGACAGACAGACAGACAAAAATTGTAAAAAATGTTATTTTGGTGCATGTACATTTTATAAATTTTAAAGGCATTTTCACTATTGACATGATTGTTTGTTTGTCATCATTGAAAAAATGCAATTATTTTTAAAAAATCTTAAGATGAGTAGGACATTAATAATATTAGTACATAGGTGTTAGTATACACTTACCGATTCGAATGGTGTCTGGAAGAGCTGATAGGTGACCGAAAAATAAAATGAGAAATATTGCTTTCGTTCCTCTCATCCTGGAACAATGAAAAAACTTTTGCAATATCGTAACTTGTAACACTTACAGTGCAGTTTCGGAGCTATTATTGTGTATTTAGATAGGGTCACGTGTAAATAATATGCAAACACATTATGAACATTGTGACACTAACAATTTATTAGTAATATGTAAAAAAAAATATCAAACAGTGTATTTGAGACTAGAAATATTAGTTTAAACCAAGCACGAACACAAAATAAATTTCATTAGAATATTAAATTTACTTTGTTTCATTTTATAACTAATATTTTTTTCGTGAATATATGTTGGCATTTGATATTTTATAATTTCAGTATAAGTCCACATGGATAAACTAACAAATTAGAAATCTCTATTGAATAATTTGTTAAGTGTTAAGATCTTTAATATACATTGTGTTTATAATATATATTCAAACAAAATGTATAATATAAATATATCAAAAAGTTTTCTTAAATTTTCAGTAGTATCTCTTTGCTTCTCCCGTATAATTTAAAAATCGAACGAAATGTACCTAGTGTAAATTATTTAATTATAAATTCAATCATGGAAAAAATATAAATTTGAATTTCGAATGTCTGAGATAGATTATTTGTAACGGTACATTTTGGACATGTTTAATTGTCGCAGGGTTTGTCTCGCGTTACAAAGCTGCTTTTTTTTTTCTTTTATCTCGTATTGAAAGTGTACGTCATTTTAATAACTACTACAATTTTTATGTCAATATGTATAAATGTTATAACATGCAAATATTCAAATTCAGCGTTTACTATGTTACTTATACATTATTATTAAAGAATATCTTGAGAACAAAACACTTTAACCAATATAGCAACACAGCTAAACGAATTATGAAAAGAATTAAAATAATTGTGAAAACTAATTTAACGGAGAAACCTTTTATATAACACAATGTTTTTAGAGAAAATAAACACAATGTTTTTAGAGCGCTGCGTTTAAGAATTATAAAATGCCACTTTCATACAAAAAATATTCTGTTTCAAGTGGTGGACATGACGCTATAAGTTAGGTATCAGTAATGTGATCAGTGTATTACTTATTTTGTAAATGGAATTCATGTATCTCATTTAAAGGTAAGGGTCGGCACCGATTACTTAAATGACGATAAGTCCAGTATTTGATTTGTTGGGTTCTCTTTGATCCCGATTTACCAAGTAACCTTATTTAGTATAAGGGCTATCTTATTATCTGATGCTATGCATATATACCTCGATTATAATTGAAGGCAATGGATAAAAAGTGAAATATCTTAATAGGTACATAAATTAATCACATATTTTCTTTTTTATTAGTTTTTGTTTATGTAATAAAATATACACAGGGCGTAAGTACCTATTTTTAAAGAGAAGAATATGTTGGGCAAGTGGCTTGGTATAGAATTTTAATGTACAATAGTTCTTTTTTATACAATTGTGTTGTACATTGTTTATCTTAGTTGGTTGTTGAGATATGAACAGAAGCGGTGATATTATTATATATATTTTTTTTACCTCACCAATACTCAATGTTCATCGATTGGTATTTAATAATATGCACGTAAAACCTATTATCACAATTTTTTTTCTAAAGATAATGTAGCATTCATCACATAAATACCATCTAACAGCAAAAATTGTACATCCATAGATAATATAATATTTAGTAAAAATATTACACGGTAATAAAAAACTATGAAGATGTTATTTTTGTACAAGAGGAAAGATGCCCTTTCGCCTTCTTTGAAACCAGAGAGATACTTCTACGACATACGAACTCGTTTGGTAATATAATACTAACTACTAGATATTATTATATAGATTAATCTTTTATGCTTATCAAACGTACAATGTACAAATATGACTCAACAAAAATTTTTTATAGTCGTACGTTTATTAAAGTACTTAAATCAAATAAACATGTATTTTTATACTATAATAGTTTTACGCACTGATTAACAAATTTGTCATATCAAGTAGGTAACACATTATTTTTTTATTTAATTAATATTAAAAAATTATAGCTATGTACGATTTTATACCCGTTCAGTTGAGACAATCTGTTGAATTCAGACAAATTGGCTTTTAAATGGCTAGCCGAAGTAGTCGCTACGATCTCAAATCAAATCAAAATACTTTATTCTTGTACATATATTCTGATAAATCCAATCTACTGTTAGATTAAAAATAACTTCAGAACTGATTGAGAACTAGCAATAAAAAGTTGGTTCTATACCGGGTTGACAGTACAACCTCGTGTCGATGGTAGAAGTTTTCAAGAAACTAATATTGCCAAAATGATTTGAACAACAGCATTCATATCTACTTTGTAGTAGTAATAGTGAACAAACTGATGGCTCAATTGGTGGTAAGTAGTAACTGTCACCTATATTCATGAACAGCTCCACTGACATGATGTTATCATGTGACCCGTGATAGAAACTGGTCTTTTGCTAGGGAGGCGAAGGTTGGGGCGAGCCCCTTTGCCCCGACAATCCCAGAAGCCCGCTCCAAGAGGCTGTCAACCCAGTTAGGGTTGACAGCCTCTTGGGGCGGGCTTCTAAAACTAACTTAAATTATAAATTCTAAGCTGGGGGAAGAAATGTACACATATTTAAATTAAGTTATACTAACTTAAGAGGTAATATCATACTTGGGGAATAGTTTTTATTTATTTATACTATTTTTTTTATAATGTATTTTGTATTTTCGATTGTGTGTTTCATCAAAGTTTAATATATTGCTTAACTTTGTTAATTTTCACTTGCTTGTCCTATTCAAAGTGTTATTATGTTTCACATTGCATAAGACATGCATTGTACTCGTGTATATAAGAAAGTAATATTAATATAAATACATCCGTAGCATGTCGCTGTATAATTAAAGCATCTAGCAGAAAATTACAAATCCGGTAGTTACATATATTAAGGACAACTTTAATTAAATTAGGCTAAATGAATTAATAAGACACGTCCAAGCTGCTTCATACTAAACAAACTTAGAAAAAAGGGCAGATGGAGTAGGATTTATGAAGATGAAATTTTATTTAGAATTTTAATTTTACCTTTATACAACTGGTGTGACAATGGAGCTTACGTCTTGTTTAATGGGAAGCCATTATTACGGTACAAGTTCAATGATGTCACGCTGAGTAATGAAAGTCATCTATAATTTTGTTTTTATTCATTTTCTATCGCAGATATATGAATTAATTCTAAGCATTTAGTTGAAGAATAACAATAAATAATTTTTAAATTAAGCTATATCTAATCGTATGTATCTGTTTATGTATCTTAATTATCTACGTTTCATTATTTTTCAACCTTTAATTTAAATTTAGTAAATATCAGGGACCTTGTTTAATATACAGATACACAAAATCTGAAGAAGATCATTAAATATATATATATATATATAAACATTGGTCTATAATATATATATATATATATATATATCAGTCACATATCTTATAATGAATTTAGACTATAATAATTTAATATTTGAACAACTAGAAAATATAAACAAGTATAATAAAAATGATGATGGGAAATTATTAGTATTTTGTCACATTTCCTTTTGCTTCTATTAGTGCTTGAATCCGCCTCGGCATACTTTCAATACACTGTTTAGCACTTTCTTTTATTTTGGGATTGTGAAACCATACATTTATTAATTTTTCAATTAGTTTTACTTTGGTAGTTATGATTTCTTAGCAATTTCCGCCTTGGTAATTTCCCACAAGTTTTCTATGGGATTCATATCAGGAGAATTGGCAAGGTAAAACTGGAATGTTGTGGTCTTCCAAAAATTTGGTTACACTCCTCGCTTTATGACATGGAGCTGAAAACACGAATTTCTCCCCATTCGGGAACCATTCCTGAAGTTGCGGCAACAGGCGAGTTTCTAATACTTGCTTGTATTGGTCCTGTCTCATGGTTCCCTGGACGATATAGAGGCGCCCAACTCCTTTTGCGCTGATGACAGACCATACCATTATTTTTACAGGGTGTTTAATTCGTTCCACTATGCAATCAGGATGAAATTTCTCGCCTGGGCGCCGCCTCACGAAGTTACTTTTGTTGGCCAGAATTTCAAAAGTTGACTCGTCTGAGAAACATACCTAAAAAAATATAGAAACTATTTATAATTTTTGTAAATATGATTTTATATAACACAAATAAAATTAACCATAGAACTGACCTTATTCCAGTCTTCAACAGTTTTCAGGCGGTGCTCACGAGCCCTGCCTTTTCTTTTTCATCGCCTCTGTTAATCGGGGTTTCTTAACTGGACGATGACCTGTCAGGCCTTCCTCTGCCAACCTTCGCTGTACAGTTCTTTTTGAAACACGTATTCCAGATTCCTGTACTATCTGAGTTAAAAATCCAGCACTTTTCTTTCTGTTTTGCAAGCAGATATCTCGAATTTTCCTATCGGAACGTGTTGTTGTGATACGTTTTCTGCCACATTTGCCTTTTCTTTTGGGCGAAAGTGGCTGATTTTGATCTAAATTTATTTTTATTTTATTGACGGCAGATTTCGATACGGCCAGTTGTGCTATCATCCTCTGAGAGTGATTTGTGTGTAGGAGAAGGGTTTTAACCCGAGTCAAATCTACCTCTCGACCCATAGCCAAAGCTGAAAATATAAAAATAAATTAAAATTGTTCTAAAATCCGCTCCAAAATATTTTAATTTTAATTATAGTAAAATATTACTTAATTGCAGTTATTGATTATTTCACAAAACCACTAAAGAACTTTTTAAAAGAATAATTTACGTGTTTCACTTTTACACGTGTGAACGACTGTGTGTCTCTCCCGTCATTAAAATATATTTCAAAATCTCTCACTTGAAATTCACTTTGAATTTGAGTTATAGAGACAAGGTGAACATAAAAACATATCAGCAAAAAACTTTTACCACTTAAAAATGTAGTCAAGACCACTTGAAGAACAAAAATTATAAAAAATGTGACTGTCCCTATTAATTTGGCAACCCACTGTATATCCTTATCCTTACTTAATATTATAAATGCGAAAGTAACTCTGTCTGTCTGTCTGTCTGTATGTCTGTCTGTCTCGCTTTCACGCCAAAACTACTGAACTGATTTAAATGAAATTTGGTACCCATATAGTCTAGACGCCGAGGAAGGACATAGGCTACTTTTTAATGCGAAAAAAGGGTTGTAAGGGGTTGAAAATGGTAATGCAAGGTTATCTTTATGCGGTTGAATACACACTTATTATAATAATGGCTTAACTAAAAAATTAGATATTTTGGAAAGTCTACTTTATAATTGTGTTATTAAGTCTATTTTCAAAAATTTTTAATTTCTGAATTACACCAGTATTGTACTAGATATGCGACTTATTAACGCTCATATGTCATAAATAAACATATATGTCATTTGTATAAGCAGTTGCACGCGCAACTGATTATTGTCAATCCGTTGTCTCCTTATGAATTTAAATGAATAAACGTTTGCTCTGCAATTTTATTTTATAAATACATAAATATAATCCTGGTATAGCCTATAACTGATGACCCTGCTCTTGGACAAGAGCGTAAGAACATATTATTAATATTTTTGAAGAATAAAACAACATATAATATTAAAAATGTTGTCAATACATATGAACAACATTTCCTTGGAAGAAACAACATCTACCGTTCCATCCGAGCTATTCAGGTTCGGAATACGCGTTTCTCCATTCTGGCCAGTAGAATCAGAGATATGGTTCGCGCAAGTAGAGGGATAGTTTGCAATTTAGAATATCACATCTATTATTTTGATTTAACAAAATTTTATTATGTTATTGGCCAACTGGACCACCAATTTTCAAAAGAATTTAAAGAAATGTTTAAACTGTTTATTAAATATAAATAAATATGACATTTAAATTTGTAAATATCACATTGTCACCATTCAAGGGGTAAAATAAAATAGCAGATAAAAGTTTTTATGGAAATTCGTCATATTTGAAGCTAGAACGATTAAGCTTTTTTCTTACGCTTTTTTGGGTCAGTTTATTTAATAAATACCTTACTAATATTATGAAAGTGAAAGTGACTCTGTCTGTCTGTCTTAAAAGCCAAAACTTCTGAACTGATTTAAATGAAATTTAAAGTCTAGATCTTGAGATACATAGGTTACTTTTTAATGCTGTTATAAGAGACTGAAAGAGGAATTTTTTAAAAGTTTAAGCTTCAATCTTATTTTTTTGCGTATTGATTAAATATAATTAACGAAAATGGGTTGTAAGGGTCAAAAGGGGAGTTAAAATGTCGTATGCATGTATTGTCATTTTTTAAAGCTAGAAACTTGAAACCCATTTTTTAGGCTGTTGAGAAAATATCAGTACCTACCGCCACAGGACTCAGCCATAAATGGTTACAGTATAGCGACATCTTATCATTGGTACATGATGACACTAATATAAGTAGCATTAAAAAAAACAAGAAAAAGGGTTATAAGGGGTTGAAAGGGGAGATGTAATGTATGTATGGTATGTATGTAAGTATCTTCATTTTAAAGATAGTAGTTTGAAACTTAGTTTTTGGCTGTTGATTGAATTGTATGGAATTATGTATGGAAATTTCATTTTTGAAGCTAGAACGATGAAACTTTTTTATTGGGTTAGATTATTAATATATATTTTTTATTATTTACTCAAGGTCACTATTTTACGCGGACATGTCTATATATATATATATATATATATATATATATATATACATACGCTATGTGATGACTGAGTTACTTAATTAGTTAATTCATCTCTTCTTCATTTTCAGAATACCTTTAAATAGAAGTACCTATAAAAGCTAACTAGGTCTAATTAAAGCTAGGTAGATAATACTAATAGGTAATTTAAACCACCTGATCGGCGTGATTAGAGTAGTCCTGTATCTATATGTATTGGAATGTTGTTAAACTGTAATGATACCTAACAATAAATGGTGCCAGATGGTAGCTATTACAAAATTATTTTAGGTTCTAAAAGAGGATTAGTTAGGATTATTCCACTATTAGTCATCGCTTCTTCTTTTTGTAGCAAAGCTGTAGACTACATTTCTATATTTTCTCTTTTATTTTAGACTTTTTTTATGTCTTACCATGTATTTATTACTACTGTTTGGTGTGTGTTAAGTGTCTGGGTAATAGTATATGCCTGCGACTTCATCTATGTAATCATAAGTGACTGTGATTATAAATAGTATACTATATCATATCATACATAGTGTACGAAAAAGGTAAACATATATAATAATGTGCTAAATTTCATGACGATTGGTTACGTAGGTAAAATATGAAAACAGAGGAAACAAATAAGATCAAACATTACTTAGGATTCATGAAAATAAATTTACAATGTAAGAAATATTTATTTGTATACACACTTACATGTAAAATAAAAACAACATTACTTACATTGTAATAGAAGGCTTAATAATTATCATGACCGATGTTCTTAACGGTAATATTTTGTATCATAATAATCACATTTGAAATAAATGCATTCTAACTAAATAATGGATTACGTAGTATTCAGAAACATACCTGCGTTATTATCATCGAAAAACAAACACCACGATATTAAATACACTCACTACTTTATAGTTTTGAATCCATACAAAAACATAATTCACGACCAGAAATCACTGTGAAACATTATTTTACTATCATTCGTTGTAATTAACACGGCAGTATGTATTTGTTAAGTGATCGTCGATTATTGTTATTTTCTTTTTATTTATTGAGCACTGGGTATTTTTGGCACGTGACACGATTCGATCTCGTTCAGTCGATCAGTTGGGTATCGATTTGTATTCGAATTGTAATCGTGTCAGATGTGAATGTAGGCCGTTGGAGTGACCGACGACCGCCCGTGCGGCTACCGTCGACAAGCTGCCGGATGCGGGGCAGAGGCGCAGAAGCCTTATGACGCATGCGCGCCAACACCCTGCTATTCCAAGCCATCCATTTAGATGATATATTCATGCCAACGTTACCAAATGTTAAATATAAAATAATAAAGGCAAGTTAATGCATATCAGCTGGAAGGTACTTTACCAATTAAGTGCAGAGAGACTAAGGCATTTCTGAGATCCATTGCTAATAATCTTTTCCTCCTCCTTTACTGGTAACAACTCTTTATGGGAGTTATGAATAAACTGTTTAGTCTAAGTTTTTTTAAATAAGAAAATACAGTTAAAAGTTACTATATTCATAGGTAAGATAAAGACACGATATTCATCAAGTATAATTAGTCTAATACGTTATTAACTTTATATAATTATCACTATTTCAATATTGGCAATGGTACACGAGTCATCCGACGAAAGTAACAGTAAGAAAACAAATGGTCTTAAAATATACTGGGGATGGTAGTTTATTCGAGCTCTGGTTATCGTTTCGCACGCACCCTGCCGTCCATTGAACTCGCGTTCAGGACTCGCATACTCCACGCAAATTGTCTTTTCATTATTCACACCGCGATTATTTTGCTCTTTGACACCACACAATAAGTTTGTCTCCAAGAATAAAGCTCAAAATTTGTCTCAGTCGTTTCGAAAAGTCACAGTCGAGCGAAGCTCTAAGAGATTCCGCCAATTCTGTCTATTTATTCCAGCTATTATGTTTGCTTGCGGTTAGCATTCGTATCGTCGTGGCTTTGTTGTTATAACGTTCATTAGTACATTTTGGTTATAGTTATGTTATTGTCGTGTTCATTTCCATAAAATCTTAGTAATGAATAACTGAATCTGTTCCTTATCGCTATATACTTTAGATATAAACTGCTACCATGTTATCTAGATACAATACAGACCAGAATATTATATGTATACATTACGATAATTATGAAATTTCGTCTATATAATGTAATTTGTTTTATACAAAAATATACTTCATAGATACAAATATGTTGTTTTGTGTAAATTGGTCTTTAAAAACAGCTATTGGCACACTGTCTTTGGTAGGTATCATAAGAGTAAATAAAGGCCTACTTACTGTGTGTATAATATGTATATAATGTGTAAATATGTATGTATAAATATGATAGAGTGCACCTCTAGTGCGGTATACCCTAGTGATGCAACAGTGGAGGATAATGGGAAGAGTATGAAGTCAGGTCTGGGCCCATTGTAGCGAATTTATCAGGAATTAACCACGATGGATTAAAAGGGGAACTATGTGGAGGTCGATATGACATCACTGATTCCTATTACTATGAATCTTATATTGTTTATATGTATATACGGTAGAGAAGCCACACTACGTAATAAGTGCAATAAAACCAGATAAAGTGTGCGATAGACGTTTATTTGTTGTCTTATATACTTTTTCAAAAGAATAATTATATACATACGAATATACAATGACTGAAACACGAGGAGTATAAATTTGACAAATTTTGATAAGATGAGAGCGCACAGCCAGGCGACGCGACGTCCGTATTTTTAAAAAGAATTTAAAGTACGAGTATATACGCCACTTCCAAGATGTAAAAAGTCGTTCATTTGTTTCAAAAAAATATTTCCTTAAAATTAAAAAAAATATCCCAATTTCAACAGAGAGGATGGCTTAAAATTATTAGCTGTGTGGGATCCTACCATAAATAAATTCAAACAAAGTTCAGTAGCATTAACAATCATTGAGTGTACTGATATTGTGATCTTTCAGTGGACAATACAGAGACGGTAGAAGAAAAAACTGCTGGCACTTACCTACTCTAGTTAGCTCGTGACCATGGCTAGTGCAATTTAAACGAAGCGTCAAGAGAAGGAAGATCTTAATTTACCATAAGATCGTAAGGAGAATTTTAGGACCGCGCTAAGAACACACGTTCATTGTGACATAACTAAAACTGTATCTGCTCATTCTGCTTGCACCGAATATTTATATATAATTATAAATAATACTTTGGTCATACTCCATCTATACTTTGGATATGATGGCAATTTCGTGAAACTTACAGTTCAGTTAAACAGGAAAAGACTAAAATGGCCCAGGTGATAGAAAATTTGGAAGTGTATAGAATAACCTATTAGACAACTAGAAATAATTATGCTAACATGTTTAATTACTGTGACAAAGCACAACTTTATTATGGTATGTATGATGTATGATGGGCATGTAATGCGTAGGAATGAAGACCATATCCTAAGGAAGGTGTTATATATGAATGTGGATGGTTATAAGGGCAGAGGAAGACCGAAAAAGAGATGGATGGACTGTGTGAAAGATATGGTAAGAAAGGGAGTAAATAACGAGATGACTGCGAACGGAGACGAATGACACGACACGCCGACCCCAGGAAAATGCAGATGATGATATAATATTAATAATGTTATATACATATTACATTATTTTACTACAATAATATTTTTTATATTTTATCTTAAAATATCGTAAAATGATTTTCGTAATATTCTGTAGGCGTCGTTTTCATATTGGATTTGCGCCAGTGCCATTAACATGAAGTTACAAGAAAAAATAACATAAATTAAAAAAATGTGTAAAAGTTAATACTTTTCTTTTAGTGCTGAGAAATACAGTTGAAGCTCTTTATTTGTATTGAATTAACAACATTCGTTCTATATGTTTGCACCTTTAACTTCAGAACGTCGTAACCTACACAATCGACTTAAACCGAGTTCAATTCTGGTCGATATCAATAAAATCGACAAATTATGAAATAGGGTAAAATAGAATGAAATGTGGGCATGTCAAGTGTTTTTCTTACGGATGATAATGGAATGGTGCACCTGCCTGCGCTAAGTGGACACCAGTGGAGGATGATAGGATGAGGTCAGGTTAGTTAGCCAATACACCATGAATTGATCGCCATGGTTTCCAGAGGGAACCAGGTGGAGGCTAACCTGACATTGCTAGCAATGGGGTTAATAGTCCACATTACTACTATAACAATTCTCTTCCCCTTGCATGTCAAGTGTTACGTTCATAATGTCATTGAAAGTTTACAATGCCTATGATTATCTTATCTGGAATATTAATCGTGAATGTAAAATATTTGTATTAGGTTATAACGTACGTTATTATTATTATTTTTAAAAGTTCGTTATTAAACGAAGTTTCAAATAGTACACCGAGTGCACTAAACTTGTACGATAAGTTGAGTACCAATCCCAAACTGGCTCGCTTCCAATGGATAAAAGTTGTCCGCGGAAAACACAGACGAACAGTTTCTTATCCATTTCCTTCTACCACCGTGTTATTGGTTTCATAGATATTAAACGTACATGGACGTTTACATATACGTGTATTAGGCAAACAGGAACAGCATCACGGACACTAGAATAAATAAAATAGCAGTTGGAAGTCCTCGTGGTACCATACTCGTGGTCAAACACGTACTGTTTTTTTCGGACACTCATGATCCATATCATGTTAGTTTTTTTTTTTTATACTACGTGGTCCAACCCTGATAAGGTCACTGAATATCCGTCCGGTCGTGTAGTCAGCAGAAGGTCCAGTAAGGAGCTCGTATGGGTCTCGATATCAGGTATTCTCGTTGGAGAATGAACCAGTTGCGAGAATCCATAGGCCAGAGCAAACTCGTGAGCAGTTCTCCCCGCGTGGTCGGTGAGCTGAGAACGGAGCCACTCGATGTGATGGGCATTGAAGTCTCCAAGTATCACTAGACTTGCGGAGGGATACTGCTCAAGAACTTTATCAGACGTCAATTGAAGGTGCTCAAACAGACGAGTCGTATCCTCATCACCGCTATGAGACCTGTATAGGCACGCATAGATGCCGGTGTAGTCACCCTGATCAATGCGAACCCATAGGATTGACAGGTCTTTTTCTTCTAGACCAAGAAGGCGGCGACAGCAGATATCTTCCCGGACATACAAACAAACCCCGGCACGACGCACAAATTTGTGCTCGAGTTTATACCCAGGGTACAGCAGGTAGAGTGTCAGCCGGAGAGGATATCTGCGTCTCCGTAAGGAATAAAAGGGTCGGCTTGGCGATCTCGAGGTGATAGTGGACCGCATTGATGTTTCCGTGAAGTCCCCTGATATTACAGAAATCCATATCTAATGTGGATTGGGGTGCCGCTGAAGTACTAAATTTCCTTTTTTTGCTTCTGGTCATGGTAGTTAGGCAGTTTTTTTTAAGGTTAAAGGGGAATGGTTGCGCCGGTATCAGAAAGGACAAAAGATGCATCAACGCACCCCAGCATTGCACAGGTTGGGCGACTTGGTGGCACGGCGGCCGGAAGGGCCCCCGGTCACCCCCCCTGGTGTACCAGCCGGGTCCACTCCCGTCTCCTCCTCCGGCACGACTACTACACCAGGGATTATGCACAGGCGGCGGTTCAGCCTCCCAGGGCGGAGATTATGTAATCCCTGGGTTCGGGAACCCAACAACTTGCGGGCGGCCAGCGGTTAGCCGTTTCACCGGGTCTCCCTGAACGCCGCGCCACCACGTCTCGCCTATGCAATCCCTAGGCACTGTTGGACACACAGGTCCACCAATACCAGCACAACCCATCCCCATGGGGCTCTGGTCACCTTACTCACCACAGGAACACAGTGCTGTTGTGTAGTGCAAGTACAGCACTGTTTGGTTTTCCGCTTGGTGGAGGTACTACGCCAGTTCAGGCCGCCCCAAGTCGAGCAAGATGTATCGAAATACATCTTGCTGTGCCCTCCCTTCTCTAGTAAACGACTTATAAACTATGTATAATTCTATATAAAAAGTAAATGTAACTGGCAGTTTACAAATATGTGCGTTGTCATGTCCGTAAAACAGAATAAAAAAAAAGTTGAAAAAAGAATAAAATTCAAATCAAAAGAGACATTATCGCAACATGCTTTTTTATTTCATAAATATACTATAATTTGAATCTAACAAATCCTCGTTCAGGTTTAAACAAACTATGTTAGTGAACTATGGACAAAACTTAATAGGGGTAGGGTAGGAGGAGGCTTATATATCATAGGAGTTAATATATCTACGTCCTCTATATATAATAAATAAATAACCTTGGACAATTAACACAGCGCCATCTTGTTCCACGGTAAGCATAGCTTGTGTAATGGGTACTAGACGACTGATATAAATACTTAGACATTGTTTTGTGAATACATACATAATATAAATAGAAAACACCCAGACCGATACAAACAATCACACTCATGAATACAAATGTAATGTACCCTGCGAGGAATAGAACCCGCGACCATCGGAAGTAAAGCGGTGTGCTAAACCGCTAGACAACCGAAGACAATATTATAATTTTCAGTACTTCTGCAGTGGACAAGTCGATATACTTTCTGTGATGTGTGATGGTTAGAAGGTTCGGCTGCACATATGGGTATAAATATTATCAAAACATTTTGGCTACATAAATGTTCCATTAATGTATTTTTTATTTATAATATAAATACTTTATAGACATAATACATATGAAATAATAGTAAAACACTAATACAAATTGTCTGTGTTTTCACGCCAATCTGCCACGATAGCGCCATCACCGATATTACATTATTACATGGTTAGTCATCAGGTCCGCTGTTCTGACTAACGTACCTTATGGAATCAAAATTTATCATTTTTCGCCTACTGGTAGCTATGGATGGAAATTAATCATCTACCGAATTCTTTATTAGCTTGCAAGTATGACATATTTGTAAATATTTTTTTTCCTACAATTGAAAATGCTATAATTCCACTTGATACATGTATTTTGAAAAGCATCCAGCTTTCTGATTTATGTTCTATTTTTATTAAACCTTCTTTATTATTTCTCAAGTTTGTGAACATTGTAAAATACTTCATTTATATTTAAGATTCTTAAATATTAGATACATTAAGGAAATTCTGTCGAATCGACCTCTTTCTGATGATTAAAATTTTTCAATCTAAATATTTAAGATTGTTTATTGCAGTATTAAACGAAGGGTTTTATAACACAATTAAAATGAGTAAATCCTTAGCTTAAGTGTATATTTTATAAAAACGTTATGTGTTCCACTGTATGATATTGAATATCGAGAAGAAACCCGTTATATTTCATATTTCAATACGCGATCCTCTTTATCCATTGCCTTTAATTCTTTCTATTCTACACAACTCTTATCTGGTAGAATGCCATTGATCAAGATTAAGTATCATCTGCCTGCGCTGTGTATACGATTTGAAAAAGAATACGTAAATATTGAATACATACAATTTACATTTAAAACAGAATTTATATTATAAACAACGATAGTTATGTATATAAATGTTCTTATTAAATTATGTTTTAGTCAGTAATGGAATTATAAAATACTGCCTAGAAAGAACTTAATATTCGTAGTGCTTATAACATTATCTGATTACACAAAAAATGAGTGCGTAGCGGTTTATATGTTGTATCTTGCATGACTCTTCTTTGTTAATGTATATTATGTGATTACCACAGCTTCTACATATTAGATGTATATATAAAGTATAGAGTAAAATCATAATTGAAATCAGTCCAGTAGTTTCGGAATCTATTTAATTAGAACATACAATAAAATCTTTCCTCTTAATGTAAATATATATATATGTAAAATTAAGTGGAATATATTTAATACATATAATGCGTATTGAATAACATCTCCACCGTTAATTACTTCGCACCCGTGGGTGCAAAGTTATATATTATTATTGTTACGTTAGGAAAGGAAACAAAACCTGTCTTAGTATATTACCTGAAGAGAGTAACGACCTAAAGTTTAAATTTAAATTACTATACAACGTTGCCTGAATTGTGTGCTTTCTTTTGTTTTTAAAGTTTAGCTACAAAGTTTTAAACTGAAAAGACTAAATGCTATGACTGTAAAATGTTGTATTTCCTTACTAGAAACCCTTGTCGTTTTGGTAAATAAAGTTAGAGTAGAAAAGCCGAGATTGTTCTCTAAATTGCCATAGGTTATTCTATTGTATATACAGATTATTCTGAATTTTTATTACAGTTAAGTAATTATTTTCTAGAATACTTTGCTATGGTAACGATAAACGTATATTTGAGAAGTAGGTAATTAAATTAAAAGTAAGTATTAATTTAAAGCACCGTATATTGCGACTTAAAAAACTAAAGTATGTAATATTATGTTATCTGTGCCTGAAGCAATTGATTGTTCAGGTTGATTTTAGAGTTTACTAATGTATTATTACAAATGTTTGTTTGTGTAGTATGTAGTAATGGCATATAAAGTAGTAATTTTATTCACAACAGTATCTAGATTTCCCGGAGCTTTTAAGTGTTCTTATTAATTCAAAACATCGCAGGGACTATGTCCTTTAATTTTTAAATAAGCAATAGGAACAGATTCCCGAGTACTTCTTGGTCGGACTTGTAGCACGAGTTCTTTCGGTATTTTCTTTCATTCTTAATAAATTGCTGTTTGTTGTTAAGTTTTTTTCTTAAACATCAACAATTGGCAATCTTGTAAATATCATTTACAAACAATATGCATTAAAAATGCATATACAGTATTTATTAACAGTTAGAAGTATATTCTAGTTTGATATTTTATAAAATGGATAAAATAATAAATATACAACCTGTCTACTGTTTTCCAAAACAACATATGTAAAATATATCCTTCTTGTCAAAGATAATTCACAGGTAAATATGACACATATTCTAGGAGTATAGTTTGAGATTTATTTTATTTACAATCTCATAAAACTTAATTTTAAAGTTCAAGTTTAAGATGGTAGTAATATATGTAAATTAAGGTAAGTATGTAGACAGAGTATAGTTACACTTCGACAGCGCTGTGTGTATGTTGACCTTATGAAGTTCCGGTGAGGTTGCTCCGGTACCTCGGTCGCTTTGCAAGATGAGGGTATTAGGATCACGCCCTTCTCTTTAATTAATGGAGGCTTGACCCACGTCTAACTTTGTGCTTGTATTTAAGAGACTCAGAACTATAGTTAGGGTCCTATTGTCTCCGATGTTTATTTGTCCTTGTGTAAAACTTCATTTTGGGAACATTTTCATTTTTTTTTGCTGATTGCAACACGTGAGATTTTAAGGATAGTTAATTTCAACTCTCCGATAATAATAAATACTCTACGAACTAAGTATTATGATTATTTGTAATTTTACTACGCTTTTTTACTAGTTATGATAACCTGTTGGTGCATAGTATTTCTGACAAGGCGCGATAAATTTCTGGAAATAATGCAATTTATTGCAAATGACTAATCAACGGTGTAATGTTTTTTTATTCTTTTAACTGAATTTTCATTCTTTCAAATTTACTAAGTGTTTATGTTTCAGTCACTATTTCTGTGCAATAAAATCTTAAATTACTAAAATCTATATAAACACATGTAGTATGCAACAAATTATAGAAGTAATCTAATTTGTACTTATATAAAATAATGCTGAATAATGATTGAGAGCATGCGCCACCTGCACGTCTGAATTCATGAGTTGGCTGTACAGTGACAAGTAATGCTCACGGGCAAGCCAAGTTATGCATATGAGACGTAATAAACTCGTATATCAAGAGTATACCAGGACAATTTTCCTCGCTACATAAATTCGTTGGAGACTCAGAAAGTAGACAAGTTAATATGAGATTTCATATCAGGGAACGGAAACAACGGCGGTGCTTCGCGCTCGACGCTAATGAATAAATAACTTTTCGTGTCTACAGTCAATCCTCCTTATTTAACATAAGCATTATATATAGGTACTGATGTAAGCTCGAAGGTACTGAAGGTATTTCACCGCATTGAAATAAGTATTTTTTTACTAATATTTCAAAATTAGATATGGTTCGTTGAATTAATATATAATGAGTTTATTAATAGGTAATAACAATTTTTTTTCCAATATACCTTTGCCCAATTTAACATGTACTGTTGATTTCACATCAACAAAAGAATAAAGTAAGCGATGTAATTTAATGGAGTTTTCCTCGTAAGGATGTATAAAGAAATTCATTTTGTCGGGGCAAATCGGTCAATAGCATTTTTAACGAACCTTAAATAAGAAAAGTGAGAGAACTGATATCCATACTGATATACACATAAAGAGACTGTATATATTTATTACATTCTGTATGTATTTTATACTGCTGAAATTACCATGGATGGACATCCATAGCATTTCCATAAAAATGTAATAAAAGTTACTAAGAAATACCTTCCAGTATGTAAATGGCAATTTAACCAAAATTCAAGACTCTATCTGTATCATAGAGAAACAAAGACTATGTTACATTTCTTAAAGCTATTTAATCTAACCTCTTTTCCACATTAAAGGCTTCCGAAAATATCACCTCATTACATGTTTTTAAATAATCGTAGAAGTAAAGAAATATTATAAAATTTATTCAAATTGTCTACAATATACTCACTAACTTTGAGATATGATCCTGAAAAGTTCATTATCCATCTCGGAAAAGATCCTTTAAATTAAACTTAATTTCTTTTACGCTAAAATGTTGACTAATTAAATAAGGCACAATTTTCTTCGAGGCCACTAGAAAGTTTAATGAAAATACTCTGAACTTTTATTTTTTAGACGTATAATCGATTTAACAAGCTAAAGAGTCATTTTTAGAATAAAAATATTTTTTCATATAATATTTGTGAATGATAACTAGTGAATAATCGTATTGCCGATCGCAGTACAAGAGAAAAAAATCTAAATAAATATAATAGAGCAAGAGCCCACGACTGCCAGACACGTCATTTTAGTAAACGTGAAAGTTCTTGTATGTGTGTCCCCAACACAGGAAAGAACGATCCCCAAACATGAAACCTGGATCGTGGTTCCTTTGGCAGGTACCAGGTAACAAAGGTGTAAAAAAAATCATATCAAATTCGTTATTTTAAGAAACTCCATATTTTCATATGTTGTTCGTAGCATTATTATAATTTGCGCTGCTCATTGCCAGACACGTAGTGTGGTTCCAACCCCCCGCCGTAAAGCTGAAATTTATATATATTATTGAGAGTTCTCTCAAACTGAGTTTCCTAAATTGCCAGACAGTTTTCTTGGTTCCTTATCCTACCAGACTCATTGAAACCGTATATTGGGTAACAAAGGTGTATACAATTTCATTTCAAATTCGTTATTTTTAGATACTCCATTTTTTCACATATTGCTCGTATGAGTATTATAACTTGCTCTGCTCATTGCCAGACCCTTAGTGTGGTTCCAACCCCCGCCGGACCCCCCAAACTATACTATTTTATAAATAAATTTACGTTATTTTAATAAAGCTGTAATATATATAAAGTTTAGCTTTATTAAAATGACGTATGTCTGGCAACGAGCAGCGCAAGTTATAATACTGTTACGAGCAATATGTGAAAAAATGGAGCATCTTAAAATAACGAATTTGATATGAAAATGTATACACCGTTGTTACCCAATATACGGTTTCAATGAGTCTGGTAGGATAAGGAACCAAGAAAACTGTCTGGCAATTTAACTCAGTTTGAGAGAACTCTCAATAATATTATAAATTTCAGCTTTATTAAAATTTTTAAGTTTATTTCTAAAATAGTATAGTTTGAGGGGGTCCGGCGGGGGGTTGGAACCACAATAAGGGTCTGGCAACGAGCAGAGCAAGTTATAATACTGTTACGAGCAATATGTGAAAAAATGGAGCATCTTAAAATAACGAATTTGATATGAAATTGTATACACCGTTGTTACCCAATATACGGTTTCAATGTGTCTGGTATTATACGGAACCAAGATAAATGTCTGGCAATTTAGGATACTCAGTTTGAGAGAACTCTCAATAATATATATAAATTTCAGCTTTATTAAAATGACGTAAGTTTATTTCTAAAATAGTATAGTTTAGGGGGTCCGGCGGGGGGTTGGAACCACACTACGTGTCTGGCAATGAGCAGCGCAAGTTATAATAGTGCTACGAACAATATATGAAAATATGGAGTTTCTTAAAATAACGAATTTGATATGATTTTTTTACACCTTTGTTACCTGGTACCTGCCAAAGGAACCACGATCCAGGTTTCATATTTGGGGATCGTTCTTACCTGTGTTGGGGACACACATACAAGAACTTTCACGTTTATTAAAATGACGTATGTCTGGCAGTCGTGGGCTCTTGGGCTATAACAAGCCCTGTGGCCGGCGTGATAATAATAGATAATATAATTAATATTATCCTCTTACTGGCAATGGTGTCATGCGATGTGTAATATATATTATGTTATATTATGCGAACTGATGCGTCACGTTTGCTTCAAGAGAGTAAATATGTCATAATAATTAAGAGTCTTTCATAAATTCATAACAGATCTAAATTTAGTTGCGTTAATGTAATATTTTTTTGAATTTTGTTCAACCTTTGTATGACATGATACCTTTGAGCCAATCCAGACACGTTTCAATTATCTCCGCGAGTGTACAACGTCCCCACTTGGGACTGTGACGCGTATATGTTCAAAATGTCGGTTTTCATACGGTTTTTAATTTTACTCAACGTGTACATTTTTATTTAACATTTTTTGTTAATTTAAATAACAATTTTATACTACAACGGTGGCAAACAAGCAAACCGTCCATCTGATACCGTAGCTTATGGACGCAAGCGTCCATAGGCTACGGTAACAGCTTCTTGAAAAACCCCATGTTGTAGTCTCTTGAGGAAACTTCGGCAGGTAGTTCATTCTGCAATCTAAGTGTACGCGGAAGGAAGCTCGTCTTTCTTGTTGTAACAATGTTCTTTGTTGTATTGTATCTAATGGCAATTATGCTTAGTACATCTATCAAATAGAGCTTTTGATGTAATAAAAAATTTACCTACTATAAAATATCAATGTAGTGAAATAGACTTAACTTTAAACACTTGAACATACTGTTAAATTGAAATTCAACAAGATGAATATTTTTTTATTGTAATTAGAATAGCAAACATGCTGATATTCAACCTAATAGTAAGCGGTGAACGCCGCCTACGAGCATCACGTTATCATATGACACCCGTGTTACCACTCATGCGTTGCTAGTCCCGAAGACTAAGACAGCATGAACAATTTTTTTAAAAACAATAATATACTATTCCTATTATATACACCATACAGTTCAGAGAATTTATCACTAGTGTTTAAACTAGGCCGAGCCTGTGTATTAGACACTAGTTTCTATCTGCGACATATGACTCTTATCATGTAGTTTCGCTGCCCAATCTTATAAAGCAAACCTCATGGACACTGAAAGAGGTGACGCGCAGTTTGTAAAGTACTGTCTATCTCTGATAGTAACGAGATAGATTTATAAAAACTATTGTACATAAGACATTTAAATATTATGCTACTTAAAATTTGTAACTAGTGTCAACTAGATAGCTTATTTTTGCAATTTAAAGATTCATACATTTTGTAATGATATTAGAGATTTTCCAGGCACGTTTGTAGACTTTATTCTTAAATTTGTAAAACTACGGAGTGCAGCGGCCTCCACGGATTCTCGGAGCTTGTTAAAAAGGAATGGTATTATTGCTCCTACTAAAAATTTACGTCGTTGTGTTATGAACTTGCTTTAATGAAACATGAAGTTTATTCGTAGGTATTTACAAAGTATTTTTGTGAATATTTTGACCATTAATTGGAAATAGACAACTTTAACGTTCATTTTAATAATTATTATGAGTCGAAAAATTATGACTGTGGTAGTAGGTATTATTAATTAGTTGTATTGTAATAATAACTGTTGATAGAGCGCCGTATAAAAAGTTCTCGTTATGAGAAACCTCATTGTACAAATAATTATTAAAGTCAAATTTACAATGGTAATATTTATATCGGAATATATATATATTATATAAAAATAGGCCTTGACATACCGAAGGCATTCGATCGGGTTTGGCATCTAGGTCTTCTATCGAAATTGCCCTCGTACGGAATACCAGAGGGATTATGCAAATGGGTCGCTAGTTTTTTGTCTGGCAGATGCATCAAAACCGTGGTAGACGGTGATTGTTCCCGATAGCTTGGACATTAATGCTGGCGTCCCGCAAGGCTGTGTTCTCTCCCCTCTCTCTCGTCCCCGGTACTGTCATCCCCTGCTATGCGGATGACAGTACCGGGGACGCATATTACACGGGCTGTGCTAATATCCCTCTTTCCATTGTGGAGGCAAAACGCGAACAGCTTGTGTCTGAAATCGAGAGTACTCTTACCAGAGTCTCCGATTGGGGGCGACTGAACTTAGCTCAATTCAATCCTACTAAGACCCAAGCCTGCGCGTTCACCGCTAAGAAAACCCCTTTTGCTGTGGCTCCTCAATTCCAGAACACGTCCGTTACCATCTCTAAGAGTATTGGGATTCTCGGTGTCGACATCTCTAGTACTGTTGAGTTTCGCAGAAGCTCGGTGTGCTCAATAGAGCGAGGCGGTACTTCACTGCGGACCAGAGACTTCTCTTATATAAGTCACAGGTTCGGCCGCACATGGAGTACTGCTCTCATCTTTGGGCGGGAGCACCTGGATACCAGCTCGGTCCTTTTGACTCGGTTCAGAGACGTGCTATAAGAATTGTCGACGATCCCAATGTCTCTGGCGGTATCGAGCCACTCAGCTTGAGGCGAGACTTCGCCTCGCTTTGTGTGTTGTACCGATTATACAACGGATTGTGTTCTGAGGAATTGTTCGACATGATGCCGACAGCCACCTTTTACCACCGCACCGCTAGCCATCGACAGGGAATTCATCCCCACACACTGGAACCTAAGTGGTCCCGAACAGTGCGGTTTCAGAGGAGTTTCCTCCCGCTTACACTTAGATTGTGGAATGAACTTCCTGCGGAGGTTTTCCCACGAGACTACAGCATGGGGTTTTTCAAGAAGGGTATATTAAGGTTTCTTAAGGGTCGGCAACGCGCAAGTGATACCCCTGGTGTTTCAGGCGTTCATAGGCTATGGTAACCATTTACCATCAGATGGGCCGTATGCTTGATTGCCACCATAGTAGTATAAAAAAAAATGGATTTCCGAATCTGGTGTGGAGATTTTTAAAATCAATAGAACATAATATCTAACTATAAAATTTATCTTAACTCTTTTTCATACATCCGAATTCTATATATTATAATTTAAGATGAACTGCAATCACACGAATATCTAAATTATTTAATAATAACTTTTTTGTTAATACAATTTTCTCTATATAATTTTTTGTTAAAATTGGGGACAATTTATAGTACAAATGCAGAAATACGGATATATGTAGAAATCAAAAGAAGAGAGAAATGAATCCATTTTACCGACGCTATTGTGTTTAACATTAATGTCGGATGAAGGTGGATAAATCGCGGGACAGGCAGCCTGGATTACAATGAATAAAGTATTGGGTATTATAAGGGTAGACATAGATTTTGTACAAGAATATTTCCCTACACGCGTATGTTTGTACATGTTTAATGATAAATCTAATTGACAATAAAATGTACAGTATGTATATATCTATTACGTATTAATTTATATTCCGTATATTAAAAATGTACAGAATGTATATGTATTATGAAATGTTTGAAATCTAATGCTCTCATTTAGATCTAATGAGAAACTAAAATACTTTGTTAATGTAAATATATAAAAAGTCTCGAATTTAATTTAAAAAATAGTGGAACATGGTTTCGGACGGTTAATAGTCTTGTCTGTAAATGACTAGACTATTAATAGAGTATTTATTGTAAACACATTCTGTTAGAGTGGGTATATGGTGCTAGACGTCGTTGATAACATAAATTTTATTTTACTTTTGCCATGAATTGTACTTTTCGTGTAGTTCTTACCATCAATTGATATTTAAGCGACAACATTAACAAATTCTGGATGAGATCTCGCTTTTTGATGCGGGTGAGAAGACCCAAATAATTGTATCTATAAATTAGAAGAAATATATAATTTATTGGCGTCATAAAAAAATATTTATAAATTTAAAGCGCCAATGATATACAAATTTTAACAGTCGTATCAAGTTCAAACATCAAAGAATTTATTCGCATTTCAGCAAGTGTATTATTCTTAGATTGGTAGAAGAACAAAATTCAAATATTAATAAAAACATCTCGTTCAATGCTACTTCCAAAGTAAGGTTTTAATGTTCCTGGGGCTAAAGATATTAAAGGGTCAATATCTGATAAGAGAATTACATTTACTATCTTTTATTTGTTATCTTTAATAGCTTCATATCCCGTATTTAATTAGAGCTTTTCCTATAATTGAGTCTTATCTCGCAGGGAAAGCAATCTGCAGATTTATGACTTCATTAACAACGTCCTTTGAAGCTTGTTGGTCAATCCATTGATAACTCATTTATATAAAGTACCTACGTCATCCGTTACAATACTCGTGTCATAATTTATCAACAGAAGCAATTATCAATTGCTGCTTTTATATTATTTAAATCTCAAACTTTTCTAGAAAAAAGATTATCCAAATATATACATACACTAGCTGTACCCGCAACTTCGTCCGCGTGGTGTTATACTTTATAATTCTAAAATAAAATAATATTTCTAAAATGAAAATAGCCTAAGTTACTACTTATTATATTAACTACCTGCCAAATATATCCCGTCAAAATCGGCCCAGCCATTTCAGAGATTAGCCGGAACAAACAGACAGATAGACAACAATTACAAAAAAAATTATTTTGGTGTATGTATATATCGTATTTATATTCATATGCATGTAGTAAAAAACGGTTATTTCAAAATTACAAATTTTCAATATTCAATTCTATTTATATGTATAGATGACGATACATCCATACAACCTTGCACCTACCTTTTCAACTCCCTTCAACCCTTTTTCACATTAAAAAGTACCTAACCTATGTCCTTTCTCAGGGTTTCGTCTATCTGTGTCCCAAATTTCATGTACATCGGTTTAATAGTTTTAGCGTGTAAGCGCGATAGACAGACATTGACATTTGTAATATTAGAAAGCTATTTAATAAACTAAACTAAAATACCCAAAGAAAAAATTTCCATCAGTCTAACTTCAAAAATTATGAATTGCCATAAAAAGTTTCAGCTGCTATTTTATTTTACCATCGTTTAGGGTGAAAATTTTACAATATTTAAATGTCATATCTCATCAACAACCTAAAAAATACGTTCTAAGCTTCTAGCCTTAAAAATTACTTCCATACAACCTTGCTGCATTCTACCTTACTCTAACCTTTACATGTACTTTTTGAACTTTCATCTTCTCTTTCAACCACCTTATAATCCTTTTTCACATTATAAAATAATTTATGTCCATTCTCAGGGTCTAGACTACGGACTACGTACCAAATTTCATTTAAATCGATTCAGTCGTTTTGGGGTGTAAGCGAGACAAACAGACAGAAAGAGTTACTTTCACATTTTAAATATTAGTAAGATATTTAATAAACCAAAGAAGATGAAGAAAAAAGTGTAATCGTTCTAGTTTCAAAAATGACGAATTTCCATAAAAACTATCATCACCTATTTTATTTTAGCTCCTTAATGGTAATTTTTTACAAACTTTGAATATCATATTTATTTATAGGTAATTAACAGCCTCAAAAATAAGTTTCAAACTGCTATCTTCAAAAACTACGAATTTACACAAAACTTTCATCTCCTATTTTATTTTACCCCCTTAAGGGTATTTTTAATACAAACTTTAAATGTCATATTTATTTATAGTTAATTAACAGCTACAAAAATAAATTTCAAGTGTTTAGCTTCAAAAATGACGATTCTTCCATACAATCTTTCATTCCCCCTTTTAAGCCCAGCGCATTAAAGCATTAATTATATAAAAGCATTAAAGCATTTCGCATTAAAAAGTAGCCATGTCCTTTCATGGTCTAAACTATCAGTGTGGGGAATGGGGATTGTTACTAATGTGGATTGATAACCCCATTGCTAGCAATGTACCATGTCAGGTCGGCCTCCACGCGGTTCTCCCTGGAAACCATTATGATAAATTCTTGGTGAATATGTCATGATGGGCTAACTGACCTGACCTCATGCTCATCTTATCATCCTCCACTGGTGCCCCGCCCGCGTAAACCGTTAGCGCAGGCAGGTTCACCATTCCATTATCATCCACCAAAAAAAAAACTATCTGTGTACCAAATTTCATTTAATCTGTTCAGTAGTTTTTCCGTGAAAGCGAGACAGACAGACAGAGTTACTTTCGCATTTTTAATATTAGTAAGGATTACAAACAGACACTCCGATTTTATTTATATGTATGTGTGTATGTATAGTGTGCATTTAAAAAACGAAAATTCTAACTTAACAATATTTATTTTAGGAAAAAACTACTATCTACGTTACTAACTAAATAAAATAACCTATAAATAATTTATAAATTTCAATGTAAATCTGAATTGAACACAAATGTACCTAATTTATAATACCTAATCACTTGAAGGTAAAAAAGGAAAGCAGTAAAAATGTAACAAAATATTTTGAATTAAGATAAGAAAAGATACGAAGAACGGATCGGTGTAATTATAAAATATACCTATCAATCAAAAGTATGACATACGAACTGGATATCAATGTTTAAATAAAGTCAACCATCATATCGGCCCGCTCGCGCGATGTGAGCCCGCGCGACAGGTAGCCTTTGTGATATTGAGTGGTCGCCGCGTCGCGCGCGTCGGTGTGAGAAGTAGCGAGAGGCCCCCGAGGTATCGGCCCAGCGCAGCGCGGTGCATGCGCCTGAGCGCGCGGTATTACTTACAACATTAATTTATTTTTCTATAAAATAAAAGAGTTTTTCTAAAATAAAAGTCTGTCAAAAAAAGTCCCGTTAAAATCGGTTCAGCCATTTCAGAGATTAGCCGGAACAAACAGAACGACAGACAGACAGACAAAAATTTTAAAAAGTGATATGTTCCGTATTTATATTCATATGCATGCAGTAAAAAACGGTTATTTCAATATTACAAATAGACACTCCAATTTTATTTATATGTATAGATATAAAAAAAGTTTATCAAATAATAGATTGAAATAAATATTCAATAAAATTAGAAGTCTAGGGAATAACCGAACGTTTTCTAAAAATGTAAGCTACAAATGATTTACAACAGTAGAATAAAAATCTATGAAATCACTTGATATGCAGCTTGTTCGCATCTGGGGAGCGTTCTTGTTTTTATTTCCATAACAATTTATGCTAAACATCTGATATATTCGGGTTCAAACGATCGGCCCAAAGACATTTGTATGTAAACCAACACAACATCTGTCCCGTTGACCTTTCGCTTTCGATTTATCCATAACTGTCTTTAATTTTTTATTTACCGACAAGTCTTTGTTTGAGCCTCACTTAATACGATTTCAGTTACCTTCATACAAACCATCTCGATTTCAAGTTCACTTCAATAAATAAGTACATCTATTTGACTTGGAGGTACTTATTCTATTGCATAGTAATAATTTATTATAATACATAGTTATATTAATCTTTTTTTATACATTGGGGACCAATGAGCTTGGGGCTCACCTGATGATAAGTGATTGCTGCCACCCATGAGCACCAGCAACACCAGAGGAATTTCAAGTGCGCTGACGGCGTTTTAACAAGTAATAAGCTCTTTTCTTGAAGGTTTCAATATCGTATCGATTTGGAAATACTATTCCTGGAAGGTTCCATAATGTGGTTGTGTGTGGCAAAAAGTTTTTAGAAAAACGCACCGCGGAGGACCGCCATTCATCCAGATCATCAAAATGGTTTTTTATCTAATCTATGCAAATAAACAGAATTGAAGTGTTTGTTTGTAATTTAAAATTAACAACTATTCACTAAATGCATATGAAAGTATATACGGTACATACATCAAAAAATAATTAAAAAAAATTGCAGATTATTAAATATGTATTTAAGGATGGTTTATGTATATGTGTATATATATATAAATGTAGTTATTTATTAATATATACTTTTATGTGTATCGTATCATACATTTTTATATTTGCACAGCCAACAATTATTCTCTGCACCACCCATGATTGACTGGTAGATAATGCCGCATGGTGTTAAGTCCGCCATATGTACTTTCAAATTATGTGCATTAAATAAATAAATAAACAAATAAAAGGAATATAGGAGTATTTCTCGATATGGTAAAAATTGAAGAAATTTGAATATTTATTACTTTATTGTAAAAATTGTCTATGATGGTAAAAGTTACACTTCTGGTATGCAGTCAGGAAGCTAGTCAATATTGCATTTCATTTGATTTTTTTTTTTAAATCCTTGACAGTGAAAACAAAACATTGATCAAATCCGTATCAAGACCCATCTCTAACTAGCAACAATTTTCACTAAGTTAATTTGTTGTACTAAATAAATTAAGTGCCAACTAAGAAACAATTACGTCGGATGCACTAACACTCAGCGAGCTCACAACATAATTGGCTTTGTAATTAATTCTTGCAAATAGTTTCAGCTAGTTCCTACTATAAGACTGGGGCACTACTTGTACCAATAACTATTATAGCTACATATATAGAAATTATAGCTACATATAAATAGACTACTTATACTTAATATAATTTTAATAGTTGATATTAAGATAATTGAAAATTAGAAGTTTGATAAATGGATAGAAAAAGGACTGAAAATTGAACAGTACCTATGACTCACTTAGCTTGAAATTAGGCTCAAATGTGAAATTAATCATTATTAAAGGGGTTTATTTTACATTCTAAAGTTGATTTTAATTTGTTTTATTTCCTCGTGATTATTGGCCAATGTTAAAAAAGGTAAATATTTCATTCCTCTCCTTCTTTGTACTATATATGTGGCGAAATATGTACGCAATGAACGTGTTACAGAGCTTGTAATGTGATAAGAAGGCAATATATTGTCGCGCAGCGTTCGGCTTGTCGCAATTTGGGCGCGCCACGAGAGGCCCTGCTACAAACAAAACGTCCAATTTTCAAGTTTACGACGCGATTCGAATGTGGGAGTTCTCCCAAGGGATAACTTTTAGTGTTTTTCAATAAAATTGAGATATTTTAATAGGTACTCTATACGTTTACACCTTACACAACTCATAATATTAAAAAATGACAATTAGTATTTTATCATTTTGTATATCATATACAAAGTTATGAAATAGGTAATTCTTCTTTGACTTCATAATAATTTAATGTCCTTTTCTAATTCAACAGTACTTGCATGTAAAATTTCATAATCATTAATCGGTTAAGGCTCTAAAAGTACATAATAAACTAAATTTCATGTTTACAACTAATTTTAACTAACGATAAGTATTACTCTACGCATGAGTTTAAAACGTACATATTTTATAATCATTAATCGGTTAAGGCTTTAAAAGTACATAATAAACTAAATTTCATGTTTACAACAAATTTTAACTAACGGTAAGTATTACTGTACGCATGAGTTTAAAACATACATATTTCATAATCATTAGTCGGTTAAGGCTTTAAAAGTACATAATAAACTAACTTTCATGTTTACAACAAATTTTAACTAACGATAAGTATTACTGTACGCATGAGTTTAAAACATACATATTTCATAATCATTAATCCGTTAAGGCTTTAAAAGTACATAATAAACTAACTTTCATGCTTACAACAAATTTTAACTAACGATAAGTATTACTGTACACATGTGTTTAAAATTTACATTTTATGCATCAACGTTCTATGTCTGCTAAGTACACCTTTATTTATATATTTGTGCATTGAAGTTTAAGAAATAATAAATGAATAAAAATATTATACATATTTTTAAAATATACATTAAACCGTAATTTTTTGTATTTATTATAATCACTTTTAGAGCTACTTAATTTCAGTTATGAATTCACATAATCAAGCAATTATATTCTCGCTAAATCGAGAGAACCTATATGATCCCATGGGTGAATAAAAATGTAAAATAGAATTATTTTTCTCTTATTATGTTGATATTTCAACATGCCAAAAGCAAACATGTAGCAAAAACATCAAAGTTGACTGGGGTATATGTTTGGGTGGAGGTTTATTTACCGCCCACCGGGCCGGAGTCAAACGTTTTGTGTTTACGTTGTGGTAGGTACATACTCCTCGCTCATTAATCAATGTTTTTGTACCATTTGCCAACGTGTCACTGTTCCTGTAAATAAACTTCTTTGTATGTACGTCTTGTCGGTATTTGCTTTGCAATATAAGATTAGACGGTCCAATTTTAAGCGAAGGCCGTAACACAACTATGTTATAATTAAGCGCATTGATTTTAATATTAATTGATTAAATATTTATATATGATTTACTAAAAAGTGGACATGTAGTAAATTAGAATATTGATGCAATAATATTATTACTGAATCGATTTAATCGATTTTAAAAAGTAATTTTTATAATTTTATTATATGATTAATGTTTTATTTCTCTACAAGATCATCTATAATAAGTCCGATACCAGGAATTCCTTTGGTTTTTATGGGCTGTGTTAATCACTTATCATCGGATGTAACACTCAGTTGCTCTAACTTATTTTATTAAAAAAAAATAATTAATAAGCATGATCAGTACTGACAGGACATCTAATGTCCGACTTTTACCACTTACTCGTACCATCAGGTGGACCGTCAGCTTGTTTGTATTCACTTACATAAGAAAAATTGTGTCTACATGTATTTCATTTCATGGATTCACCGTTTGATAGTCATTTTTGGTTAGCAATCATTATTATTATTACTTGACTTTATTTTATACTATTAAAATAAAGTCGCTGTCGCTGTCTGTCCCTATGTGTGCTTAAATTTTTAAAATTACGCAACGGAATTTAGAAGCGGTTTTTTAATAGATAGTGATTCTAGAGGAAGGTTTATATATATAATACATGTATGAATAGCTAGTAGTATATAAAATTCAATTATCTGTTTGTTTTTTACAAAACTTAAGATAAAGTATGATTTTCTATTCGTCAAGAATATTTAAAGGAGTAACCACTTGTGTTGTAACCACTGTTACACAAAAGCGCCATCTGTGATTCTTTCACTCAAATTTTTGTGCTGTAAAGTGTTAAGGGTTACCAATGCTTTTCTTCTACTAGGAATATTGTAACTTTTCTAATGCTTTTTCTTGTTATGTCATTTAATAAAAGAGGGCACTACTGTTAAATTTTTACACTTATAATTTACGAGTTAAATAAACAATGCAGTAAATTCAACCTACAATATTACCAAAAATTACAATTTGATATTTAACATTCATCATATAAAATATTTTGTAATCATTAAAAAAATATTGTATTCGAATCGAATAGTCCGGTTTTTAAGTAAAAACTTTATGTAAATCTTATTTGTATGAGTATCAGCTATACGTAAGTACAGTTATAAATCACTATCTTTAAACAAAACATATATTTAATATGAATAATTTTATTGTGCAGGAACTCGAGAAACCAACGACGGCAAGTAATCGGGTGTGCTAAAATTTAGGTATAATATGCTTTTTACTCACGAAAGGAATGTCAGGTAAGCTTGATAAACAATAATGTTTAATTCAAATCCTTATGTCTACCTAACTTATACTTTACACGAACCTGTCCATGTCGAAATAATTTTGCAATATTAATTATATAATATATAATTAATTTTGCAAAAAATAAAATGTGCAAATGAAAGCAATGTTACTGTTATTATTTACTATAGTTGATTGTTACCTACATAACCGCTAGATCACTGAGGTTGACGTATTATTTAAGAAAGTATTTTTTAAATAGTTTTAGGGTAGAATAGAATAGAATAGAATAGAAAATCATTTATTCAAATAAACTTACATTGAAGCACTTTTGAATAGTCATAACATTTTTTTTTTTTTTTTAATCTACCGCTCATTCGGAATGCTGTTTCATCACAAGAAGAACAAGCAAGAAACTTGTGTGTTGCTCTTTTAAATAATTTATTCTTACTTACAATTTAAGTTTAAGTGTGTGAATACAAACCACCGATTAGCACCAAAAAGAAAAAAATATTGAATACATAACCAACTGGTTAAACAATTAATAGATCATAGTGATTAGAGCAGACCAGTTACAAGACACCCGTTATTATTGACGGAATCAGTATTTTTAAATAGTTTTAGGGTGAGATTAGAATATACAATTATAGAATATACAATTATTATGAAACGTACTCTAGTATACAATATGAGGACATATTAATTAAATACAACGGCTACTCCAAATGCAATTGGGAACAGTCGAGCTATTTCTAGCTCCCGCCATGCAGTCGTGTTCGAGACAAAATTACATTACAGCCGTGCAAGAAAATAGCTCTAAATCCATATTTTATCAATATATTATTATTCTGACAAACGTAATTAATTATAAACAAATTAGTGGCTTCATATGGGTAGATATTATTACAAAATTATTCTTACGTTAAATTAAATTATTGTTGTCAATGGAATTGAAATTCAATTTATTCTTGCAATGTTTCCTGACTTTCTCCTTATTGAATGTCCACGGAAATAGGACTATTGGTGAGTATTATTTTTATAAATAAAACTATCAGCCCGCTCTTGCTTTGCAATGAAAGATATATGTTTATATTTAAATGGTTTGCGCTAATCTGTTGAGAATTGTTTTATCCATTACAAGCAAAACAAATTTTTCTCTATGATCTTTCTAAAATAAAATTTACAATATCTAATTAATGTTATGTGTCTTAGACATCATGCCTACTTTATTTAATTTAACTTATTGAAGAACAAGTCTCCAATTTTTTTTTATCACGTACAGGTGCGGTATTTGATGATGGTGGCTTTTTATTAGAAGCTGCTTTTAGTTTGGCAGTTATTACTGCATCAGACGGACAAGAAAGTCCATTTGAAGCAAATGTCATACGAACGTCACCAGGTGATTTGTTAGAAGCAGAAGAAGCAATGTGTTCGATTTTAGAAGTTAGTATGCTATGGTATTGTTTATATTCATATACATGTATTAAGTGCCCGACTATTTCTATTTGCATATACAACATAAAGAAATGTAGTTTACAATAAAAATTTTATTTTTACTTTACAAAAATATACTTTGATAAGAAGGTATTTACATAAAAAAAACTATTGAAATAAATTCCCGAGTATGCATTACTATAAATCACAGATAAAACAATATTACATACTGCAAATGAATGATTGATTTTTGTTTCTGCATTCTTTGACACCATCCAAGTCATAATTATTATAATTTATTTAAATGATTCTAACTAATAGACTATAGTTTTAAACTGTAATTTATAGAACTATGTATACGCAAGAAATAAAAAGGTGTTTTTCCATATTTCTATTATTTAAATATTTCACAGTTACGATCCAATATATAGTACCGGTAATCATTTATAATAATAATAATAATATGATTTATTTATTCATTCATTTGTAACAATACAAATAAAAATTGTATAATTAAAATTATACCTACATGAATAAAGATATTTTATGTTATATTACAATTTAATATGTTTGCAATACAAATAAAAATTGTATAATTAAAATTATACCCTTATGTTATATTACAATTTAATATGTTTGCCTTTAAAGGCAAGGATTTAAATCCCATAAATTATTAATTGGATTGTATAAAAATTTTAACTTATCATTCGAGGAAATAGAACCATTTCAGCATAACATAGGTAAAGTAAATATGATATTTTAAGTTTATAAATATAATTTCAGAGTAACGTTTTCGGAATATTTGGACCAACAACTAAAGGCTCTATAGAGAGCATGCAATCTATTGCGGATTATCTCGATGTTCCACATATTATTATCGAACCAATGGAAACGCAAAATCGTAACTGGTCTGTAGTTAATTTATATCCCAATCATATCGCTTACTCACAGGTAATACTTTTGTGTAATTTAGTCAGAGAATCAATCGGCAGAAGTTATTTATACTGCAAAAGTTTTCAATCTTTTAGGTTTTTGCAGACATTATCGTAATGAAAGGTTGGAAAGAGTTTACGATAATTTATGAAGGTGCAGAACTTCTGTCATTTTTGGATAATATATTAACCATGCAGGATTTGGAGTCAGGGGAACATGTTTTAATGCAAGTCGTTCAATTACCTGATGGAGATGACTATCGGTATTTTTTAAAATAAATTTAATATATAAAAATGTTTTCTTTTTGTACTCTGTTAGTCGTAATGTTAATAAATCAATAAAATTTTAGAATTCCTTTGAAAAATGTAAAAGCTTCTGGTTCTGTTAATTATATCGTACATTGTCGTAAAGAAAGTTTACCACAGTTTCTGGAACAAGCTCAGCAGGTCGGAATTATGTCTGATGACCATAGTTATATCATAATGAATCCAGACTTTCAGACAATTGATATAGAGCCTTATAAACACGGAGGTTCTAATATTACAGGTAAGAACAGTGTTATGCTTGGAAAAAGTATAAATTCAGTGGTTGCAAATTATGGTAATAATACACAAGTCAAATATACATTTAATAATGTGTATTTGACGTAATTAATAATACTAATTCACTTGCCTGTTTTCAGGTATTAGATTTTTTGATCCGATGTTAGAAGATATTCAAAACTACATTGTTTCCTTAAATGGGAAAGTTGAGGAATTATCTGATGGTCAGATAACAAATGCCATTGTAGATAATGCGATTACTCTTGATCTAGCATTACTTTATGATGCTGTGATATTATACACAACGGCACTTAATGCTATGAGATTAGAAGAAGCTGCAAATGTCACATGCGAATCCGGGGAGAGTTGGAATGTAGGATCCAGTATTATAAATTACATTAAGGCAGTAAGTAATTATTTCGGATATTCGTAGAAAGGCCGGCTGTGCTACCAGTATCTATCTATAGATTTATAGTTACATTAACTTGAGGTTTAGTTGACTAAACCTCAAGTCAATCACATCACATCAACTTACCACGCGAGTTCTCAGCAGCAGTTGCTCAGCTGTGTTATATAATAACAAGCAAATATATAGTTAACTAGATTGAATACTATAATTTATATTCGATGCATGAAAATGAGTCTTTTATAAGAATTGCTTTTTTCCATTAGCTTTTACTTGAAACTGATATTATCAGAGCCCTATTTTATATTTTTCTTCATTTCAATACTACGTGTAGCTTATATTTCACTGCAATTTCTGAATATGAGAAGAAAGATATAACAAGAAGCCGCGAAGATATAAACCACACTACACTATCCCTCTATCTTTTCTCTTCATTATCCATAAGTGTAGTGTACTTAAATACTTAATTTAATTGCAGATAGAAATAAATGGTTTAACAGGCGTTGTCAGGTTTGATGAAGATGGTTTCCGATCTGATTTTGAAGTTGATATTATAGAGCTACAGCCTCATGGTCTTGAGAAGGTATAACTAAGAATCTTTACTAAGTGACACAGTAATGTAAAAAAATGGATTAGTTGTCTTCACACATTGCTAAGTTTTAGAATTTATCTTGGAATATAAATGGTTATAGTTTTTACGTATATAGATTATACATTTAGCCACTATATTTAATATAGGTTGGATCTTGGAATGCTGAAGATGGATATGTCAATACAAGAGTTGTAATACCACCAGCCGAATTGGAGGGTTCTGATGCCATGAAAGGAAAACATTTTATTGTTCTTACTGCTTTGGTGAGATTTGTTTAATTATAGATTTTTCAACTGTTATAGATATATTGATTTTTTGCAAATATTTGATTAACAGAGTGCACCTTATGGAATGTTGAAAGAGTCATCCGATAAATTAGAAGGAAATAATCGATATGAAGGTTTCGGTATCGAACTCATTGATGAACTAGCAAAAATGAATGAGTTCAACTACACGTTTGATATACAAGCTGATGGAGTGTACGGTTCACTAGACCCAAAAACAAAAAAGTGGACAGGAATGATGGAAAAGATAATGGATGGGGTAATATAAATTTTAGTTTAGTTTCTAGCTTTTAGATATTGATTTATTTATATTTACATATTAGTCAAATGTGATCTTAAATTCAAAGTCTTTTTTGCAGAGAGCCGATTTTGCAATAACAGATCTCACTATTACTTCATCCAGGCAAAAGGCTGTGGACTTTACCAGTCCCTTTATGAATTTAGGTATAACTATATTATATAAGAAACCAACAAAGCAGCCGCCGAATTTGTTCTCCTTCATTTCGCCGTTTTCCATGGAGGTATCTCATTTCATGTATCTTAGCAATTTCTAACTTCAACCTATTATTGTTCACATTAAAAGTTTACAAAATTGTTTGTTATTTTAAGCTTGCAAATGAAAATAATTTATGTATCTTTAATTAATAAATAAGAGTATTATTATACCTATAATTTTATTTCTTTAAGGTATGGAAATCTCTTGGCGGAGCCTTTGTCGGAGTTTCAGTGCTCTTATTTATTTTAGGCAGGCTAGCCCCTGATGAATGGCAAAACCCATATCCATGTATAGAAGAGCCAGAGACCTTGGATAATCAGTTCACATTGGCAAATTCATTTTGGTTCACACTAGGTAGTGTGCTAACACAGGGATCGGAAATCGCACCAATGTAAGGAACTATGATGTTAAAATGCAAAATAGAAAAAATATTAATTAGCACAATAGTGTATGACTATTAATTACTTTAGTAGATAAATAAAAAATGTTTAAAATCTTAGGGACTCTAGGCCTGAAAGTCATAAACACAAAAATAAGAAACACTATACATTATACATATACATACTAGTATACATATAATATGCTACTGTATTTATAAAAACAAAGTGTGAAGAGAATATACCATATCAGATTAAACTTCATGCGATCGCTCTGCAAAAAAGAACGCTGGTTTCTAGGATGGATCGTGTGAAGGTGAATAGAATATAATAGAATAGAAAATCATTTATTCAAATAAACTTACATTGAAGCACTTTTGAATAGTCATTACATTTTTTAATCTACCGCTCGTTCGGAAAGCTGTCTCATCACAAGAAGAACGAGGAAGAAACTTGCGTGTTGCTCTTTTAAATAATTTTATTATTACTTTACATTTTTAAGTTTAAGTGTGTGAATCACAAGGTTAATTTGATTACTAGGGTAATCACCACTAGAGCTAAATGGCTGTACTTCACGTTCAACCCACTAATGCCCCGACAGGTATACGTACCGTTAGATCAGGCGGAAACTACATCCCACTATCAGCTATTAAATATATATAATATATATATAAAAAGGAACAAAAAATATCATATATTTATATTAGTTTGAAATAAATATCGTATCTTTTTGATATATATAGGTAACCTCTCATTTTTCCATAAGTAAACAAAAACTGTTTATTTGGACTTCGGATCAATTTCAATTCGGACTTCCTACAGGAAATTGAGGTTGAAAAAAGGTTAGACGATTGACAAACAGTATAGTCGGTATTTTCAAATAGGTTTACCACGACAAGATTTACTATTAATATATTTCTGGAGAACCTAACTGCATGATTTGTAGACGAAAACAAGAACATATTTATATCACGTTTGTATGAGTTAACTAAAAAACACAATTATAAAAAAATGCTCCGAAAGATTCAGACCAGACACTCCAAAGAACAGTTGTCGAGATACTGCCTCATTTGTTTACTGACACTGTTTTTTTAAACAAATGTAAAGGCTATCCATGATTGATATCCACTTATTTTGAAAGTGTGCAAATACGGATGTATGACATGAATAAAGATTTGAATTTAGTGAGCAAAAATAGGCTTGAATGATGTGCTAACCCAAATTGGAAAATTACATTCCTGAAAATAACTTCTGAATTCTACATCTTTATTATTACTATCTCGAATGCTGTAATTAATAATGCAATATAATAGTATTTAATATTTTATTACAGAGCAGTGTCTACACGCATGGCTGGTAGTATGTGGTGGTTTTTCACATTGATAATGGTATCTTCTTACACGGCTAATCTTGCAGCCTTCCTCACTGTGGAGTCAAAATTTTATGCCATCAAATCTGTATCTGAGCTCTCTAATAATCCGTATGGTATTAATTATGGCGCTAAGAAAGGAGGTGCCACGTTTAGTTTTTTCAAGGTGAGATGTGTAAAAATAGCAATAATTATCTATAATATATATGTATATGGTATGGGAAAGAAAGTAGTATAAGTATAGAAAATAAAAAATTCGGCATCAGAATATAATAGCAATATACATATTTAGATTTTAGACTATTGTAAGACTATCTAAAAATCTCATACATTAGAATTATTCGACTGGGCGCCAAATTCAACTGGGTGACAATATATTTACTCAACTTTTTAAAATTAATTTGGGTATTAGGACGTTTCTTTTTCCCGATTTCAATTAGGTATTTTAGATATGTTAATTTTTTTTTAATATACTATAGTCTACAAATGTACATATCACATATAATATATTGTTTGTATTTCACATGTAAGTGAAAAGCTATAGCTTTTAAAGAATTTAAAAATCTGTATCCAAGCTCCTATTACTCATTAAGGTTTAATTGTAGAATTGTAACATGTGTAACCTTTTGTCGGTTGTGAAGGCAGGCTTCAAAGAATGGGAACTCTCTGGATTTCTTTTAATTTCAGTTTCATTTAATAATTTATATTATGAATGTGTTCTTAGGATTCAGATAATATGATTTATCAGAAAATGTTTAAATATATGGATGAACATCCGGAATTTCAAACAGCGACTAATGACGAAGGTCTTGAAAGGTTGGTTTTGTTTACCATTATATATAATATATTACAGTTAAATTATAGATCACAACGAATACAGCAGTTGCTATTTAACTTTAAAGCTATACACAAAATAAAGAAAAATAAGATAAATTCACTGGAAAATCCCATTTAGGGATTGTGGATTATGTTACAGTAATCCTTCTGCGGACAGACTTTCTACATAATATTTTTAAACTACATAATTATTATATTAATATGTCTAGTAAAGCCTTTCTAAAAGGTTTTATTTGACGACCTCGGTGGTCTAGCGTTCTAGCACACCGCTTAGCGTCCGATGGTCGCAGGTTCGATTCCTCGCACGGTTGATTGATGAGTATGATTGTTTGTATCGGTCTGGGTGTTTTCTATGTATAATATGTATGTATTGACGGAAAAAAATATCTATGTACTTGTATCAGTTATCTAGTACCCGTAACACAAGCTTTAGATACCTTGGGACTAGATGGCGCTGTGTAAATTGTCCTGAGATTATTATTATTTTAAACGAAAAATAAGCGCACTGAGGAATCTGACACATTATAAGTTTAATGAACCTATAATAGTATATGGCAACAGAATATTAATACGTGCAAATTTAAAAATTTTAAGAAATTGTCGTCGATATTCTGACACTGTGCCATTTACTTTCTCTAAACAACATAAGCATATACTTAAATATATTATTGACTTGTAGAAAAGAAAACTATTTAGTTACACTAATTCTAGTAGGTATATTAGTATTATTTCTTACAATAACAAAAATATCATTAAAAAATATGCATCGAAGTATAATTTAAGTAGGTAATTAACCATTTTCAGAGTGAAGTCAGATGAGGAAAATTATGCATTTCTAATGGAGTCTACGTCAATAGAATATATGGTGGAGAGAAACTGCGATGTAGCGCAAGTAGGAGGATTATTGGATAGCAAAGGATACGGCATCGCAATGAAAAAAAGTATGTTTCATTTTTTATATAATTTTATTCCTTATTTTCTCATTTTTTATTGTTTTATAAGTAACCATAGTCTATGTTTCACATGTTCTCATACGGATTCCGTTCAGTACTTTTGATTTAATTTATTTTGTAAAATATTTTACTTCGATACACGGGTCTAATTTGTATATTCAAATTATTTATATAATGACGTTATTCATTAAATAAATCTTTTTTTTTTTCCACTGAAACAGAGGAATTGTTTAGAACCGGTAAAACTAAAAAAACATAAGTTTTTTTAGTTTTATACATCTTTTTTTAAGATTCTCCGTATCGGCAGCCTATGAGTGAGTCAATACTCCAGTTACAGGAAGAAGGCAAATTAACAAGGATGAAAGACAAGTGGTGGAAGGAGAAAAGAGGAGGTGGTGCATGTGCAGTAAGTGAACTTATTTATACTCATAAATATATACGTATTTCGTACTAACATTAGATATACTAGTTGAGTTTAGGCATGACAAGAGATACTTATGACATATATTACTTGACTTTTATAATAATTTTAATATCAATATTTTCATATCTTTCCCACACACTTCAAAGACCTATATTATATATAGTATACTATATTTAGTATATATATAGTATATATGTAGGTCTTTTAGACATACAATTTGATACGATTATTATTTAAGTCAAAATATATCAAATGGGCGGGACTATTTACTGTTAAGTTTACATGTTGTTTACACGTTAGAAAAGAAAGAGAGAAAGAACATTGCAAGTAAAAAAAGATAGGTAGGTATATCAGAAGATACCGAATTCTCAAACCATTCGTTTCAATATTGATTATTATTGTTTGTCTTATAATTTATTATACAATGCATTTTAAATTATATAAATAGACGTTTTTATTGACCTCTGTCTTTGTAAGCTTAATGGAAATACAAATATATCTGCATTTTATCATTAGGATGAATAAATAACAAATTGTGCCATTACAAAAGCGTAAACCTACATTTGATGAGACCATTAATTTTGAATTATATCTCATAATTTATTACTGCATTAAATCAGACCAGTCATTTCTATAAGTGAATATAAGGCCGCCTGTTTAATAATTATTTTTATAACTTTTATATTAATAGTATATAATTCTACATACAGGCGAATATAACCCATATGCTATTATAATATTGATTTTTAGACTAATCGGATATTTGTTCAGACGATACCAAACAATATCTTCAAGGTTTTATTGAATATTTTAGCGTATATAATAAAAACTAATCTTATTATGTTGAAATATAACAAATCATACTTTATTTATATATAGCTACTCGTCCCGGCTTACGAGTGTACATACATTTATTATATAAATAAACCTTACTCTAGAATCTCTCTAATACCTACTAAAAAAAGCCATTTCAAAATCCGTTGCATAGTTTTAAAGATTTAAGCATACATTGGGACAAACAGCGACAGCGACTTTATTTTGTACTATGTAATGATGATAATATCATATTATCACAGACATGTTTCAAATATCACCTGATAATGCCTGCCTACTAATCGCAGCATCTAAATATCTATAAGCTATAGGAGAGCGACTTTTTGATACTTATCTTTTATTTGAATCGTACCATATCAAATAAGATGTTATTCAATAAAAATATTTCACAAATTTTTAGTAAGAAATCTTTCGCGGAATATAGAACTCTGCAAAGTGTCGTAAAATTGGAAAAGTTGGTTGTTCCCACGACTTTTTAACTACGCATATGAAAAATCTAGTATAAAACTCGATAGTATCTTTTACAATTATATTTAATATTAAATTTCCATCTTCGTCAAAAGAAAGAAAAATATTTTGCTCAATGACTTATGTCACTTTAAGTTAAGATTAAAAATGAGCAGTTAGTAAAGGTTGGTATTTCTTTACCTAAGTTACGTCCATTAAGGAGTGCCAATATTAATTTGAACCATATGATCGTATAGTTCAAATTAATATGTGCAATCTACTTGCTGCTATGTTAGGCCTGACCTTTGTATTAGTTACAAGATCCTATTTCCGTCTGTTTGATATACTAAAACTTTAATTTGTCAACACGCTGGCTTGAAATTAGTATACTGTGACTAAACTTTACTGACTGTATTATAAACATTATTATTTTGTAGTGTTTGTTTTATTACATTTTCTGAATCGAAGAACAAAAATATATAATTGGGTTTTTTACTTAATAGGTTAGTCCGAGAGTAAAATGCGTAATGGTTCAATTGATATAAACTTCTTTAGTGACATCAGTACGGAAGTATTCGATTCAGCTCATTATTTTAAGCTACGAGTATTAATCAATGAACTAAATCTATTATCGATACCGTGTACCAATAATAACTTTAAATTACATTGTTCAGGACGACGATGCAGGCAGCGCAGAAAGTCAAGCCTTAGTACTAGCTAATGTGGGCGGTGTATTCATTCTTCTTGCTGTTGGTTCAGTATTTGCTTTTATATGTGCAATCTTTGAGATGATTTTTGACGTTTGGATCATTTCTAGAAAGCAAAAGGTATATTATAAGATATTAAATATTTTGCCATCTTGTAAATTTTTACTGGATTCCATCACTAATAGCTTCACAGCAAACGATAAGATTGATCTATACAAATAAATGAAATTGAAGTTTCTATATGTAATTTTACACGTCTATTGTGCTTCCTGTATTCATAAACCTCTTTTGTAAATCTTACACCGCATGTTCGCATAAATAATATAGGTATAAAGCCATGATTGTAGGTAGCAGTAGGTTGCGCTCTAGATTAGACTGGATAGTACCACCAATATTCTACAACGGTGTTACTGTGACTTACACCGATATAACAAATTATAATTATGCCTCACATTAATGAAATTTAGAATGCACTTTTCATTTCATTCGCTCAAACGTCTCCAATACTTTCTCCCATTCAATACCAAAATTATGCTCGCTAATTCTCCTCCCCGTTCTCGACTATGCCGATGTTTGGTATCGAACGTCTTCAAAACCTAGCCATCAGATTCATCTTTGGTCTGCGAAAATTCGATCATGTTTCTGTTTTTCGTAATAAATTAAAATGGCTCCCTGTTCGTCTTCGGCGTGATATGCATATCCTTTCCACTCTGTATAATATACTCTATGATCCCAATTCTCCATCGTACCTCCGTTCCCGGTTTCAATTACTCCCTCCACCCACTCGTCCAAAACGAGCATGTCAGGTTCAGTCTAGAATGTTGAAGCTTCCTACATGTAGAACCCATTTTATGGGAAATTCATTCTCTTTTAGAGCTGCTTTTTTGTGGAATAATCTGCCAATTCACATTCAGGAAAGTCCTTCCATCACCACATTTAAAAAAAGATTAAAATCTCATTTTCTCTCCATCAATACATGACGAGGTTTCAAATGTAATCATTATATGTAATAGTTGCTATGTATTTGTTTAGGTATTTATATATGGTTATTTTATTATATTTATAATATAATATTTATTTATTATATGTATTGTATTTTATATATTTAGTGTGTGTATGCTTTTTTTTTTGTTTGTTCTTTAAGTATACATTGGAATATCTATAGTTATGTATTACAACCACTTAAAAACTCAAGCACTATCGTTGCCCGCTAATTACCACCTCTGTCACAGCGTTAGGTTGGCTGGAAGAAATCTCTTGCAGAGATAAGCCCGCCCTTGCTCACAATTTAGTATAACTGTCTTTGTCTATTAATGTAATAAGTGCAATAAAGTATATATATAAAGACCTATATTATTTATGTTTATTAAAATACTAACGGTAACTTTCAGGTATCTTTTAAAGAAGAACTAAAAGCTGAATTAAATTTTATATTAAGCTTTAGTGGAGACGTAAAACCGGTACGACATCGAGAAAGTAGTAGTACCGGATCGGGAGGTTCTAAAAAAGAAGAAAATGGAGATGATGCACAGTCTGGTAAAGACGTTGATGTTGACCAGGACCGGGCACCAACTCCACGATCAGAACGATCTACTCATTCACATCATACTTTACATAGCAGAAGGCAAAGTAACGCGGTGCAAATGGCGAGAATGCGGAAATTTAGTAGAGTATAAGTTAATTTATATTTTTAAATCTTACTTTAATGAAAAGGAAAGAAATGCATAAAATGTCTATGATTTAATTACCTATCTAATATGAATGTAGCACTTAGCCTCTTCAGTATATTGCAGAAATATATAAAACTTATGCATTATTTAAGAAATATAATGCATGTAAATCAGTAGCTATAAATAAAAGTGAATAATTTCACTAGTAAAATTAAAATAATAAAATGTATATATAACGACCCAAAGAGGATTGGCATTAGGCAAGTAGCTGGTCGTAAAAATATAAAATAAATTCTATAGTACCTAACATGGAAAAAAATATTAAGGTAATGATAAAGGGATATCGCCAGTAGTAATAAATTAAGTTAAGAAAATACGTATTGTATTTGTCAGTTTATTTGTAATAGTATTTAATAAATTGTATGTTATATTATATATGTTTTCAATAATTGTTAATTTTCAAATTTTTTTATTAAATAATTACCGTTTTATATATTTTTAAGCGTTAATAAACTCATTAAAAGTTTGCCAATTTCCCATTTATTTTTCAACAATAAATTGTTTCTATTTCCGTAGCAAATTGATTTTACGCCATACTTGATGTAAGTTATTTGTTGTAACCAATTCCCTCATAACACGTGTTAGACAGTTAATTAGTACTGGCCTGAGAAATGCGGCTTGTCACCACTCAATGTGTCTCGAGTGAAGAGGGTGTAACGAAGCCACTTTGATTGAGTACGCTGCGAGTTGACTCTGGGGTCATTCCTTTACTAGAATAGTTAGCCACGAGATATGATATGAGAGAATTAGAAGTCAATTTTATTTTCATTAAAATGGTATATTTAGTTAATTATCAGCTATTTATGTCCGACGCTTTATTTATTTCTATTCTTATAACTGTTATCAATAACATGTTAATATAATGTATGTGGTTACATTAATATTTAGGGTGACTATTGTCAAAATCGTATGGTCCAACAGGAGTATTTTAAATTAGAATCTTACTGACATACAACTCACAAAATAAATAAGTCGGTAAGTTTCTTTACTGTTTGTGGTTGAAATTTAGATGCTGAATAAAGTATTATGTAACTAGAGCATTAAGTTAATAGATTATGTTTTCTACGAGGTATATGTCAGTAAACGTCTATAAGTCATTCTAGGATACTAAAAGTTATAAGTTTTGTAGGCAATTTGTTTTGCTAATGGAACCACATGAAAGATCGTGGTCACTACAGGCGGTGTCCATTTCGAACGATAAAATAATGGTGTTATGTATCAAAATCTTACGTGCTCGCTAAGCTTTCACTTGAGTAAGCAATATCATAAGACCCTTTATATATTTAAACCCATTATATTTTCAGAGGGTTAATAAAAAATATCCGGCGAGTCAGAAATATATTGTATTATTGACCAGATACAAGCAAACGCAGTGTTGATGCTCGATATACAATACAACTGACCTAATTATTTAAAAGTTTAAATATTATGACAAAGTTGCAATTAACGACTTCCAGTGTTAAGATCTGTAATTACTTAAATGTATTGTATGTTAATTGAAACTTCAGAACATAAAAAGAATACACAAAATATATTCATAAAAAATAAATTTATTCATAATAAAATTAATAAGATCATTGGAATTTATTATGTTAGTAAAAATATTAATAATAATTTATATTGTTATAATATGTCTAATACAATTAGAAACTAGATTATATAAATTATATTATACTGTATATAAACCCGCGCTTTAATCTGCGTATACAACATGCTCTTTGGTCTTCCAAATTACATTCAAATGGACGCAGAAGTTCACGTGTATTTGAGTTACAAATATCCAAAATTTTTAAGAAATTTTATATACCTATAAAGTTAGTAGCATTAAATATTTATTAGTAGTGCCATATTCCTAAGTTACATGACATAGATTATACATTGTTTTGTTCGTAATATTACTCAAATATCTGTACCAAACTGCGGGTATAACTTTCGTAAGTTTTATACCGAAATAGAATTCCTGCGTAAATTTGAAGATAATATTGATTTGAAAAAGATACACGCTTTAATAATGCTTTGGATTTCATGAACTGAATTCAGGATAAATGTTTTCATTCTCGGAGAACTCGGCATCTATCTATATTAACACAATCGCGTATCCTTACCTACTTTGGTCACGTTTCACGAAGAAACGACGCATTCAGAGAGCGGCTTGTTATACAGGGTAGGGTAGATAGACGACACTAGACCAAGTGGACGATCACCCATGCGATGGACAGACTAATTCAAAAGGTAGTGGAAGGCGGTGTACCAAAATAGCAGCCAGCAGGGAAAAATGAGGAGCTGTCGTAAGGCGGATGCTATCTGCCACTAACTTCACTACATAATGACTATCGTTATGTGAAAAAAGTATCGAAGTAAGAAGAAGACTTCTTACGATATCGTCTATGTGGGTACCTCTGTGTCGCCTCTTTCATCCGCTAAGAAGCTTACTTTGTAAGATATGTATCGGTTGGAAAGTAAAATGAAGTAATTAAATGAAATGACACGATTTCTTATCGTGTAACATAATTGTTTTATACAATTTTCATTTTTACAATGACACGATATTTAGGCATGATATCTTACTCCCCCAGAATGGCATTGCAGAAGTATCACGGGCATCAGATGATGACGTGATATACCTACTTGGTGTTTTTCTTGAATGTACCCCTTGTATGTGCCCGTTTAATGGTATATGTTAACTATCACCTGATAGTTAACATGTATCTACCATTAAATGGACTACCTTATGATTATTATTCCAATTAGATAAAAAAGTGGTATTTATAATGGATAAGAAAATCTTACAAAGTACTAAAGGTAATAAAATAAACATTAATAAAAAAATATTATCTTAAGATTCACAGTGATTATATAATATGAAATAAGACGATTATATAATATAAATAAGACGTACAGGAATAGCTATATGATTAGACGCCTCTTTTCTATTTGCATTATTGAGATCTCTCTGTTGGTAAAGAGAGAAATGGAAATCAAAACATATATTGCAGAAGCCCACATTAGTGCAGAGGTCAGTGAATAAGTTGATTTCTGAATAATGGACACTATGTGAGACCTAATTTCATCTCGCCGTCTTACTTGACAATAATCATAAATAATCCCTTGAGGCAATGACACGAAGGGGAAAAACTAGCCATTAGTTCAGAAAAAAATTGTAATAGTAGCCTTTATTTGTAACAGTAATGTAATTTCAGTTGTGATGGGCAACAAAATGATCCTTGGATAGTATGGAGTCATTACTATATTTAATGTACATTCTGTTATATAAAAAATAGGCACTTATCAAATAATAACATTTGCTCGTTACGTGGTTTCAAGTTTATTGTTTTTTTATCTAATAGGAATAATAAACAAACTTAGTTTACCTTAGTGTAATAAGTGGTGATCGTATATACAAGAACAATACGATGGAAATCACGTGATCATCTGACAATCGTGAAGTAAAACAAACATGTATTAAAATCTTTTGAGTTCACTTCCAATTGAGCGAAGATGTAATATGTTTATCCAATTTATTTAGGAATAATCTCGTCTTTTCGCAAAAGCAATACTAAGTCCTGCCGAAGAATGTCTAGAACTATGGGAATGACAGGTCCTCCTAGATGAGGTAGATCGACCTGACCTTATCGATCTCAATGATCTAACTTCATCTTTTCCTTCGACTTCTGCTAATGCCTCGGCGCTGCCCTCGTCAGTCTTTGGTGGCCTCTTGACTGGCTTTACGTCACCGCTGAATTTAAGAGCGAACTTCAATTCTTCTATAAGCTCGTATTTATAAGTGGTCTATAAAATAAAAATTTACAATATATTTTTGTATTTAGAATATGAAGTTACTTAATCATGAGCCACAAACTTACTAGTAAAACATAAGTAAAAAAACTGTCTCTCATACATATTAATACTTCATCTGCAATAATTATTATCCACTATTTAACCCCCTTCAAAATTATATTTTAGAACTAGCTGTACACGCAACTTCGTCTGCCAATAAAAGTCCCGTCAAAATAGGTCCAGCCATTTCAGAGATTAGCCGGAACAAACAGACAGACAAAAATTGTAAAATATGTTATTTTGGTATATGTACCGTATTTATATTCATATGAATGAAGTAAAAAACGTACAATTTCAAACAGACACTCCAATTTTATTTATATGTATAGATAAAAACTGCATATATCCTTCCTCCACATACAATCAATCTTTCTTCATACCAAATTCCATTGATACCTACCTTTTATCCTTTTCATTATAAAACGGTAACAAACAGACCGACATACTTTTACAGGATATTGTTAGTTAGATTTGAAATTATTAGTATGAATTAGCTAGTTACAAATAAATGATGTTTCTTTCTTCGAAGTCACGATTTAGGGGCTAGTATATTTATTTATACTTAATTTACATATAATTGAGTAATACATACATTATATTTGACAGAACGTTTGAAAACTGCCCAGAGCATGTCGAGCGTCGATATAAGTAGACCTATACAACAACCAACGCCCAATACTACAAATGCACCCAACATGTTTGTCATAGTAAGCTGTTTTTGTTCTACACTCACTTTTTCCTGTAAAATAACATAAAAAATAACTTTAACCATTTAGTAATAAGAATCGGACTAAATGCAATAGATAAAGCTTGTTAGGTTTTAGCATTCATACTATACATTGGCAGTGGTTGTAAGTACATATATGATATCTTAGAATGGGTAAAAAAAGCAGACGGATAAGCCTAAATACAATCCGCTCTTAGAATCCATTAAATTTTCTTGTTCATTGAATCTTGGGCGTTTTGGAATAGATTTGTAACCAAACTCTCCATAAGATACTTAAGTTTCTTAGAAATTCTGTTGTGTGTGTTTTCTTTAGTCAAATAAGTGGAACATATAATCCCACGTAATTTGATTTTTGTATTATTTGGAAATATTTCGAATATACAGCCTTTATTGGATATTATTCTAGTGTTTTCTTTTTATCAAGTATAATGGAAACTAATGGAAATAACTTATGAATAGACCAATATAAACAATTACACTCAGGAATACAAATTGTAGATAGATGTGATTCATGCAAGAATAAAACCTACGACTATTCGAGCAGAGCGAGACGGTGTGCTCAACCGCTAGACTTTTTTATCTTATTTGTCACAAAACGAGATTTAATAAGATAACTTACACCACATTTTCCTCCACCTCTTTTTTCTTTCCACCAAATGTCCTTTAATCTTTGTATCTCGCCCTTTTCTTTAAGTTGCAGTAATGCATCATCTATGTACTTCTTATACGGCGACCCTAAAAACACAGGACATTAATTTACATAATGAATAATTCTATTTTCACAGACTTATGAGTTTATCATGTAAAACTTACCCTTTTTCATTCCAATGCCATAACTTTTAGAGTCTAACAATTCACCAAATTGTACTAAATCACAATGACGTTCTTTATAATATTCGATAGACGTAGACTCCATAAAGAAAGCATATGATGATTTTTCTGCACTAAAAATATATATAATTTATTTAAGTAATTTTTCTATAAATTAACTATATTCACGTATTTCTATAATGCACTTTCGTTGTCAACTTTTTTACTTATTATTATTATTATTATTACAGATTTGTGCTTTATTTTATTACTTGTATTCTCTATCTATATTAATCTGGTAAATGCGAAATGTTACCTGCCTATTTGTTACCTTTTCTCGACTAATGACTGCACAGATCTTTAATGAAATTTTACTTGAAGAAAACTCAAATACAATGCCATGGGTAATAAAAGTGTAAGCTTGTTTTGAACTTGTCAAAATAATTAATTTATTTTGTAAAGGAACAAAATATTTTTTTAATATCCAGACCTCATTCAGAACCGATGTTATCAACGTCTATGCATTACCATTGGCTTTGCGGCGTGAAATTACTATATTATTAACTAATAATTCTTCCTATAAAGAAATAACTGATCATCTGGATGAATGGTCTTCCACGTGCGTAACTACATAATAATGACATCGATATTATCGTAACGAACGACGTATAGCCGCATGTTCGTTTATCCCCTGTGTTATATATATAAATTACTAATTATTAACTTTAATTCTTCCTGTAAAGAAACCGATGCCTATATCATTATCATCCACTAACCATCCTTTTGAACTCATTTTATTAAACATTTTTCGGAATATTTTATTCGATGATTTCTGAGAAACAAAAATATATCATTACATAGTATAAAACAAAGTCGCTGTCGCTGTCTGTCTCTATGTATGTTACAAAGGATTTTGAAGTTTTTTTTATAATGGATAGAGTGATTCACGAGGAAGGTTTATATATATAATACATGTACACCTGTGTGAAGCCGGGGTGGATAGCTATTATTAGATAAAAGTAAGTATTATAATTTTATTTAGTTGAATTAAGCATTCTGACAATTGAATTATAACTTGCAAAAAATTAACATTATAGACATAATTTCTATCAAGGAAATTATATCTATATTTAGTTATGAGGCATAAACATAATTTTATAATAATAAAACTACGAATTATGTCATACCACAACTAAAAGGATGTTAATTTTTTGCACTGAACGCAATTTATAATTATAACGTGCTTGCATCAGATTTTCATATTAACTTAGTTTTCACTTTTAAAACTTATATTAAAACTAAACTATAGACTACCTCAACCCAAACTCGATTTCGTATTACATGCCGAACATCGAACCGGATGCTATATTAATCACCTGATTGGATGCTGGGCACTAGAGACTTCCCGTGTTTATTATGCAATTAATTTTTTACCCATTATGTGAATTTGAAGTAAGTTACTACTATTCAACTACAAGCATATAGGAGAACGTAGTGATTTAGTGAGTTACTACAATTAACTTATAGAGATCGAGGTTTTCCAATCTGGCCGATTAAAATATTCAAGGCATAATATGAGTAGCATACATAGGTGTACATATCTATAGGCGAATTCCAGGTGGCTATGAAGTAGTTACTCGTAGTCACAAAAACAGTTATACAAAAAAATACAACTTAATATAAATAAAATGTCAAGGTAGTATAGTAAGTTAACAGTAACAAAAGTAAAACCTCAAAGAATTGTAAAGTTGTTCCTTTGCTCTTAGCACCATATGAAAAGGTTTTGTGATCTGCTAATTGTTCCACGTTCTCAAAAGGCATAACGTCTTTTTCTACAGTTAGAAAGGCTACCAATGTTCCAACATAAGATGCCACCATGATCATTGTAAAAAACCACCACACGCTAGTAATCATTCTAGGTGCTAATGCTCTGAAAAAATAAATTAAGTAAAAAATATATTAAATAGTATTGCATTAACAAATAAATTATGATATAGGGTATAGGCAAAATACATACACATCAATAAATTTCGGTATGTACTCAATATAGGAAGTATAAACTAATAAATTTTCTAAATGAAAAGCAAAAGAATTATTATGTTCATGTACTGTCTTTTATAAAATTCCTATTTATCTGTTTACCAGTATAATAATTTTTATATCTAAAGTAAGCGTGACATATTTGTAAAACTGAAAGAATTTGGTGAATATTTTGCTATCGATAATGACACTAATAAATATTTCTGCAGCGAAATTCGTCGCTGCATAAATCTTAATATTATAATACTTACATAGGTGCAATTTCTGAGCCCTGTTGCATTACAGAGCCGATAATTAACCAGACAGAATTGGCAAAACTGAACTGGTTGGTCAACTCTTCGGGTTGTTCTATACAGGGTACAGGATTTTGCCATTCCTTATGTGAAATGCGACCTACGAAGATCATAAGCACACCTAGTAATAGCTGTATCAATGTCATATAATACCACACCTGTAAATAATGAAATGCAATATATTGAATAATATAATATATGTAGTACTATTTGAATGTCTAACTTAGTGATACTATTTATTTATAGAGGTAGGAAAATTGGCTTAAGGCAAAATCGTTATGTATAGTACGTACCAGTACATATAACAATTTGGTTCTTTTTTGTACCGGGCTAACTCGATTCGTACTCGAAATATTAGAAAAAATAGACACATATAGAAAGCTAAGCCGAAATATAATTTGAAACAAAAACATTGAGTTGTGAAGTCATATTTTGCTTTAAATATTGTTTATATTTTTAAATTTCAGGAAATAAATATAATATTAACCACACACATCTGTTATATAAACTAATAGAATTAATTTAAATATTTACTATTAATATCTGATATACCTACATCAAATAATAAGATTGAGAAATAAAAGAATGAATACCTCTTTAGAAAATACAGCCATAAATGAAAACATTTCCGGCGGTTGTTTACGTGGTTCCTTAAATATTATACTAATACCCAACGTCATGAAGGGTGTAGAAAAATCTATGCCACTCAATCGCTGGGTTGTTATAGTTAAGTCACATATTGCTAAATCGGCCCTCTGCAAAATATATAAAAGTATATGTCAACGAGTATCATAGTTTAGAATACAGGCGATTTTAAATTATATAACTGCAAAGTAAAATAGTACCAGGTGTATGAAAACCGATTTTCTTTTATGTATGTGATCATCTTGATTTTATTTCCACGCTGATTTTATTTCGCTTGACTGTAAGTCAAGTTGCCTGTAAAAGAACGCTTTGAGCGATAAAGCCGCCTTTTGTTAGCATATTTATATTAATGGTCGGCAACACATGTGACCCTCCTGTGGTTTCAGGCGTATAAAGCTACAGTAACCATTTACCATCATATGGGCCGTATACGTAGTACAAGCTACATAGTAAAAATAATTGTTTAACATCTAACCCCTGTGACACCTCTCATGACCCTTCCGGTGGAATAAGATGCCATGTACCTATACACTGTAATTTCATACTAGCTATGTATTGGTATGTAATAGATAGATAGATTAATAAAATATACTTTATTTGTAACATACAGTACAAGAAAGACAAACAATATATTAAAGAACATATGTATAAGTACAATAAGGCTTTATTGCTGAAATATCTGTAGTATTGACATATGTTCAGCAACAAATGTGCAATGCTATGACGATGAATGTATTGAATAAAGTGAAGTAAAGTAAAATACCTCGTCTCTAAGTTTCAGTACCATTCCACTCCATTGTCCTGTTTCTTTACTCAGACTCCCATAATCAGTTTCTAATTCAAATTCGTAGTTGAAACCCAATATTCTTGACAAGTATTCAATTAGGTCCACCGCAAAACCCTCATATCGGTCATTTCCTTCTAATGTCTCTGTTGTATGCTTAATATATGTATACGGTTGCGTCTAAAACATTTATTTTATTAGTATACATAGAAAAACAAACGTTTTATAAAGTTTCTCAACAAATCAAGGCGAAAGACATTAATGGAACATTTTTTAGGTCTCGGACAGTTCGGTTACAGAGCTGCTTACTCCGGCGTACACTTAGATTATGTAATGATGAATGAACTATCTGCCGAGGTTTTTTCAAGAGACTACAGCATGGTCACTTCTTGAAAAACTGTGTTTCTCACGAGACACAGTTTTTGAAGAAACATATATGAAGGTTTTTAAAAGGCAAAGCGCATGTGACACCAATGGTGTCTCAGGCGTCCTCAGGCTACGGTAACCATTTATCATCAGATGGGCCGTATGGTTGTTTGCTACCATCATAGTATAAAACAATATTTTAATATAACCTGCTTTACATTTACTTACAGATATTTTAAAATTTATCTGATTTTTACACACAAGTAACTTTGATGAGTAAATGTCATAAGGCATAAACAACATGCAGTATATGCAATGACAATAGACAAAATAAATATAACAGACTGATTCATAACAAACTTAAACGCTTACCAGACAATTTATTTATATTAACTATAATTCATATTTCTGCATTATGTACTTATATCTCATTATTATTACGTCATATAGAGGCTGAGGTATGAAAGTGAAACTAGAGTGTATGAGCTAAGTTATGCTCATACACTTATCCTTCCTTAGGAAATCACATATTATCATAGGTATTACAATTGCAGTCCTGTAAGGCTACAGTTAGCCTCTCCGTTGTTTTTACGAACATAACAAATGTTCGTAAAAAAGTTCGTAAAAATCCCAGTGCAGTCTTTATTTTTACTTTGAACGCCAATAATTCAATTTTTATATTCTGTTGTTGTCTTGGGTTAACAAAATCAGTAATACCGTGCAGAATCAAAATTAATTAATACCTTTGAAATTAAAACCTTTATTGATTTGTTTCTCATTGCCGATTCTATACCTATTTCAGCATTAGGTACAAACGGTCTCTCTATAACAATTCCGTTGGAATTCCATTTTCCGACCTGAAAAATTAAAATTAAAATTAATAACACATAAAAATCTCACGTAATCTGATTTACTCATTAAAAATGTGAGTATCTATATCTATATATGTGTATCTAATATACATCTGACTATTTGTTGTTACTTTATTACAATTTACCGACCGAATGAAACATAATGAAAATTAAGTAATAATTTATATCACGAGAGTGGACGTAAATTATCTTTCCTACATAAAATTAATATAATATACTTTATTTGAATCGACCGACTGATGAAATCTACGCTCCGTCCTACACCTATACAGATCCACAACCCCGAAAGCTTTCAGCTAGAATTGCAAAACCGTTTCGAACGCCTTGGTGACTGCGTTGACGTGGACGATTACAACAACAGGTTCCTGGAAACTGTCCGTGCGGCTAGGTCTAAGCACTTCAAAACCCGCCCCGCAGAAAGAACCGGAAAAATATCTATCTCTACCCTCAAACTGATGGATGAAAGGCGAAGTATGATCCTGCAGTCTCCGACTGACGCTTCCCAGTATCGGCAACTTAGCAGGCAGATCACTAAGTCCTTGACTCGTAACTTACGCCACTTTAACACAAATTGTGTAAAGGAGGCTATTGAGAACAACAAGGGCTCAAAAGTCTTTAACAGGGATCTGGCTGCCGGACAGAGACAACATTAACGGCGAGTACATCAATCACCTTCGATTTGCCGATGATATCGTGGTCATGGCTGAGACCCTGAAAGACCTTAGCAAAATGCTCGAAGACCTCAGTAGAGTCTCACAAGGAGTAGGTCTTAAGATAAACATGGACAAGACGAAAATTATGTCAAACGCCCATGTCGGGATAAAATATAAAAATCAGGGATTCTACACTCGAAATTGTCGATCACTACGTATACTTAGGGCAATCCAGCTAGGTAGATCCAATTTCGAGAAAGAAGTCAATCGTCGAATCCAACTCGGATGGGCAGCGTTCGGGAAGCTCTGATATATCTTTTCGTCCAAATTTCCGCAGTGTCTCAAGACGAAGGTCTACGACCAATGTGTGTTGCCAGTGATGACTTATGGCGCAGAGATGTGGTCGCTAACTGTGGGCCTCATGAACAAGCTCAGAGTCACTCAGAGGGCAATGGAGAGGGCTATGCTCGGAGTTACTCTCCGTGATCGAATCACAAATGAGGAGATCCGCAGAAGAACCAGAGTGACCGACATAGCCCGAAGAATTGCGACTCTGAAGTGGCAATGGGCAGGGCACATAGCTCGTAGGACAGATGGCCGTTGGGACAGTAAAGTCCTCGAGTGGCGACTACGGACTGGAAGACGCAGCGTAGGAAGGCCTCCAGCAAGGTGGACCGACGATCTGGTCAAGATCGCTGGAAGGCATTGGATGCGAGCAGCGCAGGACCGATCGTCGTGGAGATCTTTGGGGGAGGCCTATGTCCAGCAGTGGACGTCTTCCGGGCTGAGATGACATAAAATTGAAAGCACATACAGTTACGGTAGATAACTAGTGTTTAATATATATTTATAATATAAAACCAGATAACAAACACTATAAAATTAAAAGAATTATTATTATATCTAGCGGCATTTTATGCGTATTTACAACAACAATTAAAAAGTTTTAAGGATAATAAAAAGGAAGAGATTTTATTAGCAATTTTCCCTTTCACGTTTGCGTTTCAAAGTCAAAAAATGAAAACTAATTAATATTAGAGACGGCAGAATTTAATCAATAATTGTAATGTTTCTATCTTTGTCACATTTTTCAAATATAAATGAATTTCCAAGAATTTATATAAATTGTCTCGGTCCCGGTTCAAATCTTACCGCTTTATCATTTTTTTTTTTTTTTGTTTATATGTATGCTGACATTTTTGTTCATTAAGTTAATTTTGTGTGTAAACAATTTTTTTTTTTTTTCTTGTACGAAAGATAATTTTCTAATCATATATTATTTGTAATTACTCATTACCTAACATGTGTAGTCTTTTTCCGTTTGTTATTTTATGTCGCTAATTGCCTTAATGTAAAAGAAGTTTTAATTTTTTTTTTTTTTTTTAATATATATTATTATTATTTTTGTTTTTATTAAGCGACAGTTAATCAAATATTTGTCTATTGTTGTTTCCCTTTTACTTTTTGTTTTATTGTAGTTCTTTTACGTTTTTACTCATGACATAGCATTACACAAGTACTTTAGAATTAAAGCGGTAATATTGTAAATAGTAGTAAATAGTAGTATTGGTTGTATATGAAATTAATCCCTTTAATTTTTCACGAAATAGAGGTGAATATAATTATGTATTATAGGAATAGTTTAAAAGTATTCGTATTTTTGACATTTTGTAGTTATATTATGCAATTTAAGTACGTAATAGTGTTTCATGGTGGAATTATACATTGCGAGTTTTATGGTCTTCGTGTTTGTTAATTTAATTGCAATTATCATATTATTTTCATTATGAGTGACCAAGATAGGACATCATGTCCACATTGCCCGCAGTCATCACGGCTTTTTGCAGCCCCCCATGGTCTTAGAGTCCACATTGGCCGAATACATAAGACAGTACTGCCACAGCAGACTACCCCAGGACCTATATCACTAGATACTAACGTGTCGGCTTCTCAAACGCCCTTGCTGTTGCCAAACTTTGATGAGCTCGCACATATGAAAATGAATATCAGAATACTTAAACACATTCCTAAAGGAGCCAGAAGTGTGGTAGCTGGAAGGCTATCACAGGTGATTGAGCGGTGCCTTTATTCCAACAGTAGGGAAGATTGGTATAGACTATTTACTTTTGCCTTCTCTACTTTAAAGGTTCCCGACAGTAATGATAACCGATCCCTTACTACTAAAGTCAAAGAAAATGTTAGTAACGAGATTATTAATTTCTTAGATGCGGAAACTCGTTTTAATATGCACTCGAGGCCAATATACAGCATTATTGAAAAAAGGGTACATGAGGGTGACTTGAGAGGGGCCGTTAGACTTTTGACATCTGATAATGGATTCGCTCCTGGGGATTTAAACACTCAAAACGCTTTAAAAAATAAGCATCCAGCGCCTTCGCGTCCATTAATTTTCCCCCCAGAGCCAGATCACTCATGTCCTGCTCTTGAGGTATCGGTTGGGGATGTCTTGGAAGTTATGGATTCTTTTTACAGCGGGTCAGCTGCTGGTTTAGATGGACTTCGACCACAACACTTGAAGGAACTTTTGTCTTTGTCTGCAGGTGACAACGGCATCAAGTTAGCGAAGTCATTAACTAATTTATGTAATTTTTTGCTGAAAGGGTTTCTTAATCCCGAAATTTGTCCTATACTTTACGGTGCTTCGCTTTGCGCTCTTAAAAAAAAAGACGGAGGCGTTAGGCCTATTGCCGTTGGAAGTGTAATCCGTCGCTTGGTCGCTAAATTGGGGTGTCGCGCTGTAAAACCCATGTTATCTGCTAAATTGCAGCCTCATCAGATTGGCTTTGGCACAGCTTTAGGTGCCGAAGCTGCTATTCACGCTACACGATCATTCACTGATAACGAAGAGGTGTGTGGTAGCCATAACATAATTTTAAAGTTGGATATCGAGAATGCTTTTAATAGCTTGGAAAGAGATGTGATATTATCGGAAGTGAAGGACTGTACTCCGAGTCTATATCCATTTCTTTATCAGTGTTACTATCAACATAGTAAATTATTTTATGAGTCAACGTCGATCTCATCGCAAGTCGGAGTACATCAGGGAGATCCGTTAGGTCCTATGTTGTTTAGTCTCGCTATACATAAAATTACTTCTTCTCTTGAATCTCCTTTGAATGTATGGTATTTGGATGACGGTACGATTGGAGGTGGCGTAGATGTAGTCTTAAAAGATGTTCAAACCATCATTAACAAATTTAAAGAGATTGGCTTAGTACTAAACACAAAAAAATGCGAACTATTCTTTTGTAATGCACAAACATCACTAGGTGAATTACATCGACTATTACCGGGTATTAAATTGGTAGATAAAACCAATTTCACTCTTCTTGGAGCCCCTATTTTTTCCGATGCCATTACTATGTCTTTAAAAGAGAGGGAAAATATTATTTTAAAATCAGAGAAAATTTTATTAAAACTATCAGCACATGTTGCATTAAGTCTTTTTCGAAGTTGTTTGTCCACGCCGCGTTTAATTTATATTTTAAGAACATCTCCAGTCTGGTTGTTTCCCGATGAAGTTGCTTCTATTGATAACTCTATTAAAAATATCTTAGAGGGAATCTTGAATATTAAGTTGGATGGAGATCAGTGGCTACAGGCAGCTCTGCCTATTCGACATGGAGGTCTTGGTATCCGTCGAGTACAGGACATTGGCCTCGCAGCTTTCCTGGCGTCTTCGCATGGTGCTCTAAACCTCGTCACTCGTATTTTATCCTCTAATGGTGACGGGTTTATTTTACCATTTGTGAATGAGGCTACGGCTGAGTGGCGGTTAAGATGTCCAGATCAAAATTTACCTGAACAGCCTCAGGTTCAAAGAAAATGGGATGACATCCTGGCTAAGATCACCTTGGATTGCTTGGAGCGCAGTAGTTCTGACGTCGACTTGGCCAGGATCAGAGCTGCTTCTGTAAAGGAATCTGGCTTATGGCTTCATGCCTTACCTTCACCTCACTTGGGCACTTTATTAGATAATAACTCCTTGCGTATAGCGATAGGGCTTAGACTGGGATGTAATATCTGCGAGCAGCATCAATGCATATGTGGGGCACAGGTGGATTCCAAGGGACATCATGGACTGAGCTGCTTGAGGTGTGCAGGAAGATTTCCAAGGCATCACGCTCTTAATGATATTATTCATAAGGCCATGAGCACCGCAAACATCCCTGCTGTTTTGGAGCCGGCAGGGTTATGTCGTACAGATGGAAAGCGACCTGATGGTCTAACTTTAATCCCATGGCATAAGGGTCGCTCCCTGCTGTGGGATGCGACGTGCGTAAGTACGTTTGCTGCTTCTCATCTGCGGGACTCCATTAGTCGGGCGGGTTCAGCAGCGGAGTCCGCAGCCAGGCTGAAACACGTCAAGTACGGGGTCTTGGAGACGACGTACTTATTCGTACCGGTGGCTTTCGAAACTACTGGGGTGTGGGGGGCGGAGGCAAAAGTATTTATAAACGAGTTGGGGCGGCGCATTGTCGACAGAGGCCATGATCGACGTTCCGGATTGTATCTGGCGCAAAGGATTTCCCTAGCAATTCAACGTGGAAATGCTGCGAGCGTTATGGGAACCTTTAAGCCGGGTACGATACGGGACAATCATAGCAATTAACTTTTAGGTGTTTTTTTTTTTATGTTTTTTTTTTTTTTATTATTATCTGTATTAATGTAATTAATTTTAGGTTTAAATAATAACATCGATTGTATCTTGTGGAATAATACATGAATAAATAAAGGGTTTTAATAAATTGTCTCAAAGGATTTAGTCATTTAGTATATTATTATTTTTTTACAGTACACAAATAGTACACTAATATTACTCATTGATATTAGAAAACTGTAGAGGATATATAAATTGTTGATTGTAACATAAAAAAATGTGTTTTATTTACCGTTTGGTTACCAGCTGGAGTAAGTTCTAATATATCAAACGTTACATTATTTCTTTGTCCAAAACCATCAAATAGTAACGTTCTAGTGATACCTTCTATTTTGTTCTGGAAATATAAAATAATAACATATTTGTTACATGGTAATAGGTTTCAGTTTACCATTTATACAATGATTTCTATTCAAATATTAAATCAACGTCCTGGTTTGTTGGTTTCTATCGTAACTTATACCGAAAGGTTATTTCGAATTTTGCCGACAACAAAATATTTATGTATATTTATAAATATAAATATTTTGACTCTCTGGTGATGTGAACATCGATAACAAACCAAATATATCTGAATGACGACGGTAAGTAGCGACATGTACTTTAAATTGTAGTGTATTTATATATATATATACATCGATAGTTGACCATCATAAATTATAGAAATGTAATATGCACCAGAGTTAGAAGTAGAGAATCACTTATTTCAGCTCAATCACTTATGTAAGCTATGTTTCGGTCGACATTGGGCAGTAAAATTACAATAACATGCAAGAGATATCAGGTGTGTCGTATGATAGATGTTCATACATACTACATGTATGTCACGGTTACTGCTTAGAAGGCAGTCCGTTTGTTTCCAATCATACAATCTAAATTAACGGATTAGATATATTGATACTTACAGTTCTCATAAAACTAAGCAATGTGGAGCCATATTTCCAAGAAACAGCATTATCACAACTAAGCGATTCCGTTCTTACTCTTACTTGTTTCATGGCCGCATGGAATACTTGAACTGCATCATGAATCAATATGCTTTTGGTTTTCATTTCTTCTGACTCAAGGGCCCTATCAATACCGGTATTGATCATATCTGTTAATTGCCATAGTCGTTCATTGTTTTGTAAATCAACTAACCTGAAACCTGGAAATAGTAACTAAGATAAAATATATTAAATAAATAGACGAAGGTAGATAATATTACAAGTACATATATTTATAATATAAATAAATTGTTAATACAAATAAAAAGATAACAGAATAAACCATTTTTATAGCTATATAAAAGTAAAACCTTAATCTAACATTTTTATCGCATTTTTATGGATTTAAGTTCTCTTCAGGGTGTTGACGATGATGTTATGTAATCATTCGTGGTGTGAAATCATAGAAAAATAGCCGTATATTTAATTACAATAATAATAAATTCAGGACAATTCACACAGCGCTATCTAGACCCAAGTTAAACTAGCTAAAGCTTGTGTTATAGGTAATGGATGACATACAAATGCATAGATATATATAATTTTTCGTAAATGCATAATACATACATATTACACATAAAAACAACCAGATCGATACAAACGATCATACTCATGAAAACAAAAATTTGTGCCAAGTGAAAAATCAAACCCGCGATCATCGGAAATAAGGCGGTATGCTAAACTGCTAGACCACCAAGGCCTTCAAATCACTTCGGTTGTTTCAAATCATGATCTAAGTAAAAATTAAGCAAGTAATGATTTGAGTAAAGAAATTGAGCGTTAATGTCTTACGGAAAATAAACTATTTTACTTGTATTAAAACTTTATGCTATATATGTTATGACAGACCGTCATAACGTACATAACAGTTTCGAATGACGATAATGAGCCCTATCGATTGGTATATTTCCTTAAACGCTATTTAAAGAAATGTCTTTTATTTTCAACATAGTGTGAGGTAGTAATGTGACAATTTACTAACCAGTCATATTGACTCCTCCGTGTCTGTACCTACTGAGGTCCAGAGTAAATAAGTCTGGAGATAAGATGATGTAGGAATGTTCGTCAGCCATCAGGCCCACCTGCTGCGCGTGTTGAAGCAGTTGTTCCAAATACTGCAATGGGCAATCTACTACGAAGTTTTTGTAGCCATTTTTTTTGGCATTAATTAGGACGTCCCTGTAAAATGGTACAATAAGCTATATTGTTATAAAATTTACCACTAACTGATTTCACTTTCATAACTATAAAATGAGTATTGATTAAATTTTAGTAAAGTTTTTATTTCTTACAATCACGTTTTGTTGTATTTTATTAAAAAGATATTGTATTGGATGTATTTTATTAAAAAGATATTTCTTACTTTTAATTAAAAAATATCGCGCATAGTTTTTAATTCCAATGTTAGGAGTTACTGACCTGTAGTCATCTCCACTTAGTTCCCTTACACTAACCGTGTATCGATTTGTGATATTTCCCATCATTATCAAACTGTTCATACGCATTAAACTATGACCTTTTACATACAATAAAGTGAAGTTGTCCCAATTCTTCTCCTGAATTAACTCTTGTAATACCTTAAACAAAAATACTCGATAACTTAAAGACAAGATATCGGTGTAACACTGTATCTACTTGACACACTGTACTCAATTGTTCAATGTTAATTTTCTAAAGTAATAATGTACTCGTATTAAATAACATTAATAATTTTATAATCATTAACTATAATTAACATTTACTTGAATAGTATGATTTTTCAAACAAAATTAGCGATATAAATGTTTACTTTTATACCTAACTTGTAACCTTATCAACAAAAATTGTAATTAAGCCTCGGCACGCTTAGGTACTATAAAACACTATTTACATAAGAACAATACACAATTATTGATAATGAATGCAATCTAATCCTATTTATTTGTGAGGATGGAGAAGTTTGAGATTTAAAGTATTTCTAACATCCCAGAGCTACGACATACGTAGAGTTGCAGGTAATAACTAGAAGAGAAGGGCTGAAGGTCGTGCCCAGTAGCATGCCTTGGGAGAGGCCTACGTCCAACAGTGGACTGCAGTGGTTTGATGATAATGTGTAACTTTCTTACCGAATTGTACGCTTCTGGGCTTGGATACATGTTTAAGACAGACCAGTTTTCAGAATACCAGTCATTGTGCTGAACAACGACATGAGGCAATTCCAATACGTCACATAACGTCTGAATATTTTCACTGGCACGACCACCTATAGCATCGATAATACCAAGAACTCCTTCCTAAAAATTAATTCGTTGAATGAATTGATTTAATCATAATTTATAATTGTTATATGGATTTATATAAATCAGACATATATACAAAAAAAAGTAAATTTCTGAAAAAAATAATCAGCTATTGAAATTGTCTTCTCTTTGAACTTCTTAATTCGTCATAAAAAGTATAAAACATTCTAATAGTCAAATTGGACAGTTAAACTTTATATGTATAAATGTTTCTAATTAAGTTTCTAATTAAAATTCATGATTATTTTATTATGATTATAGTTTACTTTTAGTTAATTAAAATATTGCCTATAAAAATGTTTACCTCTGCGAGTTCACACACATTTTTGGTGATGTCAAGTATTCCTCCCGTCCTGGATATCTCTTTGATGGAAGCCGTGAAATTATAATGATCTGCACTTTTAACGAATGCAGTTTTGAAATCTTCCTCGTAATTGTAAAATAAACCACCTAAAATCCAAATTGAATTATTCAAATATTTAATGACAAAATTTTTTACAAGTATATATCTTTACCATGTAGCATACACATTAGAATCTATATAAATTGGAATACGTATCATATGCTGCATGTATACATTTTGGTGCAAATAAACAGTGTTATCTACAAATACTATAAGACACCATCTAAACCAAGAAGCTCCTTCTTAACCTCCGACACAAAATGGGTTTGCTAGAAGTTTGACGTGTCAGCGTGTGTGACTATAAAATCGTAACTCCTAAACAGATGGATCGATTTTAACGTAGTATTTTTAAAGCTGACGTGATCGAGATGGTTTTGCCTACAATTTATTGGTTATTTATCAATGTTTTCTAAAATACATTTTATTTTATAATTAAAATATATATGTACTAGTTTATATTCATTTATCTAATAGAAACACAAATATCATCCTTTTCATATTTTATGTATATAATAATGCATAAATTGTATAATACGTTTATATTTTTATAATAACTAAATAACTATTAATTTTATAACAATAACGCTAGACAGTAATAAAAACAGTAGAAACATCGTATAACAATTAAAATATAAAAAATATTGGCAATGTATTATATCATACGAACTAACCGATAACAGGTAGAGTGTCATCAGCGTAAACATGTACCACTATGACTAGTAATGTCAATACTTTCACAACCATATTGATTTTATAAAAACACAATCACCGATGATCACATGTTGCAACTTTTTGTCTTCAAATTATACGTGAACATTAACGTTAACGAGTTTACGCTTTGTGGCTAACATAGTAATTATCTTAAGTTCAGTTAATCGTTGTTTTAAAACGTCGTAATAAACGTTCCGCCGAGAACGGTAGACTGATGTATAGATTCGTATCGCTGCGGCGGCGCGCGCGACACACGTTTCAGAAATAATCGCGGCCTATATTTAGGACGAATTTTCCTGAAACGACATACTCTAGCGATACCGTCTGTCTCGCTAGACGTGAGAGTGACAAGCACAAAAAGCGATGCCCGGAAATCTACAAGATTTTTAGGTTGTTTTTTTTAACCGGTTTTATTCTTACCCTACTGGTAAATGAAGGATTTCGTATATATGATAAGAAACAGGCTGATATGGTGATGCATATCAGCCTGTTTCTATGTACAATTGAATATGGATCTTTCACAATACCTTCCAGCATATGAAGAATGAATTTTTTTAACTATTTATAGTCATAAATAGCTAATCTGCTTAGTGTAGGCTTTAGATAAATGTAGGTAACTTATTCAGTAATTAGAACGTTGGTTTCATTTGAATTTCTTTTTTTCAAATATTGTATGGCCAGAAAAAAATATCAATCATTTTCCAAACATTTATAGAAATTTGTACATTCAACAATTTAAAATTAAATTATTGAATAAAAATGCCATAACTCTGCAAATGATAATAATGGATTGTAATAATGATAATGTTATTTATTTAGACTCAGTGTCATACTGTAATTATCATATTAATTATATAATATAAACATTAATGTAATTTTTTATATGCCAGAAACTGCAGAGAAGCTTCGAAATAATTATAGTTTTAAGATCATTATGTACACATGTTCCAGTAAATAAATAGAATAATTAATATAATTTAATTGAAATTTCTATCTTTACCTTTAGCAACCCTTTAAAGCTAAGTACCTACCTTTTAGTAGTTATAATATAATTTTGTAAGTTCAGAGTCTACATAAATCCACACAAAGCCCATGTGTCCAATTTGTACTTAGTTGAAGTTTACAGATGGTGTGCGATGTTTGCCACATTTCCATAACCTACTTATTAAGTGCGAGACTAAACAATCGTTTTACGTAACTCTTTGATGAGCTCTTTCAAATCGTATAGGAAATTATCTCAATGACTATAAAAGATGTTGAGTAATACCACATGAACGTGAACTGTAGTAATATTTTTTTAATAAAATAATTAAAACAATAACTGTCACAAATGTCGTAGTGATATCGGGTTGTGTAGTTGACTTCCTGAAAAATAAGGCTCCAATGCATCGGGTTTTAGTGTGTTATTAATTAGTTTTGGAAGCGAATGTACGAGTATAGAAGCAAAACACTTCATCTGTTATGACACTGTCTGTTGTCTAAACGTTTTTGAAATAAAAATAAGTTAATGGTTCATTTCATGAGTGGTATTCCTCTATTAATAGTTATAAAATCATGAAATCGTGTTATGCCTACATATACAAATTTACAATATTACTATTTATTATGATGACAATAACTTTATGAAATATTAGGTAGGTAGAATTAAAGAGATTGTAGAGTTTCAATATTAATGATAATAATTAGATAAATGAATTAATCTGATTGGCAGTTTGAATATCGATCGATTAATTCTATTTTTAATTATGTTTAAAGTAAAGAAAATATTTAAGAATTAACGAAACGTACTTTTAAATATATTATTCCAATAAACTAGCGCAAGTGCGAGCAATAAGTTGGCAAAGTTTTATCCAATAAGATCGGTATTTACGTAATAGTATAGCATCAAATAAATATTAATGCCATGCCATATTGTGCTTCCTTCTTTTACTTAATAATTTGGAATAATAAACGAGGTTTTTATGTACTCTGAATATTACTTGGATATAAAATATAGCTTTTCAATAAAAAAACTTGAATACATGAGAAAATACATAACTTCTAATAATGATATATACATTATTTATATTATAGAGATATTGACATATATATTTGGTTTATCAATTGTTTATTTGCAACATTATGTTTTAAACGCAAAATATTAGTATGCACGTGACTTGCTGCCCAATGTTGAGTCACTGGACGTGCTTCACACGCATGATGTTCGCGAGAATGGTGATAGCGTATTATGTGTTTCTAGAGGAAAAGTCACAATAGATAGTGATACTAGATTAGGGATTTTGTTCCCAAATTTGGGGTGTATTGTGATAATCGGGAGTAATTTTAAGGAACAAGTATGCGGGACAAAAAATATTAGTTACGGTTATTTTCTAACTCATCGAAGTAGAATAAAAACACGCCTTGTACTTAAACAAATTACCAAAATATAGTAAAAGGCTATTAAAACATTCGTAATATTGGTTTTTTACAAAAATTTGGGCGGTAAAGTCAAATTGTTATGTGACAACACCGCAAGTGGATTTTCAATATGCATTCAAACGGCGGAGTGATCGCAACAACGGAATATCTTATGAGTTAACATACTGACATACTTAAATATACGTTGATTTGTTGTATAATCTACCACTATTATGTTTTATGTACTAGCACAAATCAATACTGTCTTATTAAGACAGTATATTCAGTATATTCATAGATATCAATATGTATCAAATAATAAAATATCTCTTGTTATACTATACTTATTACACCATTTTTTTCACTGTCAAAGATAATCGTCACCAGAACTCCTTGTTATTCATCAGCACAATCTGATTGTCGTCGTATTTTAAAAAAATACTTAAATTTCATTATCTCTCTCTGTCTAATACAATTATACCTAACTTTTCTTTTGTTCCATCCAATATGTGGTATATGATATTTGTTATATACATTATTTGAAAATTACAGTACAGTGAAGTACAGGAATTCACAATGGACCTATCTGTAAAACCTAATAAAATTTTTACGAGCATGATTGAGTAACCTTTGTATATGGCTCACTGCATCCATTATTCAGTAGTGTTTCAAAACCACTGCTGTAATGTAGAAAATATTATTTGTGTATAATACAAATAATATTTTTATAGTTTTAATAGAATTAAATGTTTGGGTTACGAATATAAATGTGTACAAATCTTTCCATTTTTGCTCTTTCAGTGTCTACACGTTGTATTGTAATTTTCTACTTTATTATAGTTAAAGCGTACATTATATTATATTTAAATTATAAATTGTATGTTATAGTACCTGTACAATTTTTTCAGTTGCAACTCAGTAAATGTTGTTCAAAACTCACTTTGAGCTCTTATTGTATAGTGTATTTTTCATATACATATATCTATGATATATATGAAAAATACATTATTCTCGAGTAGAAATAGTTTAGTGTAGACCGTTTATTTGAACAACTGTCACAGAAGAAAGTATGATGACCCTGTCCAAGTAACGTAGTGTAAATTCAATCCTAATGCAATATTTGTCAAAATACGCCGTATATGCCAACTTTAGTCATTAAGGCATCAAATGGTAATAAACAAACTCACTTTCGTATTTTATGATGTTAGTAAGGATTCTTGATTGATGGAGATTTTTTGGTAATGGAAATGATAATAAATGTTATTATTACAATATCAATGAGGGCGCGTCAAGTAAATTATGTTTACACTATAAAGTGGCTCTTGCAAAAATTAATGAATTTTCTGTTTATGCAAACATAAATCTGTTGACAGCACGACTATATGAGAGGAATAAATTTTCATTAATGTTTTAGTTTATTTTTTATACCTATTATGTTTATGTGAAAGTAGCCGTTGTCCGTATCTTTACACGCAGTATGTTATTGCATTATTGATGTAATGTACTTTTGAGGATAATTATAAATAATAGCCTAACGCTACTTCTTATAATTTTTTCTGTGGCAATTTTATACTCTGTTCACATAATTCATAAAAAAGGTACAATGATTACTCTTCGCGTATTAATACTCTAAACTAACTGTAAAACTAATATTCTAATGTTGATATTCATACTTTCACGATTTATAATATCCTAGATGACGTAAGATGCAGATAAAAATTTTTCGAATCGTTAGACAATATTTGATATACTGACTTAAGAGATAGATCTATTAAACTCTAATAGGGCAAGTAGCAAGTCTACCATTGTCTTTTTGTATTAATGTAATTTGTTATCCCAATAAATATCGATATAACGTAATGTATATTGATTTTGATTATCCTAACTACGTTGAGATGCTCAGTGGATTTTCTTACAGAAAATTTAAAACTACGTAATGGATATTGTGAAAGTAAATAACTGCAAGTAAATACTAGCACATTAGTTTAAAAGGTCAGTTCAGTCTTTTCTTGCGTGGGAACATTAAATTCAATCAACTGCTATCGATGGAAGCTAAGACGCTGTTGTTTTTATATAATTTAAAGGTAAATGAATAGATACTATTTACATCCTTTTGTTGTTTTAGACAAAATTGTCTATTATAGAAAATTTATTTTTATTGAATAATAATAGATATTTTTCATTAATAGATATTTTTTTCACGTTTCTAGTATTATATAAGCTCTGAAAACAGTGTATTACACGATTATACTTATAATTTAGTTCAGTCAATGTGATGTGATGCTATTCATTCCTAGTAATCGGTACTGGCCAGGACGCTACAGCGATCAAGGTACTCATATGTAGACCGTAATTGTACTATTTCTGCACAAATCCCAAAACATGTACTTACTGCCTTCACGAATGACAATCTCATAACTTTTTATGTTATATTAAAAATAATAATATTACATTATTAGCCAGACGATAAATGAATATCGTTATACAATTTTATGTATGTGCGTAGTACTAATATTTCCTATTAATCTCTAATCTATTACTAGTCGTGTCGTACTCCTAACTTAAAACTAAATAGTTAGAGGATACAATGTAAGAGTCATGATATCTTAGTGCTCTGGAATGACAACGCATGGTTGGTATCGCGACTGTCACATGATAATGTGAATTGTTACACTTATAATTACATTTACAATATCATTGTTCATACAAATAACGTAAAACCAAAGTGTGCAAAACATAAACTGCTTTTTTGAGATGAGCCTAAGTTCGTCACATAGGTTTATAAAAAAAGAAGACAAAGTGCCGATTTACATCTAGTTTCTATATAATATTGCAGCGTAAGTTACAAATCATGAGTTGTGGAAAATATAACAAAGTTTTTGACATTGATGAATAAAGAAAATATTTAATGTTATTGAATTGTTAGACATGTAGTAATAAATGTATAAAAATTATATACTTACATAATAATTATTATTTACATACAAATTAATTATTATTATACTTATTATTGTTGTATATCTGATATTAATGTGGTGGGGCAATCACTCCTGGTAAGGAGACCAAGACATTATGAGGAGATATTCGGAGCGAAATGTTCGTATGGTGAACAAATAACCAACAAGCAATCCTTGTTAACAAAATGTACTATTAATACCTCAGATTGCTGAAGGTGGATCCAATGTGTTCGGTTACGAATTGCAATACTGACGGCAAGTGGTTTTAATATGTCCACCAGGTCGGGTGCTCACTGCCATTCTCTCTTTGCTCCATATACAGCGTTCAATTAAACTTATTATTTGTCATACGTTCTGTACTTGGCACGTATTTCTATTGTATTCCTAGAATGCCAGCTCTTGTATATTAAATTACATGGTTTATATTTATATTTGTATATTTATTTTGTCGCTAAGTTTATTATGATTGATTAAAATAATAAAAATAAATCATAATTCTACTTGAATACTTCAACACTCACCGCAAAAACTGCACTGAAGTATTTCTAAAGCGATATCAATATAATCAAAATTTTAGCAACAGATTTTATGATTCCTAGTGTAAGTCATTAAATCTTAGATATTTTATTTATCTATTACATAACCATATCATACATAATTAGACAAATGTTGAAAAAATCTGTTACCTATCTATTTTTTGTTTTTAACTGGAATAGTGAGAGTGCAATGTGATTGCGGTTTATATTACAACTACAGTTAAACTACAAATCGCTAAATATTTTTGGGAACTCACAACATTGCCTATATTCCAAGTCGTGATTTTCACTTAAGTCATAAAGTCAAATTCGTGTACCTACTCAGAAATATCAATAGAATGAGATTATCCATTTATATCGGATCTTTCAAAGCAATATACGACAGATATAAATAAATTGCTCTGAAAATGATGTCGTTGACCCGCAATTTTATAAACTCAAACCAAACATCAAAACAACCACCAATAAATTTGATTTCGATTAAAATTACATAAACTTGCATTTGCATAAAGATATCGTAATTGTTTAGCTACAAATAAATTTATATGTTCATGTGATGATTTATGTTATCCCCACAGTAAATATTAATGTCTTTGTTTATTTTATCTCATACATATATACTCTCAATACACTTGCTACTGACTACTCAAATTAGAAAATTTCTATGGATGAAAAGAATGTGTAGCATTCATACACTCATACAAATGTTTCAGCAATAATTAGTATTTAAATATATAACATGCTGTAGTTATATTCTTCTTTGATTTCAATTCTTTGCTTTTGATATGAATTCTTAATTTCCTTGTGCTTATCTCATGTCATTTAGGTTTGACTTAATATGTTATTCGTTTTGTTATCTAGTTATTTCTTTTATTGTTATACCATCTTACACACAGTCCGTCTATCTATTTTATACACCTTTGTATAAATGTTCTCTTCATTATAATATTTTAATTCTAAACTTTTATGTAATGTTTTATTTTTATACTGTCACACGAATGTCAAATAGCAGGTAGTGATATTTTAGGATAGTCCATGATAAATGTTGAAATATCGGATGTACTAAATGCAACAATTTAATTAAATTCTAAGCACTCGATCCATGGAAATAATTTATTAAAAAATAAACAGACAGTTCTTGAAAATATTTTATAAAGCTTTGATGTTCAATATTAAATTTAGTTGCCTCATATAAACTGACCACTGCATAAACATCTACGTTTCTCTTCTGATCATTAGTAATTAACCCATATCGGAGTAAGTAAACAAATAGAACTGTAATAATTTCGTTGCATACTCAATTCATATTCATCGATGCATACTCAAGTTGAACGAATTAAACACTAGAACACCGATGTTCCAGCTTGAAATTCAGCTGGAACATCGGTGTGCACTGGAATCCATGGAAACAAAGGTTTCAGCATTATACTAAATTGCAGCATACATTGGCACCAATAAGAACTAAATACGACATATTTCGTTTTTCTTACCCAACTAGACGAATAGATGTTTTTTTGTTTACTTGTTTTTTTTTTTAAATATTATAATTTAAACAGTTATTCATAATGTGATTTATATAAAAGTAAATTACAGAGTATGTTACTAAGATCTGAATAGGATTATTTCAGATATTGAGGTAGAGATTTGTGATATCACTATCTATCACAAATATATAAGGCCAGATTCAGAAAATCAAACCATCTTCAATCGAATTATTAAGGATAACTCAAAATGAACTAGTCAGATCTTAATAAAATTTACATGCGGCCAAATCAGAACCACCGAGTTTCAATTAATAATCGCACACATAAAATAAATAATAAAAATACTGTCAAATTGAAAACCTTCTCCTTAAATTAGTAAAATAACGCTGACGTTTTAAGAGAAAAGGGCTAAAACAAAGTACGAAGCAGAAGCAAATGAAATATAATATGACAAAAATAATAAATTAGTTTTGTCTTATATTATACCTCGTGTAGCATATTTAAATTTATAACATATAGAAGCACATCTCTCCATCAACAGGGTTGCATACATGTAGGTGGTGATGTGGATATTGTCGCCACGTCTAGACACTGCTGAGACCTCTTCAGAGCTAGTTTCACTATGTGCTGTGTTGCCACAGCAGTAGTTTCACCACTAAATCTAGTGAATTGAACCCCTGATTTGATGCGCAAAATTGTTTGTAATGCGTAGTGAATTTCTAGTGGGCATGTATAGGTAAACTTATTTTTATACATTTTCTGTTATCTGCAAAGTATATATTTTTTTAATAAACAATTAAATTTGAAACTCCTAAAATAACTTATATTATATTACATACAACAGTCTTAATAGGAAAGCTATCTTTAAATTATACTATTTTTATTATTATTTTATAAAAAATGATCTTTAGAATGGGTATTATATTTCAGTTCCTTAACTTCTAAATTTGTGACTTTTATAGTAGTTTCATTAACATACATCTGGAACGTGATGATATGTTTTTTTTTTGTGTTGTAGTGGACTCGCCCAGACATTGTTGGCAATACTGACTATGTCATGCTCCAGAAATAATTTTAGAATTACAATGTTGTAACATGTAACCCGTTTTATGAGATAAGTGTATAGTTTAGTGCCTTTTTGTACACAGTTTTGATAAAATTTTCTTGGTAATTTTCTCAAACAGATTGTTAAAGCTTCGACTGCATAACACTGTGCCTATTCATTCTGCCAAATATTGAAATAATAATAGAATAGAAAATCATTTATTCAAATAAACTTAATTTAAGCACTTTTGAATAGTCATAACAATTTTTTTTATAATCTACCAAAGTTTAATTCTGTCAAAGTTGTTATAAACTATTATAAGCATAGACTATTCCCTCTTTACGCTGGTTGTGAAATGTGAAAAGCTATGTTGTGAATGCATTGCTAATTTTATTAAACAATTATCTGTTATCTCTCGTAGTCCTGTAGAATTTCCGAATAGGAGGATTTCCTAAAAAGCTGAAAAATTTTGTATTTATATTAGAATGATTTTAATACATAATATATAAAAAATTCTTAATAAGTAATGATAATCAAATGTTGACTTTCATTCAATTTTTGTCTGCATAATATACAATCCAAATGATTCGATTCACTGAAATGTGATGAAGACTGTATAATTTAGCGGTTTAAATATATTTTATACATTAATTGTTAAATTAACAATTTTAACACGTACTTATAGTCTTATTAAAACTTTAATTGCAAAGACTAATCTTTGCAATTAAAGTTTACAAGAAAACTAAAACTCTATATATATCTTTTATAGATAGACTGTTGTATGATTTTATATGTTATCGTATTCAGACCAACTGTATCATCTCTGTCTGGAGTAGATAGTAAGATTGATGTTTATATCAAACATGTATACTTTATTACCACTCGAGAGCAGCTCTAAAATCTATCACAACATTTATGAAATTTGTCAGTATGTGTACTAGACTCATGTTGACAATGAGAGTTAAGACATAAAACTATCGAATTTTGTTACTACTTCACATTATATTATTTATTTATTACTATTATCATTAGTCCCTAAATAATCCTAATCAAATGTAACCTCTATAAAACCTCGAATCTTTTTTTCGAATTGTTAGAAAATTATAATCATCGCCTACAGAAACGGATATTGGCACCGAGCTGATAAACACTTAATCCTACACAAGGAAAATATTTTTTTCTCTCTCAGAAATAATATATGTATAAAAGTACAATGCTCGTACTAAATATCAACTACGTGTTCCTACGAAAATAAAATACAAATATGTATATGTACATACTTAATATTTATAAGTCTAGATATTTGAATACAATAAATAAAGATTCCACGTTATATTGTATACGCAATTTTATGGTAATTCTAAAATATACGCAATTATAAATTCAAATTTTCATTCTGAGGAATTTAGAGTGAATAATAAATAAGAAAGTAAATCAAGAAGAATAATAATCAAAATAGGTTTTTATTAAATATAAAAATAAATTAACGTTTGATGGACTTTATGTCTATATGTTTATGTCATTTAATAAATTAATATAGTTAAGTGGAATTAATTATTAAGGACAGTTCAGCAAATACTTAATAATTGTTATTAACAACAAAGTTGTGAATAAAAGTGAAGTAAAAGTTTAGTAGGTAATTTTTTAAAGGTATTTATTATAAGCAATTTGAAGTAATGATAAGGTAAATTCAAATCACTATTTGAACACAGCAATTGGGTCTTGCAACACATTGTTGTTGTTGTCATTTTTTTGTTCATTATATTGTATAAGGAAATAGCATCATGTACAACAATATTTATTAAAAAATTAATATGTAAATTTTTTTCGACATACAAAATATTATTAGTTAATCCGAACTGCAAATGGACAAAATTCAAATGAGACAAACACAATAAACCATTTCTATTGCAAGAGAAAAATATTCATTTTGATTTGCTGACAGCGACTTTTATCAACTATAATATATTGTAAAATTGATGAGAGCAGTTATATATTGTAAAGATGTCGTACTCGCCTGTCCAACTCGTCCTAACAAGACAACTCATTTTCACTATAAAATCGAACCCCGACTGTTGAATTATTCAAGAAAATTGAAAATGAAAGGATCATCAAACATGTTATGGGCGATATGTCGAGACGTATACGAATTATAATAAAATATTGAATATTTTGCACCCAACAAATCGACTGACAACCAAAGTGCATAATAATATAAAACCTAAATTGTAAATTATTCTATATTGATATTGACTTCAACAGCTATCGAATAAAAATCGATGGGAACGAATAAAAACTTCAAATGTAGTGACTGGAAATAATCTAATGTTACTTTTTGGGTTTTGTATATACGTATAGACTATGATAGTATAGAATAATGTACCTATCTTTCAACAGTGGATTTTTTTGTCAAATGTGTTTTCGCAGTGGTTACGGATTTTTCTTTTTCTTCTAAACAAATTCCATTCTCTTTCTCGCTCTCACTTTATATTTACATATTATTTCGTTTTACAAATTACACAAAATGTACTATATAATTGCATAAATCATGTAGTCTCAGTTATTGGAAATGACCACACAGGTAAATATTTTGAATAAACATTCATTGCAGAATAGTTGTTTAACAACTACTTCATAGATGTCATCATTGTAATTTAATATTGTTCCGGATTATACTGTCACGCATAATGTGATTCAATAACACGGATCATTGTAATTTATATCGCTCTGTATGCTGAATAATTATAATATTACGAGATGAGCATATTTATAAAATTAAATGCTTACCGAATAGAGTTACTGGGTTTCAGACATGACGATATAATAATATAACTTGATAAATTAGAAGAAAGCAACGGAGAATAAACTTTATGGAGTGGTCATCTCGTATTAGCAGAACAAGTAGACCGTAAGATATAAAAAATATTCATAATTATAGTCTATAAATAAGAGTCTTGATAAACTCTACTTGATTTTAACATTTCACGGATAACAGTATTGTAAGGAATCATCTCATATATAATTCTTGTCTCTGATGGCTTTAGGTAGCGAACTCTGAAAAAGGGTAAGCGACATATATAGTAATATCTATATAGGTCGCAGTACAACAGGTCCAAGCATCTAGCAATAGCCTAAAACCCCAATATAAAAAAGAGATCATAATAAAAAACTGCTGTAGAATTAATGATAAAAAAATACGTTATATTTATATACATAGCACAAAATGCTATTTCTGTGTACATTATAATGAGAATATATTCATCCATAAATACGTTATGACTATGCTAGTATGAACGTGAGGTTGAAATGCGATGCTAGAATGCTAATGGACCAGTGGAATTATAATATATTTCTCTTCAGTACTTTCAATAGACGTTTAAAATATCATACATCAAGATAATAAGAAACGGTAAATTAATTACTTTTTATTAATTATTTGTACTACGATGTAACTAAAGGAAGTTGCACAGCTACGAGTACATTGCTATCCCGTCAGCTCTGTCATTTGTTTGATTAATAACAATTCATCACAAAGCGAGCTTATTTTAATTATATTTTATTATACTATCATCATACTAATATTATATTAGATTCTGTATTTTATAGTAGATGTTAGCCTACTATAGCCACACTAGAAAAGTGACTTCATAACTTTATGTTTTACTTTCTCTTGGTTTGACGAATGTGATAGTAGCAGTTTATGTTTTATGATTAATTAAAAATAATATATGTTAATGACATAATTCCTAACAGGTCGGCATCTACTCGATCCTAAGAAATCGATAACGAAAGGTGAGGTAACTTAATTTAATCGTCATCATTTTATGCTCCATTAGCATCTTGCTGTCATATAGGTAAATAAAATATATTAAACAGATAAAAAAAATAAGCTACGTCAAAATATATTAAGACATTGAAAATATATAACGCAACATAATTTTGAATTTACTTAGTATCTACCTTTAAATCGGCATACGCTTTTAGTTAATCTTGTGTAATTAAATTTATTCAGAAGTAATTATATTATAACTAGCTATACCCAGTTGCCCACAGTTTCACCAGGGCGAAATTTATTGTGTGTGTCATTCTGGTGTATTATTGCAATGTATCATTAAAATCCATTCAGTAGTTTTTGCGTGAAAGAGTAACAAATATCCATTCATCCTGCCACCACACTCACAAATTTCCGCGTAAATAATATTAGTAAGTAATATTATGTTATCTGTGATATTAGTAAGATATATGTACCATTAATTTTACACAATGTTGTTATAAAATGCGTAGTAGATACAAATATACATATAATACATATATAATAGTACAATTTTAATTACAATCTATTTATTTTTATTTTCAAAATAACAAGTATATTATCATCATATATATATTTTAATAACTATAATATATATTTTAATAATAACAAGTATATTATCATTTTATATTTATTTTAATTATTATTTTCACGTACCCTCAAATGGGTTAAAGCTGAAAATCAGTGTTTTGTTCTTGAATAATGTTCCACGCTGAGCTTCGACCTTTTTGTATTGCTACAGATCACACATAATAACACAATTTTATAAATCTTATGTTGTATTAAGTATTGTCTATTCTTATGAACATATTGTGTGTAATTAGTAACAAACAAATAAACGATATATCTATCTATCTATCTATCTATCACTGTCTAAGATTCAAATTATTCTTTTTCGATCTTAAGATGATTACTATTAAAATAAAAAATAAACTGTTAGGTATATTCTGATGTATTCAGTAGGTAGTTACATTGTAATTACTTTATATCAACGGCACTGGATTAAATTTATTAGCACTTTATTACCTCATAAAAAAGAAAGTACTTATTTATGTTATTTGTGTAGTTAATAAGTAATGTTCACTTTAAAAATCCATACTTTTCGAACGAAATTTATATACATTTTGATAAGTATTAATTAGCGTTTTATCTATCCACCATTTAAATGAAGAAAGTGAACAAAAATAAACTCAAGGAACAGTGGGTATTGACTAGTTTAAAGTATCGTAATTGGTTTATCATGTTGCCTCACCTTTCGGTAGATGCAGGTTCGATCTTTACATAATACATAGATTTGTATTCATGAATACGTATCGGTAAAAAATAAGGCGAATTGGGAAAATCTTTTTTAAAACTTGCTTGTTAACTAAGCTTTACAATGTTCAGTTACGCAAATAATGGTAGGAACCTATTCTTGAGAGAGCGATGAATGTAATTGGACAATTTTCTTTTGAACATAACAAACATTTAGTTTCCTTTATTTTATTAGATCAATCTCAAGATCCCAATTTTCCTTTTAAATGGCGAATATTTGGAAGTACTATTTTATAAACAAATAGACTTAACTAAACTCGTGCTCGAAATTAATAATTTTCGAGTCTAATAGTAAAGTAAAGTAAGTAACATAAGTTAAATTATTGAATCGTATAACACCATCTCTAATCATAAACTATAACTATGATTTGTTGAAGTTTAAGCCTAATCTACGGGAGCAATATTTTTATATGATAGGTTGCACTGTTGTTGCATCTTAATTAAGTCATATGACTTAAACTAAAAATACTAACTGTGTTGTTAGTGTACTAATTTAACAAAATATATTTAATAAATCAAATTTATATAGTTTCATTGCTTCATTCGGTTATACAGAGTTACATATATAGAGATGTTAAATGTAATAAGTTTTCTAAAAAGTAAGTCAAATAATAAATTGGTTCTTAATAATGAACTGGAGTTATTATTAATATAATGCCTATGAAGATATCTTTGATAACAGCATCTTCAGATACCGAAAATGAATCTATACACATATACATATATTGTAATGTTTGGTTCGTATATATAGGCAGGACATTTTATATTCTTCAGTTTATCAAAATTAAGTGTATAGAAACTTTTAAACTACATTTCAATTCTCATAATTGTAATATTAGTGTACAAAATAATTTGTCATAGTCATTTAATATATGTTACACAGTCTGTAAAGGAAGAAATAATTACCATTACCATTTATGACTATGATTAATTGAAATGCGACTAAATAATTTATTCATAATAATCATATTATTGGAACTCATTTGATTAATATCTTATTTATTTACATTCAAATTTATGATTTATCGATTAACCAGAATAACCTGTATTTTCTCCGTACCAAATATAATAGTATGTGAATACCTAATTTTATAACGATTAAGCGTTTAGGCTCACAGAGTATAGACTATAAACGAAGAAATTTTCTTACATGTTCATAATATTGGCCAAGATCTGTTGGATTCGTTATTATTGACGGCCTCGGTGCTCTAGTGGTTTAGCACACCGCTTTACTTCCGATGATCACGGGTTCGAATCCTCGCACGGCACAAACATTTATATTCATGAGTATGATTGTTGGTATTTTTCTGGGTACTTTCTATGTATAATATGTCCTATATGTATTTACGAAAAACGTATCTATGTTTTTGTATCAGTTATTTAGTACAACAAGCTTCGGCTAGCTTAACTTGGGTCTAGATGGCGCCATGTGTATTGTCCTGAGATAATAGATTATTATTGATGTCGCCATAACCACCGGTTATATGTAGTATACTTATAACTGAAACATAGATAACAATACAAGCGATGTGCACAAAAGTCGATGCATATAGCTCAGGGCAATTCCACTAGGCAATCAATGCCTTTGTTCATGACCATTGCAGTACCAGTTGGTATTTCTAAATTTAGTTTTATTCAACGGATTTTATTTTCATATTAAACTTTATGATTAGTTTTGAATATTAGCAAAATCATTAAACTGCATGATTAATTGGATCAATCAGTGTTAGCAATTTGATAGTTCAACGATCTATGTGCTAAAAGGTACCTGTGTGACATGTTTGCCAAAATTTATCATTTACATGTCAGTATAGCTTAATTGGGGATAAAATTAAGTTATGGACAATAGACACTCTTGTACGTACAAAATCGATGGTTCATTAGCTAATTATTTCATCGAAACTGCATGGAGAGGACACTTTACTATGGGCATACACTTGCAAATAAAATTCAGGTACTTATTTTATATACTGTACGGACAAACAGAATACAGGCTTTGGACTAGATACTTACTTTTTTAACCCTGGAAAATTCACAAAGTGGGATCTCATCTCAAACTACGGAGATCTACGTTACGGGTACTAAACAACTATTTAAATACATTTTTCCTTTGTAAGTACATATACAACATGCTTAGAAAATACTCAGACCAATACAAACTTCAGACCATAGGTCCGTGGTGCTGTTTATGTATATAGTTGACAGTTACCACTCACCGTAAGTTGAGCCTTGAGAGTTGAACAGCCTATTAATCAATTGATTTACGTAAATAAATATGTATACATCATACAAATGTTAACATATAACATTTGCATGATATATACAAATTTTATTGTAAATTTTAGTTTGTCGAAAGTTTGGGAGTGTGAGGATGAGTGTTACTCTTTCACGCAAACACTATAGAACAGATTTTCATTAAACTTTACATTATTCCAGCTCACATGTCAGAATAATACATAGGCAATAATTTAAAAAAGATATTATGTAAATTGGGTGAAATATAATGATAAATATCAAGTGTGATGCAGAAGAAGTAGCGCAGGTCTGTTTGTAGAATATATTTTTCATTATCCATTTCATTATCCTACGTAATTCAAATCTAAACATAAAAGTCTATAAAGCCTTTTGTATTTTTGTTTCGGATATCAAAAACATCATATAAACTTATATTTTCAAATCTAACTCTTACCAGTTAGACCGATATGATATTGAAACCTTCAAGAAAAGAGCTTATTCATTCTCAAAAAGTCAATAAGCCACTTACTATTCCAATAGTAACGCGGGGTTGCTTATGGGTGGAGTTAATTACTTACCATCAGGTCTGCCGCTAATACATTTACCCCAATACTGTAAAAATTATTATAGACTTGATTTACTAAATAATAGATAGCCAGGATGTTATAAACACGAATGATCGTAGTTAAATTTTACGACGACCTTCGTGGTCTAGTGGTTTAGCACACCGCTTTACCTCGGATGATCGCGGGGTTCAATTTCTTGCACGGTACAAATATTTGTAATTTTTCTTTGAATATTATGTACGTCTTTATAAAAAAAAGCGAGTGTCTATGTTTCTATGTCAGTAGTCTATAATCCATAATACATTCTCAGCATAAATTGGGACTAGATGGCGTTGTGTGAATTGTAAAAGGATATTATATTACATTGTTATTGTTATTTTAAGAAACGAATAGATATATATGTATAGATATATCATGAGGGTACTCTGTATATGTATATATTATGTTGCCTTACTCCACCAATTGCATATTCAGTTTAATTTTGCCTTAATCTGTTTGTCAAGAAGATTTTCAATTTGAATGGAAAATCTACACAATTGCTACGTACGAGGGATGAATGGAAATCAGTTTTTTCATGAATATAGATTATCCACGCCGTGGGTCGTCCATCCGTCGGTCTGTAGGTCCATCCGTCAGTTTCTATTAGGTCGATACAGCAAATGACTCGTGTAGGATTCGATTACACCGCGTCACTTAATGTCGACGCTAAATTGCTCTTTTGACTAGTTATTCGAGATATTTTCCACTACATCAGTACTTCTAAATGTAAACGAGATTCTGATTACATTGATAACCTATTTGCAATGATTTAAAGTATAATGTATATTTTTTTACTGTATAAATATAATATAATAAAAAGAATTGATTCATTTGCAACTGTTATCCTAAATAGGGTTATCAGAACCACCGTTTTCGACATTGCGTAGTGGTGAACGGAATTTTTGACAAAGTCATTTCGCTGATAAGGTATATTGAATCACAGTAAAAGACTGCTGTAAACGGCAAGCCTATAGAATACGAGTAACCTAGGAATTGGCTTTTGTCTCATCATACATACATAAATGCTTCGATATCAAATGAGCAATTGGGTTTTAGGATACAAGACAACTTTTATAATGTATTAAGGTTATTAATTAAGTCAGTAAAATATCCACTTACAGCAAACTAAAAGTTGCAATTCTTACTTTATTTTTCCACAATAAAGTCTTTGTATTAATCTTTTCAATACTCCTTAACTTTCGTACTTAAAATATTTTTCCTAAACTAAAGTTAAGCTAAAAGAGTTTTAGATTGACACTTAAAAGATAAAAAATTTGGCCGATTTATGAACAACGTTCATTAATAATTAAGTAATGGAAACCCAAAGTTTTTTTACTTTAGTTATAATAGAGTTACTTTTCAGTGGATCCTTATTTATGAAAGTGCCATGTGACTTATCCGATCTGATCTTAGTTCAACCAGTTTTTTATATTTGGAAGTTATATAATTGGAACAAACAAACTGACGGGTTGCCGAACAGTAAGTGGTAACCGTTGCTTTATATATCTACTACGACATATTGTTAAAATGTGATACCCATTAGTACTTAGTCATTCGGAAGGATATCAGAGGAGTCGTCTCATGTGATATCCTTCCGAACGACTAAGATGTCCTACATCTTACAAAATATGCATCTTGGCGACTAAATAAGTAGATAACAGTACGAATCCAGATAGACTACTTTTAATAAAGTCGTTTCGTTTGTGACTTATTATACCACAGATTAGATATATGGTATTACATAGATTAAGATGAGTTACATAGTGATAATTAACTGAAAAACAGACTAATAGATTGATACATTGCTATTATCAAAATTCTACTTCGGTAATAAGTAATTTGTAATTTATTGAACAGTCAAAAGACTTAACCGATTTGGGTGCGGATTTCATTAATGTATTGTGGAAAACTTCACTTTAAATATCATGTTTCATTTATACTAATCGGTTCACAAATGAAAAAGTTGTACAGGACAAAGTCGCTCAGCTAAGGTTAAATAAAATACGAATACCTATCGATTCAATATTATTGAATGTAATAATTAGTTAAAACCTTTTTGTCGTCTTGTTTTTGGATAATAATGTTACAATATTTAAGAAACGCCAAACAAAGAATTCAAAATGTAAGACCCAGACACCCTGAACAATTTAAAGAAGCTCTCTGACCCTAGGAGCTTTTTTACTTAAAGCTTAAGTACGTTGATTGAAAAAAATAAGCAAATAATATACAACTGCTCTACAGGGGTCGTCAAAAAAGTTGTTTTGTTTCAGCGGAGGATATTGCACTCACCTTTGCTAAAATGGAAGTGACATGGATGGACGCTATCGCGCTATCACCGTTTATCAGAGCGTCGAGCAGTGTCGGCTCGCCGGCGATGTGGTATAGACGCCCGGTGTGTATTGTCGCGCGAACAAACTACGCGTTTGTAACTAACTTTACTAGATACAAGGTAAGATTCCGTTATACTAAATTGATTTCATGTATTTTTGAAGTAAATATCTAATTCAATATATAAATTAAAATAATTACGTTGATTTTATTTTAATAGAATATAACGTTATAGTCATTGTATTATTGTATTATCATTGTAACTTTAATGTTACATGTACCATGTTATTAAGCTTTATTATGATTACTTTTTGAAATAACCACATAGGCATATATTATTAATTTCGTAAGTATATTTCTTTTATGGTTAATAAAAGCAAAGATTACTTACGAAATTTTAGTTTGTTTTATTTTTATGTTCCGTTTAATGTAAATTTAGAATAATAATAAAATCCATTCCATGTCCAGATATTAATAATAGTTAAGAACTAATACAAAAGTATGTGCAAAGTTTGTTTTCCTAAGTTAATTTTATTGGCGTTTATGAGTACAAAACAGTGAACTCTTAAAAGTTCGTTATAGTGAAAGTGCTTAAGTAAATTACAGCAATGACTTATAATTATAGCCGCAATCAGCAAAAACTTTTATCATTAATTCCCGGATGGTTCTCGTCACCAAATCATTTGCTTAGTCTTTTAGTACTAATTAGGAAAGAAGACTTTCTTTAATTACTTTACTCTATAGCAAAAAGTTGTCAGCTATGTTATTAACAACGTTTTTGTAAAATACTAATCTTTATCTTTTTTCTCAAGAGTTTAATTTATTTTGAAAATAGCCTATTAATTCAAGTTTGTAACTTAAGAAATATATCGAAGGTTTTCTTGTTACATGTGTGAACTTTGAAATTATATTAAACCGCAAACCGATACGATGGAGTTCTACAAATTTAATAAAACTTTGTAAGCGAGCACATAAGTCTGGATTTCCAAATTAAATTATTTCCAATAAGTAAACATGCAACTGATCACTGGGCTGCCACCGGTTTTGAATACCTTACTGTATACGTAATGTGGTAAATTGATGTTATACTACCAACATACGGCTATATATGTCGGTAGTTAATTGTTAAATATAGAAAGTCCGCTTTGAAGGCTCAAGGTCTAAATTAATGACTTTTTAATTCTATAAAAATAAGTTTAATTCAATATTGTGAATTTCAATGCACTATAAAATCTTCACTTTTACGTTCAAAGACCGTTAAGTAATGTGCTCGTACTTTTTTCGATTTTCACAAGTTTTGTTTAATTAAATGGTGATAGAATCCATAAAACATAATTCCTTATATTGTTACGTATCATCTTGGTTATCTAATTTAGAATATTACCTCATTTTATGATGGTTGGCAGGTTCAATCTCGATCAAAATGATAATACTAAAAAATATTTAAGTAGGTAATTCTATCGGTTGACTATCAGTAATAAGAACTCGATTTTGTTTGAAACTGCATGATATCCAATTTACTACAATCCAAAACACAATTTTTTTTTTTATTGAACTATATACCGAGTAAAAATTTTGAGAGTTGAGAATCTCTAAAATATCAGAGTGCATTAAGTGTAACGAAGCATCACTTACAAAGTATTGCTATTATGTGTCATCATTTATGGAATAAAAGCCCACATCCTTAGTGTCTGCTCAGACAGAGGTCACCAGCATCACTGAGACCACATTATTAACGTTTGTATTTTTCCTCCAAGCGAACTGAGCTCAGTTGAAAAATGAGGGAGTCAAGTATCTCGCATTATAGGAGAAGATACGGAAAGGAGTATTATTAACCACATATAAAATACGGTAGGAGCTATTTAGATCTTTCGTCATATCGGCCTTAATAGCCACTGTAACAATTTAGGATTTTACTGCACAAAAAAATTACTTAATCATCAAAATATAAAATATAAAGCACAAATGTAACATATTTTAAATATGAAAATGTTTCGTCTCTGTATTTGTTTTATAAAAGGTAACAACTTATTCATAACTACTGGATGGGTATTGATAAAATTTGACGTAAAGATAGATTGCATAAAGAGAACGAATATAGGTCGCATTAAAAAAAACCTACAAAGTCGCTCGAATCAGCTACCCTATAAATTTAAATAAGAATCACCATACCTATTCATAAATATGCAGAGTTGAAAAATAATTTACGTACATTACTATTTAAAGGATTTCCTGCAAAAAACATTACATATACAATATAATTTGTATCTCTAATAATGAAAATTTTACAAAGATTGTCAATAAAGAACTTACTGAAATAATGAATATAAGTATTTTTATCTAGGTTGTCATAAATCTATTTGTTATATTACTTTCATTATATCTATTTATACTCGTTTCAGTAATAAAAATACATGTAACCCTGCATTTTGTTTCCTGGCAATATTTTCTCTATTGATAAAGGAAACAAATTTTTTTTTTTTTTAATTTTGAACTAATTAAATTAATTTATACATAAATTTATGTATATTAAATAAAAACCGTAAATGTAATATTACTTCTTTGTGGTTATCTTCTAATAATAATAATAACACAGGACAATTCATTAAGCGCAATTTAGTAGCAAACTAAGTACATCTTGTAGAAAATTGAAATGTATGTTTTAAAATATCATTATCTGCTTCTTCCTTATCCTATTCATTTGGTCGGCATATTATGTTTTATCTTTTATTCATCGCTGTTTGCAGTCATCCCTTTCTTGCCAAATCATCTTTCACACCATCGAAATAGAGATGCCTTGTACTTATTTGGAACATACTGTACATAAAAACAAGCGGAGACATCTTCTATAATACAAATAGAACTGAGTTAGAATCGCACCAGATGGCATTGTAAGTAAGGTAGTAAGATAAGGTTTGCTAAGCTAGACCACTGAGTTCCTAAAAGGCAGGACCTCAGTGGTAGAAGCAGGATTGTTAACCTTAGACCATTTAACCACGTGCAATAAATAACAGATATGATAAAATCTCCTGTTTTAGCTCAATTTAGCGCTCTAAAGTAGTTGTATTTAAGTAATTTGGCTAATTTTAGTAGATCAAAATATCGTACAGAGTTGAACGAGAAGAAATATATCCAATAAATAATAATTATTATTATTATATTATATGACAAATAAGTATTATTATATTTTATACTCACATAATGCCAAATATAAGTAATAATATCAACCAACATTGCCTAGCAAAAATGCCGGGGGAAAATGCGTATTTTCCCCACATTTCCCTGTTATGTGACTGTTTACCGTTGAACCATTTATTTCCTGACTATAATATGCTACGATGTATTTGATTCTCAAATTCAATTTTCTTATACTGTAACTATCCATATATATATCCACACTATATAGTATATCTATATTATCGATAATGAATATGTAACTTATCGCTATCTGTATGTAGAAGATATACCAGAAAAACTATTATTTGGGCATTATTTCATCCTAGTATAATCCAAAACAAAATTTCCAAAAATCCATGATTTTTATATAATTTGTCTATTGGTCTAAGCGTTTATATAAACTAATCTGAGGAACGGCTTAACAGATTAGGGTGTAGTTTTCACTAATGTGTTATGGTAAGCTTCACTTAAAGTTTCGTGTTTGTTTTGTTTCCACCAGACTCCAGGAAAAATGTATACTGGTACGAAGTCGTGAGCTCAGATAGTATGAGAAAATGCCCAGTTGTGAAACATCACACATTTGTAGTATTATAAAATAAATTTTTAGAAGTAAAAGTGCCATATCACTACATAAATTGACCATTAAATTAAGGAAACACCTTAAGTAGTAAATACATTGGATATGGAAAAATGCAACTATAACATAATGCAACTGTATGACGTTCCACAGTTGAGGCCTTTTTCTGAAATAGAATATGAGTGTACTATTATAACAATGGTTAGACGGCTGGGTATGAAATTTAATTCGATTACTGCAAATTTGCTTCAAATTTATCAGATAAGTAATGTAGGTCTTTACGAAAACACTCCCAAAATTCATCAATTAAATTATAAGGATCTTATTGAAAAATTTATAACTTAATATTAAGTGTTTCCTGTGTTGTAATATCCCAATTTTCTAATTTATTATAAGAAAATTGGATTATTGTTACATAATCGACAAGTCAATTAAAATTTTTAAAGAAATTAAGTTTTTGTTCCTGTAATATTATATCACAAATAGTATTAAGTTTCAAAGTTAGAAATACTAATAATTTCAGTGATGAACATCATTTCATGATAGCTTGTTAATTTAGTAAGGTCGTATAAAATGTATTTGAACTGATTTTAATAGCGTATTTATACTTAAGTTACCATAACATATCAACCCATATATCTTATAAAACTAGGATACAACACTATAATACCTATATTTATAAGATATACATTATATCTATAATATTATAAACATGGTCCTACGTAATTCACGATAAATTTCGTCTACGTTATATACTACTTAAAAAAATCGAATGAAAACAATAACAAAGGAATATTGATATATTTCTTTAATTAATTTTTATATAAATTTAGCACACCGGACATATATAGCAGGACAGGTACTGGAGACATCCTACGAGTATGAACCTGTAATGCACTGTCGCCTATATACATGAATACCCCAAGGTATTCATGTATGTAGGCGACGGTAGCCAATCACCATTAGGTGCATCATCAGCATCTTAGTCATTAAATTAAATATCTGTTATGTAACTGGAATGATAAATGAAAACTTAAACTTAGGAACAATGTTCTTTAGACTGAAAGTGAGTTTCAAAAGTACATATTTGTATCCGGTTTGGTAGTGTCCAGTATTTTGACCACATAACATAAAATGGTACTTACTTTGGGTTAATGCAGATGTCAGACACAGAGCACCAGTACCCTTTAATGAAAACATGTCTTAAAGTAGTGACCGTAAGCAATCAAACACAGTGAGAGTAAATAAAAGTTAGTACAGTACGTAGTTCATTGGAAAATTTCTGCATGTTATGAAAGATGTAATGCTTGTTAATAAAAATCATGCACTGTTATGTATGTTATTTTATTATAGAACCTACGAACTTACTTCAAAACAAATTTATTTGAAAAGTTCGCTATTAAAATTAATGTGTCAAAGTTTTACTTCAAATCTTTGACATGTAAAATGGTTATAACTCTATGTAGAGAAATAGTAGTCTAATTGTAGTCTTTCTCTGAAATGAGACGATAATAACGCAAACGAATTTACTATTACAATAATATTTATAAAACACATATAACAGCGTCTTATAAATATCAGAATTATCATGGCAAATTATCATTTAATGTTTTTGTGTTCAATTATAAACAAACGTGAAGAAAGTTTAAATCAAGATAAAAAAGTAAACTAAACATTGTCTTCTACATACATATATATTTATAGATATCACTAATTACACTACATAATATATAAAGACCATGTTACTCTTCAATAAAAATCTTGTCTAGCAAATACTAATGGTGATCTTCGAACCCAGTTATATATGGTATGATAAAATAATTTAAATTGTCATAATAATTTGAATTATTGTAACCATTCAAATATTTTAATACACAGAGTATTCTATAATAAAAACGCGCACATATGAGTGTTACATGTATTCAAAATTTTACAACACCATGCTAAAACTTATTTTTTTAATTAATAAACTCTAATTTACTTTAGCTGAGTTTTGTATGTAAAAGGTCGCGTGGTAACGATAAAACGCGTGTGCTCTACGCTTTACATTCTTATACAATCTATTGCAACTTACCTTTTGTTCCTATTTTGTTATTATTCTATTATTAATAATTAAAACAAAGTTTATAATATATTCGTATTTCAATGAAAGTAAAACGTTCAATTAATAGGATTATTATGTATATATTAAAATTATTACACATAGAGAGCGGTGGAGTAGAAACACATGGTATGAACATAATTAATACATTCCATTATTACAATTGTTTTAGAAATGATACCGAGATATAAAGCTCTATTTTATTATCAAGTACAAATTAGTTTTACGAAGCCACGGTTAAATTATAACAAAATTTTAGCAGACGGATTAAAGCATTTAACTCAAAACTAAAATAAAATTTTCTTGAATAATTTCTGATATAAATTTACTTGTATTGTTACGTTTAATTACTTTATTTTTTATGAGGGACGATAGACAAAATGTCTTGTAAAGAATATTTTATACAAATGCAATTGAAAAACAAGTTACAGTCACAGTTACAACATAATTAAACAGTTTAAGCCATAATCATTGCCTATAGCCATCATCTGTTGATATATAGCCGTATAATACAATAATGCAGGTAATTTCACTTACACAGTAAAAATAGCATCAAACTACAACAATACAATTTATTGCAGTTTGATGACATTTTTACTTTGCTGTTCATCTAAATTTAATAGTATTCCACTATTAAATTTAATATTTCAATTTTAATTAACTTTCAGAATTAGTTTTGTGAAATCATTAAGAATAAGACTATAACTTTTTTTTTCTTAAAAAGTGTACTTACCAATATTGAAGTCTGACACATAACAGACGTTTTTAATTTATTCGTTCCTATTAGAAGTTTATGATCGTAAATTGTCAATATTCTATCGTATTTCCCACAACAGGTCGCAGTAAATATTGGGTGTAAAATACTTCTGAAATGTGCAGATTTTTAGCGAATATTTCCCACGCCCGTCGTTTTATTTCGTCACTCAATTTGACAGGTCGTTAATAAAAGTTTGTATATTGGAATAAAAATATAAAATGATAATTGAATCATCTCTACCATAATTATTTTAATATTTTTCAATTATTTTCCTGTGGATTTAAATTGAATACGTTTTATACACATATATAGATCGGATGTGAAGATAGAAAATACTATACATAGGTACAGGAAGAACAAACTCAAATATTTTATTTAATTAGAATCGACTGTATAATATTAAGAGGGTACGAGGATTGTTAGTAATAGCAACAATAATAATATGGTAGGGTACCACAACCTCTACGCAATCCATCGTTAATAATTCTTGTTAATTGGCCATAATAGGTTTTTTGCTTTAATTCTCCTTTTCATAATATATAGATACTAGATGATGCTGCGTAAATTGTCCTGTCTTATTATTATTAACTTTCACAGATACAAAAAATAAATATCAACAAATATAAAGACCACAACCGATATTCGCGGATCTATACTCGTTCGTACGATTCATATGTATACTCGATACAGACAACAAATATATATCTCTCTTACATTGTCGCGCGATTTTTATTTCATCAGTTGATTGAATATGAATAGCACCCACATAATTGTGTTAGATACGCAAGTTATTCTGACTGGGAAGTCAGAGCTTTATTTTTAGAAGATTAATAATATTCTTAGAGAAATTATGCAATAGATCGAAAACGTTAATTTCCAAACATATTCCGACAATTTGAACAAGCAGAAACATAATGTTATCTTGTGCATATAAATCAATATACTATAAAAATGCAATGTGCATTATGTATTCAATATATTTTTCAACAATAAAAATAATTTTAAATCTCATCCGTCCTATATCTACAGAAATGTTATTATACGCTAATATATATAATAGATACACTGTAGACCTGTATGTTATACAGTGCTACAGTGTAGTAGTTTCGCCCATATAATTGTTTTTACATAGGTACTATATTATGATTTGTACCTTAGTACCCACTTGTGTAGGTTGGTCCTGTTACACTTAATTATTCCAAGTCAATAAATAATTATTTCAAGGCTTATTATCCTCATTGCTGTTTATTGAAGATAACATATTGTATATTATTTAGTTATTTTAGATAATAAAAATAATACTGTCGGATTTATATTTAACCTAATAGTTAATATGTAAATATTCTCTAAATACGTATATTTTTTTTTAATTTGAAGTTATCTATACAATTAAATTATCTTTCCTTAAAATAAATAGAAATGCAAACATTCATTGTAGTAATTATTTATGCCCATAACGCTACAAACTAATCGAAAGCAAAATAAACAAAGTGTTTCCTTATTATGGAACTCTACTGAATAAAAAATATCTCGTTTTAATCAAAACAATCGAATACGCCAAACAATTAATAACCAGAAATAACAGTGTTCAAAGAATTTATAAAAGTCCAAGATAAATTAAATTTCATAACATTTAAACTACTATTTCTATTTCAAAATATAGCTATTGAGTCCTATACCAATATAGTCAGGTCATTTGTATCTCTATTGTTTAATTCCAAAACAAACATATATAAATTCAGAAATACACAAGTCTGGCAAGTGTCCAGCGAAGTCAAAATAAATAGGTGATTAAAATTTTTAGAACACTAGTTTCGACAATAGGTAAAGATATACATACAATGCATGTGAATAATATACCATAGAGCCATAATCACCATCTGGAATACAGAATCGTATTTGAATTCTATAGGTATTAAATTCTAAAACATGAGAACCAATATGTGAAGAATTCGTTTGATAACGTTGTGTACGAAATGTATACAACAGGCGTTGCATAGTAATGGGTTCAATAGCATTGATGTAATTTTTGAGTAATTTCTGTTAAAGTTATGGATTTCAACTATATTTAACTAGGTGTTACGCATAACTTCACCTTCTTTAACGTATGCCCATTCTCGTGATATTGATACATATTTAGTCATAAAAAGGTAATAAACATAATATATTTCTTATCTTTTTACGACTGATTTTTTTATAAATATATAGCGAATAAGTATGTCCTAGTACTACTAACTAATACACACTTTTGCAATTTATAATATTAGTATTTGTTAAATATAATAAATTATATGACACTATTATTATTATTAGGCTAATATAAATTACGTATTGTTTATGCTAATATATTTATAATAAAATAAGTATCCGTCCTATTCCATGGAAGTAATATAATAAAATTAGGGGCATACTTTGTAATTTATTTGTTGACTAAAATCGTCCATTAGAGGATTTTTTATGGATAATAATGGCATGGTACCCGCCTACGCTGGCGAGGACCAGTGGAGGATGCTAAGATGAACATGAGGTCAGGTCAGTTAGCCTATCGTGACAAATTCACCAGGAATTTATTATGATGGTTTCCAGGGGAACCGCGTGAAAGTCAACCTGCCATTGTACATTGCTAACAATTCCCTTTCCTCTTCGTTAAAGGTTACTGTTGTATATAATGTGGTCTACAATTAATCTGTGCTCAGTCATACGAATATATTTGCTTTATTTGGAGTATTATAGTGGGTAACATACAAAAACCAATACGACTATATTATATTATTCAAAGGAATTATCAATTTACTAATTATATTCAAAGTTGCATGGCTTTAGAATTACCAACATTGACCACATCTAAAGATGAGAATATAGGTTTTAAAGGAATGTATGTGCTCACGACCTGAAAACCAGAAAAGTCATGTAAATTAATTTTACTTAACGGAACAAATAACAACAAACTTTGTACTATGTACGATGTAATATCATATGGAATAATATCAATTTATATTTTAAAATATAGGAATGCACTTACTTTTCTTTGAATTTACTTAAATATGTACAAACATAGTAAAAGGCTGTGAATAATTATTAATCCCAAAACAATATAGCAAATCTATAATATTTTAATCAAATACTCTAACACATACGTGACAGCATAAACGTGAAACAAATGGATATTTTAATGGCATTTGGAAAGCCACAGTCCAAGAGAGTATTATATAAACGATGAAATCTTGTTTTTGTTGAAGTACATAGAATAATCATTACTTTACAGAATACACTTCAATTTATTTCAATTCAATTAATTTTATGCGAAACTGTATGGAGTAAAGCCTTCGAGACTTGCTCCTCTTTGCTTACAAGACGTAAATGAGAGTAGAGAACTTTGCTAACGATATATGGACAGACATATAATTTATTTTCTTAGATATGGCAAGTGCGTATGTTTAAATATACGAATATCCACTTATAACGAAACAGATAGTTGGAGTTTGAATAAGTAACGGAAATGGTAATTTGAAGACTCTTGTTATAATTTGCAAGCCATCCATTGTAATGACTTTTCCATTACCTTCATAAATGCCTAATTTTATAGGTTATTTCTATGTTAATTATATTAATTAATACAAAATTAACACAGAATTTAAATTAAAATGTATTCTATTATTATTTTAAATACATTTTTTTGTATATGTTCGACTGCGGCAGATGTTTTAAAAAGTCATTTGTGTGTATACTTTAGTCTTACCTATTTCAGTCAAGCAACTTGCTTACTAAGGTGTGTTTCGATTTAAGAGTCGAGTTAATACGGTGAAGATATAGGTTACAAAGCTTGACATGGTTCTCCGGAACGGCAACGCATGAGAGGTATCACAGGTCTCAGATGATCGCGTGATATTTGTGGTGTTATTCGTGAATATAAACGACGATTACTACTTTCCATCAGGTGGGCATGTGAGTCATCTTGTTTACTATTCCAATTACATAAAACAAATATGTATTTATGTATATTTGCAAATTGATGTGATATTTAGAATTGACTGATTTTGATTTTCACCTCCTTGTCTAATTATTTCTGCTTCAAATTATTTGTAGATATATACTCAAACGTAGATTATACATTGTTCCGTATTCCGAACCTCCTTTGTCTAAGCAGGTTGCTTCACCGGCTTGCTTACTGAAACAAAGGGCGCTTGGTAATACTGGCCACAAATGAATACATGTGGCCACTTTAATTTTGAATTTAGAATAAAAAAACAACTGAATATAAAAACTGGAATAAAAAGGACGCTCCGTATTTTTAACTATATAAAACAAGAAAATTATTGATTTAATTATTACAATATAATTTTTTTATGAAAATATACACTCTAGAGTGCGTGGCTACTAAGCTGTACTACACATCAGGACGTTCGTGAGCAAAGGTGAGTAAGTTTGGTGTTACATTGCTTACTTTGGGGTGTTCGGAGTGAGGAAGACGTTCTTCCCCGGTGAAATCGTCTTTCTCCTGCACGTTTCATTAATTATTTTCTTTTCAAATAATACAATCCACTCTCTATGTTATTTATTACTTAAGGATTCATAATCCAACACACATATATAAGCGAAACTGTACATAGATATAAATATGCGCAGTAATAATCAACAACTTGCTATTTTTTATAAATTGCGACTTTTTTATAACATAGATACAAAATTTCATCTATGAGTTCATTATATTATTATTAGATATTGATTTAGTACATGAAATACATAATTTGCGTTACACATCATAGTAATGATCCGCCACAATACAAAATGTCTCTGATTATTTCATGGTAAGCTGTTATATATAGGAATATGACAATTTCAGCTGCAACATGATTCTAGATATATAATTTACTGCATCATTAACTCTGACATCGTTTTTAAGTGTATTATCTTCCCTTGTTTACATTTCGTATATCTTTGACAGAAGTAGGTCACAAGAATGTTGACGGACATTTGCAAACTTAAATGAAAACTGGGGGTGAATAAAAAATTTAAACCGTTTTAGATAACGGATTACTTAATTAAATATTAGTAACATTTTTAAGTAAAAATATTATGAAAATTATTTTTAAAAATCTACTCTATTAAGTTCATCTAACGTTTTCACACTTCATTTAAACAACAGTCCTTGAAATCCTTTTGCAAATAACGTAGATTAGTAATTAGCATATATTTGAAAAAATTAAATGGATTCTATCAGTTTATAACTGCTGAAATATAAGTTGTGTCATTAAGAGTAGAGTTTTGTTGCTATATAAATAAACCTTGACATCGAATGGGCTCGAATAAGATTTTGAAATAAAAATAGTCACAACACTTTAATCCATTACATTATTGAGATTATTATGCTCGTCAATAAAACTATATGATAACCCCAATATCTAGTCCTCAGTTTAAAAATAAAATCGATAACATTATATTCTACACACACTGCGTAGCCTAGAGTCGTTTGAATTGTATCGTTCAAATTGCGTGTTACTTACTCTAAACGTAGTTTAACTTTATAGTGACACTAGGGGCCCGGCCCAAATATGGCTGTGTTAAAAGATATATATTATTTGAGATGTAAATTCACCCACGCAATTACAAGATTATCATTTTTATTTTTTTGTTAGTAGAAAAAAATATTATCTATACTATGGATAATATTTTCTTCCGGCATCTTCAGGTTCGGCCTAGTATATATACTAAATTCTCTGCATCATATGCATTTAACAAAAATGTAGTAGTTTATAAGAAGAATAACTAATTACGTAAACTGGTGTCAATAAATATATTTTTATTATTATTTTTATAACATGCAGTCAAAATAGCGCAAAATATTTTCTGAAATGAAATTATAGGTGATTATAATTTACGAGTAGTACAGGATACGATGGGACTGGCATTATCATATTATGATAAAAATCTCTAAATAAATATAAGTTAAATAAAAGACGAGTAGATATCCGTATCAAAATACGCCTCGTGCTTTAGAATTCCGCGTCTGTCTAGAAACAAACAACTGTGGACAGCGACTTTGTTTTATAATATTTAAAGGTCAATAACTCATAGTATTTTCTCTCTACGAAGACAACTGCTACAAAAACACTATTCACTCACTTGCTTCGGTTCTGACACATATTCTCCAAGTATCATTATTTATGTTTCAAAAAGGGTTTCACCGCATTCATTTCAGAAATATTACTCTTATTTAAATAACCGTTAATTTATTCTTCATTTCTCTACCGAACATTCCTAATTCTTTCAATTGAGATGAAATGGCAAAAATACTTATTTCTGAATTCTTTCTTTATTAATTTCACATTTCCTTTTACCTTTTAGAATTCGTATACAGTAGTATACGAATTTCGTAAAAATTCGTAGTAGATTATTCGTATATATGTAGATAGATTTTGGACAATGTCTACTGTATCTTGCTTGCTTTTTAACTTATGATGTTTCAGGTTGAAAAAGCTGCAATATTATATTGCTACAGAGTATGAAGATATGATACCTTAGTATTCAGGAATGACAATGTGTTAGTCTGACGTCCGTCGTGTTGCTCATGTATATAGATAGTTGCCACTTTACATAATGTAGACCTTCTGTTTGTTTGACAGCTATGTAAAAAAGTGTAGGTATCTTAAAAGTAATCTACTAGAGCCTGATAATACACTTAGAAGAGTTTTTGTGCCTCAGATTGTTTTCTCATCATTCTACCAACAAAAATATTGTAACTGGCTAATAAGAAATGTGTTTTTTATATCTAAATTTGTATTTTGAAATTTATAGTTCTTTTATATTACATTCTTGTTTTTGATACTTCAATTCATTCTTTCTGTTCCTAATATGTCAGTCTATTATTAATATATTTTCTCCATTTTACAAAGTCTTTTTTCTTATTACTACAACACGTTATCAGCACGATCTCAACAAGCTCAACCCGAATAAGAAAAAGACTCTTTCGTTGTGATTTATTTTTTGTGCTAATAAGGAAAAATATTATATTATTTCTGTCAAAAAATGTCACAAGAAGGATGCGGAGACAATTCACACAGTAAGTCAAATTCCTCATCCATACTTTCTGCTTACAAATAAATTGGAAGTTCAAAATGCGCAACTATTTACTACACGAGGATCTATGGTCATCAATAAGCGGTTATGCTGAGAATGATCAGACACCTGCATCGGTTAAGGCAAGGAATGATAAAAAGGCACTAGTAAAGATATGTCTAACAGTAGACGGTGGAGCGATGATTCATGTGAAATATGCTCAGACAGCGATCGAAGCATGGACATCGCTGCAAGATGCTTTTGAAGACAGAGGAATGGGGCGTAGATTGGCATTGGAGCGAAAATTGTATAGATTAAGTCTATCAAACTTTAAAAATATTGAAGAATATATAAATGCTGTTATGTCAACTGTTCAAAGCTTAGCTGACATTGACAAAATTATTGATGATTCATCTGTAGCTGCTATACTTCTAGGAGGCTTCACATCAAAATATGACCCCTTGATTATGGCATTAGAAAACTATTATGCAATATAAATGTGACGTCGTCTTTAGTTAAAACAAAACTCTTGAATGAAATGTCTAAAGAAACTACCAATGATACAGTATTACAAACAAAAACTGTACAGCGTAACGCTAAGAAGAAAAAAGAAATCGTGTGTTATGACTGTAAAGTTCCAGGGCATAAACGACCAGAATGTCCCTTGCGAAAGAAGGAAAGGGTAAATGTAGCGGGTGAAGAGAATGTTACTGCCTCATTAACTGCACTCAACACTTCTTGTTGCTCCAGTAAGGATATTTGGTATGTGGACTCCGGTGCTACTAAACACATGACTTCTCGAAAAGATTGGTTTGAGAATATCACGTATTCAAATTGTGGTAATGTTACTGTTGCTAATGGAGATCAAATTGAATGTTGTGGGATAGGAAATATCTCAATTACTACTCCTAGAAATTCAATAAATTCAATAAATGATGTTGCTTTTGTTCCGCAATTAAAGGCTAACCTCATATCTGTTCAAAAAGCTATTGAGAAAGGTTTTGTATGTGTCTTTGATAAAAGCGGTTGTAACTTTTATAAAAGAGATGTTGTTTGTATTACAGGTGATTCTGTACTTCATGCTTCGCCCTGTGGGGGACTGTACACAGTCGACTGTACTGTTAATATCCCTCACAAAGTGGATGACTATAATTATATTGCGGAGGATGTGCATTCTGACTGTCTAGACAGGTATTTACTCTGGCATAAACGGTTAGGACATTTATGTCGCATAGGCATGAACCAACTCAAGAATCAAAATGTAGGTCTAGACTTCATTAAAGTAAACAAAAGTAATTGTATCGCTTGTGTTCAAGGTAAACAAACTAGGAAACCATTTAAACGGTTACCTTCATATTGCAAAGCAACGTCACCACTAGAATTGGTACATAGTGACCTGTGCGGGCCAATGCCCACTACATCTTTCTATGGAAATAAGTATATACTAACTTTCATAGATGACTTTACACGTAAGATTTTTGTTTACTTTATATCATGTAAAAGTGAAGTCAAAAATAAATTCTGCATATATCAAGCTCTAGTTGAAAATCAGTTAAGTACTAGCATAAAAGCTCTTAGGACTGATGGTGGTAAAGAGTACGTCAATAAAGAATTTACTGACTACCTTTCCTCAAAAGGTATTGTGTATCAAACTACTGCTCCATATAGCCCACAGCAGAATGGTGTTGCAGAACGTACTAATCGTACAATCATGAAGAAGGCACGATCGCTGTTGGCGGAAAGCTTACTGCCACCTGCCTATTGGGAAGATGCAGTCCAAACAGCTGTATACTTAAAAAACAGGTCCCCTCATCGTTTTCTGAATGGTCAGATACCTTACGATAAATGGTGCGGTCGGAGAAGTGATCTCAGTCATCTGAAGGTATTTGGGTGTAGAGCCCTAGTTCATATACCTTCGTGTCAACGAAAGAAACTAGACATGAAAGCAGAGGAAGCAATATTTGTTGGATATTCAGAGGATCCTAATACTTACATCTTTCGAGATCCTGTTAATCCAAGAAGGGTTTTGAAGTCTAGAGATGCAATTTTTTTTGAAAATTCATTTAAAGCTCTACATGAAACACAGTCGGAGACTGAACTCGAAAGGAACCCCTTGTTATTATTTGAAGATAATATTGACAACGGTGGAGATAATAATGAGTTTTATGACTGTATAGATTGCTCTAACTCTGAAACTGAACCACATAGCTCTGTAAATACGGAGGGTGTCGGTCTGGAACAACCACAAAACAATGAACCGAGGTATCCTTCTAGAAACCGGAAACCTCCAGATTTTCTAACTTATCAAGTTTTTCTAGATTCAGATGAGCCGACAACCTACCATGAAGCAATCCTTTCTAAAGATGCTAACAGTTGGATATCTGCAATGACTGATGAACACAAATCCCTATTAAAACATCACACATGGGAGCTTGTAAATAGACCAGTTCATAAGAAAATAATACCCTGTAAGTGGGTATATAAACTAAAAAGGGATGCTTATGGTAATATTACTAAATACAAGGCCAGACTTGTAGTAAAAGGGTTCAAACAAACAAAAGGCGTAGACTACTACGAAACCTTTGCACCTGTCATTTGTCATTCTTCGTTACGCACATTATTTGCCTTGAGTGCTGAATTAGGTCTCAAAATGAGACATATAGATATTGATACCGCGTTTCTGAATGGAGATTTAGAAGAGGAAGTCTTTATGGAACAACCATTTGGTTTTATTGAAAAAGGGCAAGAAAATAAAGTTTGCCTGTTGCGGAAGTCCCTCTACGGTTTAAAACAAGCTCCACGTGCATGGAATAAAAAGTTAGACGAGACACTTATAAAAATCGGATTTATTGGAACTCCGTCCGAGTCTTGTGTGTATACAAAACTTTTTGATAATGAACTTGTCATACTCGGAGTGTATGTAGATGACATAATTATATATTATAAAACTGACAGTATATTTGACACTGTCAAGAAAGATTTACAAAAATATTTTGGCTTAAAAGATCTTGGAAATTTGAAATCTTATTTAGGATTAGAAATAAATTGCACTGAAGAGTCTATTAAAATTAGTCAAACAAACTATATCTTATCCATACTCGATAAGTTTAACATGAGTAATTGTAAAACTGCAAGTACTCCCTTATCTTTAAAGAAGCTAGAAAAGAATCTAGATGGCAAGACAACGCCATTTCCATACCAAAACTTAATCGGTTGCCTCATGTACTTAGCGGTCAACACACGCCCAGATATCTCTTACGCGGTGAGTTACCTAAGTCAATTTAATACATGTTATTCTAAAGAACATTGGTATGCAGCAAAGAGAATTCTACAATATCTTAAGGGCACTTTAGATTACTCCTTAATATATAAAAGAACAGGAAAATCCTTGATGGGGTACTCCGACGCTGATTGGGCTAACTGTCCAATTGACAGAAAGTCGTATACTGGTTACGTATTTATGTTAGCAGATGGGCCAGTAGCATGGGAAGCAAAGAAACAACCTACTGTAGCACTTTCATCTACTGAAGCAGAATACATGGCTCTTACATCTACGTCAAAAGAAGCATGTTACCTGCGTCGCTTTATATCAGAAATTACCGGTAGACTATATCCTATTAAAATAATGTCAGACAGTCAGAGTGCCTTAAATTTGGTACATAATCCTGTTCATCACAACAGAACGAAGCATATAGATACACGTTTTCACTTTATTAGAGAAATGGTGTCCAATGATATTATATTTTTAGAATATCTGAAAAGCAGCGATATGCCCGCTGATGTATTAACAAAACCGCTTGGTCCCCTTACACATAGCAGGTGTATCATTAATATAGGGTTGACAAAATATTTTTTTTTTTGCCTTATTTAACCATTTCTGATTAAGGGGGAGTATTGTAACTGGCTAATAAGAAATGTGTTTTTATATCTAAATATGTATTTTGAAATTTATAGTTCTTTTATATTACATTCTTGTTTTTGATACTTCAATTCATTCTTTTTCTGTTCCTAATATGTCAGTCTATTATTAATATATTTTCTCCATTTTACAAAGTCTTTTTTTTTTATTACTGCAACAAAAAATAATGTCAACAAGTTCCTTATTACAGCCGCGATCAGATTCAAGGCCACAATAAGGCAATTTATCTCGGGTCGTGCTGCCTACTATATAGCTATAAATTAATTACGGCATCTTTAGTCGAAATTCAAGAATAATCTTTAGAAGAATGAAATTATTCTTTCCTCAAAAGGAAAGAAAGACTGTCTTCTCAGTATCAACAGATATTAGATCAGCTCTGTCTCAATGCAATAATATAAGTAGGAAAGTATCTCTATCTGTTTGTAATTAAAAACAAAATTGAATCCTTATAAAGTGTTTTTAAAAAGATAGATTATACATTAGTTTTTATAATTTTATGCTTGGTATATGTGCATAATATCTATCTTTATATTTATAAGAATGGAAATTAATATTTTGGTCTATAATAGTTCGACGATATCAATGACTTAAATAATTCGATCCTACAATATATGAATGTAATTTAAAACTATTTTTATAATTCTACTGGTTATTTATTTAGATCCGTAACAATTTTTTTTTTATAATTACTCGGAAGTAAACCAAATAAATCATTTATTAGTAAAGAGTAGTTATTTCAGTTTCATAAATAAAAAACACATGTGTGTGATGTGCAAAGAAATCAAAAGGTTATGTCTAGGAATAAATGTTTTGATTGAGTTAGAATTATCAAAACATTCAAATCCTTTATAATCGATTTTTTTTTTTGCTTAATATTATCTTACATGAATAAGCCGCCGACACAAAATATTTTCGGTACATAAGAAAATAGAAAAGCCTTGTGACGTTAAGTTTCGCACATGTCAAGGCCTTCTACTATTGTTTATCCTTATTTTCTATTTTCTTACCTTTTGCGTGGACATACTGGCATTGACACCTTGCTTCTTGATAGTTAATTCAAATCCAAATATAAAATTTATATGCGTCTATGTTCGGTTTAGTACATACTTTTTAAATCTAGTAATACTTATACAATAATAAGTTCATATTTATAGATTTCATTACTTTAAGTACTACGAATATATACACTAGATAATATTTTGTGTTACATATCATACATCCTGACAGAGTTAATTATTGTTGTAAGGAACAATAAATGTTTAATTACTTTAATTTAACTTAATATCTGTAATACACAAATGTATATCAACAAAATGAATATTGACCAATTGGCAATTCTCTCAGAGTCATGTACGAGTACTCTCTTCAAATAAGCAGAGATTGTACTGTGTGAACTTAACAACTGCTAGAAATACTTTGGTACTTTTTTATTTGTAAATATTTATATAATAATTGTATCATGTGCTTTTGTAATATTTTTTATTTGAGGGTGGAATATCATTTTTGTCTTTTATTTTTAATTTTCAATTAATAAATATACCTAATTGTCTATTTATTGGTGATCATCTATCATCTGATCAGGAATGAGCAGTAAAAATAGAATTGTATTAATCTAACTTTTCAAATATTTTTAACTTGCTTTATTCGTTTTCATAACTCGTCTCATTTTTATACACCAGGGACTCCTGACTCATCCATCAGACGGTATTCGATCTATCTAGTCACGACGTCTAAGTATATATTTAATTCGCCAATCTTTCATCCGATATGCTTTCCGCTTATCCAAACCAACACATGCTGTGTCGATCCAGGTTTTATAATTATTAATATTCAGTTATTTCAAGTCTATTTTTTCTGATTAATATACATACAATAAAATAAAGTGGGAAAGAATCATTTGATTCGCATTTAATCATGATTTTTTCTTCATTTAGTTTTTTATAAATTATCTAACATTTATTTTATACTATTATTAGTTAGATTTGAATTAATAAAATAGAGATTTTACGTGACTAGAATATTGACACTAGTATAAAATGATACATTCTGCCGGTTACATATAAAAAAATTGGAGCGCTTTGACTATAAATCAAATCGGATACAGAATGACCTCTTGCAATATATCAAAGGTTGAAAACAAAGAAATGTTTTAGGAAGTTACTTTTTTCCATGTACCCGCATTCTGACATTAACGGTTTCAGTAGTGACAATGAATTATAATGTGTTCATTTTTAAACGCGGAGATCAAAGAAAAAGAAATATCTATCTCTATGTAAAATGTATAGGTTTCCACAATGTAAATAAGAAAAGACTTAAAAATCAGACCAGATATACTAATGATGGGTAATTTAATTGGCGGTAAAAGATATTTATCATTCTATAGCACACATATATCTACATCCGTTTATATGACTGAAAAATAAATATATTCAAGTAATTAACACTTTCACTGGTCGTATACGAGATCAAAGAATCATATTTATTAATATATATATATATATACATTCAAGACAAGAATTATTTGGAAAATTTAATCTTAATATTATCTTTTTTAACACATAAAAATCAGCATTATACCACATTGGAAGCCTCGTTCAGAGGCGAAACACGTGGCGCAATATGGTAAACTCAATAACAGTCGGAATTTGATCACCATTAGAGAAGGTCGCAACGGTAATCAAGTTCCTTCATATTTGTGATCTCACATTTGCTAATTATTATATAAAATAAATAAAATAATATTAATCCATTAAGTAGTCCAACAGTTTGAGAGATTAGCCTGTACAAAGAGATGAACAGACAGAGAAACAATAAATTTGAAAAAAATCTGAATATGTTCTATTTCACTTCTAATCCCTCTGACTCGGTTTTTGGCGTTTTTTTCTATGTACAGAATTTCGATCTCTACAGTTTAAGTATATGTATAGATAATTTAAAAAATATCGTCAATTGGAACATACCTAATGAAAATATGAGGTAATTGACAATAAAAATAGAATTAATTGAGAGTTCTTCTTTTTAAAGGCGTTTAAAATTTTTCAAACAAGTATTACTGAGTATTTTTGTCTAAAACATAAAAAACACCAACGGGTCCCTTGTGTAATTTGAATATTAGAATTATTCAAAGGAATGTCACCGTAGAAAATAGCTGTTTTCGGACTCGAATAATAAATAAGACAAATATCCGGGATGAGGGTTCCGGGATAAATTAGCTGCGATTTCATTATTACTCTTTACACTTTAGTGAACGCATGATTGATGACATCATTACATAGAATGAGATATAAAAATAGGACCCTTCTACGGCAGCGATATCGTAATACTTCGAAATACGTCAAAAGATCCTTATCTATTTTAATCTCCTACTTAAAAATTATTGGTAGCATATGTAATAAAAATTTTTACTAGTCCAATATATTTTACTATTGTTAAATTCTAACCACTAATTAATGCTATAATACACAACGAATAAAATATGTTAGAACAAATTTATTTTTCAGCTTAAACAGAAATTGATATTATATTAATGCCTACGTATAGTTGTATTAGTAAAAAGGTTTATCTACTATTCAATAAAGAATTATTTTAGTAAAGTCAATTAATCAATGTCTAACGATAAGAGAGAAAGAAAGGCGTAAAGTGTTAACGTTTCAGACAAAACTGTTTTATTAGGACAGTTGGCAATCGGAACATTTCCCTTTTCAGAAGATCTATTAAGATTAGTATAAAAATAATAGGAAAAAAGTGTTCACGTCAGTTTTCTTACAGAGTTGACATAGTTACATTACTCTATACTCTGGCTCTATCAATTTAAAATACATTATAGAACTAGTGGATTAAAACTAGTGTCACGTAATTACTTTAAATAATACATTTTTATATAATTGTCTAATTTGGTAATGCTTGAATTAATTTCTTTATATATCTAATTTTATAATAGAAACTGAATGCCAATTTGTTTTTACTTCACTAGTACTAGTAGTATGTGATTAAAAAACATTTGACCTGATGACATGAACAGACACTCGGACGACTATTGGCCCCTGAGTAAAATCTCTCTGGTATAATAGCAAAAGCTAGTTTCATACTAGCGAAGTCACGAATTCGGCGATTTCAGATTTTACTAAAGAGAACTAACTTTCTGAACTAGATTAATGACATTAATTTGCATGCAGAAACTAGTTTATGATGTAAATTAGACTTTACGAGTACATACCTGTCGTGTTTTATCCGCTCTCATAAATTATTTCATAAATGCACATCGGTCTCTGAGCAAGTGGCTTTTTCTTTCAATCGCAAATGCAGAACTAATTTATAAAATATTTTTTTGATTAATCTGCATTATTTATTTATTGAACAGTCTTGGGGGACTTCAGTTAATATTGTGTATTACATATAATTACAAAATATATTTTTGCAATCAAATATACTATTTAAGTATTTCTATCAGTTGTTTCGTACCCATAACGCCTAGCTTGCGAATAGTTGGTGTTGTGTAAATTGTTTTGGATTATTATTATTATTGCGACCATTTCGCGGGTTGAGACCAACATGATCTGCAGATTACTGGTTAACAAACTGCTTATGTTGATGTATGTTAAGATCCAATTGATTTATAATCATTTTGTATCTCGTAATTGCGAAATGCTACATAAATGCCATGTCCATATGTTTTATGTATTTGAAAGACTTACTTGTGTATGAATCACGTTCATTATGCCGATACCTTGACCGCATGTCTCGAACGACGTCTGTCATGCATGCGAATGAGAGGATAAAGTCGCGATTGCCCTAAACTCTGGTGCGAACTGTTGCGAAGTTGATCTGTAAAAAGTATTTAGAAAACATTCTAAATTCAATAATTGCTTATTTTACATATATAGAAAAGTTGTCTGCGTAGTTACGCCTCCGTCTGCTTACTTTTTAAGCAGAGTGCAGCGAACCGAAGAATAAAATATGATAGTGAGATTGCAAAGGTTCGTAATCGTGATATTAGTCCTCAACAATGGCAATAAACGGAGTCTTTAGGCCACGATAATGAGAGTTGTTTGCCGATGTACTTACATAAAAAATTCCTAGATCGGGATTAAACTGTCCAAAAGTTCTGTATTAGTTAATATACAATGTATAAGATTCGGTGAAATTCACAGCGTGTGTTGAAAGTAATGACTAGTAACTTGAAATAGTTGTTTTTACCTCGTAAATCACGGAGCCTTCGACTGTTTGGAATTGTAACACTATCGGATCACAATTTTGATAACGATCGTTTTTCCCTCTTCAACGATAAAAACGGGAATTGGTTATATATCTAACGCTAAGCAATTATTTCTCTAGCTCTAAGTTTATTAAATGAAGCAATATTTTTATAAGTACTTTTCTCAATTTTATAACTAATCAATTTACTCGCTTTTTCTACTTATTTCATTAAAGCCTAGTTCAATCGCAGACTTTCACACCCACGATCCCACCCACCCATCTTGTTATAACGACTTCCTTTAGCCTTGGTCTCGGACAGAAGGTAACAGATATGCGAAGGTTTATCAAAACTGAAGCACTCCATTAGGTAGTATCTTTGATAACTGCACTCAACGTGTTGTATCTATGAACCATCAGAGATTTGAACCCACTTTCAAAAACACTAATCATATTATTTTTATAAATTATAGTGATATGAAATTAATAAGAGTTAACATGGGAATTGAGACTTCAAACTTTTAAAATTATCGGAGAAAATGCTCTAGTGTTGCCAACTTTTTAATTAGATTAACCCGTTTGATGGGCGGCAAACGTGCGTGCTAGACACACGTTACTTCATGAAATGAACACTTGTCATTATCATATTTTTATGTTGTTTTTCTCATAAATTCCTCTTAATTAAGAGTAATGAATACTGTGCTGAAAAGAAATCATTATAAAAAATATCACATCTGGAACGAACGAAGAACTCAGATATTGTTAAAAAAGAATATATGCTATGCACACAGTTTCTTTGTAGGTTATCTCTTACATTAAGAAGTTGATCTATCGGTATCTTCAAGCATATACTAAGCAATGTCTTCAACAATTCTAAAACAGTTTTGATGATAATTTTTTTATCAATACTACAAATTGCCATATCACCAGATTTACTTTTAAGAATAGTTATTTTTCTATAACTGATATATAATCAATAAGAACAATAATTGTAATATATATTCTGCAAAATGGAAACATTTACTATTTTCTAAATTGATATGTCAAATAATAATGAAACTATATATATGTAAGTGAGATTAATATTTATTTTTATTGCAGTGTGAGTTTAAATTAGTTTTTTATAGTAAAAATCTTCAAGCTAAGCCTGGAGACTTTTACTATAAAAAACAGGCAGACAATACCCAAAAAACATTAGAAATTCTATTGTCTACAAAAATGTAACATCACAAAAGAACCGGCGCATGTAATTACTCACTGTGAACAGCAAACTGGACGGAATGATGTCTGTATACTTCAGTACTCTACTTTAATTTTTAGTCTTTGGATTCAATTATTTTCATTCTGTTAATTAATGTTTCTGCTTAAAAATACTATTTATTTCAAACAATTATAAAGTAACATGTGTCGTTCTACTTTTATAAACAAACCCACTTGCTAGCAAATATACCATCCACGAAGTTTGATTACATAATTCACAGTTATCTTTTTGCGCAGAATTGCCACTTCAACACTTGTAGAAAACTTTATTGTTTCGAAATTTATTACAATACATAGTCAGCAGTTTTTTAATACTGAAAAGAAATGGAATTGTGCTTAAAAGATTTAGTTCTTTAGATGTTTATTAATCAATTCTGAGCCGCAACTACGTACTGTTTTTTGTTTATAAACTGATTGAAATTAGATAAACACAACATTTTAAATGAAGCCGTTATGCTGTTTCTGAGATGAACGTGTGTAAACGACTGCAAATCGACTACAAATCTAAAAATAACAGTTTTGAGTTCTACCCGTTACATATTTATCATATCTACGTATATTGTAGAAAAAATAAATATTTATTTACAATTTTTTTATAGTGATAACTTTTTTATTACATTCGTCACGTCAAAATTGGTCCAGCCATTTCAAAGATAAGCAAGAATAAATAGACAGACATGTTTTTTAAATTAATTTTTCATTGTAGTATATGAAGTATATTTGCATTTAAATTTGGAATGACAAACAGACACTTCAATTTTACTTGTTTGCATATAATTAATTTGTTTTTAATTCTAATTCAAGGTGGTACAACCAGAAGAAAAAATGGTAATGTTAATAAAATTAAAAGGTGAAACTCGAATGCTTAAATGAGTTGTAAATGTGTTTCCATACAGATAAATATTTAATATTAAATTGTATGTCGATGGTGCTGTGACAGAAACAATGTATAAACTTTTTATAAAATACTGTCTTGTATTTTATATTTTTTATTTATATTGTACATAATTTCTATAAAATATATATAATCTATCTAGATATAGTCACGTGACATAACTGAATTTAAGCATTTGACTTATAAAGAGAAACCAGACGTTCGTTAAACCAATTGGTCAGTTTATAAATCTTTTATAAGGAATCTAGAAGTAAATCAGCAATTAAAGTTTGCACAACGGATCTATTTTGAGAGACTGAGTCTTGTACGTCTGATCAATATCACCAACTAAGTTGGGATCACTCTTTCTTGCTTAGCAAAGTGATACGACTACTTACCTCTGACAGACGAAACTTATTAACCATAATCTTAGAAAGAAAATAAATTCACTTTCTCCCGATTTTGTAAAGCTGGGCATTGTCTTTTATCAGTGGTTTTATCTCGACTAACTTTGGACTAATAATATGTTTTTAACGCATTTCTATAGATAATAATTTAAACTTCTCTCCTAAGGGATAGTGGGAAATATATTGATAGTTTAATCATGATTACGACGTACCAGTTATTAGTCGCAACTTCATGTGCTTTGTTTTGAGATAGACTATCTCTGTAAATTTACTTTCCACCACTTAGTGCCGAAAAAGTCAGATAGACAGTTACATAAACATACTTTGACATTTAAAATATTAATTGAGATAGTGCGGCTAAGGCAATTTGCTTACTGGTGAGATGATGTAGTAATTGGTTTTAGGGTAAAATAGAACTGGCATGTACTTTTAATTTGTACAAAGGTCTAAATTTCAAAGAAATAATAGTATTTATATTATTATTTCTTTGAAACCTACCTATTGACCGATCTATACATATAAAATCGTTTCGACTATTATATTTATGCGCACACAACATTGCCTAGTCCGAAATTTGGTAGGGTTAAATTACACATATTTTTGAAATATTAATCTTCACGACCTTCATAAACTTTATAGATGTTTATAAAACCGCAGGCAATATCTCATATTATATATTCTTATATGCATATGTCAAAGATATCCTGTAATAAAAAGTACAAATTCTATTCTTTCAAAATTTACATTGCAATATTTATCAACCTGACAAGAGCTGGCTGTGTACAGCGTCTGTAGGTATATTATTTTTGTATCCACGAGACAGAAGCTTCGAAACATGTCGTTATGCAGATTAACATTTTACTCTCTATGACGTTAAATGGGTCAATCAACTATTTTAAGTCACAGATTTACTTTTCTGTGAAATAAAAATTAAACAATTTATAGAGAACTAGCTACACACCTGGCTTCGCACGGGTGTGCAGGTATATATAAACCTTCCTCTTAATTCTCTATCTATTGCTAAAAACTATATCGAAATTCGTCGCGTAATTTAAAACATCTAAGCAAACAAACAGTGGAAGCAACTTCATTTTATATTAGAGAGTGTTAATAATAAATTTTATTTATTATTTTAATGTTTTTAATTTTAGGTTCTTAATTGTACAATTAAGTTATGTAATTATTTATATATATATATATATATATATATATATATATATATATATATATATATATATATTATTTAAAGATATAATTAAAGATTCTTGTTCTTTTAATTATATGTACATGAAATATTAGTTATGTGTTCTCCGCAGCAACATAGTAATACCTACAATATAATATCCCTAGCGTCGTCTGGTCCCAATCTACGCAAATCTTGTATTTTGGATACCTACTAAACAATAAATATAAATACTTCTTTTTGTGAATGCATGCATAATATACATAGAAAACACAGGAACCAATACAAATAATTGTACTTATGATTGCAAATGTTGATAGCGTGTGAAGAATCGAAACCGGGACTATAAATTATTATTAGATACCTAATACTAATTTCTGAATTCACATGCAATAATTTTATATTTCGATAAATACTATCAAAATAATTTGTATTAATAATAGGTAAGTAGATGTAATATTATAAAATATTTGCGTTAAATCTGGAGTTCCACAAATTACTCGTTTTAATGCAAAGGAATTACTTCTGCTTCATTTGCACAAATATTTAACACCGGGAAATCTCTGTGGATATACGTGTGAGCTCGCAGTTTACTGCTAACTTTATCCCGAATCTTCTTATTTGCATAACACTGTATCTCTTAAATATTTCATACATATCTAAATTAACTTATCATAATTTCAAATTGATCGAAATTAAAACATATTTCAGCGTCTATTTTGGACTTTTTTAGTTATAATGCTAAATAGCATAAACCATTTAGCATGCCTCTTATATTAGTAAATACTTATCGTGCAAATGATACTCTTTTTAGAATTGGTATTTATAATTGTACCATCAGTAATGACCATCTTTATTCGAATGTGCTATTATATCGCTAGCCAGTTTATATTTTCTTGCTAATTAGCAATCGGTGCAAAAAGTAGGAGAAAGCGAGTGTGCTTTCGAGCTCATCTAAAATTTTCTTATGTGGCTGCTATTTTTATTTTTGTTTTGAACGCCGATGCACGGAACGGGGTGACAAATCTTTTGAGTTTATATTTGAGTACTATTTTGATGTATGTTTGTGAAATTTACTATACAACTTTGGATCAACACAGTGAATTTATAATTCTACAGTACTTCAATTACTTTATTTAAAATAAATTTCTTGATATAATTTCATATTTATAATTTTAAATGTACAAATAAATAAATATTTTCTCTTTATAATGTCAGTATAAAGAATTATTTTAAATATAATCAGACTTATTATTATTATTGATTTCAGGTAAAGACGAGAGAATTAAGCGATATGTGAGTAATCAGCTAATGTATGCGTTTAAAAATGAGACCAACAAAGAATGACAATGACGCTCCGCCGGTGTGATAGCTTACCAATACATCTTAGAGAAGCACCAGTTCCGACGGAGAGCGATACTCAAACACAACTATCGAAAATACCCGACACTTTGACTATTCCGAACTTTCTAGAACTTCCAGACCGTGATCAAGTTATAGCCACTTGGAAGTCCCTTCATACAGACGTCAAGAAAATAAAAAATGGATTTCCTACAAAAAATGAACTGGCAAATCATGAAGAGAACAAAAAAGAACCCATTACGCATAATTACATCCCAGCATTCTCATATAAAAAGAGCTTGCGGAGGAAAATTACTTATAATAATCGACACGCCGGGGTCAGTTCACAGGAGGTCGACCGAAGTTCTTCATTTCCTCTTGACACTGGTCAAGCGAATATTGAGAGTGGAACCAGAATGGTACGAAGAAGAACACTACTACAACGTCTGCTGCCATGGAAAACACAAGAGTGTGATTGTCAAGAACGTTACATACCAAAGTATAAACCCATACCTAATATACGCGCTGAAGACTTACTATGTACTTGTGGTGCTAGTGCAAGCAGACTCAAACCTCCGGACAATAGTAAAAAGTACGGAGAACGCGGTCGTTCCAAAAGTGTAGGCTATGAAGCAGCACGAGAAGTGACTCAGTTCCGCCGGTTAGTGGAATGTATCTACGTTAAAAATGCATTTATAAATTGAACTTGTCTATTGAAATCGTGTTACACATGTTCAATAGACTAGTTCCATTTATAATTAGTGACCATTTAAGTATAGTGTGTGATGTGATAGGTGTGCAAGTGCTGGTGCTACGGTGGGTGCGGAGACAGCGGCGGCTTTGCGCGCTCGCGCCGCACTGACGTTAGCCCGCCGGTACTACCCTGAGGGTGGATGGGGGTGGACTATCACAGTCGTCGGCACCATCGTTCAAGTATTATCACACGGCCTACAACTCGGCGGTGGCACAGGCGCCATAGCATGCACAGCTGCCGTTAAATATCGAGTGCCGCCTCTTTATACTCACGGTAAGTGCAATAAGTTTTTTTCGTTACAATTCAAATACTTTTTAGTATAGACTACTACTTTTTTTTACTATATACTTTTTTGCAACGACACTTAATAACTGATAATTCTAATTTGTATTATATTATATATGCATTACATCATAAACGAAGTATAACAAATATAATAGGTATACAAATTCTAAAGCGATTAACATTATCGCAGTACAACCATACGTGGCGAAGTTAATGCTAATGAGAATATATATGGAAAGATACTAATTAGGAATGACATTAATTACCCATAACCTCAAAAGTTGTTATAGATATTAAGCGTCATTTACACAATTTTACGTCTTAAGGATTCACAATCAATAAATTTAGGTAACAAATGTACATGAGAGAGAGGCATCAACATAAATGGCGAGTACATCTCGTACCTTCGGTTTGCTGATGACGTTCTTTTATTGGCTGAATTGGTAGACGGTGTTAGTCTAATGCTGAATGAACTCAACACTGACTCACGACGAGTGGGACTGCAGATGAATCTGGACAAGACAAAAGTAATGTTCAATGACTTCGTCGTCTCAAGTCCCGTTACCGTCGAAAATGAGAACATCAAAAACGTAAATGACTATGTGTCGGACAAGTCATACAACTAACGCGGGAAAATGTCAACAATGAGATCGACAGACACATTGGGCTGGGCTGGGATGCGTACGGAAAATTCCGTCACATCTTCACGACACAAATCCTTCAATGTTTGAAGACAAAAGTCTTTAACAAATGCATTCTCCCTGTAATGACTTGCGGTCATAAATTAAAAGTCGCACAGCGGGCGATGGAGAAAGCTATGCTCGGAGTTTCTCTAAGGGACATGATCCAAAACGAGGAAATTCGACGGAGAACCAAAGTGGACGACATAGCTCTCAAAGTATGTCAGCTGAAGTGGCAGTGGGCCGGGCATATCAGCAGAGTCAGCGATGATATATAGGGAAGAAAGGTTATGGTGTGGAGGCCGCATATGGGTCGACGGAGTGTCGGGCGCCCTCCTAAGATGGACCGGCGACATTACAAAGATGGCCGGGAGTGGATGTATGCGGAAGGCGGAAGAGCGCACATGGTCTTTGGGAAAGGCATATGTTTAACATTGGACAGACATAGGCTGATGATGATGATGATGATGATAATGAACCAGTGTACATGTGCAATGTTGCGATGGATAGTCTGCAGGAAGGTGAGCGTCGCAATTCTGTACAGTAAAAAAGTGTTTACGGTATACTGAGTAAATTTAAAAAAAATGTAGATACGTAATAAAAAACGAATGAGCGTATATGTGTATCTAACTTCAAAGGCGTTCCATGATGTAGATTGTAAAACTCGATACGAGCCGCGATGTCACATTTTATAGAAATCGATGCCAGTGTACTCTTTAATGGTCTTTCAAAGATTATACCTAATATAAATAATTACAAAACACTAACCTGAATGTATATTATAGCCATTGCTAGCGTGTAGTAACAAAGTCCTTTGTAGTATGAATGGTGCTTTACACAAACAAAGTTATAAGCGGCAGCTATAATAAATAAATGGGTATTTAATATTCTTCGTTCACCTTCGCTGTTTTTGTCCGGGTTTATTATTATTGCTTTATTTCTAATGAGTTGTATATAGCCCAATGCTAATATTGAATTCCTACCTAGGGCATCTGCTTAAGAATTCCTATCATAATTAGTTAAGTAACACTTCAAAATTTTGTGAAAGAATTCAACTCCCTTGGAATACGAAGAGAAAAATGAAAGAATCTGCTAAATCACTACTGTTGTTTATTATCATATAAATGTCTATTATGTAATTTTCATTTCAATGTAATAACAAAAAGTTATCCTTCAAATTATATAACAACATTCAATAGACAGGACCAACCTGTAAGCATATACTTCTAAACCAAAAAATAGACTAATAGAAATCGATTATTAAATCAAATAAAAATGGAAATAAAAGTTCATAAAGAAAAAATCTGTTTTAGCAGTTGGTTAAAAAAGAATTTTGTTTTTCTATATAGGCATATGACACTAGATACAGTAATATGAAATCCACGTCACACTAAAAGAAATCCAGTCGTGACATCACGTTTTTAATATTCGTATAGACATGATGATATCCTATGTTGGATACTGATTTATTTCTAATATGCCCCTAATAATATTACATGTATGATGCTTTCTGAATATTACGCGATGTTCTATAGTTCAAAACGTGCGGTATTGGTTAGGGGAGTCAACGCCATTTGTTAGAACATGCTTCTCAAATTTTGTCTCTTAATATAACTAAAACTAGCAGTATCCCGTATATTTACCTGGCACTATTTATTTCCCGTTTCCAGGACTATTTTTTCGAAAATATTTTTTTAGCAGTTTTTTTTTTCAATTTTTTAGGCTTATATTTGACCGTGCGTTAATAATCACAGACACACGATTTTTAAGTGTACAATAAATAATTTGTATTTTCTCCATACACAAAATAAGAATATATGTATTTTTCCATTCTCACAATGATGCAAGAAACAACTGCGAAAATAAACTAGATAAATAAAGTATACTGGAGAAAAACTCATAACAAAAACCTATATCAAGTCACCTGGCCGGCGTAGTAAAAATACAATGATATTGTTCTCTTATTGTAGACAGAGTATAAAGAATAAATAATTTACACCTACACGTGTGGACTTTTATATGGATACGCAAATGGGCACTATTATCTTCTGTAAGTAGTATAAGTGTTGTTTATCAAATATTCATTAACTACATAATTTTTGGGGAACAAATTGTCCCACCTATCCAATAAAATTCGTGGACACGATTGCCGTATGCAAAGCATTTTATTGCTATTTTTATGTATGTATAACAAAACAAATATCGTGAGGAGTACAGAACTTGCGGTTTTTTATCTTACATTTACTGTGCTACCTATTTATGTCTGAATTCAAGAGCGGTACTAATGGCAATGTGGTGTTGCCATTACGTGATTCTAGACTGACTGTTACAGCTGTAAGATATTCCATTGTATGTACATATAAAAGTTTTAATATACAGTATGCATGCATGTATGTATACTTGTATATACAATAGTCCTAAAATTAGTGGATGCGAGAGCAATAAATATAAGTATAAATTAAAATAATGATGTAATTAACAAATTTATTTAGTATTAATGATCGCATACAAGTGGATATTTTTACTGATATTGATAAGTGGTACTATTAGTCTCTATCTGTTCTTCTGAATCTATTTGTATTCACTGATGTACACTAATGCGCCCTATGACATGTATAATTTAAGTAATACATGTACAAATATCATTCAGTAAGTTTCTTATCGAAAGATTTACCTGATATAAGTTTGCGTGAAAATTATTTTCCTATAAAACTGGAGTACTTTCGTGACAATATTATATCGGTATGTATTCATATAAATTATTTATGTATTGGCACAACAACGTTCTCTGGTAAATTAATTCCGGAAAGTGGATATTTTCATTAAAGGAAAAATATAGAGTTCCGTTTCTTAACCGGGACATTCCTCCTTTACTTACTACATTTAACCATCGATTTATCGATTCTGCAGTCCAATCTAGTTATCTTTGAAAAGTTTAAAATGAACTCTTTTTCCAGTCCAGTTACTCTCCATCACGCAGTATTCCAATCCATTCCCCTACATTTGACCTCTCTGATTTTATGATACTGTATACAACGTATAAACTAAAGGGTACACCAGGCGAAACGTAGTTATAGCTGTATTATTTACAGGTAGGTACTCTACTTGATGTATTAATATAAACCTATTGTACACATCATATAATGTAATATTTTGGAAATTAAAATATATCCGAACTATTTCATTTCATTTTCACTTTAATAAAAAAATGAACTACCACTTTCATTGCAATTTATTTTTTATATAGATATAAGCGATAATATATAATATGAACTTTTTATTAATTTAAGAACCACTCCGTCTTTTATTTTAATATAAAACTTGTATAAAGTAAATTATACTTGTAGAGGTATTTTTTAATAAAGATGTAATTTTGGTTTTATATAGCGATAAAAGGACAAATAATACTTACTTTTTTGGAAAAATATAAATCGACAACATATCTGTAAAACTATTTAACTATTTATATTGATTTTAAGCGATTTATTTAAGAATTGTGAGTGAGACATTCCCACAATTAATAGAATTTCAGATCATGCTTTAGATATGCAGTTATTGCAATTTTATTCTGATCATGATATTTTAATATATATATATAAAAATATCATGATCAGAATAAAATTGCAAACGTCATATAATTTTTTCTACATATAGAGAACAAAGGCACCTGACCTGTCCTATATACTAATGGAATAACATAATACGCACTGGTACCATTAGCACGTTGGACTTTCATAACATCTTCACCCTCGTAACAATGCCGTGCAGCGGCACGTCTTGTTATTTCTATGAGATATTTCATACATGTATACATTCTATTTACGTGCTATTTTTTATAAACAAACTACCTTTTCATATACAAACGACAAAATATCCTCATTATTCACATGCAGAATACCCTACTGCAGTTTTATGTTTAATTTGAAATATAATGAATATGTAAATTTAAACATTTATGTCCAAATTAGCTACGAGAGAATATACCATCGTACCCGTTTATATATGTATTCAACAGTTTATATTATTTATTTAATATTGATGTTGCAAAAGCAAGCATTTGAATCTAATTACTACAAAGGATTTTTTAACAATAGTATAGAATCTACAGAGGTCATTTATTTGCTTAGATTTACAGTTTAGAATTATACACAGTACCTATAGAAATTAGAAAATAATACGAGCATGTCGCAAATTTTATGCATGATCAATGTCGAATATCTGAATAAAGTGGCGAACAGACGTTCCTACCTCTTCTTGACGTTTTCGGGTATCCTTGACGAAACCGATTTATTTGAATGAATAATCGTTAGGTATTGTGCGGTAAATATATCCACATAGCGCCTATAGTGAGACGACACCAAACCATTATATAGTAATAGTAAAATACTTAACGTAATTTAGAGTTCATTGTTTCGGAAATAGCTTGACATAGTTTAACGAAATTCAATATTCAACTATTTCGTTCAACGAATATTGAAGATAAATTTAATGTACCACTGTATTATGATACAAGATCTGATAGATAATGATTCAAAGAGAAAGTTTTAAAACAATGATTGGCAACATTCTGTTGATTGATGAGTTGCGAATGAAGAGTTTCACGTCTTCTTGTTTCAATAGATATTTCACTGATCGATCCTTTATTAATGAGATCTAATTAGATCTAACTAAAATTTTGCCTAGAAGTAAGGAACTAATATTAATTAATTTTAGTGTTGGTTAATTTGTTGTAGATTAGTAATTACTTAAATTGATCTGTTATCAATTGACAAATAATCTAAGTTTTCTTATTTTTACGATGGAAATACATACCTCTCTGGTTATGTGTAATAGAAAATATATTTTATTGAGTTATTATTAAGTAACCGAGTCATGACATTTCTTATCCTCTGATAATGGTATGTTTTTCCCTAACTAGTAATTACGTGCTAGCTGGGCAGTACGGTTTAGGATATTATTTCGAATTTTCTCCTCGTTCATCGCTGTATTACACAGTGTCTTTAAATAATTTTTCATGAAAACGCAATAATTTGTGATGGATTGTAGTATGTAGTAGGTTGTAGTATGTATGTAGTCTTAATACATTATTATTTGAAAAGATAATAACTTATTTTAACAAAGTACACATTACCAGTATTCTTATTTAAAAAAAACAATAACTACAATAGTCATTAAAGAAAATTAAAAGACATTGTTGAAATTAAACTTGAAACGGAAGTTTGGTTTTAATTTTGGCTGTGAAATATTAAGTACTACCCACGCTTAAACTAATCCCATTATATCATCCCTTCGACATTTTTAAAATACAAATTAGTATTCCTTGTGATAACGTCTATGTTCATACTAAATTTCTTCATAAAATTTATCCGTGTTTTAGTCGTAATTAAATACCAAACAAAATAAACATGCATTAACATTTAGAGTATTACTATAATATACATAATTTTAAACTACGTTTAAAATTATTGAACTGCAAGATTTATTTCGGCAAGTAGCTTAATTATATCCGACTACTTTTCATAATTATTTATGTAAATTTTAAAGGAAGTAAATATATATCTATATTTTGTACGTAAATGACACCGGAATGAGTCACTACAGCGCAGCGGTACTTGTGGAAACAGTCTGTTTGGAAGTTACTTCGTATAGTTCTACTTTAGCTAAATAGCGCTGTATTTATATAATTCGCCCAACCTCACAGTGGGTGTTCACTTGTACAAATAAAATTAGGTTATTTCTTTTTTAGTTTCTTCGTGTTTAATCGAGTTGTTGAGGAAATTATATATATTACTACCTTACTGTTTATTATTTCGCTTTGAACTTTAATAGTAAAACTTCTTGTAAATTACCTTTCAAACCATAAACTTCATATTATATTATTACACATTAGTTACAGGAAAAGTAAAAAGATATTCCCATTAGATATCTATATTTAGTATTTCTCTGCAGAAGGAATATTAATATCTGTGTTTAGTTGTTTTCACTTTATTTATATCTATATGCATAATAAACATATAATAATGTACAAGATAGTTTTTGAAGGTTACTAACTTAAGTTAACAATCATAGCCTAGTATCAGCAATACATAGGTATTAGGTACCTATATGTATTGCTGATACTATATAATGAACCTACTGCATCTAAAACTATATTATGACCTATATATTAGAGTAAAAAGCATTCTGTAATATGTTATCTGAAATGTGATCAAATCCATTTCAGTCAAAACTCTCTAACGTAAAATATTTAGAACAAAATTAGAACAGAAGATGTCAATATATTATTATCAACTAAACTATCATTAATTTTGGGTAATTGAGAAATATAATCACAATCATAAATGATTTAAAAAATTGTGTCTGTCTGTCAATTTCAAAGATATTTCTCAAAATTCAATCAAATTGGGTAAAAAGGTAATAAAAAAATAAATAACCCCATCGTCTTCAAACAGTACTTCATTTAAAATTGAAATATGACATTTTAACAACATGTGTTAAAGTATATTTTAACAATACCATCATGACTCATAAAAGTCATGCTATTTTATTATTGTGAATATAAACAAAAGAGTCTTATTTCAGTACTAGAGCAGATAGTGATTTATTTTTATAGATTCTACGCAAAACTCAATCAATGTTTGTAGATACTTCCAGTTCCGTTATGAATATTCCACGATGAGCCCCTAAGGTGTAAACTTAGTACCGTAACAGCAAAAGATTACCTCATCAGGGCTGTTATCCTCAGGAAACAGGGAGCAATTTCTATCCGTAATATATTGGGTTCAACAACCGATAAACGATAACTATTCGATAATTGAGTAATTTTATAATCTATATATATATATATATATATATATATATAAAATATAGATTGTAAATTAAATAATATACAATCAAAATATAATTAAAAAAAAAATAATAAAATCAGGTGTTACGAGTGAGGAGGACGAATAGTCCATAATTAATCATATATCAATAAGATAAAAAAATTTTTTAGGCAATTCTAAATTGTTCAATTCGAAGCAATAATATAAGTTTTTTAATTCACACCAGAGAGAATACAATAGCTACTAAGTATATATGTTTAGATTATCTATATCTTTTGCTATGTACAATTTTATTAGATATTTTTTGGGTAAGCGTTACATCCTAGGTTTAACCATCATTGCCCATCAGATGAGGTAAGACCAAGCGCAAACCCATTAATAGTAAAAAAAAGCTTTCGTAAATATTTTATGAAATGAAAATACTTCCTTTTTATTACTGACATTATTTAGTCAAGTATTCATTAGAAACTCTGTATTTAATGTTCATGAATATTTTATAAATAAATTTATTAATACACTGAATAACAGTATAAGAGGGTCGATGACTTAAAATAAGCAACCAGACATCGATTTTTTTAAATTTAGGTGACATCATTCTTGTATTTGACTCATAGCTATTTTGTTTGTAATCGAATAGAAATAAAACAACTATTTACGTTAAGCTATTTATGGAATTAGTGCCTGTTGTACTGGCTAATCAGAAATATCTTTTTATTCTAATGTTTGTATTTAAGTATATAGTTATGTTCTTTTACAATTTTCTTTATACTTTATTACTTCTACTACGTTCTCCTAGTATTTAAATACAAAATAAAACTACGACAATGCACACAAGCGCACAGACAAAAAGGTAAACAAACAAAAGTTCCAACTGTCATTTTGTTATTTTGTTACTGTTCCGTATTCCGAACCTCCTTAGTCTAAGCAGGTTGTATCACCAGCTTGCTTACTGAAGCAAAGGGCGTTTGGTAATACTGGCCACAAATAAAAACATGTGGCCACTTAATTTTCGAATTTAGAATAAAAACAATTGAAAACTGAATATTGGAATAAAAAGGATGCTCCGTAACAAGAAAATTACTTAAATCAATCTTTTTCTTGACTGATTTAAGTTATTTAATTTGAAATAATATAATTCTTTTTATGAAAATATGTGTGTGCGTGGTCACTAAACTGTACTACACACACATCGGGACGTTCCTGAGAAAAGATGAGTAAGTTTGTTGTTACAGTGTTTACTTTGGGGTGTTCAAAGTGTGAAAGACGTTCTTCCACGTTCAAAACATATTTCTGCTTCCTTTTCTTTAATTATTTTCTTTTCAATAAACACAGTCCACTCTCTATTTTATATATTACTTTATAAGGATTTGTAGTCCAACAGTTATATTGTAATTGTCCCCTATCAATAATCTTATAAACATCATATACAGGCAGCAATCGCTACATATTTATTATACTATACATATTTGTAATAAAAAATTAAAAAAAACACCAATACATTATAGATATACGTAACTATTACAGAGTGTACCATTACGACACAATAGTTAAAAATAAATCAAAAGTATCTAGAATCGACAGCTAATAAAAGAGAATCGCTATTTCGGTCTCAGTGATTCACACATGTGCCGCTTTTCATTCTCTCTATCTGGTTAGGAAGTTAGCGACAACATAAGCACCTAAATAAAAAACAAGACGATTAATACCGATATATGATAAATTTCCTTATTAATTGATAATAGTGTATTGTACATATGTATATCTATTTTTATTTCTTATAATTGTTATAAGTATTCCACCTTTTAATCCTTTTGTTACAATGAAATACATAATTATGTACTTATTTTTGCTACTTACTCGAACATCAAAAGTCTAATGATTTAAAATACGCCTTGTTTTACCACCAGTTAGGAAATACACCATTTTTCGATTACACACAGTGCGAGGAGAGATTGTAAGTAATTACTCAAAATCTACTCGACTGAGAGTACCTACACCTCCAGGAAAGGTCCAAACTTAATATAGAACACGATTGGTCTTTATTTTTAACTACAAACCCAGAGGTCCTTATTAAAAACATAAAATGCTGTACACTAAGGACTCTCACTGTCATCTACCAACCAATCGATTATAGTATACTAATGACGAATAAGCAGAGAACACCGAAAAAAGTACTTTTTTATATAGATGTTTAAATAAGTACTACATAGCAAAATAAGCATTATTAGGTATAAACAAAGAGGATTATGTTTGAGATTATTTTATAAGTTCCATAGAAAGATCAATTATCTCTCCAATCTCCAATAAAACCCTTTAATTGGATTTATAACACCGCGTTGATATAACCAGAGCTGTTTTATGTTAATTGTAGACAAACTTGTTTGTTGGAAACAAAAGGGATTAAGTAATTTTCACACCCTACCTACAAAATGAGCACATGTTGTGAATCTAATTAAAGAAATAATTATGCGGCTCGGTGAATTGTGGTTGGAAGAACTGTTTCTTATTTACTTTCTTTTACAGCTTCCGTTACATCATGCCCATGTTAAGTTATGGCTAAACAACTTAGTCCTTAGATTTCAGGACTTTTTAACTCAGCAGAGTTATTCAGGACCACGGACTTAACTGTATATTTTTAGGATCATCATCCTGAAATGTACGTTTATATCCGTTACGGTTTATACGGAAAAATCATCTTTTTATATCAGGTTGGCCCATGGCTTGTTATTCCAGTCACATAAAAAATATATCTCTTTTAAAACCCGAGATCTATATGCACACATACCAAATATATAGGAATACTTGTCGATCCTAAATAAACGATGTTTAGGTACAGAACGTGATTTGTTGATTTAATATTCTGCTAAAATACTTTCACAGCAGCTAACGGCCATAACAATATATATTGTTGCCTCTAAATTGGATAAAACAAGGTATTATATCGCCAATTAGTCCGGAGGATTCATTGACAGGCAATACTAAATACGTAGTCTAATAATAAATCTGTTGTGGGTGTTGAGTTAAAAATAATTTGACATCGATAAATAGAAATGAGTACGAATATAATATTCCATCGGAATATAAAATGATCCTTATTGGATCAAAGAAAAAAGTAAATGGTGTTCGGATTGTCTAAAACTATATTATTATTAATAATTTCTATTTTAATTTTAATCTTAATATCATAAAACGTATTATGTATGTTTTTCGGTTTTTGTAAAATGTATTCACAAACACACATATTAGTAGTAGTTTTGCACGCTCTAATATATGAGATCTTAAATACAACAAGAAAAAGACAATATATAATACTCCTGAACTACTGTTGATTTAATTAAGTTATTTATTTAAATCGCTACAATATTATAAATAATATAAGCGGATTGTCGTTGTATTTGCTTTAAAAAAGTAACTGTTTCTTTTTTACCTATTTGTCTACTGTTACCGTATTTTGTTTATGTACGATCTTTTTAAAAAAAGTAACAGTTTATTTCTAATTTAATATACTGATATTGTTTCTTTAATTGTCATGAAATTCAATTAGCCATTTACTCATATTTTTTGTAATTACGTGTATAAATTTTTATCTACTCCTAATAGATCTTCTATTGTAGTATATAAAAATAAATTAGAAATTCCTATATAGTAAAACAGTAAAAAAAATATTTCTATTGTTGTTCGTTTTGTAGACATGCGACTATGAACTTTGTACCATATAACATATATATTTGGTTTATAATTTCCATATTATTAATTTACGCTACCGATTCTACCCCTACAATTGTACTTCATAAATAATAGAAAAAAAACTTAATCCACCATTCCACCATATCATTCAATTTTTCACTTGAAGAAATTCTTCTTTTGAGATGATTTCTCCAATGACTATTATTTCTTAATATCCTTGTATTATTTTGTCCATAAGTTTATCCCCTCTATAATAAACTACATTTTAGCGACCAGCCGCGACTTAGCACAGGTGCATTGCAACTCTTGAATTTCTTGACTTTTCTGTACATGCACGTATGTATCTATCAATATCTATCAATTGCTTAAAACAACATTAAAATGCATTACATAATTTAAAAGATCTAAACGTACAGACAACAGTGGCAATGTAAATATAAACCAACTATTTATCTTTTTTATTTCAATGTATTAGATATTTATAATGCAAGCAATAAAGTGGATAATTACTCATTATGTAGGTAATAAACTATAAGTGGCGTTGAATCTGTCTCGCAGTAATTCATTGATCATTACGTCTTTATGATTCCTACAATTACTGTTTCAAAGCAATGGGTGTATATAGTACCTAATAATAGAATCGTATCAAATAATCATAATTCACATTATAGTTTCAGAGTTTACGTTTTCATGTTTGCCAATTTGTGGATAGTTACACTTATAAAATATTCTGTTATTTAGTTTTCTCCAAAATTATTATCGAATTATCAGTTTTACGTATTTGTATGTATTGTCTGTACTAATATTATAAATTTTGCGTCTCCCTGACATGCCTATCATATTTATTGTTTTATTGTATTGATCTTATTTTAGTAAATAGATTCTACATATATATATAACATTATATAATATATAACAAGGGCTATATTTTTTTCGTACTTATAAATATTTTGCATAAATTATGTTACCAAGCTGATATGTTTTACCACCATAGAAAATATTAAGTAAATTATTATTATTTCAATAAGCACCTCGCTAAAGAACGGAAGTATTATTAAAATCCTTGACAATTTCATTACGAGATAGATAATAATATATCAGCGATCGACTGCAGTCGCTGTACAAGATCTTGGTTGGGCGCATCAAGTGCACTTTGTTACTGAAGCAAATATTTATTTATTCTGTACAAATTCTAATTGTTTATGCTACATAGAATGGCAATAATGTAATGACATAAACGGCATACATGTGTATTAATATATATATATATATATATAAAGTACTTTACATTAAAAATATATTTTTTTTTATTTCCCACAGCCACTGCCATCTAGATCCAAGGTAAAATATTTTTTCTTTTCGTAAATACTATACATACATATTTTACATACGTACTAACTATATTGGTTCTATACAACAATACACAACCATTCATTTATTTTTAAATTCGTTATCGTTTAAATTCGTTTTAGAATCTCTGTCGTTGGATAATTTCGCTATCTTTTGGAGTTACACCAATCTGTACCTAATCTGTGGACCCCAATGACTGGTGGATGTTGATGGATGATTCGGCGCACGATTAACTCTCACCCTGATAGGTATCGGTAATGGCAACATGATTTTGCAGTTATTAATGCTTATTCGCTTATCCTCTGCAATCTTGCTATTAATTAATAAACTTCCCCAGAAAACCCATTACAAGAGCACTTAGTTGCATTATAATAAAACTGATACATTTGATTCACAATAAGTAAAAGCCTTTATGTAGATTTTAGATCTTATTAATTGAAATAATAAAAATAAAAATAACAAAATATTGAATTGCGGTCATTAATAGTATTGAATATAACTGGAATATTGATAAATTTTTATAAAATATTTATACACATATACCTATCGAATATCTTCTAGGTGTACAATATATATATATATATATATATATATATATATACGTACTAATAATATATTCAGCTCTTATCCATACTTTTTCCATGTAGATACTTTCTAGGTATAACATTGTATTAATTTGATTTAAGTAATATGTTAAAAGGCTTAGTTTAATAGTACTAGTGATTGTTTATAAAAAAACTGATGACATCATTTATCTTTTATCTCATTACATACATACATCTAATATTTGGGAAAGAACGAAATCCGCACGAAACAGATTTATTTACGTCTGGAATGTAAGGCTCTTTCAATCTGTCTTTCTCTGTAATGTCTCTCTCTATTTGACGAACAAATGTATGAAATTAGAGTGATGTGATACGTCGTACGACGTACTTAGAAATAACATTAAATAATCTTCAGGTATTCCGAAAACAAAGTGTAACTCCTGTGGTTTATGGAAATTCCTTCGGAAGTAAATGAGACAAGATATAACGGGAATACAATCACATCTTTACTAGTAGTAACCTCGTAACTTTATTCTATGATAGCTAAGACTTTCGTAATGTGAAGATTAAAATATTTTAACGGAAAACAAATTTCTTAAGAAGATTACACCTGTATAATATACATAAAATATTAAAACAAATATAATGTTTAAAATTCCACTTTTTTATAACAAGTCTAGCTTAGTTTACTTCTTTAACTGATTTTCACTTTTCATACTCAAACTTACTGGTTTTCATATATCACAGTTAGAATAAAAAATTATATAAAATATCAATTACAACATGTTTGCTATAGGTATCTGATGTTTTCAATATTATTTCTATTATATTATAATATATATATAATAAATAATGATTCAGGTTAATATAATCAGATTATATCGCTCAATATAACGCAAAATGTACCTATAATGTATAGATATTTGGCCCAAGAGCAATAAAATCGTGAATTAACTGATCCAATATTGGCACTAGAAACTAGCACAAGTGCTTCACCTGACTCTGGCGACACTGTCCGGTATTTCTATCTATATAATATGTACATGTAATCTACACCTATATTACAATTACGAAATCGGCAACTGTAATAATAAATAGACATCGTCAAACTGATAACTTTTTCAACAACTTCAGTAATGAAATCAAATCAAATCAAAATATCTATATTCAGACGTATGAGAGACATTTGTTATAAGTCAAATCTAACGTCAGTAATGTAGTTCGAGTCAATATGAACGGAAAAGGAACACTGCCCTCGCTCTTATAAAATTCCGTTTTACATCATTATCATATCTGTCGGAGCAGATGCGGTTCACGTAGGTTTATAGATATAGTTATGTTAGGTACTCTGACATCACTTGGGTTATTCTTGACCAACATAGTCGAGAATATCTCAATTGTTTAACTCGTAGATAATGAAACAAACTTAATATAAGCACGTTTGAATAGTTACTGTATTTGTGATTCTACCACTCATTCGGAACGCAGATTCATCACAAGAAGAATGAGCAAGAAACTTGTGTATTGCTCTTTTAATTAACTATTTTTTTTTTTTTTTCTAAGCAGACATGACTTTGTACGTGGCTCCACGGTAACTCAGTCACTCCGTAACTCGTAGATTCATAGATTTTGTAGTTACCTAATTATTTGAGAATTAATATTTCTCAAAAATTCTATTAAAAATGATAGTTATTAAATTGCATGTTTTTGTTATTTTAATTAGGGTTTATGTTAACAATGTTGTCAATCAATTGACTGCCCTAATTTCTGTAATAAATTTTTTGAGTGCCTTAATTTCTGTTTATAAAATCAGTCAATTATTCGAGTAATGGAAACTATACAGTGTTAATTATGCGGCTTTGATTCACTCTTATTCGACATTTGAAAGTAACTACGATTTAACAGAATAGCTTTAAAACATTACTAGCACTGGTAAATTACATCGTATTATCAAGTTATCAATTAAGTGCCTCATTATTCGATCTAAAATTATTAACTCAAATTAATCATAATGGTTTCTATAAATATTAATTCTACAATTACCTTTCACAGTAATACCAAACATTATAATTATAACTAAAACTCTCATTTTCAAAGATCTTGTGACAGTACAATTTCCGAATCATGCCAGCGCCGATATATCTAATACATAATATTATTATTATTCTAGAACAGTCTGTATTAATATTGTGCACTAAACTTATGTCATTGGAAACGTAAAGAAGCTAAATGCATTACCTATTAGTAAATGTACCTAAATTATTTCCTGATACTCGTGGCTCGTGATACAACTAGTACGTTTCTATCCCGGATGCCTCTTATCCTGTACACTCCCTTATCGCATCCTTCATCCGAAACACATCTTACAAAGCAAGCTTCTTCGTTTGGTTCATATAGGTAAGATACAGGCAGATGAATTATTACAAAGTCTACCTTGGTATAAACTAATATATATGTATATATGTGGAATAATAAAATCATTATAATTATTTGAAGTCAGTTTGATTCGTTAATATCCTTTTGGATTTGTCGAAATGTCGTTCGTGTAATATTTATTCCAGATGAGTTATTTGCTATTCTAATTGTTTTCCTATTTTTTACTTATTTATTATAGAATTTGTTTATATTTTTTTGTACTCCTAAATCTGCTTTCATTGACTTTTGATAAACATTAATAAAGAGAATTCGGATATTTCGGAAACAAAAGTGCTTACCGGTTATAATATAATGAAGGTATTTGTTCAATCTCTCTCAATTTTTTTATTAATCTATCTATGTTCACAAAAAAAACATACCATTCTATTTGCTCTTTAAGTATGAATCTGTAATAATAAAGTTTATAAAATTTAGGAAAATAAAACTAGAACTTTTTATGAGTATGTCTGAAATATTTAAAACATTTTTTTAAAGAAGTTACACTGATATTTGAATTCTTATGGTTATCACAAATAATTCAATGTATTAGTATATAAATAAATATAGTAAAATGAGATCCAGCGGTAAATAATTCCTATCGGAAAATGTGATTTAAAAGAGGAATTCGACAGTAGGGATCATTTATAACCTCTGAGGTTTTTGAATGATAAACAACCAACGAAGATAACAAGCTCCTTAAAATATGCTTCAACACAATGATGACTGGCTCCTCTGTCATATTTGGGAACAGGTTCTAACATTTTAAGAATGGATTTATTCAAGGGTACTATGAATAAATACAAATTTTTAGTCAATATTTTCATGTAAATGAATAAAGCAAGAGATGCATATTGGTTTTGCGCCTATTCCTTAAAACTTAGATAAAATTTAATTTCTACATGTATTAGTCACTTGTACATAGTATATTTTCAAAGAACTTTATAAAGACGCTTAAAACAATAGTTGTTGCCAGTTCTTTTCAATACTACTGCTAAATCTATAATATAAATCTGACTGTAGAATATTGAAGTGTTTATTTCGGAAGTGTTTACTTCTTTTATTACCTAATTATTACGATATTCGTATGATAAAAATGCATAAAATCCATACACCATAGGCGAAGATATCTCATAGTTCATAAAAAAAATCAATGTAATGAATTCCAATCTATATTTCTAATCGTACAAGACATACTCGTACATTACCGATATAGTACCGATTTTGATCAAAACGTAGGGATCTCTGTCACATTGTTTCGGGTCAAGATATGGTAGTGAAATTACAGGGTACGCAGCTATAATACACCACGTGCTTTACGTGATGACGTGATCCGTGATGACAAATACCATTTACCATCAAATAGGTTGTCAACTTATTTTCACATAAAAAAGACACAGGATCAGGATCTCGGTTTAAATAGTATTTTAGAAATAATCTCCAATTACTATATAATGTGAAGTATATCTAGTCCTCTTTATCCTAAAACTGTACGAAATATACTTTACGGTAAAACCTTCATGGGCTTTTTGGATTACCTTTGAAACATTACGGGCCTCGCTAAAATGAAAACAAACAATTTGTATTCGGATAACACATGTGTACATTTTTACTATGCGTATTTGTATATTGTCATATAATTTCATGCACTATAAATAATTTATATATAAAACTACTAGGCGGCAATCGTTGTCTTATCGTATGAATTAATTAATAATAGGGGTTAATGATAGAAGGACGAAAATATATGGTTGTATCTATTATTTAATGAAGTATCATGCATCACTTACAATTAATGGTCGTCAAGCTTTTCTTAAACTGTAGTTTAATAACGAAATTTTTACTTCTTCGATAAGAAAAATATTTTTTTAAAACAATGTTGGACACAATTAATATAGGACGGTAGGGAAAAAATATTAAGACAAAAAGCTTTATGCTCATAAGCGTGATTGAATGTTTTTTTTTTATATTTTATTTGTGACATTAGTTTGTGGCCCTATTACATAATTTACAAAATTGTAGTAACTTATTATGTAGTCAACACTTGCCATAAACGTATTAAGTATTTCTTGTGTAAACTTTTTATTTTATTTTTCTATTTGAAAGTAAAGTTGTATTATCGCTTTCATTATAAAAATTAAGACCATTACAATGTATGTATTAACAAATTTCAATATTTAATAAACGATCCTTTATTTTATTGTCACTGATATCATGCTACGTAGGTACTGTTGCTGTTATTGTCTACATATAAGTAGATCAATTAGAATTTATTGACTATGCTCTCTTTTTTTTATTAGTAAGTAATTATATAGTATTGAAAGTATCAAAGTCTGTATTATTATACACAACTTACATATATTTTTATATATGCACATATTTCATCTTGAGGAATTCGATTGGTTGATTAAGTATTGTAATTAAATCTATTATTTTCCTTGATATTTAAGTAAGCAACCCTAATATTATCTTGACCTTTGAAAGCCAATGAGAATAGCGCAGCAACAGCTCTTGAGACCAAAAATTTACGGGTCATAAATATTATTTACTGACCTTCAGTATGTACGAGCTCCCTGGAGCGGTTAAATGACAATGCCCTTCTGTCGTCTTCATTTACACCTGTGGTGTCATAAAGTTGTGATAATCCTTTGGCGTTGGTTACAACTCTGTTCTGAGTTTTAAGGTTTTAATTATATACACTTCCTACTTCATGAATAGAAATGAGGTACGCTTCCGTAATTGTATTTGTGACTCATTCATTTTCAATTTGAAATAAAATCTAATATATCACATTTCGTTTGGCATTATTAACACTTGAACCATAAAGAATAAGAAAAATAGATATAGCCTGTTTCATAAAAATAAAATATTTTACTTAGTGTAAAATTATGTTCATTTTAAACAAAAGAAAATAGCTTAAAAGAACAGAGTATATTAGATCAATAATTAAAAGCTAAAATTTGTGCAAATAAAAATTATCTCTGCTGTCCCAACTGCTATCCTAGACGGAATAATATGCTATATCAAACTCCTGAACCAGAGATGGTTCCATAGGTTTGAATACATATTTAAAGGTTTTCAAACTATATTTGAACACATGAAAACTATATCTACCAGATTTGCTTTGCAAACAAGTATACTCACTCTGTTTCCGACTTTGTACTAGTGGAACGGTCTATGCAAACATCTAACGAAGGAACTTTAAACGCATTAAGTAATTCAACATGTACATGTTTGTAATAGTCAGACAGTTACATTAAGGAGGAAAGTACATTTTGAATTCGTAATAAAAAACTGTAAATCCAATGTGACAGAACTTTTATGGGTCAACATTATATCAGGTAGTAAATCTATCGTTTCAATGTATTCATGAAATAATATTTCTGAATTTTCTCAAAAATCATCAAATACTGTATTTTTCTGTGGTGCACTATATCTTCGCCAATATATTCCATTGGTATATAACTGTATAAGTTCACAAGTAATTTTACCTTCATTCGAATTACCAGAGATTGTATAATTTGGTAAAAAATAGAGAATAGAGATTTAGTTGATTTAAAGTCAAAGCGTAACTCTAAGTCAAAAGTGAATTTGTAAACCAATTTCCGAAACGCCAATTAAATCTGAAATCTGTTAACAATACTGTTATTATGCAAGTTCCTACCATTAACTATTTGAAATAAACTTTGTCACCTACACTATTACACTGTTGCGAAGACTAGGTGTTTTGCTAGTTTAGAAATCAGTCTAAATTAACTAGTAATATCAGAAATAAGGCGGTATGCTAAACCGCTAAACCACCGAGGCTGTCAGACAATTAGCAATCAAGTACTTAGTAATCGTTTTGACCGGTAAGGCTATTCTTAATTTGAAAGAGTACTAATAGATAATATAGGTTTGTAGGAGCTCTTAGTTGTTAATGTTTAAGTATCTATAAAAGCACATAAACACAGTATCTTCCCCGTAATAGAAACATTAAAAGTGTTTATTGGTTAGGTATACTTGTATTTCTAATATATTTTCTCTATACTCGTAGTACATATATATTAACAACTTGCAACCACTGTTGCGGCGGTTGGTTCGTCCCCAGACTGTGCCAGCCTCCTCCCGCCCCCACCTCCTGCATATTTAAATTGTACTCAGTGAAATGTGATCATATCAAATGCTACATTCACCACTATATCGACAGTTGATGATATCAACCCTTTCTTAGACTACTGTCGTAGATGCCCTTTCTTAGACTCATCGCTAAGTATTACATATTGTATTATCTCTGGTATTACTTTCGTATCATACATTTATCTTGCATTTTCAACCAAAAATGAATCCAAGAAATCCTATGTTGGTTACATAGGATTTCTTGGATTTTTGGTTGTTGAGAAAAAGTAATATAATCTTGTAGTTTGCGAATCATTGTGAACATTTTATAACTCCATCCCAATATCCTCTGTATGCTATTGTCAAATATTTACTACCGCCTTTATAGAAGATCGATAATAACATAGGTAGGTATAACTTATCTACATTTGAATATAGTTTCTTATTTATAATTTGTATTTTGGCCTTCAGATAGACTGATGTTCTTGATGAATATGTGACAATATAGTTAAGTATAAAAGTGTAGTAGATGAAATGTATAAAAGTAACCCCCTAAGAGTTAAAACGTAGATTACGTACAAGACAGATCTTAGGCACTAAAGTAAATGACAGCCAATTTTCAGATGCTTTTATGAAAGAATTGTTACCTAAACTATAAACAGCTGAACGATAATTATGAATAACTTCTCTATTTTCCTTAAGTTTGTTTAGGGTTTAGATTCTATACAATATTATTAACAAACGTTTTTATTTTCTGACTATTAATTTATATAGAAAATGCTTTTCTATTACTTTTTAGATTACTCGTAAAATACAAGTTTGGCTTGAAGTTAAACAGTTCAATTTACCATACACTATCCAGCTCCACCTGCACTAAAGTTTAGTACTGTAAGACATAAACTCGAGTAACTTAAGTCATTCTCAACAGTTGCTATGTAGTAAATTTTTTACGGTACTCTAAATTGAAATTCGATTTATCGAGAACTCATTCAGATTTAACATGCATAAAAATTGTAGCGAACTCTTTTATTTCTATATCAAATTCTTTGCAGCACATATTAACGTTGTATTTTGCCTTCTCCCCTTGTACATAACATTTTACTTTTGATTAAAATCGTTTCTGGACTGAATAATCTCATGGGACAATTTAAAACCCTGTTTCATGTCCAAATTGTATAACAGTGTCATGCTATATTTACAAGATTTAACTATCTTTACGCGAATTCTCTGACGGATTGCGCGGAGAGAACTATATTAGGTCCTTCGAAAATCCTTCTCATGCATTCGAATTCGTTATAATTTTACTAACAGTCGCTTATATAGTATCATAAGAGCCATGTGCGAGATTGAATTCAAAATGTAGGTAACATTGTCAAACCGGTGCCAGTGTCAAGTGTGAACACCACAGACAGCATTATCTAACGGAAAGGTCCCAAATATATGAACTATGCATAACAATATTTAAATGTGTCCTAACTGAACCACTCCAAAATGATACTCTAGTAAATTGAGTCATACTCAATTTCACAAAGTTGGATATAACGTAATTTTGAGAAATAAATAAATATCACGGAATGCTAGGATTGCTACGATTTTAGGGACAGATAAATGATCTTGATTTGCAAATGTATATAACAAGTCGATTTTACGTATACTTCGGTATTATCGTTTGTGAAATACGTTTTAATATTATGATAAGCAGTATACGAGGCGAAAACGCCGTAGGTGAGTCGGCACTCAAACAATTTTATGCGTGACAGGTGCCATTTAAATTTGACATCCTTTTACTGAGAAATGGCCCAACTTTTCTAAGTGGCTGTGAGATATTTTACATATAGTACTTTATAAAAAATATTGATATTTTGTGAAGAATAAACGCTTTATTAATAATAACCTTGGACAATTCACACACCGCTATCTAGTGCCAAGATAAGTAGAGACCTGGTTATATGTTTGATAGGTACTTAGATATTTTTTTTTATAAATCGGTACTATTTACGCAAACTAATACAAACAATCACACTCATAAATACAAATGTAGGAATGACAATAGATAATAAAACTTAATGGGGTGCTTAAATTCAGAGCCTTGCAGCAAAACTGAGTTCAGCAGTTTATGCCGTGACACAGCTTGATTAGTTTATTTTACTTATTTTCGTAGTCTATTGCCTTATGGAATATTATTATTGGGAAGAGCAGGTAATATGAATTAGTAAATAGAGATATACGGAAAAAAAAAAATTATATGTGATTTAATTTGAATTAATTAACGCTGCATCCATAATTTCAGAAAAAACTTTTAACAAGCAATTTTATGCATGAATTTCGTGATGACAGACTTCATCATCGGACCCACATCACTGCCTGTCAGCCATGCATTCATTGAAATCAATATAACAAAGCCAAATTCGATTCACCATTTAAATAACTGAACGGCTTTAAATGATATTTGATATATACGAGGACATAAGTTAGGCTATTTTGAATCCCAGAAACGCGGATGAGTCGTTGGTGAAAGTTAATAATATTACATAAATAAATAATAATTTTATTAAATTCCAATATGTACTTACTCTATTCGATATAATATTTATGTATGCAATTCACACATAAATAGCATGCTACACTATTTATAATTTCGATGTTTATTTTGATGTTCTTTAATCATATCCAAAATATTATAGATACTTTTCAGGTAAAGTTTCAGTTACCCCAAATATGGCACAAAATTGACAACTCCAGTAAAAGAGATAAACACAATAATAAATTAGATACTTAGACTCCAGAAATGTCTGTAGTTTCCACTTGTTTCAATAATTTTTATACGTGAACAAATATCTGAGACTGAGACAATTTTGAAACAAGTGGCTATTTGGTCCTTTAGTAGCTGGTTGTTGAAAGAAACGACTGAGAAAAGTATTTTTTTTTATATTTGGCTCCATTCATAACCTTCGCTAACTTAGTGACTTATTTACGTTCTAGATGAGACATGTTAATAATACCTATAACTGACTATACATTATTTAATAACAAATTGGTTTTGGCACTTATAAGTGCTTCTTTCATAAAAGTATGTTTTCATATACAAACATTTTAAAAAAAATTAATGTATAGGTAAAATAACATTACAATTCAACAAACAAATAGGTATTATATTTGATATTCTTTATCTACAAGTAAAAATATGAGAGTGCAAATACCTGTACCATGTTGAAAATGCAATAAAAAACAATATTTTCTAGTAAAAACAGTTATTCAGTTTTGTTAAGTACATAAAAATTTTTACAATATTCTGTTCTCTGCCACAAAACCACAAAGGCTTTTCTATACTTTTCAATATTAAACGTTGACAAACAAGCTACTTAAAATACTTATATATAATAATTCCGTAGCTGAACCATGTTAATATCTTTACTATTTTGCGTATATATCAAAAGCGGTTTGATAAAACGGTTACAGTAAGCAAAACGGATATGTCCTATGGGAAGAACCCGCTTTACCCCTGAGATATGCTTCAGGGTTAATGGAAGAGCAGAATGAAACGTTTACTTATATGTAAACGTACTCCCTTTTTCATAAGCAAATGAAAATACTATTAGATTGTGGGTCAACCTTATTACGATGATAATAGAGAAACAAGTTCTTAATGAAAATGTAATGAAAACTTATTATGTCTTGTCACAGAATGTAATGTATAAAAATATAAAATAATCATAACAATAAGCAAGGCATGAAGGTAATAATGAGCAGCCTTATAGCTAAATTCCCGATTCCTTACTGTATATAATCCTTCCAGATTTCCTTACTATACGATAGGTACAGTTTATAATTTTAAAAAGTGTTAATTGGTAAGTGATTCTATTTAATTTACCTTTTTGTTGTTATTAATAAGATGTGATACTGGCAAGTATGCAAAAGCATACAGAAACCATTTTAAAGAAAAATATACCAACTTAGGTAAATTCGATGAAGCCGTGAAGTTAATAGGAATGAGAAATATTGGGTGAAGTATAAAGCAATAATATACGGTAAATATATTCTTTTCTTTACTTCTTTCTAATAAAATATATCAACTTTTTAACAGGTACTATTATTTACAGCATAAAAAATATTAATTAGTCCACTTGTGCAATTTGTGACTTTCGCAATAATAAGTAGTAATTATTTTTTATTGACACTAAATTCGACAAAATATTAACTTTTATATAATAGATAAACTGTCAAAACAGGTAAGAAAATGTTCTTGAAACAATAATAATTTACAGTTCCAGATCGTATATATACACCGAATAATATCTACTAGCGACACCTATTGAATTCTAATCGAACTATTCATACATCTACTTTTACGAATTTAACAGCAGTGGTGTCTAAAAAGTTTCCTGCGTCCATGTTTTCTATGGACACAAAGTTAGTTATTATAACTAACTCAAGATGGCGCTCACTGTTTCATTCGTTTTCAAAATTTTTTTTTCATATTTCTAAAGTAATGTCATAATGTGTAATATTTATTTTTATGTGTTAAAATAAATTTAAACAACATAATCTAAAAAAAAATAATAATTACAATCATTTTAAGCCTAATATATTGTACTCATCTATATATAAATACAGCAATTCGTTTGTTCATTTAAATATGTAATCCAGATTTACAATTAAATTGCGAAACTTAGAAACCGATTTCCGCATTCCATAGCTCAAAGAAACTGGCGGATGGATGACATAAAAACCGGTAGCCCTCGTACAAAACGACAGACAAGGAAACAAAAGTAGTAAAAAACGCCAGAAAGTACCGTTTTGGTTTCCTGTCATGTTTAGGGGGCATCCCAATAGTCGGTGTTTCGTACATAGACGAATTTAGTTTAAAATCGCGTTCGGTCATATATTATAATATATTATATATGTACATATCTACCTGCCTATGTAAGTATAGGTATATGTATGTATATCTATTTCACTCTGTGATTTAGGATTATAGATTCTGCTAAGACTCTGCTCGACGTTTAGAACCCTGATGTTTAATAACTTGTAATCTTTCTTTGCAATCTTTTTGAATCACATGCCAAAAATATATTCCAATCCAATAAGGATTGGATTATTGGATATTACAAACTAACCCTTCAGCATTGGTGAGGAGGATAGATGGTAATGGCCCGGGTCTCATTACTACAAATGTAACTTATGTAACATATGTCCGTGTGGACATCTCGCTTTGAAATCATTATTGTATGTTATATATGTACAATCTATCCCTTCACTGGTGCTTTACATTGTAGGTATATATTGTTAGTGCAGGCGGGTGCAAAATTCCATATTAATCCGGCAAAAAAAAATCTTCAGCATTATACGTTAGTAGATATAGATGGGCGGTTGTTTATCAAATAAGGCCCCAAATCTTTTCGGGGCGACAGTCACTCGTTTTTAATACATTTTCTCAAGTTTTTGTATCGTCAGCGGGTTAACGTGCTTGATATATGTACTTCTTTTGGTATAATTTATCGACGCATAAGTAGGTATCTATCTATATCCTAATATATATTGTAGTTGTAGTGATATTCTTTTTATTATATTACTAATATTATTAATGTGTAAGTTTGTAAAGATAATTTCATGTTTGGAAACATGTTACCTTATTACTTATAAATGATTAAATAAAACTTTTTATTTATGTATAAAAAATATTTGGAATAGTAGGTAATTAAATGTAGGTAGGTTACACTACACCCTGTAGTTTTCATCCTCATGTTTTTGGCATAGATAGATAATATTAGCGCTACGAGATTTTTTTCTTATTTAAAATTGTTACAATTTATTTGAATATTATATATATTTATTCGAACTTGCAAAATTATTTTTTTTAATAATCACAAAATGTTTCACCACTAATTTCCTACTATTATTTACACTATTTATTCTGAAGTTGACTGCTCCTTCAGATGTAAGTAGTTATTGTAATAAAAATATGTTACCATCATAAATTTATACATTGTCACAAAAATGCTACAAAGTGGGCTATTGTATCATAACCGTAACAAGTCAATAAATTATGTTTGGAGTGTACCCTTGCAGCATTTGAAATGAGAGTCAGCTGAGTTATGTAATTTGTCGACCTTTATGAGAAAATAACACTCTAATGTAGTGTAGAATAAAGTGAGTTGTTAGTATCGACTGAAGCCTAAAGTAGTATGACAGGTAAAAGGAAGAATTTGTCATTTATTCTTATAATATATTATAATACATCATATGTGTATTTAAAATGTATAAATAAATGTAACAATAATATCTCAAGACAATTTACACGCCATCTAGTCCTAAACTAAGCAGAGATTGTTTTAGTGTCTCGTGACAACTTATATTTTTTTTTATTAAATGTGTGTTTTATATTATTCACATAAAACACGCAGACCAAGTAAAGACGTACCTACTTAAGTTTCTTTTAAGAAAAAATCAAATCTATGTAAACGTTAAAGACTTACTTCTTTACATAATTAGAAGGTTAATAAAATGGAAGTAATTTAAAAGTAAAATCTAGTGCGTATATTAAACACTGACGATTTGAGAACCTTTTTAAAGTTGATTTAAAGATTTAAACTTTCAAAGAGATACAGAAAAAATAATGGTTCGACACAAGATGATGTTTTCGCATTCAACAGCTTTCTTGTCATCGTGGTCGACAATATTGTAAGCGACTGCTTAACTCAGCTTGTTTTTTGAACCGAATCCTTTTAGAAAATGGTCTGCAAGTTATTTTCGTTTTTATTTCCATTGATATCTTTTGAAACCCTGATACAAAAACATAACTATTATAGTTTGAAAACTTAGTAGTGTCTGTGGCATCACAAACAAACCAATGGACAGATTTCAATATTTTTTTAGAATGCAGTTATTACGTATTTTAGTGGGTGTATAATGATGAGTCTGTTAAGAGTTGTCAATACTTAACTAGTATTCTTTTAAGTTTCAGATAGAATTTACATCCACATTTGCTAACGTACACTAACTAACACTTTGTTTCATTACATACGATAGTAATATTAACGGTTTACTTTTTTTTTATCAGACTACTCTAATGCTGTTGGCCGCAGCTGGCTTTTACAGCTTCACCGGACGATAGGGGGCGAGTGCAAATGGCACTCCAAACCCACGGAAGGACTTATGGAGCGGCTGAAGGCCAACTCTCGCCTGACGGATACAACTTTAGTCTGAGGGCACCACTAGGGGTTCGAACCTTGGCTCAGGCCGTCGTAACATCGATCCCCGTTGAATTGGACGGGAGATCGATCGTAGGGGAAATGGTTTACAAAATGTTTATCATTTTTGTATTTGGATTAGATGCCGACAGCAGAAATGTGCTCACATGAATTTCAAGCACAGCATAAAAAGTTACTTTTTCTTTATGCTGGTTACTGCTTTTAATTATAAAAGTTTACTTCCGAATTGGTATCATACAAATTTAACCAATATGTAAATCTATATTTCTCTATGGAACAAAATCGTAAAAATAACGTATTCGTAAATATCCCAGAGGACACAGATTCACACTTCAAAGCTAAAAAAACGCATTTATTGGTGTTTCATGACAGAAACAGGCCACACAAGACCCAACCACCTGAACATAATCGATGTGGACAGATAAAAAACATATTACTGTTACATTAACTGCCCATTATATGTTAAAACTCACATGAGATCCAATGTTTCACCCATTACATGAATATTAAAATGACATCGAACACAAGGAACACCTAAAAGGCGTATATGTGGTTTGCTCCGTCAATTGTTTTAACCATGTTCGTGAAACTAATTCACATATAAATTACTATACACATACATATATTTTAATTAATGATGCTAAACTAGTTTTAATGATAAGTCAGTGCTTCTTTAGACAATCGGAGAATATATGTATGAAGTTCCACAGCTCATATCAAGACCATTTACTAATGATAAAGAAATATCAACAAGTCTCGTAATAAATGTTTCTTTAAACCCCATTATAGACAACTTTAATGATCGTTTAATTTCCTAGAACTGAAGAATAAATCCGCTGTACTAGATGTTAAATTTATATTTTAACTTAGGCTTAATAATAAAATTTAGCAATTAAGCAAATTACATAATCCAATTTACGCTGTTATTCCGAGAAAGTGTTATTGTATAATATCACAATCAGATAAATAAAACCAACAAGCATAATTTTACAGTCAATTTATTTTAGCAAAACTGACTTTTTAGATGTGCCTTGGAGATAAAGTGTGAAACTGACCTCAACTTGTCGTGTCAGGTTCCCAATGCTACCGTACAACAGCAGTTGCAAAACCGACAGTAGCTGATAAATGATGGTGAAATTACTTTAGGCAAACAATTCAATTTTTTCCTTAAAAATATTTCAATCCGGCAGCTTTAGAGACACAAAATCGCATGTCACAAGTCTGTATTATGTCGTTAACACCGATATGTTACTTTTTTATGATATTTTAATTAAGTTTCATTACTTAAATTTATTACCAGCTATAATAATAAATAATAAAATGAACCCAACACATAATTTAAACAGAAACTCATTTTTAATATTGTATTTTAACATTTTTATGAAACTTTCTTATGGTTTATCTCATATGGTTTTCATTATGTACAATATTATTCGAAATACTTGTACGTTGAACGGAACGTAACACTTACTTACCTAGGCTTTTAATCTGCTGTATCAATGAATAAAGTGAACTGTAAATGTACAATTATTTTTATAGTTCACTTTATTTATTTATACTGCTATAAATGTCAAATTTATATATTTGGTAAGAGGCTCACAATGACAACAAAACCTACGAATTAATAGAAGTCGTTTTTCACTAACTTTCTAATTATAAAATTCTGATTAGAATGTCATTTACAAGAGCCACATATTATTTATTAATTAAATTCCAATAAATTAAACCTTACGACGAAACAAAATAACACAACTCATAAAAGTATTTACTTTTATTATTAGTGGTCAATTCCATATACGACATAAGTTTTAATTTTATTTAAGCATTATTACTTAACATGTTTTGTACTAATTAATATAGATTTAGTTTCGTATTAGTATAAGACTGTTAATTGAGAAAATTCTAAGAATTACTGTCTATTCAGGTATTTAGTTTCAACGTCGTAGGCGGGAGAAAAAACACGATGTTCAATAGAATCCGCTGCAGCGTAAAAGATTACCCACCTACACAGTTGTAAATTAATCTTATATAAGAATATTGCAATTAAGCTGATCTTGTAGAAATAACTAACTAAATATTATATAATGGACTATATTTGGTAACTGCGTGTATTAATATATCATATATTAGGTATTAATATAATATCAATTTAGAGAATCAGATAATATCTACAATATAACTAAATTTAGATTCAGTGTTTGTGATTAGATGAAACATATAATATAAGTGTTTTTTTTGCCCGGTTTAAGAGCTAATGCTCTTTTAGAGACATTATAATAGAAAAATTTAAGATCTAATAGATCTTATATATAATTCATAAAACATGTGGTCATATCAATTAATTGCTCAAATTAAATTTGTATTATTATATTTGAGACTTCTTACCTTGAAAAAAATATTTTGTTGTTTATTCATGTTATTAATTCTAGTATTTATACTTTACTTTATGTTACTGACTAAGCTATCATCGCCAACCACAAAAAGTGAAATAAAAAAGTTCCATTGTAGGGAAGTCCGCTCGAATTAAATCAAAAAGTTGTAATAACGTTCCATAACTTCTATATCAAATCTGTTTGGCAATAAATCAGTAGTAAAAATGTAACAAACAAACGAAGAGTAATAGTATGAAAAAGTCAATCGAAAGAAACATATTAAAGACTTTGTGTGTTGCAAATGGTGTAGTTAGTACATACGCATAAAAATACGGCTTAAAAGCAATTGAGGGTAGAAAACATCATCAAGTCGAGTAACTCCATCCATTCGTTTAGTAAATGGTGTCGAAATGTAAATAGGGGTGGAAATATCGGTCTCCACATTTGAGCTCATTTATATTTCTGCAAAATTACGCAGCTTCTCGTGAAAGTAACCCGCCGTTGTGTTTAAGTGTAACTATTAAGTATATAATAATGTATTGCATTTCATGTAATATATTATTGGTTTTTCGACTGACTTCAAAAATATAAAGGTTGTCAATTCAATTGTACGTTTTGTGCATTAATAATTATGTTACTTGATATCTTTATGAATTCTGCACTCTTTTTAACAAATGATTTGTTTATTATGTTCCATATTAATCCTATATTAAATTTTCCATGGTTGTATATGATTTCTGTAAATTATTTGTTAGGTATTTTCAAGATCAGACTCACAATTTTGAATGTTATTACAATTTATAGTTATTTTTTATTACATATTTATTATTGTTTAGCCGACAGTGGAAAAGTAAAATGGGAGATCTTTTTTTGTTTATATCCGTATTTAATATAAGATCCTCAATTGTTTTTATAACTATATAACTCAATTTTATGACACGCCAGCTTTTATCCCTAAAATTCGTTTGAATTTTTGAGATAAATGACAATCTATTTTCTTCCTCGAGATATGCTCTTCTACATATCCTTATGTCAAATTTCATTAAAATCCATTGTATTAAAAGGTAACAGATAAATAGACATACTGACAGACACGCTTTCGTATTTATAATTCCAGTTTCATTATGTGTATTAAGAATATCAATCCTTGAACGGTTACAGTTTGTATGGGTTGCTGCAAAATAAGGTAATAATATATTGCCTTGAAATGGGCGGTCCGAATGTCTATGAAGCCTAATAATTTATTCAGTGGGCGTTCAATCTTTACAAACCGATGTCACTCTGGATCGAATAAGCTACGCTCAAAATTTCCCAGTCGGTACGACATTGATTCTTATGACGAATGTAATAAAGATCAATACGTTTGTTATTGTACGTGCTTATTTACCATATCGACAATGATAGTCGGCCTTATAAAGTCTACGAATGATGAGTTCAGTGACTTATCCGCAGGCTATCAACGGTTATCCTATCGCATGATTTGTTTCCAATAGGAAGTTACACAAGTCTGTGTAAATCTAATTTATTTGTATATCCAAGAGTAAAAAACGTATTAAATATGGTTTATTTTTACACTTATAAACATATAACTATCAAATTTTATTTAGTGTCAGATGAAAGAAAGAAAAATTTTTAATTTATGTATTTAAGAGTAAAAAAAAACATTAAAAATATTATTATACAATAATATATTTTCATTTAGTGTTAAAAATAAAATCTCAATATTGCGAATTATCTTTCAATGTATTCCTTTGCCAAACGATCCATTCTCTTAATTGTAATCTTCACTTACAGACATCAGTAACAAAACTAATATCAAAAAATAAACACTACCTTTTAAGAAATTTATTATTATCACTTCCGAAGACAACAATATGCTTATTTATTAGAAATAGCACTATACCCGTCATAGTAAAATACACAAGAATACCGCTGCACCACGTAAATAAACAATGGTAAACGTATTTACGCGAGTTAAGGAAAACTCTACGTTTAGTAAGTAAACAGTAGCCAAAAGTAATACCACATGGCCAATATCAATATTACCTATTAGCCTGTTGAATGCAAATAACTTCATTTTAGATTTAATAAGCCGGACTAAAAATAAAAACAAACATAAGTATATAACAAACTATTTGCTTACTTGCGACATCATGGTTATTTTTTGAGACAAAAATTTCCTGCCTGATACAATGTATCTTTACATCAAATTTCATTAAGATCCTTTCATTATTTATATTATTAACCGGGTCTTAACACGAACTAATTTTATGGCAAATAAAGGTATTTACCTACTATCTACTGAACGCTGGAACAAATCACTGGATTTAACTACATGCGCCTAAACTCCTCTACTGATCGCCACTATTATCCACGAATGGTCCGGGAGGCGATTGAAATTAAAAAATCATCTCAATTTCAATAGAGGATGGCTTGAAATTATTATCTGCGTGAATCATAAATAAATTCAAGCAAAGTTCAGTAGCATCAACAGTCAATAAGTGTACGGATACCGTGAGTGCTGTGTGTTGCGAACTTTCGTTGAATAATCTACACCACCTATCTACATCTAGCGATGTCAATCATCGCTGTTACTCCAGTCAGCTCGTGACCACGACTAGTGCAACCTAGTCAAAACGTCGAGAGAGGTAAATACCTTTATTTGTCATAAAATTAGTTCATGTTAAGACCCTGTTAATAATATAAATAATGTATTAAACACGAAAGTTTAAAAATAAGATCCTTACAGTCCTGTAATCCTAAAAAGTTAAAATAATCATGAGGTGCCTTGGTTTTTTATTTAAATAGCACTTGGGTAATTAATATTGTATAGCTTACAGATTTATTGGTATAGGTATTATAGGTCGGTAGGTACTTAATAATTTTGTTTATGTTCAACTACACTGCTGGCGTTACTTATTTTATAACCTTTACATTGCGGGAGCTTATCCTATCAACTTCAGGCAATTATTTATAAACAAGAGACGACGTTGACACGGCTTTGCCCTCGTAGAACCCTTTTTATCTCGTTACTGTTGAATTTTCCAAACAGTCTTTATTAGTACACAAAATTACAAGTTTGTACGATCTAAGATTTATGAAATTAGTTGTTTTATAATTGAATTGCGAACAAACTTTCACTCCATTTGATTTAAAGTAGAAACCGTCACCTGTAAATATGGTAAGCATTACTAGCATCAAGTCGTTATCTGATACGAGTATGTTTGCCATTCCAGAGTATTAAGCAGTCATGCTTCCGTAACCTGTAAAGCCGCTGCTATCACCTTTAACCTTTCAGCTTGTGATAAACTATAATTCTATGTTACCGCGGCTATTTCTAGCTGCGATGGCATAGAATAATAATAGTTTATTTATATGTTAGAAATTGTTAGGTGCAATAAGTTGATATTAATTAATTATATAAAAATACATTTCATCCTATTCTACTGCTTCCAGCATACAAATATTCATTAGATAATACAATCTTAAAAAATTCGAAATATTAAATCATCAACAGTACAAAGTTATCATATTTTTTTACTTTCAAAATATTTTGAAATATAATTAAATTAACGTCAAGATTAATTTTAAACGATAAAATTTATACAATTTTGAAATTCATCACAATCACATTACTAGCGTTCATTTGTTTCATTAACTGAGTGATAAAACTTTTCAAGAATCGATGAAAATACATAAGTAGAAGTCGAAGTCGACTTAGCGCTAAGTTCCCCTCTAATAGTAGGTAAGATATTTTTTGCTGACATATACACGTAGTAATTTCCTTTCCAACCGATGCAGTTGAAAATACCAATAACATGAAAACAAGCTATTGACTCGGGATATCGTGTTTGTTTCCTGTTACTTGCACGTAATATCTCATCAATATGTAACAATAAATCTCATCCACTTAGTTAACATCATGCAACCCCGAACCATTTTAACGTGGCGATACATGGGTACCACCCCTAAGAGTTATTTGCGTTATCTATGTAGTTGGCCCTAATGGCACTTCGGAATTCGCTTTCACAACAGAATAATAGAATTGCGTCTATGGTGTTCGTTCCCTTGGTTAAAATCGTATAAGAAAATATTAGACATATCTTTACTTTGACTGCTTCAAAATTTTAATGTTGTATTCTATGTATATGTGTATGATTGCATGATATGTATGTGGTACTTGTATTCACACCAAATCTTCAACATGTTAAATTATTTTGCATTTCTCAATAAAGATTAACATCATAGTTTCTTACTAGTTCTTATAGAGTGAATATATATTACGAATGTTGCGGTAAAATAAGAAAGAATATTCAAATGTCCTATTTTATTTATATTCTATTCATATGAAAAGAAAACATTATTATTCAAATGATGTTCAATAAATACTAGGACTGATTTTCCATTTAGAATATTTCGTAATATTTAAAATATATCTACACAGAATAGGATTTTGGAATAGTTTTATCGCTCAACGAGGAAAGTAGAGTTTGATATATGGAATTCTAATCTTGAACGGTGTGCCTCGAGGCACCATTTATATTATTGAAGCCGTGCGATTGCGTTAGTGTTCTACCACATGTCACTAGCTAAGCTCTAACGAGGACTTAATTTTGAGCCAGCTAATATACTATCTAGGTTCATACTTGGGGCTGACACAAATGAATGTTGCTTACCAATGTGCTACGAAGGTTTTCTATTCTATTCTACAAATAGACTTTTATTTTATGAAGTGTAGGGATATTCGTATTTTTATCCGGCAAAGCTGTATTTGGAAGTATGTTATAATCTATTATATGAATATATTTAATGAAGAACAAGTATATAAAAAGAGTACAGAAATATCAATAGTAGCTATTACTTATGTTCCACTACAAAGATTTTTATAATAGCTAGGTGTGTTTAAATCTCTTTTTTACGATAATTACACATTAGGTACATATGATATGTAGGTAGGTATAGCAATATTTGTGTGGTCCATACATATTCACTACAGATACTAATCTGTGTTATAATTATTACACGTCAGTTTTTTAGACGCCCTCCTCAAATTCCGTTCGATCTTACATTTATAACAACCGTTTCACTATCTGATCGATCACATAAAAATGAATGATGCACAGTCTTATAGGGCTGTCTCTAAAAAGGTACAAATGTATTATAGATCTTTATCAGTAGTTTAAATTAAATCAATTTCAAAGATTGAGTTTAAAAAAATTATAAGTATAGGTAAGTAGTATAGTTAAAGCAATGGGCTTCAATATATAATAACTTCTGAGTTCAACCCTACATTTAAGTTAACTGAAGAACTAAATAAAAATAAAGTTGCATTTCAAATTGTCAAAAATATCCAAACATAACATGTGCGATAGAATTTAAGAATCGGATACATTTTCTTAGAAATGTAAAAATATAGTGTTGGAGAAAATATAAAGAGAGATCCAATAATAAAAATAAAGTTTACATTTTATTGGTCGCCAGTGTTTGCCATTGCTCTGGGTTACGATTGTTAAGAAGATACG